>NC_080112.1:3636023-4236023 GCF_950005125.1 Chionomys nivalis | reverse complement strand
TGAAGGATTGCCATGATTTCCAAGCCAGCCAGGACTAAACATTGAGATCCTGTCGAAAACAAGCAAACAGCTAAAAAATCACAAAATGAACAAGCCAATACAAGCCAAAGCAAGCCTTCCTTAAATGACATGTCTAGAACTGTAATGAAAGTGGCTTTGTCCTAGAGTCTTATGCAAAAGTAGTCTTTGAATCCCTTGTGGCTGTAGCTACTCATTGTGTGAACTGGTGGGGTATCTTCAGGAACTGTGAGAAGCTGCTATTATTAAAATCTGAAATTAATAATATTATCTGAAGACTTCCTTGTGTATACCATCTGTACCCATAAACTATCATTTATATAAGATAATTGAAGAAATGAGTAGATCCATGTATGAATTTTATAATCACCAACACAGAAGTTGAGTTTTTCAAAATACAAAGCTTAATTCACTTTTTGCCTTTTGAAACAGAGTACGTGAAATATACTTCAAGTGGATTAGGGGAATCACTGCAAGCATCAGTGACTGTATGCTCTTGCCCCAGAAGCTGTTGTAAAAAGAAGCTCTATGCCCTTTATAAGTGATGACAGGCCTACCTTGCTTCAGGGGCTTTGGGAAAAGGAGTTGTTTGCCTTTTAATGGCTTGTTTGTGTTTTTGTTTGTTTGATTGGTTGGTTTGTTTATGTGGGGGTCTCACTGTTTAGTCTAGTCTGGCTTAGAATTTATGGCAATCCTCCAACCTCAGCCTTTCAAATACTAAAATTAAACTACCTTGCCTTGTTTCTGGTTTTGTGTTTTTGATTGTCCCATCTTTCCCTGTGTTGTTAACAAATGCTCACAGGTAAGCCTGGCCAAGTTGCTCACTCCCACATTCTGTCTTTCAGATTTATTCTCTTTAGCTGTAGACTTAAATTTCATCATCTTTAATGCTTTGCTCATCCCAAGGTCATTTATCTGACATCTTCAATTATTCAGAACCCATCATAAGAACCTGAAAGCAAAGCAAGTCCTTGAGCAGCTCAGATAGATGCAGCAATTTCTGAAATGGAATGCGCATGAAGCCTTTTTCCCCTAGGGTGTGTTAGACTGTGAGTGGGGGGTGGGGGCGCTCCACTCTGCTCAGTCTGTGCCTCAGCTGTCCTACACATTTAATCCTGGGCTGCCTGCCCTGGCCTCATGTTTGCCTTAGACGAGATATTTGTAAACACAGTTGGAGTTTATGTAGAAATAATTTCAAACTTCTATGTAAAACAGTCATGAAGTTGAATTGGTAAGTCAATTAGGAATTATAAGTAAAGGATTTAGGAAATTAAATCTCAATATCTTCTCAAATTATCCTTAATTTTATATATTTTGAATCCCATTATCCTTCATATATAATTCAGGGTGATCACATGTATAAACTACAATATTTCCATGTACTTATTTAGCCTGAAATAGATATAATGTAACATTAAAATAAAGTATTTAGAAAGAATATTTTAAAATATTAAAGTGTGTGAGATGAATACCTTAGTTATATGAAACTCTATAGCTCATTATAGCAACAGAATTCTTAAATGCCTTTTTAATACTGGAGAAATAAGCCTCTGTTTCTAGTCCTCTTAGGAATGAGAAGAGGGAAAATATTAAGGAAAAAACTAGAACACCTAAATCTTAAAGCACTCTGAGTCATTCTTAAAACCTCTCCTCCCAGCTCTGTCTTTCCACTAGTAGTCTATATTCATAGCAACAGGCCCTTGGCACTTTATAACATTCTAGATAATTTGGGTTGTTCACTTTTGTTGAAGAAAGAAAAACCAAAGGGAAGACTTCAAAGGTAACCAGAGATGGAGAATTTGAACTTTTGGGAACTCAGTCTGTGCTTGACTAATTGATTTTTACCCTTGCTGACTTCTGTTCTCTTGGCCTCTAATAATTGTTCCTCCCTTGTGGATATTTAGATGTAATCGGCAACATCACATCATTTTCAATTAAACAAAGCCCAGGGTTGGGAAGGTCTAGCACCACACGGTTTCTATTTTGGGGCAGAGCACTGTGCTGAATTAAAGTAGGGCTGTGTTAATGTCTGGTTTTGCCAGAAACTTTGGCAATGACTAAAACATGTATTTTTCCTTTTGCTTTTTTTTTTTAAACACATCATGCTCAGTTATTTATGAAAGGAACTCCAGTGTCAAGCATCTCTGAAAATCCCCATAATTATGTAACAGCCACACATGCAGAGGTGCAGGCCCTCTGTCTACGGGAGGGTGAATATGTCATTGCATTATATATAAGCTTGCAGAGCTAGCTAAAATAACCCAGCTCTTACTTGCCAGGTCTGTGCCTGCAGTTTGCAGAAGCGACTGCCAGGCAGATGCCAGTAACTCTGGCCTTCTTCCACAAGGTGTGGACAGCCAGAAAGAGAGGGAGGTGATAACATTCGTCTACTGATTTATTAACAAAAAGCTCTTTTTTAAGTGGCAAATAGGGACTGGAGAGATGGCTTAGTGATTAGGAGCACGTACTACTCTGCCAGAGAAACTAAGTTGGGTCCCAGCACCCGCAACTGTCTGTAACTCCAGTTCCAGGAGATCTGACACTCACATTAGAAACAAAGCAATGACTAAAAAGGGAAAATAGAAAATGGGTGTGGTGGCTCACACCTATTATGTCAGCACTTGGAATGCAAAGGCAGGAGGATTGCAATGAGTTTGAGGCCAGCCTATGCTAGATAGTGAGTTCTAGGCAGGCCTGTGGTACAGTGTGAGACCCTTTCTTTAAAACAATCAGCCAGCCGGGCGGTGGCACACGCCTTTAATCCCAGCACTTGGGAGGCAGAGACAGGTGGATCTCTGTGAGTTCGAGACCAGCCTGGTCTACAAGAGCTAGTTCCAGGACAGGCTCCAAAACCACAGAGAAACCCTGTCTCAAAAAAACCAAAAAAAAACCAAAAAACAAAAAAAAAAAAACAATCAGCCATACAGTTGTGGCGCACGCCTTTAATTCTAGCACTCGTGAAACAGAAGCAGGCAAACCTCTGAATTTGAGACCAGCCTGATCTACAGAGTGAATTCCAAGATAGCCAGGGCTGCACAGAGAAACCCTGTCTTGAAAAACCAAAAAAAAAAAAAAAAAAAAAAAAATCAACAACAAAGGGATCATTTCCCAATAACTTATTGCTGATGATCTGTAAATTAAGCTTAAAAGAAGCATTCATGCCTGAATATGTTTTCTCCTCTAGAGTGTTAAGAAACTGAGGCCTCGGGCCTGACACATAGGTTCTTAGGTGTGAAGTTCAGGTGATATCCTTCCTTTTTCTGTGAGATTTCCACTAACACAGTAAGCCTGAGGCATGGGGCCCAGCTTGTTTTGCTTTTCCAGTTCTAGCTACTAGCTTATCTTCCTAACATTGATATGCAGAAAAAGAGGGCTATTGTGGGGATGACATATTTGCATGCCGCTTTCCTCTCCAGTCCTGCCTGCTTCCCTGTGCTCCTCCTACAGGCAGTCTAAAGTTAGTACCTCTTAAAAAGCTCAGATCTCTTTCAGGTTTTCTTAAAGGGCCCAAATTTACCTATCCTGTGACATTTCAAAATCCTTTAAGGAAAGTACAGCCACGTTCCTAAACAAATTCATAATGTCTCTTTTCATCATTGTGGAAATGGATACTTTTCACATTGAGTGGTGATAAACTGAAATTCACCCTGGCAAGTGGACTTCACTTAGTACAAATGAACTCAGTATTTCATTGAGTTTAGTATGTAGTACCACGAAGACAACAGCAATGAAACTTTGTGCTTCATATGGTAGGTGGTAGCCATCTTGTCCCTCTTAGACTCTTGTGGACCCACTATGTGTAGCTTGATGTTTGTATAGTGGAAATATAGTTGGGATACAATGGAAATGGTTTCTGTGTTGAAATCAAAGCAGACTTAAATTCTATTTATTACTTGCATGTCTTTGGAATAAGTAAACCTCTTAGTTTCTACTTTCCAGAGTGCAAATTGTGGATACTAACATATGTCTTGTAGCATTCCTGTAAGAGGTAAAATTACAAAGCACAGCAACATAGAGCCTCATCAAAAGGTGACTTCTATTAGCCATTATAAAGGAGTTGGCTCTTTTTAACCTGTTATACCTAGGGGGTGAACCCTGTTTTACAGGACGGACACATCAAGGGTAGTGTTTGGCACCAGATCATGTGGTGAGGAGAGGGTGAAGCTGAGCTGTTGGCTTGTGTCTGCCTACAAAAGTTGATTTCCCCTAATACATTTTAGCCTATGAGAATGCTTACAATGTTGGAGTGCCTGCTACTGCATTAGTATGGCTACCCCTTTCCCCAAACAATACAATGATATCAACAAAATTGATGGAGGAGGACTTTTCACAACCTGTTCTTGCTTTTCCAGATCTAGAAGAACCAATGGCTACAGAATATTTTAAAGGGAATACTGTTTGATGAATTCAGTTCCCCCCCTTAAGAAATTGCCAGCATTCCATATTTTTCTCTAACTTAAAGTATGACACAGGTTGTTGAGGCTTTGTACTGCATAGGAAGTCAAAAATCACATTAACTATTTAAATTAGAGGGGTTGGAATTAAAATTTTGAAAGTAAATAATTTATGAGATATTTTGGCTAAGGTACTAATAAAATAGAAAACCTAACTGATTATAAACTTATTGTTTCTTAGGCAACAGGAGGAGGATATGAAAGTGATGATGCATATCATAACGCCGAACTTTCTTTCTTAGACATTCATAATATTCACGTTATGCGTGAATCTTTAAAAAAAGTGAAAGACATTGTTTATCCCAACATTGAAGAATCTCATTGGTTGTCCAGTTTGGAGTCTACTCATTGGTTAGAACATATCAAGGCAAGTATACTTTAAAAAATATTTGCAGCTATAAAAGAGTACTTATTTTGAAGAAAATGAAATTTTTCCTCAAATATTCAAAAATTGCATGTGGAAAAAGAAACTGCGGTAGAAGATTCTTGATTTTTTTATATAATTTGCTTGCGTGAATTGAAGATTTCACATTGTTCTCTCTTCTAATCTTGTCAGTAGTAAATAGTCTCATTTAGGTTTATTTACAAATAGCCCATTTACTATCCTACTTTTATTAGGTATATCACTCATCGACCAAGACAGAGGTGCCTTTTGTTGTTGTTGTTTTCATTTTAACAATTTATTAATAACTTATTTTATTGGTTTTTTGGGGGGGTGGTTTTCAAGACAAAGTTTCTCTGTGTAGCTTTGGCTGTCCTGAACTCACTCTGTAGACCAGGCTGGCCTCAAAATCACAGAGATCCACCTGCATCTGCCTTCTGAGTGCTGAAGTTAAAGGCATGTGCACCATTGCCCAGCTAATGATTAATTTTAAAGAAGAGGTTTTGCATTTTGATTACATTCAATTGTTTGTCCTGATAGAAGCATAAAAACTCTCTTTTCGAAGCACAAGTATGTAGACATCATTTCCTGGCCACTCAGACCCAAATAATCACACAGAAACTATATTAGTTATAACACTGTTTGGCCAATGACTCTCAGGTATTCCTACCTAGCTCTTACATCTTAAATTAACCCATTTTTATCAATCTATGTATCACCACTAGGCTGTGGCCTTCCAGTAAGGTTCTGGCGTGCCCTTCTTTTTCATCAGCTACATGGCTTCTCCTTGACACTACCTCCCCCTCCCCTCTCTCTCTATATATATATTTCCCACCTGGCTTTGCTCCACTAAGCCATTGGCCCAAACAGCTCCATTCATTAAACAGTGGTAATAAAACATATTGACAGCATACTAAGGAGAATCCCATATCATCTCCCCTTTTCTATCTAGTTAAAAAGGAAGGTTTTAACTTTAACATAGTAAAATTACATACGGCAAAACAGTTACCAAGAAAGAATTACAGTCATAATATTTAGTCCATTTGCATTTGGCAATTAAGGAAAATACTCTATCATCTATTTTGTTTTGTGAGTTTAAAGTTTTGTATATAATTATCTTTTATCATAACTAAGGAAAACTTTAATTATATGTAGCATTTAACTCTGCCAAAGACCATAGAAGGATATACTGTTGAAGGAGCTGCGGGCTGCATTCCTGCCGCCTGGCCCTGGCCGCCTGGCTAGCTTATGCCCCAGAAATAACAACTGTATTCATATAAACACTGCTTGGCCCATTTCTATTAATGTGTGTAGCACCACAAGGTGGTGACTTATCTTGCCTAACCCATATTTAGTAATCTGTGTAGCACCAGTCTTACTGGGAAAGATTCAGCATGTCTGACCTGGCGGCTTGCTGTATCACGTCTGCTCTGGAGAGGAGCGGCATGCCGTCTGAGCTCACTTCCTCTTCCTCCCAGCATTCTGTTCTGTTTACTCCACCCACCTATGTTCTAACCTATCAGGCCAAGCAGTTTCTTTATTAATTAACCAATGAAAGCAACAGATTGATATGACACTCCCACATCAGATATACTATTACCTAAGTTAACAGGAAGTTCATTGTAAGTAACTTCCAAAACTCCAGAAAGGACAGAGACATCTTGCTGCCTGGACAGTTGTAGTGAGGAGCTGCGGGCTGCATCCCGCAGCCCGGCTCCCAGCCACTTGGCTAGCTTATACCCCGAAATAACAACACACAAATTGTATTCATTTAAACACTGCCTGGCCCATTATTTCTAGCCTCTTACTGGCTAACTCTCACATCTTGATTAACCCATTTTTAATAGTCTGTGTAGCACCACGAGACTGTGGCTTACCGGCAAGATTCTAACCTACATCTGTCTTGGGCTGGAGAATCATGGCATTTGCCTGATTCTGCTTCTTTCTCCCAGCATTCTGTTCTGTCTTCCCCGCCTACCTATGTTCTGACCCATCAGGCCAAGCAGTTTTCTTTATTAATTACCAATGAATGCAACAGATAGATAGAAGACCCTCCTACATCATTTCCCCTTTTTCTGTTTAAACAAAAAGGAAGGCTTTTTGTTTAATTTAGCAAAATTACATATAACAAAACAGTTATCAAGCAAGAATTACAGTTACAATATTTATATCTATTTTATCTTTTATCATAACTAAGGAAAACTATAACTAACCATTCTTCAACTCCATCAAAGACTCCAGAAGTCTTTGCCTAAGTAAACAAGAAATAAGCAGCTTTCAAAACTCTAGAAATGACAGAGATATCTCTCTGCCTGTACAGTCACCGAAAGTTCTTCTGTACCATTGGGGCCATCAATCTTTAGCTTTCAGGCCCATAGTATCCAGCAGACTTTTCCATGAAGCAGGAAATTTCAAAGACAGTCAGTCACTATCTGCTGTGTCCTGCAGAATGTCTCACAGACTCTTTCATGAGTCAGGAACCCCAAAGGATCATCTCATCTTTAGGCAAGTTCAGCAGTCCTCTCTCTGTGGGTTCTTTGTGTCCAGTTTATGCAACAGTCCAGGCAAGAGCAGTTTCTTGCCCAAATGAATAACCAACTCCATAAGGAGCCTCTTCGATGCCCATCTTCCTCTTGAAGTAGATTGGTGCTGCTAGGAGCAGACGTGTCTCATTGTCATGAAAAACCCTAAGTTATTAAAACATTTTAAATGCCATATTCTACAGTCTTTGAAAGATATGAAAAATGCCTATCTACTGAAATATATCTATATATCTAGAAAATCTAACTAACATGACTACAAGCTTTACTATTATCGATGATTATCCATTAGCAACCTATATTTCCTAATTATAAATTACATTTTAAAATGAACTACATAATCACAATACCTTAGTCAAGGTCAGAAATACATATACATATAACAAAATTGACCTTAAATTTATATCAATAGAGTAAAATTTATACCAATGTTAATTATTCATATCTATATCATTTCACCCTTTAAATGTAAAAGAACATTTATAAACAATATTTAGGAATATTGGCGCAGTTATTTTTCTCCAAACTGCTTTGTGCTGAAAGGGGGCACTATTATTTAGGTCTTTTATGGTATAACCTGTCTGCTGGGTTCATCTCAGTTGGCAGTTGAGTGAAGTAATTTTTTGAAGGTGTTTATGGTGATCTTTTAGGAGGGCGTGGTCTATCATACCATATTGGGATAGAAGCAATCCACAGGGTCTTATTCTCTGTGAAAACAAAAGAACCTCTTTTCCAAAGCATCATATACTTGGATCCAAATTTTCATACCCTTATGATATCCATTTTGGTCTAGCTTGGTAGCCCATTTAATGAAATGTCTCTCTGTACTTAGCTCCTTTACAGTCAAAAAATTCAAAAAAAACACAATAATACAAAGAATCCAGACTCTCTGTGAATTTTCCATTTTTGCGTGGTGTAGTGATGTGGTGAGCAGGCCTACTTTTCGTCCCACCCGGCTCCCACACGGCTAGCTTTACACCCGAAATAACAACACACAAATTGTATTAATTAAACACTGCCTGGCCCGTTAGTTCTATCCTCTTATTGGCTAATTCTCACATCTTGATTAACCCATTTCTAATAATCTGTGTAGCACCACGAGGTAGTGGCTTACCGGGAAAGAATCAGCATGTCTGTCCTGATGGCTGGTTCCATGGCGTCTGGCCCAGAGAGAAGAGGCATGGCGATTGCCTCACTTCCTTCTTCCTCCCAGCATTCTGTTCTGTCTACTCCACCCACCTAAGGGCTGGCCTATCAAATGGCCAAGGCAGTTTCTTTATTAACCAATGAAATCAATACAAAACAGAAGACCTTCCCACATCAACGTGGCTTATTTTTACTTTATCACTTTATTTTGTCTTTTTAAAGACTTTACCCTTTTTTAAAAACCATTAACTTTATCATCTTGATTAACACATTTTTAATAATCTGTGTAGCACCACGAGGTAGTGGCTTACTGGGAAAGATTCTAACCTGCGTCACTGTCGGGTCAGAGAATCATAGCGTCTGCCTTACTCTGCATCTCCCTCCCACAATTCTGTTCTGTCTTCCCCGCCTACCTATGTTCTGATCTATCAGGCCAAGCAGTTTTTTTATTAATTAACCAATGAAAGCAACAGATAGATAGAAGGCCCTCCTACATCAGACAGTCACTCAAAGTTCTGTAACATTGGGGCACCCATCTTTAGCCTACAGGCCCGTAAGTATCCAGCAGACTTTTCAGTGAAGCAGGAAATTTGAAGATCTGTTCTGCCTATATTGGTAGTTTGTCACATTTTTTTTTATGTCCTGCAGAATGTCTGGCAGACTCTTTCATGAAGCAGGAAGCCTAAAGGACCATCCCATCTTTTGGAAAGTTTAGCAGTCACTTTTCTGTGGGTCCTTCATATCCAGTTCATACAGCATTACCATCAATTAGTTCAGGAAAGAGCAGTTCCTTACCCAAATGGCTAATCTTGCCACAATGACAGCAAACTCCATAAGGAGTTTCTTCAGTGTCCATCATCCTCTTAAGTAATTGTTGCTGCCAGAAGTAGACATGTCTCATTGTCAAGAAAAGCCTAAGTTCTCAAAACATTTTAAATGCCGTATTCTGTACATCTTTGAAATATTGGAAGAATGTCTATCCATCTGAAATATATCTCTATACATCTAGAAAACCTATCATGATTACAAGTTTGACTGTTATAAATGACTACCTATTAATCTGCAATTTTTAATTATACATTACATTTTTAAATGAGTTTAAAATTAACCAATGGTAATAAAGCATATTTATAGCATACAGAGGGGATTCCCAGAATCACAAGTATTAGGAACTATGTTAGTGAACTATTACTTTTGGAAACCATGTAGTTTTATAAACACACCAACCAAAAGCATATTTTAAGCAGGTGAATTATTAAGATATATTGTTCTCTAGTGAAATTATGCTTTCCAACTTGGCAAGAATTGTATTTTTTATTCTTCCTGTCTAATTTTCATTTCTCTCAATATATCATCCCCATAAATGAATTATAAAACAATTAATTGTGGTCTCTAACTATATTGTAGTATCCTGAATGGGACTCTAGAAACAATAGGGCCATTAGGTTAAGAACTAAGGAAATGTGGGGCAGGAGAGATGGTTAAGTGAATAAGAGCATAGACTGCCCTTCCAGAGGACCTGAGTTTGATTCCCATCACCTATGATGACTCACAACTTTCTGTAAATCCAGTTGCAGGGGAATCTGATGTCCTCTTCTGACCTCTGCATGTGCAGGTAAACACATTATACAAAGATATACAGGCAAGCAAAATACCCATACATATAAAGTAAATAAATATTTTTTTAAAAATAATCCTAAGGAAATGTGAATAAAGAATGGACTTTTAAAACAGTAAACTTAAAGATAAATTTCTTAGTAAGTAATATTGTATCAATATAGGTTTCTTAGTTGTGGAAAATATCCCTTGAAATGATGCTAAGAAGGGAAACTGGGTTAGGTATCTTGGAACCTTCTGCAGTACCTTCACAGCTTTCCTGTGTTGCTGAAATTTAAAATATATTTTTAAATAGCACAGTTTTAATGCAGATCATTATGGTAGAACCTGTGAAGGAAAAAAAGAGCCCTTAAGAAGGTGGCTAGATGGTTGAAGAAGTTAAGTATAAAAGGAAACATCGTATTCTAAGATACTGTGTTTTCAGTTCAGAGTAGGCCTTTATAGCAAAGTCAGCTGAAAAAACAGGCTTGCCCTAGTCCTTCCAGAAAGCAGAGTGATGGGGGAATCTATTTTAAAGAATACAGCTGAGGTGAGCACTCAGAAACTGCTGTAGGTGAGTCCAAGTTGACAAGAATGGTTTAATGTTTTAATTTATTTGCAAGGGTTTTTTTTTAAAAAAATAATAAAGTTTCTAAAACTAAGAAATAGTTTTGAGTGAGATTGGTCTAGCAAAGGATCTGGGAGAAGCCAGACAGCCAGGGCCTTGACTGTCAAATACTGGGAAGAATTCTCAGGGTTTGGGTAACAGTTTGGCAATGCAGTGAACTGTTCTAAGGGTTGATTATGTAATTGATACAAGAGAAAAGAATGTGAAGTTAGAAAAAGAAGATTCAAAATAGTAGTGTCAATGCAAGGATACAAAGGCTACTAAAAGACAAGATATAAGTTGCTTCTTATGCAGAGCCTGTGGTGTGTTGTGGTTAAGTAGATGTAAGAGCTTCAGAAATGAAGGACTGCCACAAGGAGGGTACATCCACCTGCCTGAAAAAAATCATGCTTCCATTTTCAGTTGAGGGGCAGTCCTGACTAGTCTTAAGAGAAACCCCATGCTTTGGAGGTAGTGGCATGCCATCCTCTGGTGCAGTCTGTCAAGTGGAACTCAAGGTAAAGACTTGGAACTGACATGTGAGCTTGGGAGTCAGTGGTTGAGTGCTAAACTTAGGCTGAGCCCCTTATCAAGTATGCTGAGAGGTGCTTCATATCAAGGGATGATCAGAAGACTTGGAATGGAGCCCCAGTCAAGTTTGAAATCGGCAGAGAAGAAAAGTGAGATTCCGTGAAATCATTCCCAAAGAGAGATATCAAGAGCTCCAAAGATGTTAGAATGTCTAGAAAAAGCACAAGAGGGTATACATCTATGGGAGGCTGGCAATGTCATGGAGGTGAGAGTTGGAAATTACAGTGATGATATAAATTATTTTTGCACCTCTAGATAAGGGCTGGAAAGACATATCAGTGACTAGAGTACTTGACACACAAGTGTGAGGACTGGAATTTTGATCCTCAGAACCTATATAAATGCCAAAGTGGGTGTGGCAACCTACCTGCCTGTAACTCTCGTTCTCTGAAAGGTGAAAAAGGAACTCTTCAAAACAGGCTAGCTAGCCAGATTAGCCATGTTGATGAGCTCTGGGATAGATTGAAAGCCCCTGCCTCAATGAATAAAAAAGAATAATTGGGGGAGGCCCCCAATGTCAACCTTTTGACCTACACAAACACCTGAACACACACACACACACACACACACACACGAGGCACACACGCATGCATGTCAGCCAAAAATAAAAAGCTCGATAAAAGAGAAAGGAGTGGAGAGTTGTGTGATTATAAGAAAGGCTTTCAAGTCATAGGATGCATAAGCCTGCTTTCAGAAAACTTGGGTGTTTTATTAAGAAAAAAACACAATTCTGAAAGTTTAGTATATTGTAATCTTTATATTAGTGAAAAGCCGCTGAAAATAATCTGCCTGTAGACGAAGAGTTATATCTATATAATGAAATGCTGTGCAGTCATGAAGTAAATCATGTATGGTGGTTGCTAATAACATTAGGAAATGCTCCAAAGCCCAATTAAAGAATTCAGCAGAATATAGAAGGATGTCTCCCAACTTTTGCTTTCTTCATTCTTTCAGCAAAGTAAAAACATTTTCTTAATTAAAATATTTTTTAGAGAAATAGGGGAAGGCGGGAGGGAGGAGAAAGAGGGAGGAGGGGCAAGAGGGAGAGAAAATGAATGGATGCATTCAGACCTGTATTAGAGACCTTAAGAAGGTGGGGGAAAGCTCCTATCCTACAGCAGAAAGAAGAAAGAAAGGCTGGTTGAAAGTCCAAATGGTTCATTGTCTTGGGTGTCTGGGGAAGTCATGAAGCAAGGCTGTGTGGGAAAGATGATGTATAGAAGTTAGGACGATATGGAATGTAGAAAATAGGGAAGATCACTATCAGACTATCATTTTGTCCCTAATGAGAGGGATTCAAAACTAGTAACAGAAATTATTACTGTTCTTCACATGAGCAGTGTAGCAGTGAGAAGCCTGAGGAGCCCATGTGGGCATGTGTAAGAGCATCTACCCCAGAGTTTCTCACACAGCAGATACAACCTAGCAGGTTAGGGCAGTAGAGCAGGTGCTACTGAACTTAGTCTTGCAGATTAGGTGCGACACTTGGGCTGTATTTCCTCTCTGAGGGCTGAGGAAAATCTATTCTTGTATCTTCTCAACTTCTCATGACCACTTACAGCCAGAACTACTGGCCAGACCCTGCAGCTTTCTCTCTCACACAAGAGTGCCCAATTATTTGTTCTCGGTGATTTCGTTTTGAAAACCAGATTTTGTTTTATTAGATAATTGCAGTTACTCCAAGTCAGAGTGATTTTGGAATTTCATAATTAGAAAACATCTAGTATTTTCTAAAATAATTGTCTTTTTATTGTAAGTGAGAAGCACATCTTGGGGGAGAGCTGCCCTCTACAGTGTGCTGGAACCCCAACTTCATTAAGTTGCGCTCTAGTAATCTAAAATGTTAGCCTTGCTTCTCAGCAGCACTTTCTGCAGAAGTACCTCAAGTTAAAACTGCAAACAGGATTGCAGGGAGTCATTTCAGGGACACTCACTTCTGCACTGGTGCTTTTGAGGGTCTGTCATCCTTTGGTCCCCTAACTTTTTTCTTGTTCGCTTTTCTCTCATGAGTTCATGTAAAAATACTAAGCTTTTATCTTTTCTGTTTGTCAGTATCTTTTCTGTTTGTCAGATGGTTCACATGAGCGAGCTTGTCCTTAAATACATTTCAGTGAATTTTTTCTCTGTCTTTGAGTTAGTTAAAGTGACCATAGTACATTCAAAGCATGGTGTTAGAATTTGAGGTGCTCCATGGTATAAACCTTAGAAAATCAGCTCAAGGGTCAACAAGATGGCTCAGCAGCTAAAATGCATGCCATTCAAGCCTGGCGACCAGAGTCAGTCCCCAAAATACATATACAGGTAGAAGGAGATAACAGGCTCTACATAGTTGTCCTATGACCACACTACATGAATGAAGTCATATAGAAATATGCACAGGATAGTATGTTTTTAAAATCAGCTCAGAGTTAAGCACTTGGGAAGATACAAGCCTCAAATAATACTGGAAGGAATGTGGGGTTGTATAGCTATTTTTCTTAAAATTTGTTTCTTTAAATAGGCATATTTTTTCCCTTGAGCATACATGTGCCATATGGCCCTGTGATTTCATTTATAGATGTTTATGTAAGAAGAAAGAAAATGGTATGTCCATGTCCAATCAAAAACTGAGAATGCAAAAGTCCACAATAGCATGGTTTGTAGTATACAGATGCTAGAAACTACCAGATTTCTTTCAGCTGAAGAATGGACAATTAGCTATTCATTCTATAGAATATCACTTGTTCATGCAAAGGATTGGAGCACTGAAAAGAATCTCAGAGCATCTGAATGTGATCTCTACACACAGCACAGAGAGCTCCCCAGGATCCTGTAGTTCCTGATGTTCTGGTTTGTGATGCTCATTGACCTTTGAAATCAGGACTTGAGCTAGAGTGAAGATGGATAGTGCTTTGACATTGCTCCCTGCTGCCCTCTGCTACTTACTTGCATATTTTTCTCTGCAGCTTGTTCTAACAGGAGCCATTCAAGTTGCAGACAAAGTTTCTTCAGGGAAGAGCTCAGTGCTTGTGCACTGCAGTGACGGATGGGACAGGACTGCTCAGTTGACATCCCTGGCCATGCTGATGCTGGACAGTTTCTACAGGACTATTGAAGGCTTTGAAATATTGGTACAGAAAGAGTGGATAAGTTTTGGACATAAATTTGCATCTGTAAGTAAACACTAAAGCTGTCCTTTTAAATCAGCTGGGATTTTAAGAACTGTTTTTGTACTGTTTCTTAAGGTCTGACATGAAAGTCTAAGGAGTGGCCAAGCAAGGTGACATTTACCTTTAATCGCAGCATTGAGGAAGTTGAAAGATCTCGTTGAGTTCAAGGGCATCCAGGACTATATAGCAAGTTCTAAGAGAGCCAGGGTTACATATGCCTTGTCTCAAAAAAAATCTGAGGAATAAAATTGAAAACTACTTGACAGTTTGAAAGCTATGACACCTTGGGCTAATGGAAGACGTTTTAGGGTTAATCCATCATGGCTGTTTCTAGTTAGAACAAAAGTAATGAAGTCTGCAAAGAAATGTATAAACTGAAACTTGGGCGGCTTAGACGGATAGGAAGGTTGTAAGTGCCTGCCAAGGCTACCCAGTGAGTGCCAGGCGGGAATACCGTTACTTCCATGCCTAGGCTTCCCCGTGAGTTCCTGCCAAGGCTACTCAGTAAGTTCTAGGAATAGGCTACTAAGTTGATTTCTAGGCCTCAGCTACCCAACGAATTTCAGCCATGGCGATTCATCGAGTTCCAGGCCTAGGCTGCTCAGTTATTTCTAGCCAAGGTTACCCAATGAATTCCAGGCCTAGGCTACTAAGTGAGTTGCAGGTCTGGGCTACCCAATGAGTTCTAGCCATGGCTATCCAGTGAGTTCCAGGCCTGTTATCAAGTGAGTTCCAACTGAGGCTTCTCAGTGAAAATCCTTGTCCAGGCTACCCAGTGTATTCCAGCAGAGGGTACCCAGTGATTTCCCGCCAAGGCTATCCAGTGTGTTCCATGCCTTTGCTGCCCAGTGAGATCTCTCCAGGTCTCCCCAGTGAGTTCCAGTCAGTGCTACCCAGTGAGCTACAGCCAATGCTCCCCACTGAGTTCTAGACCTAGGCTACATAGTGAGTTCCAGTCAAGGCTACCCAGTGAGTTCTAGCCAGGGCTACACAGTGTGTTCCAGGCCAAGGCTGCCCAGTGAGTTTCAGCCAATACTACCCGGTGATTTCTAGGCCTAGACTACCCAGTGAGTCTCAGCCTAGGCTAAGTTATCCAATGAATTCCAGGCAAGTTACCCAGTAAGTTCCAAGCCTGTGTTACCTAATATGTTTCAGCCAAGTTTACCCTGTGAGTTTCAAGCCTAGGTTACCCAGTGTGTTCCAGGCAGGTGTAGACTATAAAGCAAGAATTGTCTCAGAAAAGAAAAACTAAAGAAATGTTTAAATTAAAATTTCATAAAAGAAGGAAGCTAGGATGACAATTAATTGTCCCTGGACTAATGGCAGCTTTTTACTTGAGGCTTTTTGTTATTCGCTGATGCACATTTTTTAATCAAGGAAACCCATTGCAATTCATATTCTTAGGTCTCATTTCCAGGTACCCTTTGAATGAGCATCTTTTTAGATTTATTTGTTTTCTGTCGGGGGAGGTGTTTGGGCCACATGATTTTTTGTGCACCACATAGATGCAGTGTTCTTGAAAGCCAGAAGAGGGCAGCAGATTCCGGAGTACTGGGGTTAAACTGGTTGTTAGCCCTGCTGAGTGCTAGGAAGTGAGTCTGAGTGGTCTGCAAGAGCAGCCAGTGCTCCTAACTACTGAACCATCTCTCCTTGACCCAGCTCCATGCTGCTTCTCAGAGGGTGCATATATAATACTAATAGAAATGCTGTTTGATCTGTTCTGTCCTTCATCCAAAGCTCACAAATGGATTGAGTAACATTTTCAAGTGGAATTGGTTACTGTTTAATAAAGATGTTGTGATGGGTTTGTGTTGGTTGTAGCAGAGGAAGGCATTTTAATTATAATAACTGTATTTGGGGCATGATTTCCAACCTTGGATCGTCCAGACTTCTAGAACATCCAGTCACCTACACCTGCAGCTGTCTGGGACTTGTACAACATTCCAATCATATGAAATAATTGTAACAGTTATATAGGTTGATGGTGCTGTGCTAGTTTTCATTGTTTTATGTGTATTTGCATTGTGCTAGCATGTGTATAAATGCACATGACTGTGTGGGTGTATATACATGCGTGTTCACACACTTATGGAGGTCAGAGGTCAGCCTCAGGTGTCACTCCTCAGGAGTTAGCCTTCTTTTTTATTAAGTAGGGTCTATCTCAGGGACATAGAACTTTTTGCTTGAGCTAGGTTGACTGACCAGTGAGCCCCAAGGATCCTCCTGTCTCTACTGTCCAGCCATACCAGTTGCTTTGATTGGTTGTGTGGTTGGTTGGTGGTTGGTTGGTTGGTTGGTTGGTCAGTCGGTTGGTTGATTTTGCCATGAATAGTGGAGATTAAACTCAGGTCCTTGTGCTTGCACAACTAGCTCTTAATTGACTAAATTCCTCTTCCAGCCCCTCACTGAATTGTCATTATTCAGATGGTGAAATGGCTCAGGTGCTTCCCATCAGGCCTAATGACATGAGTTCAGTCCTGGGGACTCACTTTCTAGAAGGACAGAGTGAACCCTTGAAAGTTGATCTCTGACTTCCATGCACATGTAGGAGTTGTGCACACACATACACCAAACACACAAGTAAATGTAATCTTTAAAATTGCCATTATGAAATCATCTGTTGTTTCTCCATATTTCCATGGCAACACACAGAGTTTACTGTCTGATGAGCTTGGCATTTGGAAGTCAAGTTGCTGAGTTGCATTGTGGCATTTTGTAAGTTATATACTTTCTCTGTTTTGTACCTGTGAATTAAATCATCTTCATCAATTCATTCCAGAGAATAGGTCATGGTGATAAAAATCATGCTGATGCTGACCGATCTCCTATTTTCCTCCAGTTTATTGACTGTGTGTGGCAGATGTCAAAACAGGTAAGAATATGTGGAATGAATATACTCTCAATGTTTAAATAGTGTATTATAACATCTGAAGTTTGCCTACAAAATAATGCAGGGCAGAAATAAAGATGAAACAGGCCTGGCTATGAACGAATCGTGATTGAATCCCAGCAATGGAGACATAGGAATACATTTTTTAATTACTACCACTATGTATGTTTGTAATACTCCACATAAAATTTATAAAATTAAATTTTCACTGGATTACCTATTCTAATGGAAGGTCAGCAGGACTGACAGTGCCCTGGCATTTCTGTGCCTGCTAACCCGTAATACTTTATACACTGTACTTTTGGCCATTTTTTCCTTTTTCTTCCTTGAATTGATACATATTAAAGTGCATTACTCTTATATGAAGTGCAAGAGAAAAAGGAAAAAGAAAAATCCTCTGCTATGTGTGCAAATGGCAGTCTCTGCTGGCCTTCCCAGAGTTCTGCAGTGTGGCAACATTTACTCACTCTTCCTACCCATCTGTGCTTCTTCTCTTCCCATAGTGTATAAATGTATTTGTGTGTTTCTTTTAATTCAAAGTGAACAATATTACACCATAAATTCTTACTTTGATACTCTGGTTTGGTAGAAACCATGCATTTTTTCTTCCTTGAAAGAACAGACTATTTTTCACGTTCTGCTTGTTTGTTTGTTGTTATCTAGTTCCCCACAGCTTTTGAGTTCAATGAACGCTTTTTGATTACAATCTTGGATCATCTGTATAGCTGTCGATTTGGTACTTTCTTATTTAACTGTGAATCGGCTCGAGAAAAACAGGTGAGCAAAACACTAATGGTTTTTGTGAAGGCTTTACAAAGTGACTCTAGGAAGAACATGAAAGACTGGCGCTTCCCTGAGGAGTAGGGGTGATTTTAAAGTATACAAGTTTTCCCTGTGGGGCTGCAGGGAAAGTAATGTAAAGGGAAATTTAAAATTTATTCTTTGAGAATTTCAGGTAACACATTTTGATACTATTCTTTCCAGTCCTCCAGATCCTTCCAGTTCTTACACCCTCCCTTACCCATCTCTCTTGATAGTCCGTCTCTCTTCAAAATGAAGGAGGGAGGGATGGGGGGAGGAAGAGAGGGAAAAAAAAGGCCACTAAAAACATGGGACCCTGGGTCACAGTCCATTGATGAAAACTGATGTTTACCTTTTCCAACAGATATCATTTTAAAATACCTTCTTGGTGAGGGGTGGCAATTTGTGTACACTTCTTCTTTCTGGGCTTTTGTCTGACTTGAAGTTGTGCAGTTGTCCATGGCGTCACAGTCTCTTGGAGTTCATATGTATCTGGAACTTGCTGTTTCACGGAAGTCATTCACCAACACTGTTCCTTATAGACATCCACGTCCTCTTCTGCATAGACTCCTGAGCTTGGAATGGGGGATTTGATAAAAACATCCGATTTGGGGCCAAATACTATAAAATCTCTCCTTTTATATACTTTGTGCATTTATGAGTCTCTGTGTTAATTACCGTCTACAGCAAGAAGCAGCTTCTCTGGTATGAGCTGAGTGCTCACTGATCTTTAGATTTAGCAATGTGTCATAAGACATCATTTTATTGTTATATTTATTTAGGAGACTAAGAGTAGTAGGTTTTTCCCTGGGCCCATGACCTATGTATGCTTAGGTTCTTGGCCTCATTAAAAATTACAGTTATGGGTTAGAACTCTTGGAGTGGATCCTAAGTCCAGTTAAAAAGTGGAAGGGGGGCTGGAGAGATGGCTCAGAGGTTAAGAGCACTGCCTGCTCTTCCAAAGGTCCTGAATTCAATTCCCAGCAACCACATGGTGGCTCACAACCATCTGTAATGGGGTCTGGTGCCGTCTTCTGGCCTGCAGGCATACACACAGACAGACTATTGTATACATAATAAATAAACAAATATTTTTTAAAAACCTTTAAAAAAAGTGGAAGGGCATGAACCTAAAAAAATAGGAAAAAGGAGAAAATTACAGGAAAAAATTAGAAGGAGAAAAGCCAATAGATATATAACAAATATTGTAGATTAAGAAAGCCAAATCTGAAAGCGGCAGCAGAGAAGCCAAGCACCAGCTCACTCTGTATTGCAGAAGACCTAGCTGGGCCCAGGGCTGAACCCTGCCGGCATATTATCTGGGACAAAGTGAGGAGTAACATGAAGAAAACCTGGTTGGAATAAGCTACCCCTCTCTCCTCCATCCCTCTATGGAGGTTAAGGACCCTGGCAGAGGTTCCCTCTGAGGAAAAAGTAACAGTCGTGACTTGCTCCAAGTGTTCTAGAACCAGGTACTTATTCTGTATCTCTCTGGGAGATAAAGAACTCTCATAAACTAGTAAGGGAATGGAAAACAGTGCATCTTAAAAAGGGAAATGTAAGCTAGGTAGTGGTGGCACACACCTTTAATCCTGGAACTAGCTCTTGTAGACCAGACAGGCCTTGAACTCACTGAGATCCGCCTCCCTCTGCTTCATGAGTGCTGGGATTAAAGGCTTGTGCCACCACCTCCCAGCTACATCTTATTTTTTAATCATCTGCCCATGTACATTTAAGGTGATTTCAGATCCGATTCTTTGGTTTTTGTGAGTAGTGTTTCTGTAATAGGAATGAATGCACTTATCTCTTCTACATACCAACTTGATTTCTTTGTTCCTTTTTTGTGCTACTTGGGTTTGAATACAAGACCACTAAGGCCTATAACCAGACTATTTTAATAATATTTTACCTTTATTTAAGAAAAAGTATTTAGTGTAATGTGTGAGTGCAGGCACATGGATGCCATATCCCGAGTACAGAGCACAGAGAACAACTCTGTGGAGTTGATTCTTTCCTTCAAACTTTACATTGCCTTTAGGGATCTGTGCTGGATAGTTTTATCTCAGCTTGACACAAATTAGAGTCATCAGAGAGGCGGGAACCCCATTTGAAAAAAAAAAAACACTTCTATGTAGACAAGCCTGTAGGGCATTTTCTTAAATATTGATTGATGTAGGAGGGCCCAGGCCATGGTGGATGGTGCCATCCTTGGGCTGATGGTCCTGGGTTCTATAAGAAAGCAGGCTGAGCAAGCTGTTGAAGGAGGCTGCTTGTTCATCCTGGCTGCCCAGAACTGAAACAATCACACAGAAACTGTATTATTTAAATCACCGCTTGGCCCATTAGCTCTAGCTTCATATTGGCTAATTCTTACATCTTAATTTAACCCATTTCTAGTAATACGTGTAAACCAGGTGGTGGTGGCACACACCTTTAATCCCAGGCAGATCTCTCTTGAGTTTGAGGCCAGCCTGGTCTACAAGAGCTAGTTCCCAGTCAGCCTCCAAAGCTACAGAGAAACCCTGTCTCGAAAAATCAGAAAAGAGAAAAGAAAAGAAAGAAAGAAGTGTAAATTTAGCATACAACCCAAAAATTTCACTTCTGGGTTGTATTTTTAAAAGAACTGGAGGTGGGAGAGCTAGGCGTGGTAGCTCAAGCCCATAATCCCAGCAGTTGAGAGGTTAACATAGAAGGACCACAAGTTTCAGGCCAGTTGAGTTCCATACTGAGTTCCAAAGTAGGCTGGCCTACATATTAAGACCCTGTTGCCACCCAAAATAAAAATGCAATCACATCAATGTGTAGCCTAAAATTAAATTCAGGATATGGGTATAAGGCATATATAAAATATAATTGAATTTTATGTTTTGACTGGATTCTATCTTTAAGATATCTCATTATGCATATGCAAATATTCCAAAATCAGAACAAAATTCATAAAGCCAAAGCATTTCTGGTCCCAAGAATTTGGTTTTTTGTTGTTTGATTGCTTACTTGCTTGCTTGGTTGGTTTTGGTTTTTCAAGGCAGGGCTTCTCTGTGTAGCTTTGGAGCCTGTCCTGGAATAAGCCTGTAGGGCATTTTCTTAAATATTGCTTGATGAGGGAGGGCCCAGCCCTTTGTGGGTGGTGCCATCCTTGGGCTGGTGGTCCTGGGTTCTATAAGAAAGCAGGCTGAGCAAGCTATGGAGAACAAACCCTAAAGTAAGTAGGGAGTAAGTAAGCAGCACCCCTCCATGGCTTCTGCATCAGCTCCCGCCTCCAGGTTCTTGCCCTGTTTGACTTCCTGTCCTAACTTCCCTCGGTGATGGACAATGTAAAGTGTAAGCCAGGTAAATACAGTCACCAAAATACATGCAGACACACACACAGATACCCAAACACACACAAGTTGCTTTGGTCATGCTATTTCATCACAGCAATAGAAACTCTGACTAAGACAGGATTGAACTCAGGTCACCAGGATTTCAAGGTAAGCACTTTTACTCACCCACTAGGTCATCTCTCTACCCCTTATTTAAGAAAAATGAGACAAGGTCTCACCAAGTCACCAGACCAGCCTTGATCTTGCTTTGTAGCTCAGATAGTCTTTTAATTTATGATCCTCCTACCTCAGTCTCCATAGTAGCTGGGATCACAGGCCTGATACACCAGGCCTGGCTTTGATTTCTTTTAGATATACAACCAGTAGTAGCAGGCTTTCTGGATCACAGAGTGGTTCTGTTTTTAATTTCCTGAAGAATCTTCATACTGTCTTCCATGAAGCTTGAGCCAACTTGTGTTTTGAATTGATTTATCTGGTACTTGTCTTCTTATCTCCCAAGTGCATGTCTTTATTGCTACTGCATAGCTATCCAGTTGCAGGTGTTAACTACTGGCATGGTCACAATGTCTTCCTTTCCCCTATTCCTGCCTCACAGACAAATTTTTTTTCTGCCACACATCTCCAATCCATAGCACGGCTCTGATTAGCTCAGCATTTCGCAGTTGGATTCTGATGACTAAGCACCTGCTGTTTGCAGCTGCGCTCTCAGCCTCTGTCCTGTGATTGCTTTCCTTTTCCTGCAGGCATTGATTTTCTCTTGCTTTCACAACTGTCTGTTTACTAACTCAACTCCAAATTCTCCTTACTGTATCACATACCCCTGAAGAATCTTAAGCACATCAGATGACCCCAATGTCTCCGTCACAGAACCTTCAATCTACACCAGTTGTTCCTTTACCTTGCTGGAACTGTCACTCTTGGAATACTGTGCAGCCTTACTTTCTTTTCCTGGGGTGCATTATTTTGGTCACTTCCACAGGAAGGTGCATTTGGGGAAGTGGTTCATTTTTTAAACGTGAGTTTGTGTATGCAGGTGCAAATGCACACATATAATTGCATGCAGGTCAACCACTAATCTAGGTGTCATCCTAAGAAATGCTCTCCAACTCTTTAAAGCGGGGTCTCTCGTTGCCCTAGAGCTTACCAGTGGGCTAGAATGGCCAGTTAGATCTCGGCATCCTTCAGTCTCCACATGCACAGTGCTGGATTATTTGTATACCCCATTTGCTTAGGGCTTTATGTGGATTCTGGGGATTGAACTAGGGCCCTCATGCTTGCAAGGTAAGCTATACTGATGGAGCTAACTCCCCAGACCACAAAGTAGCTCATTCTTGAAGCTGTGTAAGTCTGTGAGGATCTTTGCTTTCCTTTCATAGATAGGTGGCAGTCTGATAGCTGCAGAAAGCTAGCTTGAAGCACTTTCCGTAAAACTTTTCTATGCAATATTGTCACAGAAGAATCCCAAGTTGCCTTGATTTCTGTTTCTTTGCAAATACAGTATGAGTATCTACCTCATATTTCAAATTTTTGGGCCAGGTGATGGTGTCACACACCTTTAATCCCAGCACTCAGGAGGCAGAGGCAGTAGATCTCTGTGAGTTCGAGGCCAGCCTGGTCTACAAAGCAAGTTCCAGGATAGGTTCCAAAGCTACACAGAGAAGCCCTGCCTTGAAAAACCAAAACCAACCAAGCAAGCAAGTAAGCAATCAAACAACAAAAAACCAAATTCTTGGGACCAGAAATGCTTTGGCTTTATGAATTTTGTTCTGATTTTGGAATATTTGCATATGCATAATGAGATATCTTAAAGATAGAATCCAGTCAAAACATAAAATTCAATTATATTTTATATATGCCTTATACCCATATCCTGAATTTAATTTTAGGCTACACATTGATGTGATTGCATTTTTATTTTGGGTGGCAACGGGGTCTTAATATGTAGGCCAGCCTACTTTGGAACTCAGTATGGTGTCGGAGCCCATGTGGGTCCAACATAGATTCCCTAACCCGGCTGAAACGGAGTCGTGAGGAATAAAACCGACACAGCTTACAAGGTCATCTTGGAAAAGGCCAGAATGACTCTTTATTCTCGGAACATCTTATATCTACATCCAGTGGGGAACTCAACTGGCCTGAAACTTGTGGTCCTTCTATGTTAACCTCTCAACTGCTGGGATTATGGGCTTGAGCTACCACGCCTAGCTCTCCCACCTCCAGTTCTTTTAAAAATACAACCCAGAAGTGAAATTTTTGGGTTGTATGCTAAATTTACACTTCTTTCTTTCTTTTCTTTTCTCTTTTCTGATTTTTCGAGACAGGGTTTCTCTGTAGCTTTGGAGGCTGACTGGGAACTAGCTCTTGTAGACCAGGCTGGCCTCAAACTCAAGAGAGATCTGCCTGGGATTAAAGGTGTGTGCCACCACCACCTGGTTTACACGTATTACTAGAAATGGGTTAAATTAAGATGTAAGAATCAGCCAATAAGAAGCTAGAGCTAATGGGCCAAGCGGTGATTTAAATAATACAGTTTCTGTGTGATTGTTTCAGTTCTGGGCAGCCAGGATGAACAAGCAGCCTCCTTCAACAGCTTGCTCAGCCTGCTTTCTTATAGAACCCAGGACCATCAGCCCAAGGATGGCACCATCCACCATGGCCTGGGCCCTCCTACATCAATCAATATTTAAGAAAATGCCCTACAGGCTTGTCTACATAGAAGTGTTTTTTTTTTTTTTCAAATGGGGTTCCCGCCTCTCTGATGACTCTAATTTGTGTCAAGCTGAGATAAAACTATCCAGCACAGATCCCTAAAGGCAATGTAAAGTTTGAAGGAAAGAATCAACTCCACAGAGTTGTTCTCTGTGCTCTGTACTCGGGATATGGCATCCATGTGCCTGCACTCACACATTACACTAAATACTTTTTCTTAAATAAAGGTAAAATATTATTAAAATAGTCTGGTTATAGGCCTTAGTGGTCTTGTATTCAAACCCAAGTAGCACAAAAAAGGAACAAAGAAATCAAGTTGGTATGTAGAAGAGATAAGTGCATTCATTCCTATTACAGAAACACTACTCACAAAAGCCAAGAGTCGGATCTGAAATCACCTTAAATGCACATGGGCAGATGATTAAAAAATAAGATGTAGCCGGGAGGTGGTGGCACAAGCCTTTAATCCCAGCACTCATGAAGCAGAGGGAGGCGGATCTCAGTGAGTTCAAGGCCTGCCTGGTCTACAAGAGCTAATTCCAGGACAGCTAGGGCTGTTGTACACAGAGAAACCCTTTCTTGAAAAAAAGAAAAAGAGAGCTAAACACTGGCTCTCAGCTAGGCAGTTATCTATGCAAATATCAGTAGTGGATGCAAACACTCAGCTGATTTTTTTTTTCTATTCTGGAGGATAATGAAAATGTGCCCTGGGTTGCCACAGGCTGCAGGATGGTTTGCGAGTGTGTTTACCTTTCTGCTTTCTCTCTCTATAGAAAGTTACAGAAAGAACAGTTTCTGTATGGTCGCTAATTAACAGCAATAAAGACAAATTCAAAAATCCCTTCTATACAAAAGAAATCAATCGAGTTTTATATCCAGTTGCCAGTATGCGCCACTTGGAACTGTGGGTGAATTACTACATTCGATGGAATCCCAGAATCAAGCAACAAGTAAGTGAAAAGAGAGCTTCGCTGGACTGAATGGCTCTACCCCAGCTAAAATGATGCTATTTACTGTGCTGGTGGTTTGTTAGCAATCTAAGAACAAACATAATAAAGAAAACACTTGCTTTTAAACTAACCGTAATTTAAAATTGTTGTGAATTACTAAACCATGAATTTTGAAGTTAAACTTATATTTCTCTGCTCAAATGAATACTGTAATTTCTTTAACCATAATGTAAGCCATTTTAAAACTCTAGAAAGTTTCTAAGTTTTCCTAGCTAAGGGTCTCTCCTAATCACCTGAAATTCTTACACATTATTAGAAGACTCTGTGCATAATTCCCCAACATCTTGTGCACTGAATATCTCTATATCTAAAAGAAAGATACCAATACACCAATGGTTAGTAAATTTAGATAGTTACTTATCAGTTCACATGGAAGCAGATTTTTCAAGTGAAAAACTTCACATTTAAATAAAGACATTTCAAAAGGGGAAAAACAGGAAAGGGGTAGAGATGGATAGAAAAGGAAGGAGAAGTAGGGAAGAGAGAGGAAAAGGGGGAAAGGGAGGGGGAGATAAGGAAAGAGACAGGAAGGAAGGAGGGAAGAGAAAGAAAGAGGAAGGGAGAAAAGGGAAGGGGAGGGGGGATGAATGGAAAGGGAAGGTAAAGAGAGGAGAGGGAGGAGAAAATAAATACATACATAGATACATACATACATGTATGTTACCAAAGGTTTCTATTCAGCCAGGTTCCGCAGCCATTTAGTCCCAAAGAAACATACAGAGGCTTACATTAATTCTAAACTGATTAGCCTATTAGCCCTGGCTTCTTATTAACTCTTATAGCTTACATTAACCTATAATTCTTGTCTGTATTAGCTATGTGGCTTGGTACCTTTTATCAGCAAGGCAGTCTCATCTTGCTTCCTCTGCATCTGGGTGATAACTGCAGACTCAACATTTCCTCTTCCCAGAATTCTCCTGTTCTGGTTGCCCTGCCTATACTTCTGCCTGGTCTCCCCTCCTATATACTTCCTGCCTGGCTACTGGCCAATTAGCATTATATTAAAGCAATACAAGTGACAAATCTTTACAGGGTAGAAGACCACTATCCCACAGCACATATATACATACATTCATTTTCATGGGTTTTCCCTTTTCACAACTTTACCCTAAACCAGAAGAAAATGCATCCTATTTAATAAGGCTCAGAAGAAAAGTGCCTCTACTCCCAGCTTTGTTCTGAGTCTTCTAGTGTTTGTGGTGGCTCTTGGTAGACTTTTGCATATTGTGCTGTGGCATAGGGCATTGACTACCTGCACAGTGCAGCCTTGCCAGAGCCTCAGCTGTAATCCCATTAGTAGTGGGCTGGGGTGGCAAAGCAGAGAGCTTCATTCTTGATGTCACTGGCTTCTCCACACTTGCTCTGGCTGGACACCATCCTGTACCTCACACTCACTGGAGAATTACTCATTTCAACCTGGCACCCTCACTGTGAAGTCTCTATTGCCCGAGTGAAAGGCTTTTGTAATGAGGCCCTGTTAGAAGTATGTATTCTTTTTGGAAAGTGACAGGTGCCAGAGCTTGAGAATATTTGACTATGTAGTTTGGAATTTGAGCAGTACTTTGAGGGAATATCCTGAATATCCAGTAGTTCTGGCATTTAGAATGTCAGGTAGCAAGTGATGACCATTACAGACCACATGTTTATTTTACAATTAAAACTATAAGACGGGCATGGTGGCTCATATCTGTCATCCAGCACTTTAAAGGCAGAGACAGGCAGATCTCTGCAAGTTTGACTCCAGCCTAGACTACATGATGTGCTTAGGTCAGCCAGGACTAGACAATGAGACTCTGTCTCTAAATAAATAAACAAACAGAGCACATGTACACACATGCGCGCACACATGCACACACGTACAATTACCTCTCCATTTGTACTTGTAGGAATTTGTGAAGTACAAGGAATTTTGGCTAATTCAATTCTGACTATAAAAGTTAACAATGATTATGTGACAAGCCATTTGGTTTGGTACCTTTTGATTGGTATTATTTCATTTTGCTGATGAGGCAAGTTTGAGGTGATGTCATCAGAACATTCTATAAAGTACCCCCACCCCATATTCTCCAAGGGTTTAACAAAATGGAACTTGGACAAACAAGAATGTTCATTCTTTGAGGGAACTTTTTCTTTCAGACGTTAATTTCCTGTATATCATGGTCTACTGGCATCTGTTCAGAAGCATTACCTTCCCTGTGTAGTTGTTTCTGACTTATAATATTCCTACACAAATTGATGTCCCTGGGCACTTAATATTTTCTTCTGCAAAATACTGAGTATCCCTGTGTGGCCTGAACTGGGAGAATACAGGGATTAGGAACAGGTAATCTTTGCCCACAAGACTCCCCAGGATGGCAAGGGCACATAAGCTGGTGCTTGCAGTGCCCTCAGATGAAGCTGACAATAGAAATGTGAATTAAGTATGTGAGATCTTTAGAGATCTGCTTGTGTAGAACTAATCACATAGGACTTTCTAAATTCTATAATTTAAAACTGAAAGAATGTACTTAACCACTTAAAAGTTAAGTGATTATTCATTTGTGGGACCTAGAAAGCATTCACTAATGGCCTCCTACAGTATTCACAACACAATTATATACTACCCATGTTGAAAGAGAAAAGAATATACAGCCCCTCCCCATAATGAGCTCTTAACCTTGATGAAGGCCAGCGTAGCCTGTTCTTAAAGTCAGTCCTTGCTGTGACATAAAACTCAGTAACTGAAAGTTAAGAACAGGCCCAGTGACATATAAACCATCTGACATGTATGGTATTTAAGTCATTTCTAGTAGAAGAGTTAAAAGGCTTATGAATGTGAAAATCATTTGACTGTGAAAATGCTTCTTTGATAAGTATCCTATTCTGTGTATGTTGTGCTGAGTTTGGTGCACACTCATTTCTAAGTGAGAAGATCAGGTATAACATTTGAAGTCATTGAACTTTAGACTTCACTGCTTGCTTGTCTTTACATACTCTCAGAAATGGACTCCTCTGCTAATATTCTTTAACTGTTTTGTGCATCTATAGGTTAATAACTTCTGTGTATTTTATATTCATTACTTCACTGATCTTTTTCATTTGTAATCTTTCATTAATATCTTATTGCTAATAGTTTAGAAAACTCATTATAGTTATACATTCATGCCACTGTAAAAATGATTTTGTCACATCTGATTTATTTTTCTTGTCTAAGCATATGTGCTGATTCTAGTTGTCAAACTGACTCTAAAATTTAATATTCATAGGAAAGATTTTTTTAGATAACCAAAACTGGGAAGATATCAAGGAAGAACTTGCCCTCCTATATGTCAAGAATTATATGACCCAGACCTGTATAAGATTGTGCTTGTCCTAATCCTGTAGTGGGGGCACTCATATACCCACCTCCCCTGTGGATTTATAGGCAGTCTACAGTAGCTAGAGGACAGTGGCTCATGAGTCCTTACCTCCTGCCCCCGAGAATTTATAAACACTTAACAGCTAAGAGAAGAGGCTCATGAGCTCCACCCCTCCCTAAGAAGTAATAGATAGTAAACAGTAGCTAAGAGGAGGCACTCTTGAGGCTCTGTCCCCCTGAAAAGTAATAAACCTTTAACGGTATCTAAGGGGAGGGACTCATAAGATTCTCCCCCTCCTAAGGATTTATAAGCACTTAACGGTAGCTAGGGAGGAGTAACCTATGAGGCCCTCCCCCCTTCCCCACCCCTGTGATGTTATCCACAGTTAATGGTTGCGGGAAGATATTTTTTCCTGTCTATCAACCACTGACAAGGTCCCCATGTTTCTATAAGCAACCCTAATTAAATTCATTGGGTCACCATGGAAAAAAAGGCATTAAAGTAGGAAATGATGACTAGTTAGGAAGAGAAAAGTAATCAGCAGGGGTGGGGAACAAACAGTAGGATCAAAATATATGTATAAAAATGTTATGATGAAACTATTTTATATAATTAGTGCATGATAACATATAAAAACAAAAGTTGATATGACCTAGGAACAGATCAGCATGGCTGTAGAGATTTGGCATAATAAGAAGATGGCATTATTTAGTAAATAATGGCAGGATACAAAATTAAATGTCACACGTCCAAAAAGAACACCTAAGGGTCCCTTCCAACTCCTCTTCCTGCTGTCATCTTCATTCCAGTTACCCTATCAGGAAACCTAAAGTCATCTTTGAGGCTTTTCTCTCTCTCACTGCACGGTCAGTGTGCCAAGAGAACCCATTTGGATGTCAAAATATATAGGTCAGAGGAAGGAGGACTGGAGAGGTAATTCAGTAATTAAGAATACTTGTTGATATCTTCCAGCGAACCTGGGTTCAATCCCCAGCACCTACACGGCAGCTCACAGCTTTCTGTATTTCGAGTCCTAGGGTATGCGAAGCCCTTTTCTGACCTCTTTGTGGGCATCAGACTTGCACATTGTGCATATACATACATGCAGACAAAACACCCATACCACACACACACAAACACACGCGTGCACACTCACTACAGAGTACAAGCAGTTTTCAGTATGCTTCCGCCATCACTTGAGGGTGAGCTGTGTGATAGCGGTGCACTTCTAGATGAACTCCTGGGCCACCCTTGCTTGCTCTGAATCTGTCCTCAGCATGACAACCAAAGCAGTCCTTGTAAAGTTGACGTCTAAGGACAACATTTCTCCATACTGGCTAGGAAGGTACTCACCTCATTCAGACTCAAGGATCAAGTCTTTATAGTGGCTTCTGGGTATTTTGGGGGACCCTGTACCTCTATTCTTTTTCCTGTCTCAAAAATCCTTTGTAAAACAGTTCTTTAGCCACATTGGCCTCTGTTCTTCCTTTATCCCTCTCAAGCCTTTCCCCTAAACTCATTCCCTTCTTTAGTGTCTCACTCCCAAATTAGACAGCCAGTAACACCATACCTGTCCACTCTTCTATCTTGTTCTGCTCTCTAGTATCCATCATCTTCTAACAGTTGATAACTTCACGGATTGTTGTTTATTGTTGGCCTGTCTCCCCCTGCTGGAAGATATAGACCATGAAATCAGGCTTTCTTGCTGACTGAACACAACCGAGCACAGAAAGCTAAGCAAAGGCTAGTACTATGCAGCACAGAGTGGGTATTAGCTGCTGCGCCAAGCATGCTTGCCCTAACAGTACATAGGCTTCTTTGAAAACAGTACTTGGTACAAGCAGGGTGAAGAGGGCACTTTGGTAAAGCTGTGGACCCTGAGCAATACTGTTGAAAGTAGCAGTCCCCGTAGAAATATGGGGGCAGACACATGTGGAGCTGTATTCAACTGATTCATTCTTTGGAATCCCGCATTAGGTTGAATTACAGTACTCCTTTCTACTTCAAAGGATATGTACATAGATACATGTACATATATACATATATATACATATTTACATATATACTTACGCACTACAAATGTGATTGTAGTAGTCATTTTTCTTGTTGCTGTGACAAAAATACCTGGCACAACAACACAGGTTCAACAGTTTGCGAATACAATCCATCATGGCAGAACAGGCATGGTGGCAGGACCATGGGACCTGGCAGGAACTTAAGGTCACAGTGGGCCCACAGTCAGAAAACAGAGAAGGATAAATACTGACGCTCAGTCTCTTTCTCCTTATGATTCAGTCTGGTTTCCCAGACTGCTGCCACTCTCATTCAGGGTGAGTCCTTCCTCCCCAGTTAAAGCTCTCTATAGAGTCTCCATCAAGACATACTGTGTGTCTTCTAGGTGATTCCTAATCCAGTCAAGCTGACATGAAGATCAATCATTGCAGTTACCTTATTTGAATAATAAGCATTTGCAGTTGTAATTTACATTGGCCCTGGATTCACCAATTGGCATTTTCCTACCTAAATCAGAGGTGACGGAGATTTGCAGCGCAGGCGCAGAGGAGAGGAAAAGGCCATGTAAAGGCAGATAGAGAGTATATTTTCATAGGTGGCATCAGAAACAGGATTAGAACCAGGAAGGATTCTCTCCTAGTGCCTCTAGAGAGTGTGTGGCCCTGATGACACTTGGCCAGCAGAGGGTGGGTAACTTTTTGTTTTAAGTCACCAAAGTTTGTGTTCGCTTGTTAGGGCAGCCACAAGAAGCTAAGTAAGGCATGGTCTTACTCCTCAAGATTCAGGATTGCTGCTCAGGAATCCTGGTCGTATCACATGTCTGATGCTGGCAGGGCCCATTCTTCTCAGCTTTTGACAGAGGTGCTCACTGTAACAGCTTCGTTGGCAGTCACTGCTTGGTTAGACAGTTCAACACAGACTAATGCAGGGCAGTTCTGGAAGCTACTGTATGTGCTAAAGGAGGGCACTCTTACAGGCTTTAGCTTTTCTTTCTTCCTGTTTCATATGCTGCTCAAACTTTCTGGAAGTCACTTCTGATGGCCTTGGAACATGAGTCTCCTGCAGAGCTCTTCTCGCATACACCTTCATCTGGGTGATCATCACCTAAGCATACACCTTCACAGAGATTCATTGAGCTGGACGCTTTAAGATGTGTGCACTCTGGGATTTGTATCTCAGAATAAAGGGTTACAGAAATGAACATGCTGAGAAGGATCCCATTGTGCCTTTATGCCAACATCAGTGCCCTGTTGACTGCTGAAAGAATAACAGTGGCATGGACTCACGGTACCCTCCGAACAATGCTAGAAGAGCCTTGCTGGGCATTGCCTGTTTCTACAGAAGGGTTGATACAGGCACACACAGTTGACAGCTGGGAAGGGGCAAAGTGGGAATTGACCTCAGTCCAGAGGTTGTGAGCGCTGCTGCACTCAGCTGTGTGTTCATTCAGAGAGGAAGCTCGTGGGAAGATGGACTGGCAGAGCAGTGCAGACACAGACTTCCATGGCATACCACAGCCTAGCCCTCAAGTTGGCAGAAAGTCTTAAGTTCCCAATTCTTGGTGAAAATGTGGAGCAGGAGCCCCAGGCCATGGCCTCACATCAAGGATGATTTGGCAGCGTGTAGTGAAGTCAAAGAGATTGTACTCTACTCTTCATAGACTCCAAGCCTAGGAAGATCCATCAGCTATGCGCAAGAGTATATACGTAGGAAGACATTCAGTAAACCAGTGTATGTACCATTGAGGAGCCCTGGAAATTGCTGAGTGCCCTTAGCATGGGCATGGCTGTGTTCTGTAAGTAGGAGTCAGCAGTGACAGAATTTAGAAAGCACAACAGTGAGCCAAATACAGTTTGCTGAATACACAGTGCTATCAGTTACATAGATTTTTAAAAAAATATAAATTATTACTGTAATGTTTTTCTGGATACACATCTCTAGGAAAAGTGTCACAGGTCTACACAGACAGGAGCCTCATGCCAAATTATGAAGAACTGTCCTGCAGAATGAAAGAGGACAGTGGGTCTAGGGATGGACAACATAGAAATCTGCAACTGTGTCTGATAAATGCTTAGAGGTGGCCATGCAAGTGTGAAGAAGTGTGCGCTGTATTCCTTAGTGGTGAAAAGCTAACTGTGTGTTTTAGGACTCTATGTGTCCATGGTGCAGTCTGTATGTCAGTTCTTAGTAAAGAGGGGTTAATATGAAGGCGGTGAGCAGATGGCATGGCTGGCATCAAATATAACATGTATATGATTCTTTGTAGCAGCCAAACCCAGTGGAGCAGCGTTACATGGAGCTCTTGGCCTTACGTGATGATTATATCAAGAAACTTGAGGAATTGCAGCTCGCCAACTCCGCCAAGCTTTCTGACCCCCCTGCTTCACCTTCCAGTCCTTCACAGATGATGCCCCATGTGCAGACTCACTTCTGAGGGAATCACTGGCACTATACTTGAGTTCTGGATAAGTGAAATAGTTGACTTTCATTTTGAGCATGTGTACAAAGTAGATTTCAAATATCTGCCTCCATTTAGAAGTTGAATTAATATCTTAGACTCTTGAGTATGTGCCTTCTGTAATACATATTATAAGAACTCTATGGTGTCTGTGTGGCAATCAGAAGAAATGAGTCGAGAGGGGGTTCTGGAAAATCCTCACTATTTTTTACAAAGCACTTTTGCGAAGATAAAATTTAATTTACATCTATATAAATGCTACATATGCAGTATATATTTTGTGAACTTAATTGAAACATTATTTTAAATCCAAGGGGGAACTGTGTTTGTAAAATGGATTTTCCTCCAGCTGCTTACAACAGTTGCTTTGGATTATCTAAAATGAATCCAAATGGGAAAGATGGGCAGTACTGCCAAAAGCCAAATTGCACTCTGCTTCCTCGGCAGATTCGACGAGCAAGGCGTTGAAGTAATTGCCAATTTTTATACCACCGTAAGTGGTAATGTAAGAAAAAAGATGAGCGTTTCATCATTTTGAAATTTTGAAAACAAAAGGTTCTCCCATCATTTTTTCAAGAGAAGCATATTTTTATATTTTAAAAGTGATGTGGTTTGATTTTTCTCCTTAATTTTGCAAGCTCTGCTTTCTAAATTCCCCCAGGAGCTTGTCTGACACTGAGTCATACTCAGGTGGAGGCCAACCCCATAAATAGCACTGTGTGAGGATGTCAGCTGCCTTCTGCTGCTTAGGTGAATATTTTCACAAACACACCTCTAGTCAGTGCAGCTTATCTGCCAAAATGTAGGCTTTACCATCTTGGATGGAAGAGCTATGGCTAGAGCATCTTTTTTTTTTTAAATAATGCCCCAGGTGTACATTTTTTAGTGTATTCTTGAAAGTATTCTGTTTATATATCTCCGTTTAAATGGTGTTGGGTTTCTCTTCCATGTGCATGCATAAGAACTGGTTCTGCACATTATTACTTGAAGTACTGGGCAGTTTGCTTTTTCAGGTTTTTTTCATTTTGTTTTGTAGTATGAAATTTTAAGTGCACAGTTCTATCCAATATCTGAAATAATTCATTTAGTAAATATATTTGTAAAAGCTAAAGCTAGAGTTAAAGCATTTAATTAATGTTTTACCATGGTTTGTAAAGATTATTTATAGTTAAAATGGTTTTGTTTTGGCAAATTAAGAGAGATTAAATTTATCTTTGTAAATTATTTTATGTCATAACTTACCAGTCTACCAAATAAGACATCTCAAATATAGTAGTGTAATGTATGGATTTTATAAGTATAAAGTTTTTTATTAGGTATTCTTTTGCTTTTTGTAAACGCTGTAAATATTTCATAAATTAAAACGTGTCACTTCATAAAAAGAAAAAATGCTAATACTAATAGCTCAAAGGACTTTGTGAAATTTCATGGAAACATTTTCATGACAATGAATATTTAAGACCTGCTGTAATAAATATATTTAACTAAAACCTAACAGAATATTCAGGGATATAACTGTGTGTGTTAAGATGTGCATTGTGCCCATCTTTTTTGCTTATTTTCTTTTGCTGGATCTATTTCACATGCTTATTTTTTATCATAGTAGCAACATTTGCTTTCTTTTTCGGTTGTTTGACTTAAAGTCTCATATAGCTCAAGTTGGCCTCCAGCTTAACTGAGGCACCACAGCTGGCCTTGAACTCCTGATCCTCCTGCCTACATCTCACAGTCACACACTGTCACAACCAGCTTACTTCCATTTCTGGTTGATAAATGGCCAAATGAATTTACTATTGATGGGCACATCTGGAGACCTTAAGGAAAATGCACACTGATGCCAGTTCACCTCACACATACCTACACCTGGAACAGAGGATAGAAAACATCTCACCTTGACAAGGTAGTGGAAGTCGCTCTGTGAAAAAAATTAAAATGGAGTCTCCAGACTGTCCTAATGTAGCTGAGGATGACCTTTGAACTCTTGATCCTCCTGCCTCCACTTCCAAAACATTAGGATATGCTACTATGCCCAGTTTTTATTCAGTGTTGAGGCTGAAATTAGAGCTTCCTGTATTTAGAGACTCTACCAGCTAAGCCACATCCCTAGCAGCAAAGAATTTGCTGATGTATGTATGCATGAAGCCTAATCACTGAGGATGATTAAAGAAAACTGCCTATAAAAACTGCCTATAAAAACAAAGCTTCAAGTCCGTTTACATTTGCACCATAGTAAAATAAATAAATAAATAAATAAATAAATAAATAAATAAATGTATGTGTAGGGTGGAGAAATCCAGAAGTCTAATGGATAACATGGGGACTTGTAGTTGCTAATGTATTTGAGATTTTCTCTTAGAATAGTTTTAGGAATCTTGTCAAAAGCAGGATAACTATGAGATTTTCTTAAATATGATAACCGTCTCTTTGAATCTGTCAAAAACCTACTGTGTTCCTTAAATGTATAGTATAGAAGAAATTTCTTAAAGATTCTGGTTTTTTCCTTTTTTTTAAAAAAAAAGGAACTAAACCACACCTTTCATCCGAAATATACATAGAAGCCACAATGAGAGGTATTATGTCACACTCTTGTGTCACAACCCTTGTCTTGCTCCAGGAATTGACCCTAGGGCTCAATAACTACTTTACCACTTAGCCACAGCCCCAACTTTGAAATGAGATTTTACTCAGTTGCCTAGGTAAATTTGGGACCTTGCAGTCCTCATGTCTCTGCCTCACAAATAGTTGGATTATAGGCCTTTCTCCTCAGGTCTGGCAATGTTACAAATAATTTAAAAGTCTGCCAAATCCAGAAGTATTGGCCAGTGTGAGCTCTGTGTAATACTTTGGAGAACACTTGGTATTACCTGGTAAGTCAAAATGGCGCCCTTTGACGTGGTATTTCTACTGTTGAAAAATGAGAAAAATACACACCATGTTCAGAGAAGCATTGCTTATAGCCATAAACAAGCTAGAAATAAGTATCCAGCTACAGTGGGCCAGATAAGTTGTGGCACACTCTTAGCAACAGAATACTGGACAGCAGGATAAAATCATCGTATGACTATGGCCACACATCACATTGATGAATTCCATAAGCATGTTAACTAAAAGAAACCAGACACAAAGACTGTAATATCATTTCAATCATGTAAGTTCAAAAGTAATGCTTATTTAGGATATATGGATGATAGAACAAAAGCAACTCATCAGAGAACAAAGGAACAGAGTAGCAGCTTCTAATGCATAAAATGTGATGCAGTGTAAAGAAAATTGGAATGCCCACAGTGCAATATACCCAGGCCTGGAAGAAGAAGACAAAAAGGTAGGTGCAGTCCATGTGTGAAAAGTAGATTTGAGGGCACAGGGCCTATCATGAAAAGGCCAGTTTAAGGCTACTGTGTTTAACCTGATGGGGACTGAACCTGATGAAGAAACAAGCAGAGGTATTTACTTAAAAAGAGTCAAAAAAAAAGTTATCTTCTGTGGCTGGAAAGATAAGATGAAAAAGAAAACAAAACAACAAAAGGAAAACAGTGCAGCTCCGGGTCTCAGAGCTTTTCTTGGTTTCCAGAGTGGTGGTGCTCAGTCTAGACTGTGGTTTCTGTTTCCTGCTTCCTTTTCTGACATAGGGTATGTCAACAGTGAATCAAGTCAGAGTGTAAGATGGATGGGTTTGAGACATGCTGTGTTTGATGAAGTGTCTGGATGCAACTTAAACCTGGGGCTCACAGAAGAAGTAAGAAAAACAGGCATGGGGACAAAACCCAAAGGGGTAGATGACATTGCCCATGCAACTGAAGAAATGTGATGAACCCCAAGATTTGAAGAGGCAGATTGGGGAAGAAGCACAGAAAGGAATCATCGCATGGTGGCAGTTAAAGGAAGAGGCCGTTTCAAGAACAAGTGATTAAACTAGGAATGGAAAATAGTTCAGAGTGGATTCTAGGGTGTCCCTCACAGACACACTTGAAAACAGTCTCATTGGGACATAAGGCAAACACCATGAAAGGTTAAAAGGCCAAGGGGCTAGGTCAAGCAAGTAAGGGGAACAAGGCTGAGGGACATTCACATGAAAAACTTATTGCTTTTGCATCAGAACTGAGGTAATCATGTTCCAAACTCTGACAAGGAGCTGTGGTACTGAGGACAAAGAAATTGAAAAGAACTAACACATCTTCCTATTATCACCCAGCAAGTGTCACCTTCCTTCCATAAAACTTCCCCCTGGAATTGGCTGGCTGCTTAGTCTGCATCTCTCGTTTTCTGTTTAAACCCTACCCTCATAGCAGGACCTCCAAAGTAGACTTTGGGGACATGGGTTGCTAGATTTCTTTATCCCTCTTCCCAGTGCAGCCACATTAAACCTCTCCCTTTTCTGTGTTTCACTCTTACTTTGACTCTTCCATTGGGAGTGGGTGACTGCAGCTGACTTGTTGAGACACAGGCTGAATCTCCTAAATCTGACAACACCCTCATTCTCATCTCAAGTCCTCTGCTTGGTGCTCCACTAATACCTCGATTCCCCCATCCTCAGTTGAAATTGTGTGCTGCGTGTCTTTGTTCCTCCTTGGGAGGCCAGATACTTTTCCTCTGCCTCTTGGCTGCAATGCCCAGCAAGGATTCTGGCATATAGTTGGCATACAGTATACATGCATTAGAATGCATGGGTGGTTGCGAGGATGATCAGTGAAGTGCAGATACGTTTAGGCTTCTCTTTCCGGACAGTTATCTGTAAAGACAGGAGAAAGGCTGGCTGCTTCCTGAGGTTAGGCTGGAAGATGGGCTTTAGGGAGGAAAAGAAGCCAGCGGAGAACAAAGTCACCTATAGGAAAGAATGCTACTGTGTAATAGGACAAGGCTCTGGAGTGAACACAGGCCAAAAGGAACTGTAACCAGAATAGCAGGGCCTGTGCCATCACCACAGAGGCCAGTCGACACACAGGAATGGAATTTTTAAGATAATTTTTTCTTTTATTGAAAATAGATTTTTTAATATATCCTGGTTGCAGTTTCCCCACCTCCCCTCCTATCCAGATCCACTCTATTTTTCTCTTTCATTAAAAATAAACATGTTTCTAAGGTATAATAATAAAATAAAACATAGTGAGATAAAACAAAACCAACACGTCAAAATAGGATAAAACAAGCAAACCAAAGGAAAGAGTTCAAAAGGCACAAAAAGGTATAGACACGGAAATCTACTCATCCACACCCTCAGGAATCCCATAGAAACAGAAAACCAGAAGCCTTCATATGTACACAAAGGACCTATAAGATAAAAGAGAGAGATAGAAATCAAATAAAGATTTAAGGAAAAAAGCTCTGCCATGACATTTTGAGACAAGGACCCTCCATCAACTGCTTGGCCATATACTGGTAGGCATGCATTGTACCCTTAGGAGTAGTTTGTTTCCCCGGCTGAGACTGTTGAAAAAAACTAAACATACATTTGCAAGGGATTAGCAGTGATGGGAACCTGTTTCTACTTCTCCTTTCAGCTCTAGAACTCTCAGTCTTTGTGAGTTCACATGTGTTGGTCCTGTTGTGATGAGGAGGCCTTGTTTTGTTGGTGTCCTCCATCACCTCTGGCCCTTACATTCTCTCTGTCTCCTCTTCTTCAGGATTCCCTGAGCTCTAAACAAGGAGATTTGATGAAGACATCCAATTTAGGGCTAAGTGTTCCAAAGTCTCTCAATCTCTGTATATTGTCACAGCTATAAAAAGCTGGCTGACCAAAGCTAGCAACAGATCTTGAGATGACATTCTAACTTTTTCCAGTGTGCCTGATCTAGCTGTTCTTGTCTTCAAAAGTACAGGAGGGAGACAGACAATGCCAGTCTTGCCATGTGAGAAGCACTGGCCTGGCTTGACTGTCTGTGAGGATGGAGACAGCATGATCCAGGGAGTTCAGTAGCCTTTAGATGTCAGAAGAAGTAGGAGACAATCACATAGAATCCTAACTTTATCTGATTTCTGCCCTCCAGGATAGATGCTTACATTGCTGCTGGTGACTTGTTACATAACCATGAGTGCAGATGGGAGAGAAAATGCAAAAGGCTTCTGCCTGCTTGGCTCCATGTTCCATACACCTCCCATCCAACTGCAATGGCAAAGGGCCTCAGGGAGATTCACACTGGCTCAGAACTGAGGAGAGAGAAGGTCAAACTTTCCCCAGAAGTACTGCCCACCAGCAACCTCTCTGTCATGTAGTTTGAATTCACATCCACTCAGTAGTTCCAAAGTCCTCCAGAACTGGACTCATGGTGACATGACATGCTCTCTAGGGAATCCCACTTGTACCTCAGGCCTCAGAAGTGACTTTCTGAAGAAAATGAAAACTCAGAGTAAAACCAAAAGCAGAAAGCCTCCTTGAACACCAGTGGAAATAACAGCAGCAAGAGGCTTGTAATATTTAGTTCAAACTACTGAAGTTAGCATGTGCTAGTAGCCAGCCAACACGCTGTGGTTTCCAGAGGCTTGTAATATTTAGTTCAAACTACTGAAGTTAGCATGTTCTAGTAGCCAGCCAACATGGTGTAGTTGTCCATGGTGTCCATCATGACTGTCTCTTCACATGTCTGCACTGCAGTGTCAAGTGGCACCTGAAATCAGCCAGGGCAAGTAAGAGTTGATCAACAGTGTTGATCAAGGGCCACAGAAGTGGACTTTTTATTCCTTCACAGCTGAGAGCTAAAACTGTTACATGTTGTCCTTAAAGAAAATCTAGAAACCCTGTCTCAAAAACAAAGTCAACAAATAAATAATATCTAGACAACCTCAGGCTTAGCAATGACAGACACAATACCAAAAACCCTCTGTGGGGAAAAAACTTGGCAAGAAGGACCCTACTTTTAAAAAAATATGAAACAGTTAAGAGAATAATAAAGAAATCTCAGTCTGGGAGAAAATCTTGTGTTTTATATGTCTGATAAGAGACTACAAAAACTGAGATTTCCCCCAACACATACATGAGTTTTGCTATGGAGTCCTTGTTGGATAACCAGTAACTTTCTGTCTGAACCAGAGTGACCTTGAAGTTGTAACAATCCTCCCACTTCTACCTCCCATAAAGCAAGGTTATAGGTATGTGTCAGCAATAAGACAACCTGATTTTTTAAAGCGGGAAAAACAGGTAAAAGATTTGAACAGACACCTCACTAGCACACACATGTGGTTGGGATTTTTCTGTCCCCTATATGTAACCTATGTATGTATCATTTTTTCTCCTATTGCAAGTAGCATACGGCATACACTCCACATGCTATCAGGGAACTGTAAACCACAATGAGACACCACTATACTCCTATTGGAGTGAGCAATGGCAAATCCTAGTGAAAGTGTGAAGCATCACCAACTCATTTTCATTGCTGGTAAGAATACAACATGGTACAATCACTTGGAGAAACAGATGGGTGATGTCTCTTACACAGCCGAACATAGCTTTGCCATATGGATCAGCCATCATACACTTTGGATGTTACCTAGATGAATTTCAAAACCCATGCCCAGGCACAACCCTTCATTTGGAGCAGCTGTCAAAATGTCTATCAGGCAGTTACCACAATTTGGTTAAAAATATAGAGGTAAAGAAATGTTAAAACAAAACAAAATTCTGGTACATCCAGATAATGGAATATTATTCAGTGCTTAAAAGAAATGAGCTATGCAGCCATGAAAACACATAAAATCCAAATTAGTGCTCCATATATGCACTGAAGTCTTGAACCATCCAATGAATCATGGTCAACCTACCAGGGGCCACACATGTGAAGAAAGCTGACTCCTCCTCCCCACACACTCAAGAGCCATTAACTGTCAATAACTTTTCAGCTGGGATTCCTTGCCCCTTCTCCTTCCATGCTGGAATTTTGACTGTCTTGATTGTGTGCCAGTCTTGTGCAGGCAACCACAATATGCTATGTTGGAATACAAAAGAGTTCCACAATATCCTGGAGTGGAGTATAAGAAAGGTTTATTTATCTGGGGATAAACTTACAGAAATAATAGCAATCTGCAGTTCTCTGTAAGTGCTGGGAACTGGAACCAAATCCCACCACGAAGAGACCAACACACGGTTTTCATCTGCATTTATAGTACATAAGACCAGACCCAAAGTGGTCCAGTATCTTAAAGGCTATTGGCTGAAGGAGTTCCCACAGAACCTCCCCCTTTTGTCTAAATAAGAGAGTTCTAAGCCTAATACAAAACTATGTACAATAGAACAAATATCAAGTATTGTCCATGGAAAAGAAGAGGCAAAACATACATAAAAGTTAGAATTACAATCAACATGAACATCAAGCAATAAATATATGCTAAATGTTTCAATAGTTATCCCATTCTTAGGAGTCTAAGTCTTATATTAAAAATGGCTTGGCTAAGTCATGAGAGGAAAGTAACTATGACTATCTAGTCTTCAACCCCATCAAAGACCTTAGAAGGATATAATATGACCTAAGTAAACAGGAAGTGTATTGTAAGTAACTTCCAAAACTTTAAAATTGACAGAGACATCTTGCTGCCTGGTCGGTCACCCAAAGTTCTTTTGTAATGTTGTGGCATCCATCTTCAGCCTACAAGCCCATAGTATCTGACAGACTTTTCCACAAAGCAGGAAATTTGAAAGGCTGATTCACCTATCTTGGCAGTTTGTCAGTTACTTTCTTCTGTATCCTGCAGAATGTCTGGCATTTTCTTCTGTGAAACAGGAGCCCTGAAGGACCATCCTGTCTTTTGGAATGTTCAGCACTTTTCTGTGGGTCCTGCATGTCCAGTTCATACAGCATGCCATCAAGCAGTTCAGGCAAGAGCAGTTTCTTGCCCAAATGGCTAACAAACTCCATAAGAAGCCTTTTTGATGCCCACAATCCTCTTGAAGTAATTGGTGCTTCCAGAAGCAGACATATTGCACTGTTAAGAGAAGTCTAAGTTCTTAAAACCTTTTAAATGTCAAGTTCTGTAGGTCTTTGAAAGATTTGAAGAATACCTATGCATCTGAAATATGCAAAGAAAACACATAATCTAGACTCTCTGTGTATATTCCATCTTTACTTGGTTTAATTTTCTTTACTCCTTTAATCCATGACTATACTTTTATATTACTTTTACTGTCTCTTAAAGGATTTTTATTTTTAAAGCTATTCCTTTTTGTAACTGTCTATACTCTTTTTCTTCTTTCTCCCAACCCTATGTACATTTATCCAACACTGTGACCCATTCAGAGGTCTTTTTCATCTGAATCTGTCTTTATTGCATATCTGAAATCACTTTCTGACCAGGAGCACTTTTTTAAATGCTAAGTGGGCTTGGCTAGGACCAACTCTATGGGCCCTGTCTGTTTCTTCCATCCAGTACAATATAGCAGAAATATGTTCACCACCTCTGCAAGCCATGTATACTATTTCAGCTTCAGGGACACAGTGGGTCTGTGTCACCATTAAGCAATTGTAACATGCTGCTCAGAGACCCCATTTAAGTGCTGGACTTCCCTCAAAGAGCCAGAGTTCATTCTGCCAGAACAAACCAGGATGGTGTGTCTTAAAGAAACTGTGCAATTTTCACTGCTAACGCTTAGTTAGGAAGACTTCTCTTAAAGGAGTCATGCCTCTGCTTGCCACCAGCAAACAGAGTCTATCTGGAAAAAAAATGCAGCTACTAAAAAGTCATGCTAAACTCTTTTATGTCTAGAATCACTTCTCAAGCTCTCTCAGGCTTTATGTGGATGTAGTTGCCCCACGTTGGGCGTGAATTTTGTTGGTATACAAAAGAGTTCCACAATAGCCCAGAATGGAATATAATGATGTAGGTGGGTCTTCTATCTGTTGTTTCACTGGTTAATTAATAAAGAAAACTGCTTGTCCTGATAGGTCAGAACATAGATAAGCGGAGTAGACAGAACAGAATGCTGAGAAGAAGGGAAGTGGGGCAAACGCTATAGTTATCCTCTCCAAGATGGACACAGGTTAAGATCCTTCCCGGTAAGCCACCACCTCGTGGTGCTATACAGATTATTAGAAATGTGTTAATCAAGATGTGAGAATTAGCCAGTAAGAGGCTAGAGCTAATGGGCCAAGCAGTGTTTAAAAGAATACAATTTGTGTGTTGTTATTTCAGGGCATAAGCTAGCCATGCGGGAGACAGGCGGGTCAAAAAGCAGACGTCCCTACAGCTCCTTCTACAATATAATAAAGGTTTGTTTATCTGGGGATAAACTCTAAGAGTAGTGATCTGCAGTCCTCTGAGCACTGGGAACTGGAACTGAATCCAGCAGCCAAGAGATCCACACATGCTTTTTGTCTGCATTTATAGTACATGAGACCATGCCCAAAGTGAGCCAGTATCTTAACTGCTATTGACTGAAGGAGTTCCCACAGCAATGATGCATTTTCTACTCAGGTTTTCTGAAACCTAAAACTCTTTTTCAAAACCAGTTGATTATTTCTTAAAGAAATTTTGTGCACTTAGTGTAGCACTGACTGTATAGAAATGACAAGTTAAGATAATCTTAGTCAAAATGCACCCTTATGTCAAGGTCATTGAATGGTCTCTGGTTAGGAATCAGTATCTTAGTTTGCTTGCTTTTGTCTTATTAAAGATCATGACCAAAAGCAACTTGAGAAGGAAACTTTTGGCTTACTCTTCATTTCTGTCAGTGGGGAAAGCCAAGGCAGGAACTGAAGCAGAGCCATGGAGGGGTGCTGCTCACATGGCTTGCTCAGGAAGCATTCTTGTACCATCCATGACCACCTACCTAGGGGAAGTGCCATGCCAAGAGACTTGAGTCCACTCCCAACAACCATTAATTTAAAAAAAAAGCCCTACAGACTTGCCTATAGGCCAATCTGCATGAGAAGAATCTTCAGTTGAGATATTCTTTTCAGATGACCCTGACTTATGTAAAGTTGACGGCCCACTCCCTCCTACCCCATTGGAGGGTGGCCACTAGTTAGTTCCCAGCTGCTCAGTTCCCCAAAATAATCACACAAAACTATATTATTTAAAACACTGTTTGGCCCATTGTCTAGCTTCTTATTGGCTAACACTTAGATCTTAATTTAACCATTTCTAATAATCTATGTATCACCACATGGCTGTGGCTTACCAGGTAAAGTTCCCAGCGTCTGTCTCCAGTGGGGCTACATGGCTTCTACCTGACTCCACCCTTCTTTCTCCCAGCATTCAGTTTATTTTTCCCCACCTAACTGTGTTCTGCCCTGCTATAATCTCAAGCCAGCTTTCTTTACTCATTAATGGTAATCACAGCATAGAGAGGGAATCACACATCACCCCCCCAAAAGAATCATAACAATCACAATCAGCTTCTTTTGCAATCCTTATATTTGTGGAGACATTTGACAGATGCACTCTTTATTTGCCCCTACATTTATAGAGTCAGTGTCTAAGAAAAAGAAGTTGGTCATCAGATGGGTTGGAAAATCAAAACACAATTACCTTAGCATGGCTTCTAAAACCTCTATGCAGGCAAGTGTCTCTACCACTTATTAGTATATTGCATCTCTTCTCCAAATTCACCCTTCTTCAGGCACTCGCTTCACACTGAGATAAGTAAGGCTCTGTGTTTCTGTCTGACCATTGTCACAATGTGAATCCTTGTCAGTAGAGGGCGCCAAAGGTACACTGGAGAAAATTTATGTTGCGTGTTTTGTAGTGTTTTTCTGAGACAGGGCCTCTATTTGTATGTAGACCAGGCTGGCCTGGAACTGGTAATGGTAAACTGGAACTCCCATCCTCCTTCCTCTACCTCCTGAGTTCCTGAATACTGGTATCACTTAAACTTGGCTTGAAATGTGTTTTATGAGATTCTGATGTGCCTCATTGCTTAGTCAACCACAAAGCACAGCTTTCTCCAGTGCTAGCTAGACTCTTGTGTGTAAAGTTCTGCAGGTATTAACAATGCTGACTCCTCCTCTTCCTCTTCCTCTACTTCTCCTTCTCCTTGGCTTCTTTTAAGAAAGAGTCTCACTATTTAGCCCAGGTTGGCCTTAATCTCAAGATCCTTCTGCTTCAACCTTCATAACACTGGCTACTCTGTCTTTTAATTCCTGTGTTCTGATTCTTTATTCCCCGGGTCAGAACATACAAACAACTAAGAGGTCCTCAGTGAATGAGTAGAATTGCAAACTGCAATACTTCCAAACAATAAAATATTTTTTTATTAATTAATTTATTTAATTATTAAAGATTTCTGCCTCTTCCCCGCCACCACCTCCCATTCCCTCCCCCTCCCCCAATCAAGTCTTCCTTCCTCCTCAGCCCAAAGAGCAAGCAGGTTTCTCTGCCCTGTGGGAGGTCCAAGGACCACCCACCTCCATCCAGGTCTATTAAGGTGAGCATCCAAACTACCTGGGCTCCCACAAAGCCATTACATGCAATAGGATCAAGAACCCATTGCCATTGTTCTTCAGTTCTCAGTAGTCCTCATTGTCCATTATGTTCAGCGAGACCGGTTTTGTCCCATGCTTTTTCAGTCCCCGGCCAGCTGGCCTTGGTGAGTTCCCGATAGAACATCCCCATTGCCTCAGTGTGTGGGTGCACCCCTCGCAGTCCTGAGTTCCTTGCTCGTGCTCACTCTCCTTCTGCTCCTCCTTTGGATCGTGAGACTTCAGTCCAGTGCTCCAATGTTGGTCTCTGTCTCTGTCTTCTTTCATGGCCTGATGAAGGTTAATATTCAGGGGGATGCTTATATGTTTTTCTTTGGGTTCATCTTCTTATTTAGCTTCTCTAGAATCACGAATTATAGTCTCAATGTCCTTTATTTATGGCTAGAAACCAAATATGAGTGAGTACATCCCATGTTCCTCTTTTTGGGTCTGGCTTACCTCACTCAGGATAGTGTTTTCAATTTCCGTCCATTTGTATGCAAAATTCAAGAAGTCATTGTTTTTTACTGCTGAGTAGTACTCTAATATGTATATATTCCATACTTTCTTCATCCATTCTTCCATTGAAGGACATCTAGGTTGTTTCCAGGTTCTGGCTATTACGAACAATGCTGCTATGAACATAGTTGAGCATATACTTTTGTTGTATGTTTGGGCATCTCTTGGGTATATTCCCAATAGTGGTATTGCTGGGTCGAGAGGTAGGTTGAACCCGACTTTCCTGAGAAACCGCCACACTGCTTTCCAAAGTGGTTGCACAAGTTTGCATTCCCACCAGCAATGGATGAGTGTGCCCCTTTCTCCACAACCTCTCCAGCAGAAGCTATCATTGGTGTTTTTGATTTTAGCCATTCTGACCGGTGTAAGATGGTATCTTAATGTTGTCTTGATTTGCATTTCCCTGATTGCTAAGGAAGTTGAGCACGATCTTAAGTGTCTTTTGGCCATTTGAACTTCTTCTGTTGAAAAGTCTCTGTTCAGCTCAGTGCCCCATTTTATAATTGGATTGATTAACCTTTTACGGTCTAATTTCTTGAGTTCTTTGTATATTTTGGATATCAGACCTTTGTCAGTTGCGGGGTTGGTGAAGATCTTCTCCCAGTCAGTGGGTTGCCTTTCTGTCTTAGTGACAGTGTCCTTTGCTTTACAGAAGCTTCTCAGTCTCAGGAGGTCCCATTTATTCAATGATGTCCTTAGTGTTTGTGCTGCTGGGGTTATACGTAGGAAGTGTTCTCCTGTGCCCATGTGTTGTAGAGTACTTCCCACTTTCTCTTCTATCAGGTTCAGTGTGTTTGGACTGATATTGAGGTCTTTAATCCATTTGGACTTGAGTTTTGTGCATGGTGATAGATATGGATCTATTTTCATTCTTCTACAGATTGACTTCCAGTTTTGCCAGCACAATTTTTTGAAGATTCTCTCTTTTTTCCATTGTATACTTTTAGCTCCTTTATCGAAAATCAGGTGTTCATAGGTTTGTGGGCTAAAGTCAGGGTCTTCTATTCTATTCCATTGGTCGACTTCTCTGTTTTTATGCCAGTACCAAGCCGTTTTCAGTACTGTAGCTCTGTAATAGAGTTTGAAGTCAGGGATGGTAATGCCTCCAGACGATCCTTTATTGTATAAGATTGTTTTGGCTCTCCTGGGTTTTTTGTTTTTCCATATAAAGTTGATTATTGTCTTCTCCAGATCTGTGAAGAATTTTGATGGGATTTTGATGGGGATTGCGTTGAATCTATAGATTGCTTTTGGTAGAATTGCCAATTTTACTATGTTGATCCTCCCAATCCAAGAGCAAGGGAGGTCCTTCCATTTTCTGGTGTCCTCTTCAATTTCTTTCTTCAAAGACTTAAAGTTCTTGCCAAATAGATCTTTCACTTCCTTGGTCAGAGTTACCCCAAGGTATTTTATGCTATTTGTGGCTATCGTGAAAGGTGATGCTTCTCTGATTTCCCTCTCTGCTTCCTTATCCTTAGTGTATAGGAAGGCAACTGATTTTTTGGAGTTGATTTTGTATCCTGCCACATTACCAAAGGTGTTTATCAGCTGTAGGAGTTCTTTGGTAGAGTTTTTGGGGTCGCTTATGTATACTATCATATCATCTGCAAATAATGAAAGCTTAACTTCTTCCTTTCCAATATGGATCCCCTTGATCCCCTTATGTTGTCTTATTGCTATTGCTAGAACTTCAAGCACTATATTGAAGAGGTATAGAGAGAGTGGACATCCTTGTCGTGTTCCTGATTTTAGTGGGATGGCTTTGAGTTTTTCTCCATTTAATTTAATATTAGCTGTCGGCTTGCTGTAAATAGCTTTTATTATATTTAGGTATGACCCTTGGATCCCTAATCTCTCCAAGACCTTTATCATAAAGGAGTGTTGAATTTTGTCAAATGCTTTTTCAGCATCTAATGAAATGATCATATGGTTTTTTTCTTTCAGTTTATTTATATGGTTGATTACATTGATAGATTTGCGTATGTTGAACCAGCCCTGCATCTCTGGAATGAAGCCTACTTGATCATAATGGATAACTTTTCTAATGTGTTCTTGGATTCGGTTTGCCAGTATTTTATTGAGAATTTTTGCGTCGATGTTCATGAGTGAGATAGGCCTGTAATTCTCTTTCTTGGTTGGGTCTTTGTGTGGTTTTGGTATCAGGGTAACTGTAGCTTCATAAAAGGAATTTGGCAATGACTCTTCTGTTTCTATATTGTGAAATACATTAAGAAGTATAGGTATTAGCTCTTCTTGGAAGTTCTGGTAGAATTCTGCATTGAAACCATCTGGCCCTGGGCTTTTTTTGGAAGGGAGATTTTTGATAACTGTTTCTAATTCTTCGCGACTAACAGGTCTATTTAGATCGTTCACCTGGTCTTGGTTTAGCTTTGGTATATGGTACTTATCTAAAAAAGTGTCCATTTCTTTTGCATTTTCCAGTTTTGTGGCATACAGGCTTTTGTAGTAAGTTCTAATGATTCTCTGAATTTCCTCTGTGTCTGTGGTTATGTCCCCCTTTTCATTTCTGATCTTATTTATTTGCGTGTTCTCTCTCTGTCGTTTAATTATTTTGGATAGGGGTTTGTCAATCTTGTTGATTTTCTCCAAGAACCAACTTTTTGTTTCATTGATTCTTTGGACTGTTTTCTGTGTTTCTATTTTGTTGATTTCTGCCCTCAGTTTGATTATTTCCAGTCTTCTACTCCTCCTGGGCGCGTCTGCTTCTTTTTTTTCTAGAGCTTTCAGGTGTGCCTTTAAGTCCCCAATGTATGCTTTCTCCGTTTTCTTTAAGTGGGCACTTAGTGCTATGAACTTTCCTCTTAGCACTGCTTTCATCGTGTCCCATAGGTTTGAGTATGTTGTCTCTTTGTTTTCATTAAATTCAAGGAAGACTTTAATTTCTTTCTTAATTTCTTCCTTGACCCAGATGTGGTTCAGTAGTTGACTGTTCAGTTTCCATGAGTTTGTCAGCTTTCTGGGGGTAGCATTGTTGGTGGCTTCTAACTTTAATCCGTGGTGATCTGATAAGACACAGGTGGACACTGATATTTTTTTGTATCTGTGGAGGTTTCCTTTGTTTCCAAGTATGTGGTCAATTTTCGAGAAGGTTCCATGAGCTGCAGAGAAGAAAGTGTATTCTTTCCTATTTGGGTGGAGTGTTCTATAGATGTCTGTTAAGTCCATTTGATTCATTACCTCCAACAATTCTCTTAATTCTCTATTAGTTTTCTGTCTGATTGACCTGTCCATTGGTGAGAGAGGTGTGTTGAAGTCTCCTACTACTAGTGTGTGTGATTTGATGTCTGCCTTGAGTTTTAGCAATATTTCTTTTACATAAGTGGGTGCTTTTATATTCCATGAGCTACTAACTCATGGAACTACATGGAGAAACTGAAGTGAGTGTTCAATTTTCTATGAACCTAAAAGGACACCAGTAATTATGTCTATCAAGTGAATCTAGGACTCTCTTAATGGTTAAGAGCACTTGTTGCTCTTGCATAGGAACTGGGTTCAATTCACAGAACCCATATAGCAGCTCACTCACAACTGCCTGTAACTCCAGTGATTGAATTCCCTTTTATGACCTCTGTGTGCATGCATGTGGTGCATACACACACATGCAGGCAAAACATTCACATATACATAATAATAAAATATATCTAAAATTTAAATGAATCTAAACCCACAGCCCTCAATAACTTAACAGTTATACCCTTGGTTCTTAATCCCAGAGAACTAGCAACTGGTGTTCACAAAAAGTTCTGTATGTGCCAAATGCCCTTCAATTGACTAATGGATACAGAAGAAATAAAAACCCATGTGCACCCATACCCAGTAATACTGCTCAGCAATAAAGCAAAATCAGCTCTTCATTTATAATTTTATATGCACAGCAAGGCAGATGAAACCCTGTGTGGGGTGGGGTTGTTGTTGTGTGTGTGTGAATAGAAATGTGCCAATAACAAAGACTTTACAACACTTGGTGGTCCCTGTTAAAGGAACACTAGTTTTGAAATGACAGAATTATCAAAGATGAAAAACAGATCAAGGGCATGGGAGCTGAGGAGAGGAGGGAGTGGGAAGGATCCCTGTGGTGATGAAAATGTTCTCTACTTTGTGTTAAAGACAATTTTGTGACTAATACTTGTTCGCAAAAATTTCTAGATTATCATTGGAGAGATATACAAAATATTATAAATGATCTATTTTGATTCCTATTGTAGGGATAAGTCCCTCCCCTTGGGGGCGTGTTCGCCTTGGGCTAATGTTTACCTATAAATCTGGTGAGCGTGCTCGCAGTGCTGGCTTCTGCTTTCCTGGTCTCCACGGGAACGGTGGTTCTGTAAGTCTATTTCCCCATTAAAGCTGTATATATTTTTACAATCTGTCTGCATTCGTTTACACCGTTACATCCTATAAATACATTACATTGCCTGCACCAAGGAGGGAATGAGCCACTCCCACTGACACATCCTTGGCAGCCAACTTCTCCGTTACAATTTGTCTTACCAAGAAAGTGGCCAATCAATGTTGGATTTGGAATGTCCAAATATCATTGTTTTAGTGCTACAGAGTGTTGTTGGTGATTGTAATTGTGAGATTATGTTTTTTTCTGAGAGGCTTGAGTGGAGTGTTGGATACAACAAATACTTCTATGATGTGAGGGTCTTAGAAGCAATTGCTTGGTGTGTTGCTTTGGGGAAGGTGGTGGCTGCTGCTGCTGCTGCTCTACGTACATCCCACCCCTGGTAGATCCATGATCCCGCATTAACACACACAAATAGCATCCTTTCCTTCCTCTGTGGAACAAAATGTTCCAAGAGACATTTGTCTTCAGCTCTGTGCCTTTCCTGGCCCCCTGGTCAGATTCTCTTGGACCAATAATTCTGATCACCCCACCCCACAGAACCCACTTCCCTCATTTCTCACACACTCGTGTCCTCTTACACACTTCCCTCCCCAGCATCAGAGAACACAGATACAAACATTTTCTTGTGAGCCTTATTTTATTTTCATCATGTTTGAGTATTCGTTGGTGTAAAAATTCACTGCATAGTTGACCACTGTCGAGTGGTTCTTACCTAGTGCAACTGGGTGTGTGTGTGTGTGTGTGTGTGGTGTAAGAGAGAGAGGGTAGAGAGAAATGGTGAAATGGCCATAATTAAATATATCTCTGTGGATATGTGAATAGTTTGACCTCACCTTTAGCATTTGCTCTCAGGTATCTTAATAATGTCACCTGTTATCTAGCACTAGGGAACTTTCCCGTCCCAACCCTTGGCCCAGCACTCACTAATGTTCCCTTGGCTTTGCCTCCAGTCTGGAGTCATAGCCTTTAAGCTGTCACCCTCTACTAAATTGAATTAATTGGATTAGTGGCCTGCAAAACCTAGTCCAGCTTACAAGTTAAAGGGCTTGCTAATCTCAGTAAGCCCATCAGCTAGGCTTGAGTATTATATGAACACTGTAAAAGTCAAGGCAGAATTCCATGCAACAGAAAGACTGCTGGGTTCATACTGGTGGGGTGGAGTGTGTAACCAACAGTATACTTATTGTCAAATGAAATAAGGACAAAAAAAGCCTTTAGGCTTAAAAGGGAATAGCCAAACTATCTTTAGTCCATGCAGACAATTCTGTTACTCTAAAAAAGAATGTCTTTCAAGCTAATAATTGAACTAAGAGTAAGAGAAGATTAATATGTATAATTAGCTCTACTTTCATAGACCAGAAATAAACAACTGGAAATTGAAAGCAAAGAATGTTAAAATTTAAAAGATGGAATTAAAAACATGAAATGCAGAGAAATTGTCTTAGTTTTGTTTCCTGTCGCTGTGACAAAACACTTGGATAAAAACAACTTCAGGGAGAAAGGGATTCTTTGGCTCATAGTTTCAGTTTACATTCTGTCATTGCAGAGAAATCAAGGGGGTGTTGTAAGGAGGAGCGGCAGGCTGCGTCCCACCCAGCTCCCATCCACCCGGCTAGCTTAGCCCCCAAATTACACACAGAAACTATATTCATTTAAACTCTGCCTGGTCATTAGTTCTAGCCTCTTATTGGCTAACTCTCACATCTTAATTTAACCCATCTCCATTAATGTGTATTGCCACTTGACTGTGGCTTACTGGCATGAGTCTAACCAGCATCCATCTCGGAGATGAGAGCCATGGCGTCTGCCACATTGCCTTCTTCCCAGCATTCTGTTCTGTCTACTCCACCCACCTAATTTTCTGCCCTATCAAAAGGCCAAGGCAGTCTCTTTATTTAACCAATGAAAGTAACACATAGACAGAAGACCCACCTACACCAAGGGGGCAGAAACTTGAAGCAATTGTTCACATTGCAACTATAGTCAGGAGCAGAGTGCAATGAATTAATGTATCCATACTCATGATCTGCTAGATTTCTTCACTCTTTTTTCACAATCTAGATTCTCTTGCCCAGGGAATGACACCTCTCAATTCAATTATAGTAACCAAGATATCAACTGCCATTGTATCAACAAGCCAACTTGGTCTACATCAGTCTTCCATTGAGACACCTTTTCTAATGATTATAGACTGTCTCAAGTCAACAATGAACAGCCATGGGAGGAAATAGATTCATTAAACAAAGAAAAATTAAATCCAACAAATTCTTAACAAAAAAACATTCAGGAAATATGGGACACTATGAAAAGTCCAAACCTAAGAATAATAGGGATACAAGAAGAACTCCAGATCAAAGGCACAGAAAATATATTCAACAAAATCATAGAAGAAAACTTTCCCAACCTAAACAAGGATATTCCTATGAAGGTACAAAAAGCTTACAGAACACCAATAGAATGGGCCAAAAAATGTCCCTTTACCATATAATAATAAAAATGCAAAACATACAGAATAAAGAAAGAATATTAAGAGCTGCAAAGGAAAAAGGTCAAGTAACATTTAAAGGCAGGCCTATTATAATTACACCCAAATTCTCAATGGAAACCATGAAAGCCAGAAGGTTCTGGGCAGATATACTGCAGATACTAAGAGAACACTGATGCAAACACAAACCACTATACCTAGCAAAGCTTTCAATCAACATCAATGGACAAAACAAGATATTCCATGACAAAACCAGATTTAAACAATACCTATCCACAAATCCAGTCCTACAGAAAGTATTAGAAAAATTACAACCCAACAATGCTAACTGCACCCACAAAAGCACAGGCAACATATAACCTCACACCAGCAAACCCCAAAGAAAGGAAACACACAACCACTACTACCAAAAATTACAATCACTAATCATTAATATCTCCTAATATCAATGGACTCAATTCACCTATAAAAAGACACAGGCTAAGACAATGGTTACAGAAGCAGGATCTATCCTTCTGCTGTATACAAGAAACACACCTCCACCTCAAATACAGACATTACCTCAGATTAAAGGGTTGAGAAAAGGTTTTCTAATCAAATGGACCTAAGAAACAAGCGGGTGTAGCTATCCTAATTTCTAACAAAATAGACTTCAAACTAAAATCAATCAGAAGAGATGGAGAAGGATACTTTATACTCATAACAGGAACAATCCATCAAGGTGTATTCTCAATCCTGAACATCTATGCCGCAAGTACAAAAGTACCCTCATATGTAAAAGAAACATTACCAAAACTTAAATTGTACATCAAACCACACACACTAATAGTAGAAGACTTTAACACCGCACTCTCCCCAATGGATAGGTCAACCAGACAGAAGTTTAACAGAGAAATAAGAGAATTAACAGATATCATGAATCAAATGGACTTAACAGACATCTATAGAACATTCCACCCAAACACAAAAGAATATACCTTCTTCTCAGCATCTCCTGGAACCTTCTGTAAAATTGACAACATACTTGGTAACAAAGCAACCTCAACAGATACAAAAAATTGGAATAACCCCCCTGTATCTTATCAGATCACCATTGTCTAAAGTTAGAATTCAACAACAACATTAATTGAAGAAAGCCTACAAACTCATGGAGATTGAACAGTGCTCTATTGAATCACCCCAGGTCAAGGAAAAAATAAGGAAGAACTTAATGGCTTCCTAAAATTCAAAGAAAATGAAGGCACAATGTACCTATGGTACACTATGAAAGTAGTGCTAAGAGGAAAATTTATAGCACTAAGTGTCTACATAGAAAAAGTGGAGAAAGGTCATGCTAGTGACTTAACACCACACCTGAAAGATCTAGAATAAAAAGAAACAGACTCAACCAGGAAGATTAGATGACAGGAAATAATCAAACTGATGGCTGAAATCAATAAAATAGAAACAAACAATACAAAGAATCAATGAAACAAAGAGCTGGTTCTTTAAGAAAATCAACAAGATAGACAAAGTTTATCCAAACTAATCAAAAGGCAGAGAGAGAACATCCAAATTAATAAAATGAAATGAAATGGGGGACATAACAAAAGACAAGCAGAAAATCCAAAGAATCATTAGGTCATACTGCAAAAACCTATACTCTACAAAATTGGAAAATGTAAAACAAATGAACAATTTTCTGGATAGGTACCACATATCAAAATTAAATCATACCAGGTGAACAATTTAAATGGGCCTATAACCTGCAAGGAAATATCAGCAGTCATCAAAAGCCTCCCAACAACAACAATAAAAGCTTAGGGCCAGGTAGTTTTAGTGCAGAATTCTACCAGAACTTCTAAAAAGAGCTAATACCTATACTCATTAAATTATTCCACATAATAGAAACAGAAGAAACATTGTCAAATTCTTTTTATGAGGCTGTAGTTACCCTGATACCGAAACCACACAAAGACTCAATCAAGAAAGAGAATTACAAAACAGTTTCACTCATGAACATAGATGCAATAATACTCAATAAAATATTGGCAAATCGAATCCAAGAACACATTAAAAAAAACTCATCCACCATGATAAAGTCATCTTTATCTCAGAGATGTGGGGATGGTTCAGCATATGAAAATCTATCAATTTAATCCACCGTATAAATAAACTGAAAGAAAAAACAGATGCTAAAAAACTATGTGACAAAATCTAAAATCCCTTTATGATAAAGGTCTTAGAGAGATCACAGATACAAGGAACATACCTAAACATAATAAAAACAATATACATCAAGCCCCACACACTAATAGTAGATTTCAACACTCCTCTCTCGCCAATAGATCAACCAGACAGAAACTTAACAGAGAAATAAGAGAACTATTAGATGTAATGAATCAAATGGACTTAATAGACATCTATAGAACATTCCACCCCAACAGGAAAGAATATACCTTCTTCTCAGTACCTCAAGGAACCTTCTCAAAAATTGATCACATACTAGGTAATACAGCAAACATCCACAGATACAAAAAAATTTGGAGTAACCACCTGTGTTTTATCAGACCACCATGGAGTAAAGTTAGAATTTAATAACAATACTACCCACAGAAAGCCTACAAACTCATGGAAACTGAACAGTTAACTACTGAACCACCCCGGGACAAGAAAGAAATAAAAAAAAAATCAAAGTCTTCCTTGAATTCAATGAAAATGAAGACATAACATATCCAAACCTATGGGACACTATGAAAGCAGTGCTAAGAGAAAAGTTCATAGCACTAAGTGCCCACATAAAAAACACGGCAAAAGCTCACATTAGAAACTTAACAGCACACCTGAAAGCTCAAAAAAAAAAAAAAAACAGACTCACTCAGGAGGAGTAGAAGACTAGAAATAATCAAACTGAGGGCTGAAATCAGCAAAATAGAAACACAGAAAACAATTCAAAGAATAAATGAAACAAAGAGCTGGTTCTTTGAGAAAATCAACAAGATTGACAAACCACTATCCAAACTAATCAAAAGGCAGAGAACACTCAAATTAACAAGATCAGAAATAATAAGGTGGACATAACAACAGACACTGAGGAAATTCACGGAATCATTAGGTCTTACTACAAAAGCCTATATGCCACAAAATTGGAAAGGGTAAAAGAAATGGATAATTTTTTAGATAAATACCATATACCAAAATTAATTCATGACCATGTGTGCAATTTAAATAGACCTATAACTCGTGAGGAAATAGAAGCTGTCATCAAAACCTCCCAATCAAAAAAAGTCCAGGGCTAGATGGTTTTAGTGCAGAATTCTACCAGAACTTCCAGGAAGAGCTAATACCTATACCCTTAATATGTTCCACATAATAGAAACAGAAGAATCACTGCCAAACTCTTTTTATAAAGCTACAGTTATCCTGATACCAAAACCACACTAAGACTCAACAAAGAAAGAGAATAACAGACCAATCTCACTCATGAACATCAATGCAAAAATTCTCAATAAAATACTGGCAAACCGAATCCAAGAACATATCAAAAAAAAATAATCCATTATGATCAAGTAGGCTTCATCCCAGTGATGCTGGGCTGGTTCAACATACGGAAATCTATTAATGTAATCCATCATATAAATAAACTGAAAGAAAAAAACCATATGATCATTTCATTAGATGCCAAAAAAAGCATTTGACAAAATTCAACACCCTTTTATGATAAAGGTCTTGGAGAGATTAGGGATACAAGGATCATATCTAAATATAATAAAAGCAATATACAGCAAGCCGACAGCTAACATCAAATTAAATGAAGAGAAACTCAAAGCGATTCCACTAAAATCAGGAATAAGATGAGGCTGTCCACTCTCTCCATATCTTTGCAACATAGTTCTTGACTCTGAATGTGGTTGACAATTGGGGCAGACTTAGGAGCCAATGATACTGGCACTGGGATTTATCTCTACTGCATGTACTGGCTTTTTGGGGATCTATTCTCTTTGGATGCATTCCTTTCTAAGCCTAGATGTAGAGGGGAGGGCCTGAGACTTCACACAGGGCAGGGTATCTGGCCCTCTCTTAGGACTAGAGGTGGGTGGGGGGAGGGTTGTGTTGGAGCTGGAGGGAAGTGGGAGGAGGGGAGGATGTGGAAATTTTGATTGGTATTATGTATAAAGTAATAAAAAAGAAATTGAAAAACAAAGCAATATACAACAAGCTGACAGCCAACATATAATTAAGTGGAGAGAAACTCAAAGCGATTCTACTAAAATCAGGAACAAGACAAGGCTGTCTACTCTCTACATATCTATTCAACATAGTTTTTGAAGTTCTGGCTATAGCAATAAGAGAACAATAGGAGATCAAGGGGATCCAAATTGGAAAAGAAGAAGTCAAACTTTTGCTATTTGCAGATGCTATGGTAGTATACATAAGTGACCCCAAAAACTCTACCAGGGAACTCCTACAGCTGATAAATATCTTCAGTAATGTGGTAGGATACAAACTCAACTCAAATAAAATCAGTAGCCCTCCTATACAAAAATGATAAAGAAGTTGAGAAAGAAATCAGAGAAACATCACCCTTCACAATAGCCACAAATACCATAAAATATCTTGGGGTAACAGGAACCAAAGAAGTGAAAGACCTGTTTGACAAGGATTTTAAGTCTTTAAAGAAAGAAACTGAAGAACATACCAGAATATAGAAAGAGCTCCCATGCTCTTGGAGAAGTAGGATCAACATAATAAAAATGGCAATCCTACCAAAAGCAATCTATAGATTCAATGCAATCCCCATCAAAATCTCAACACAATTATCCACAGACCTTGAAAGAACAATACTCAACTTCATATGGAAAAACAAAAAGCCTAGGATAGCCAAAACAATCCTGTACAATTAAGGAACTTCCGGAGGCATCACCATCCCTGACATCAGGCTCTATTATAGAGCTACAGTAATGAAAACATCTCGGTATTAGCATAAAAACAGACAGGTTGACCAATGGAATCAAATCAAAAAAATAGGTATTAATCCACACACCTATAAACACCTTATTTATTAACAAAGAAGCTAAAATTATACAATGGAAAAAGAAAGCATCTTCAACAAATGGTGCTGGCATAACTGGTTGCCAACATGTAGAAGAATGAAAATGCATCCATATCTATCCCTATGCACAAAACTCAAGTCCTAATGGATTAAAGACCTCAATATAAGTCCAACCACGCTGAACCTGATAGAAGAGAAACTAGGAAGTATAACCCCAGTAGCACAGACACTGAGATCAACTATAAAATAAATGGAACCTCCTGAAAATGAGAAGCTTCTGTAAAGCAAAGAACACAGTCAATAAGACAAAAAGTTAGCCTACTGAATGGGAAAAGATATTCACCAACCCCACATCAGACAAAGGACTGATCTCCAAAATATATAAAGAACTCATGAAATTAAAAATCAAAATTCCAAATAATCCAGTTAAAAACAGGGTACAAAACTAACTAAACAGAGAATTCTCAACAGAAGAATCCCAAATGGCCAAAAGATGGTTAAGGAAATGTTCAACATCCTTAGTCATCAGGGAAATGCAAATCAAAATGACTCTGAGATACCATCTTATACCAGTCAGAATGGCTAAGATCAAAAACACCAATGATAGCTTATTTTGGAGAGGATGTGGAATAAGGGGAACACTCCTCCATTGCTGGTGGGAATGCAAACAAGGACGACTACTCTGGAAATCAGTATGGCGGTTTCTTACAGAATTGGGAATCAACCTACCTCAGGACCCAGCAATACTATTTTTTGACATGTACCCAAAGGATGATCAATCATAGTACAAGTTAAACTATGTTCGTAGTAGCATTATTTGTAATAGCCAGAACCTGGAAACAACCTAGATGCCCCTCAACCAAAGAATGAATAAAGAAAATGTGGCACATTTACACATTAGAGTACTACTCAATGATAAAAAAAAAATGGCATCTTGAAATTTGCATCCAAATGGATGGAACTAGAGAAAAGCACCCTCAGTGAGGTAACCCTGACCCAGAAAGATGAACATGGTATGTACACACTCATAAGTGGATACTAATTATAAAGGATAAAGAGCCTACAGTCCAAGACTCTAGAGAAGCTAAGTAACAAGGTGAACCCTAAGAAAAGCAGACATAGATTCACCTGGAAAGGGGAAATAGACAAGCTTGCCTGACAAAATTGGGAGCATAGGGATGGGAGAGAAGGGAGGACAGAGGGGAAGGGGAGGGGGAGGATACCTTGAGGGAATGGAATAGTTGAGATGGGGGAAGGACAGAGATGAGAGTAAGGAAAGAGATATTTTGATTGAGGGAGCCATTACAGGGCTACCAAGAAACCTGGCACAAGGGAAATTCCCAGGAATCCACCGGATGACCCCAGCTAAGACCCTAAGGAATAGAGAAGAGGGTACCTGAACTAGCCTTGTCCTGTAGTCAGATTGATGAGCATCTTAAATGTCACCATAGAACCTTCATCCAGAAACTGATGGAAACAGAGACAGAGCCCACAGCATAGCAGTAGGCTGGCCACACAAACTCCAGTTGAAGAGTGAAAATATGAGCAAAGAGGTCATGACCATGATAGGGACACCCACTGAAACAGTTTAACTGAGCTAATGGGAGCTCACCAACTGGCTTTTTGGAGTCCATCCTCTTTGGAGGGATACCTTGCTCATCCTAGATATAGGGGGGAGGGAGGATCTTGGTCCTGCCTCAAAGTGATACACCAGACTTTGTTGACTCCTCATGGGAAGCCTTACCCTCTCTGAGGAATAAATGGGGGTGGGGTGGAGGGAGGTGGGGAAGTGGGAAGAGTGGAGGGAGAGGGAACTGGGATTGGTATGTAAAATGATTAAATATTTTTTAAAAGACAATAAAAAAGAAAAAGATCTATATGCATATGGACAGGGTGTAGTGATGAGGCGAGCAGGCCTGCTTTTCATCCCCGTCTGGCTCCTACATGGCTAGTTTAGCCCCGGAAATAACAACACACAAACTGTATTCATTTAATCACTGCCTGGCCCATTAGTTCTAGCCTCTTATTGGCTAACTCTCATATCTTGCTTTAACCCATATCTAGTAATCTGTGTATCACCACGGGGTCATGGCTTATCAGGAAGATTTTAACCCATGTCCATCTTGGACCAGAGCTTCATGGCAGTCCTGACTCTGCTTTCTTTCTCCCAGCCTTCTGTTCGGTCTACTCCACCTACCTATGTTCTGACCTATCAGGCCAAGCAGTTTTCTTTATTAATTAACCAATGAAAGCAACAGATAGATAGAAGACCCTCCTACATCATTTCCCCTTTTTCTGTTTAAACAAAAAAGAAAGGCATTGATATAAATTTTGCTTCGTTGATATACATTTAAGGTCAATTTTGTTATATGTATATGTATTTCTGATATTAAGGTATTGTAATTGTGTAGTTCACTTAAAAATGTAATGTATAATTAGGAAATATAGGTTACTAATAGATAATCATTGATAATAGTAAAGCTTGTAGTCATGTTAGTTAGATTTTCTAGATATATCGAGATATTTTTCAGTTAGATAGGCATTCTTCATATCTTTCAAAGACTACAAAATATGGCATTTAAAATGTTTTAATAACTTAGGGTTTTTCATGACAATGAGACACATCTGCTCCTGGCAGCACCAATCTACTTCAAGAGGAAGATGGGCATTGAAGAGGCTCCTTATGGAGTTTGATAGCCATTTGGGCAAGAAACTGCTCTTGCCTGGACTGTTGCATAAATTGGACACAGAGAACCCACAGAGAGAGGACTGCTGAACTTGCCTAAAGGTGAGATGGTCTTTTGGGGTTCCTTATTCATGAAAGAGTCTGCGAGACATTCTGCAGGACACAGCATATAGTGACTGAACTGTCTTTGAAATTTCCTGCTTCATGGAAATGTCTGCTGGATACTATGGGCCTGTAGGCTAAAGATGGATGCCCCAACGGTACAAAAAAACTTTGGGTGACTGTCCAGGAAGTGAGCCATCTCTGTTATTTCTAGAGTTTAAAAGTTGCTTATTTCTTGTTTGCTTAGGTAATATTATATCCTTCTGGAGTCTTTGATGGAGTTAAAAATGGTTAGTTATAGTTATAGTTTTCCATTGTTATGATAAAGATAAAATAGATATAAATATTATAACTGTAATTTTGCCTGATAACTGTTTTGTTATATGTAATTTTACTATGTTAAAGTTAAAGCCTTTCTTTTTGTTTAAACAGAAAAAGGGGAAATGATGTAGGTGGGTCTTCTGTCTATGTGTTACTTTCATTGGTCATATAAAGAGACTGCCTTGGCCTTTTAATAGGGCAGAAAATTAGGTGGGTGGAGTAGACAGAACAGAATGCTGGGAAGAAGGCAATGAGGCAGCTGCCATGCTTCTCCTACCCAAGATGGACAGTGGTTAGAATCTTCCCCGTAAGCCACCACTTCATGGTGGTACACAGATTATTAGAAATGGGTTAATCATGATGTGAGAGTTAGCCAATAAGAGGCTAGAGATAATGGGCCAGGCAGTGTTTAAATGAATACAATTTCTGGGGCTAAGGTAGCCTTGCGGGAGCCGGATGGGACGAAAAGCAGGCCTGCTCGCCTCATCACTACAACAGGGTTTCTCTGTATAGCCCTAGCTGTCCTGGAATTTCTCTCTAGATCAGGCTAGCCTCGAACTCAGAAATCTGCCTCTCTTTCTCCCAAGTGCTGGGATTCAAGGTGTGTGCCACCGCTGACCAGTGGATAAAATATGTTTGTTTATCTAGATTACATTAAAAGCAACTGTATGTGTGAGAATTTTAATTTGGCAGCAGAGGGCTGTGACTTAATGCCCTAAGATTGATAGGAGGGCAGTTCATGAGGCATTCCCTTCCTTGTGGATATATAAGCAGTTATCAGTTACTAGCAGGTAGAGGCTCAGTATATATAAGCAGTTCCCATTTGCTAGAATGGAGAGGGTCAAGAGGCCGTGTTCCTCCTTGAGGATGTATGAGCACTTAGCAGTCAACAGCACAGAATCCATTTTAGGTCAGAGAAAAGAGGCCACAATAATGTCATATAGTATATAGTCGTTTAACTTAAAAGGAAGATGAGTTGGGGAAATAACTGAATGCTATGCTTTTGTGAACAAACGTTCCCAGAAATATAATGCATCTTTAAGCAAACTTTCTGCAACACTGATTAACTAACTGATTAGGATGTCAATGATTGTAGAGAGTTTGAGATGCTGTAAGCCCAGAGCCAAATTATCTCTGGCCATCTTTTGGTCTCTAAATAGCCATCTGTTGCCCTCCTCTGTACTTGACCTTTGTGACCATAAGCAAATCATTTGAGATGCACAGACTGAGCACTAGTTTTTCTTTGGAATGTATAAACAGAGCGCTCATTTTCCAGCCAAGCAAAAAGCTGAGAAAACTATCTGAGAGCTTTTACCTGCCTACCCAATGTTTCTACCAATGTACTTTAATGTCCTTATGACTTTCTTTGCTCTGCTACTAGAAAAATTGATGAAACTGCTTCTACATTGGAATGTGGTATTTGGGGTAATCTAAATTTGTGTTCCTGGACCATGGTCATTATATTTGGCTCCAGAATAAATTATTTCTTATTCTCTTTGTATGGAGAATCATTGACAATTTAGATTGAAATATTGTACAAAAATGTGTGTTTAAAGCTTAGTCCCCAATGAAATAGTGTTGAGACATGAAACCCAAAGGAACCTATTGTACCATGAATATACTAACCTCATCACACAGAATCTCACAGAATCATAACTAAATAGCCCATTTGGGGGTTTTAAGGGGGCGGTGGGTAGTTGGAGGAAGTAGACCATAGCGGGTGTACTTTTGAAGGGTAATTTTGTTGGTGCTCATCTCTCTCCCCTTCCTGTCCTCCTCCCACTTCCTCTGCTCTTCACCACCCATCCTTCCTTCCTGACCACCATGAAATGAGCAGTCTTGCTCCATCATATACTCCCAATAAAAGTGTCCTACATTACCTTAGATGGAGAAACAACAGAGGCAAGGGACTATGGACTGAATCACCTGAAACCATAAACCGGTGTGCAAGTGTAAGCCAAATTAACCCTTTTCTCCCCAACTTGCCTTTTGGCCATGGCGTTTCATCTCAACAATAGAAACCCTAACTAAGACGGAGGAAAGAGCTTGATTTGACTCAGACTCCTAGGTATGGTCCATCATGGAGCATGGAGGGAAATCAAGGTCAGAACCTAAAAGCAGGTCTACTTGCTATTTCATGCAGAATTCCACGAAGGGAACTCACTCTAAGTCAACGAAGTACAACAGAATTCATGAAGTAATGCTGCTTGGTAGTTTGCTCAAAGGCTCACGATTAGGTAGCATTTTATACAGCTCAGCCCCACCTACTCAGGGAACGGTGCCACCTACAGTGGGCTGGACTCTCCTACATCAATTCATGGCAATCCCCTACAAACATGGCCACAGGCCAATCTGACTGGGGAAATCCCTCAAATCAGACTCCCTTCTTAGGCTACTCTGGACTGTGTCCAGTTAACAGTTAACTCTAACTAGGACACCCCTAACAAGGTTTCTGGTTTGCTTGATGTATGCATATAGGTGTACAATATTAAGCATGTGGTGGTCTTCGTGATGATACTAATCTGTTTAACTATGAAAAGATGTGTTGCACTTCCTTAACTATATAAAGATGTGTTGCTATTTTATCTTGCCTGTCAAAGGCACCTGATTGGTCTAATATAAAGCTGAATGACCAATAGCAAGGGAGGAGGTATAGTTTGGACTTTCAGGCAGGGAGAATAAGTAGAAGGAGGAATTTAGGCTGGGGGAGGGAAGAAGAACAAAGAAAAAGAGACACCAGGGAGACACCAGGGACCAACCAATCAGACTCAGAGGAAGCAGAAAAGTAGGCCATACAGAAAGAAAAAAAAGGTAAAAAGCCCTGAGGTAAAATGTAGATGAATAGAAACAGGTTAAAATAAGTTCAAAGAGGTAGTGGGACAAACATTCATAATTAATAAATCTCTATGTCTTTATTTGAGAGCTGGTTGGTGGCTCAAAGAATATGCCAATGACACTAATCTATTCTGATCAGGGTCTTGACTTCTGGACCAAATTAGCACGCAAAGTCCCCATCATCATATACCAAGAAATTAGGACTCCAACACAGGAATTTGGAGATAATGTGACCATTCACTCTTTAATAAGGAATTAAGTATTTTGGCTGAGTTGTAGTGGTGCCTGCTTGTAGTTAAAGCACTTGGCAGATGGAGGAAGATTGCAGCATGTTTGAAGCCAGACTGGTCTACACAGTGAGTTCCAGGCCAATGGGGGCTACAAACAAAATAAAACAAAAATTGGAACCGAGACATTTGCAGGAGATGATTTCCCACTATGTCTGAAGATTTTTCTTTACCCTAGATTACCACCTCTTGGATGCAAGATGGACATGGGTTAATCTGTGTCCAGGTCTGTCTTTAATCGTGGAGGCAAGTACTCCCTTTATATGTCCATATACGTCGGATCTGGGTCAGAGGTCTCCTGTCCATGTCTAATACAATCACAGGCAAATGGCTCTTAATCCTATACCCATGTGCAACAAAACCAAGCAGAAACAATAGAGAATAAATTCCGGATGTTGGATCCAAAGCCAAATGAACGGGATAAGTCTATCTTAGGAACTGAATGTCCTCGATTTATCAGATATTGGCTTGATTTTCATAGCGATGATTTGCATAACAGAAGTTAAATGTTAAACTTAACATAAACCCAGGGCGGAAGTTCTGAGGGCGTCTTTGGAGCATGTGGTTGCCCTACAGATGGCTGGGAGGTGGATTTGTGGAGCTGGAGTGGGGGAGAGTAGGGTAGAGAGAAGAACGGAGTGGGGATTGCTAAAATCCTAAGGAACTGTTTATGCTTCAAGATGTCAAGACCAGTGGCACTTAAGAACCCCGGGATGTCCCCACCCAGACAGTTCCCTGGGATCCAAAATTGAGAGAGAAAATAAATGTCTGTTTTTCAAATGTAGAACTTCTTCAATCATTAAAAAAAAAAAACAACCCACATGTCCACAGTGTACCAGGTTTGTCTGTAAAGCAAAGCACGTCACGCAGTTTTCAAACATCAGAGGTTGTAGTGTCCTCATTGCTCAAGCGGGGTTAGAGTGGGTCTGGGCTACTGGACATCAGGTTCCTGGGCAGGCCGGCGGCAGCTGTTGCGGGACAGTGTGGCCCTGGATGCCACGCGCCGCCCACCCTGCATCGACCCCGCCCCCCGCCCCTCCCCCCCCCCGCTCCTGCGCGCGTGGCCTTGTGGGTAACGCGGGGCCGCCAGGTGACAGCTAATGGCGGCGGCCTCCTGACGCGAGTGGCCCAGCGGCGGAGCAGGGCGGCAGGGGGCGCATCGCGGAGCCGGGCTGGCGGCCGCTACACTCTGCACTCCAGACTGCGGCTCACCGGAGGCGCCCAGCTTGACGCGTCATGGACAGGCCGGTGGCGGCGGCAGCCGCGGCGGCGGCGAGCTGCGAGAGCGCTGGGGGCCCGGGTCCAGGGCCGGCAGCGGGCTGGAGATCCTCTCGGGTTGTGGGGGGCGCTTCGGCCGGCTCCCGGCAGCCCAGCATGGAGACCCTAGACAGGTAAGTAGGGCCCTGGATGCCACCGCCTCTCCGTGCCCAGCTCGAGGCCTGGCGGCCCAGGGCCGAGGCGGGGTGGGCGGCTCCCCCACAGGCACTTCTAGCCTTCCCTGGGTCCCCGTCTCCGGCTGCTGCCCTAGGACTTGCCAGGGATTGAGCACCTGCTCACTTCCGCGCTGCAAGCTGACAGCTCCCCGAGGCTTTGGAGCTGTCAAACCCGTGCCAAACTAGCTCCTTGAGAACCCCTTTCCTGTTCGTGGCCCTGGCCAAGGATCCTCTCAGGAGAAATGTCGCTTGGCTTCTTGTTCTTAACATCACCGTCATGCCTAAATCATGTAGTTTTAAGATCAGTTCCGATGCCGCTGCTTGGGGTGGCAACTAGGAGGTGAGACCCATGGGCAGCCGATCTGCAGCAGATGGTGGTAAAGACACACAGATTTGAGAAACTGAGATGGATCGCTTCCATACTGCTCAGGAGACACGAATACAGTTGTGTACTTTCAGTTCTTTACACTTGGAAGGACATAGTTCTTTTTTTCTTGGACACATGAGTCTCCTGCTTCTGAGGTCGATTTAGAATAAGTCCGTTCAAGGCATATTTGCCATGTCCACCTGGAAAGGGCCACCACCCAGTCGAGTAATGACAATAGATGGCTGGATTATCCAGTTTCCCCGGTGACATCTACACTTGGGCAACAGACAGTTGTGATATGCTTCAGTGAGGTGACGCTGTCTGAGTCATCCCAGTGTGCTGAACTTTTGGGAGTTTTCAAAGACAAGAACGGGAGCACCCAGCAGCACTCTCTCCCTTCTCTAGCTCGGTGTGATTACAGTATATTTTACTACATGAATCCTGAACAATAGGTTTCACTAAAATCTAGCCACAGTTGAGACTTCCCTTGGAGCCATGAGCACTTCACACATCTGAAAGTTTTCAGCAGCACATGAGTTCTTGTCCATTCAGAAAATAGCACACTGTGACTTTACTTTGGCTCCAGGGCTGATACCTGAAGTTGTATGTGATAAGTGCTAGGCTATTGGTAAACACAGAAGTATATTTAGGTGGCAGCGTAGGTCTGAATTATTGGAGTAGCTGAAATATGTCACTCCAGTATGCCTTATTCAGTATTTATTAGAAACGACAAGTGACTGTGTCCCAGTCCCAAGGATTTTGATTCAGGAGGTTTAGGCCAGGCCCAGGAATTTGTGTTTTTCTGAAAGGTGTATACTACAGCCTCATTGTGCTTGGGCTATGTGGGCATGTGGTACTTGGTGTAGTTTGGGGATGTAAGATGTTAGTGATGTGGACAGGAAGGAAGGAGGACAGGTATTTGAATTGAGGAAATAATGGAGTGGGGAGAGCCCTTTGGCCATGAGAGCACAATGTGCGCCTTCTAAGGAACTGATCAGAGATGGCCTGTTGCCTGTGAGAACAGGCAGGCTACCTTCCTAAGGAGTTGTGCTATCATCCCTTCTCAGGATGTGTGTGGTTCTCTTAACCTGCATCATACTCTTCCCAGTTGAAAATAGAGATTCTTAAGGAACCCACTAACTCTATTATGGGCTGTAAACCTAAACCAAGAAGTCTTAGACATCTCTCTGGGGCTTCGGTTCATAATTCAGGAAGAGGACACAGAAGACTGAGGCAGTTCAGGGAAAAGAAACTAGCATGGCAATAAGGCAGGGAGGATTTTCAAGGTACTTAGCACTTAACAGAGAAGTAGGTGAGTCTTACGCCTTGAGGAGTATAGGCATCTGTGAGGGGTGTGGGCATTGTGCCCACAAGTGTCACTTGTGAAGCAGATTTCAAAGAAAGCAGTTTAAGGCATGCATGCCATATCCAGCTGGGAAAGAGCAGTTGAGCATGGAGGGCAGCTGCACAAGGTAACAAGCAGGGAGGAAAGAGGGCTCGGTTCTGATATTTCAGCAAGCAGCTGTGCATACTCTTCATTAAGGAGTGACTCCCCTAAAGGGAAGTTGGTCTCTGTGTGCCTGTCTTACATGTGCTCCTTGAACCTTGAGGCTTGCGTAGTCTTCAGAGTATTTCACTTCTCTTTGAAAAGCAGCTGTGGTCCTGTGAGAGGATGTGGCTTCCTAAAGGTCACAGATCTAGCTAGTGACAGAAACAGGACTTGAACCCAGACCTCCTGTTGGCTGGCCCACTATACCCTCTGTGTAACTGCTCTGACCCAGGCCACTTCCTGTTGCTGATGGCAAAAACACATCAACACCAATAAACCCACCCCTTTCTCAAAACAGCCCAATCAACTTTAAGCCCCAAAGGAGATATTTTGGTTCACAAAACCACTCCAGAGAGGGAGATGGGAGTGGGCACAATTGGAGTCAAGGGCTATCTTTAAAACAGTTTTGTTAGAATTCCCTATCTCTTGTTTTTGTGTCTTCTAAAAATATCTCACCTGTCTTATCTCTGTGTGTTCTTCAGAGTGGTGGGAATAGGCGTCTAGAAGCCCTGTGATAGATCCATACAGCAAGGATCCAAAAGGAATCCTGGGACTGCCTGGGCAACTCATCTATAAGTGGGGACAGGAAGAAGTGGGTAAGCCCCAGGAAACAGTGGATTCAGTTCTGCAAAGTAAAGAGAAGTGTCCTTGTTAGAAGAAGGTGAGGCAGGATCTAGTCAGCAGCTGATTTCCCCTAGTTGATTTTATGTATTTGCAGTCAGGGATGGGTGCTGATGGTAAAAGGGGAAAAAAGGGAAGCTTGGTGTGGTGGTGAATACCACTAAATACAACACTCAAGAGGCAAGATCGCTGCATGTACAAGGCCAACCTGGTAAATACAGAGAGTTCCAGACCAGCCTGTACTGTAGAAAAAGATTGTCTCAAAAAAGGAAAGGAGCAGGCAATAAAGGGGACACTAGCATTTAATCCCAGCACAGGGGGATTTCTGAATTTGAAGTCAGCCTGGTCCACAGAGCAAGCTCCAGGACAGCCAGTACTACATAACTACATAGAGAGACCCTGTTTCAACACACACACACACACACACACACACACACACACACACACACACACACACAGAGAGAGAGAGAGAGAGAGAGAGAGAGAGAGAGAGAATATGAGAATATAATATCTCTCTTAGTTTCCTCCTGTTCCCCAGATTATGATAGAGTTCTGACTTCTACTAGGATCATAAAATTCTTGTATATCATAGGAATTTCTACCTATTCAGCACATATTTTACATATATTTTCAACCACAAAGACTGGGTGTGCACCTTAATCAGAGACTACAATTAAGTAGATGTTCTGTCTTTCACACACACAACTGTGGATGTAATTGCTGATGGTTTGGTTTGGTTTGGTTTCCAGATGAAACTTAACTTCCTGGTAAAGGTCCTAAGTGTCTTTTGCCCTCTTCATTGGTTTCTTTTTCCTGTTTTGACAGATCTGGAAAGGAGCCTAGCTCCTGAGAGCAAGTTTTACATCTTTCACTGCCTAGTTGCCTATTAGTCATTAGGTCAGGTGAGCACAGGCCAACCACACACCAGTCATGTGACCATGGATAAACCTAGAAGCTCAGTTTTCTTTTCTGTAAAATGGGTCACTGGGAGGCTAAGTAAGTCTGCATTTTTGACCAGCAGAGGGTTTTATTTTCTTTGCCCTGTTCTGTTTTACAGCATCTGTGGTACCTCCTTTAGCTCAGTATATCAGTCACTTTCGGTTGTTCTGGCCCCTGGAGTGATGGCCACATTCATTTCCTTATCTAGTCAAATTAACTAGTGTCTGTTCTGCCTTTTTGTCACAACTGGTTATGAAGCTCTGACATAACAACTGGAAGAAGCTTTTGTAAGTTAAAGCATTTACGGAAATGTAATATAGCATCGCTGCTTAATACAAAATATCTTTTCTAGTCTGTTCTATATTAACTTACCCTCAGCTTTACCCCCACTAAAAGTACATTGTTTTCTAGATTTTAAACTAAAAACATGAATTTGGTTGAATTTTGTTTGAAAATCATATGTTTTAAGGTAAATATTTTACTTTGGAATTAATTTTCTATATGCACTATGTTAATTTTCTATATATACTATATCATATAATTTTGATAGAATTCTGTGATATGTTAGAGAGTAACATACTTAACTACATACCTGTACTCATTTAAAATTATTTATTGGCCGGGTGGTGGTGGCACACGCCTTTAATCCCAGCACTTGGGAGGCAGAGGCAGGCGGATCTCTGTGAGTTCGAGACCAGCCTGGTTTACAAGAGCTAGTTCCAGGACAGGCTCCAAAACCACAGAGAAACCCTGTCTCAAAAAACCAAAAAAAAAAAAAAATTATTTATTGGATATGTATAGATGTTTTGTCTGCATGTGTGTCTGTGCACTATGTGCATGCCTGGTGGCCACATAGGCCAGGAGAGGGCATTGAATGCTTTGGGACTGGAGTTACAGGACCTTGTGAGCTGTTATGTGAACAATAGGAATACCGACCTGGATCCTCTAAAGAGATGCCAGTGCTCTTAACCACCAAGAAATTTCTCCAGCCCCAACACCTACAATATTAAAACTTTTTGAAAAGGTTGATTGGTTCATCTAAAACTAACTTAGAACCTGATGTATTTTCTGTTTTGTCTATATTGATTCTCATATTAAATAGAAAATCAACCAAATAGTTTAAGACGCTGTGGGAGCATGTCTGTGATCGCAGTGCTCAGGAGATGGAGGAGGCTGGAGGATGGGGAGTTTAAGGCTATCCTTGGCTGTATAGTGAGTTGAAGCCAGCCTGGGCTGTACATGATACACTTTAAAAAATAATACCTGTATGTATTTATTCGTACCCAGGACACATTGATTCTCTTCAGGAGCCTGTGTTTAAAGACTTTTAATCACACTATTTCTTTTAGTCCTACAGGATCACATGTTGAATGGTGTAAACAGCTTATAGCTGCTACAATTTCTAGTCAGATTTCAGGTTCAGTGACATCAGAAAATGTGTCCAGAGATTACAAGGTAAGCAACATTGAGTGTTTAATTCATTATTGCTATATAAGTACCCAAGAAGCTTTGTAGTTTTAGTTCCAATGAACCTTTGACTTCTTGGTATTAAATTACCCTTTGGGGTGGTGAGGACAAAGGTTTTTTAGTGTTTAGTCTGAAATATTAAGGGAAAATATTGCCTATGTTTCCTGTTTGTGGTATAGTTTTATAATTGACATGAAAATATTGTCCTAAGATTTTGAATCAAGTTCTGTTTTATTATGTGCAGTGGCATAATAGTGTGTGCTTGTGACATGCCAACAGTTGCAGGGGAGCTTGAGGCTAGGCTGTTGTCTACAGACAGAATTCAAGGCCAGGGCAAATTCAAGAGTGAGACTCCCATCTCACAGCAGGCAAACAAACAGAAATTATTTGCTTACTTTGTTATTTTGCATAAAAATCACACCTTGATGGACAATCCCTTTACTTCACAAACATGATTTTGTATTTAGATATTACATTTGAGTATTCATCATTAACATAGAAACTATAATTACAGAACTTTAAATGGGGCAGCCTCATTTTTCAGAATTAGAAACCTTTGTTTATTTTGAAATCTGAATTTCCTGCATAGTCTAAGGTTAAAAGTGAGAAGTTTGTTGTTGCCACAGATTGGTTCCTAGCACTGTCCTGGAGCTTAATAGATACTCAGTAAATAGTTATTAATTAACAAGCAAAAATCTCAGCTGTTCCATCTTTGTTCAATTAATATTTTGATTTCAATAAGCTGTTAACGGAAATACTAAGTGAAAATATTGATATTTTCTTTATGTTTGCTTGAGTTTTGTTTTGGTTTGATTTGGGTTTTTTTGCTAATAGGAATGGGTGAATAAATTTTCAAGAACATACATGGAATATATTTAGTTTATCTGTGAGCAGCACTCAGAAGATGGGAAATCTCACAAATAGTTCACGAGCTTCAGCCAACATTCCACTTCTTCATAACTGCTCCTTGTTGAGGACTTTTAGCATCCTCTCCTTGCTAGATCATAGCATAAGTTCAGAAACAGACTCCAGCACCGGTGGTTGAGATTTACTCTTGAGCTGTCATGTGCACATCACCAAGCCAGCAGTAGAAATTAGATAATCTGCCACTTGAAGACTGGCAGTATATCTCTTAATAGTGTCCCCAGTTACTGATTTTCATGCATGGTGACAAGGGAGCATCTGAGGCTCTTTGTCTTCAGAACCTAATTAGGAAGCCACTTTATGTACAGTTGGGAGATGCTGGTAGCCTGTTGTCCCCACTTTACCTGTAACTGCCCATTGAAGGACTCCTGTCAGCAGAGGATAGTGCTTATACTCTAGGGTGATTTTCTCTGTTTCCTATTAAATGTTAACTGGAAAATTGTCATTATAGTTTAATGGTGTCATGTGGATTCTACACAAGAGTGAATGCAGCCAGGTATGGTGGCACACTCCAATAATATGAGCATTTGGGAAGCTGAGATAGGAGGATCAACTCTAGTTCAAGGCCAATCTGAGCTAACTACCTAGTTTACTGGTGGTTAATAGCTAACCTGGGCTATTGTCTCAAAATACTAAAATAAATAACAAACATGATTGAATGTTGACTATATTTCTAATGTATATGTTGGTTGGATCTTTAACATGAGATAGTTAAAGTTTTATCAATTTTCATCTTTTTACAAATTTTGTGTAGCAGAATCAGCTCATGCTAGAATGGCTTAATAGATGCATTTCATAAAAAGTTAGGTTTTTATCCCAACACTCGGGAGGCAGAGGCAGGCGGGTCTCTGTGAGTTCAAAACCAGTGTAGTCTACCAGAGCTAGTTCCAGGACAGCCTCCAAAACTACAGAAAAACCCTGTCTCAAAAAAATAATAAAGTTTTCATTTATTTTGGAAATTGAAGTGTAAGTCCCTACATCAGATCATAGTCAAAGCCTTTGAATTATTGTAAGACAGCATGTTTTATAGCTAAATCTACAAAGTTGACATTAAATTTATAATTTGTGAGTATTACCTTCTTCAAAGAAATATATTTTAAGTAAAAGCATAAAATATTCCTAAACTACACAAACTGTTGTACATGCTACTGATAAAACTCAGAGTAACTATTCTGGGCTTTGGAGACCCTCTGGCATAGGAGCCATGGCTTGGAGTTGGGTCTAAGGGTTCAGATACAGTTTCAGGAGGATTGAAGTTGCAACCATTCTTAGATTTGTAGTTATCTGTATCTTCTTTAAAACACGTACAGATTTGGTGCTGATTACTCTCATCTCCCTACTACCCTCCCTTCTTACCCCTTCTCTATTTCTTTCCTTCCCTCCTCCTTCCCCCTCTTCTCTCTCTACATCCCTCCTCTCTGTTCTCCCCTTCCCTTATCTCTCCTTTCAGTCCTTTCCTCCCCTCTTTCTGTCCTTTCCCTTTCCTGTTGTCCTGTCTTCACTCCCCTCCATCCCCTGGCCTCTCTTTCCCATGCTATTCCCGTTCTTCCTCTGCTCTCCCTCCCCTTTCTCTTTTCCTCTCCCTCGGTCTTCCCCTCCTCTCTCCTCCTCTCCCTTCTTTCTGTTTCCCATTCTCCCTCCCTCCCTTCTTCTCTCCCTTGATCACCCTTCTCTACCAAGGGTCTCTACCACGGGTCTCTTTTTGCCTCCCTTTTCTTCTCTCATCCCCTCCTCTCCTGTTTTCTCTTCTTCCTCCTGCTTCTACACCCTTTGTTTTCCTTTCCCTTCCCCTCTTCAATCTTTTTCTATTCTCATCTCCCCAGCTTTTCCTCCCATTCTTCTCTCCCCTCCTTTCTGTGTTTAGTCCCTCTGCATCTCTCCTTTCCCATCTTTTCCTCTCCCCTTCTCCCTGGCATGCTCTGTCCTCTCATCTTATCCCCTTTCCTCTCTGCACTTCTCCTTTCTCTTCTTCCCTCTTTTCAATCCTCCTCCTTCCTACTAGTTTATGCTTACTTTAAAACCAAACCATCCCAAAGATTAAACTAATAATTAACATTATTAAAAGAAATGTAATTAAATGTTTTCTTTTGCTTATCCTACCCTTGCTAACTCGATTGCTTTCATTTAACCAGGCCAACATACAGAAAAAAATCTTGGGGTGGGTTTACAAATATGATCAAAATACTTTATAAGAAATTCTTAATGAATTAATAAGGCCATTGTTTAAAATTTTTTCCCTTGAATGTGCAAAAAATACTATGATCTGAATGTAATTTTCATAGAGCAGATGCAATAGTACTGTTAGAAATTATACTGAAATATTTCCAGGGACTCTGTAGAAATGACACAACCAATCATAACTTCCATCATTTGGAAAGTGCAACTAGACCAGAAAGAGGGAGTTTTATGGAGTAGTACAAACAGTTCTGGCTAGCTCTGTGACCTTGTATAATCTCTCAGTGTGCAACCTTGTATAGTCTTCGGGGTTTCCTTCACTGTAAGGCTGAAAGGATCATAGTCAGATTTTAAGTGTCTAAATGCCTTTATTTCTAGAATGTTTTTCAATTATGTTTTGTTCAGAAGGACTTGATTCTGCTCTGCCTTCTACCAATTAGTGTACTATGTGACCATCTTGCTTTTTCTAGCTCTAAAATTATCCTCAGCACTTCCTCTGTTCCTCTGCTCTCTTTTTGCTCCCCTTACCCTTGTGCACATAGTAATTCCTAGATTTCATGTTTAAATATCCTAAATGACAAAAAGGAGAAAATTGGGATGGCAGTATACAATTTTTCTCCGCTTCCTTAGTTTAGACTGCTTAGAGAAGAAATCCAGCTATTGTTGAACCAGGAAAGTGCTGTAATTAGTCTCTGGATCCTCAACAGAAATTTCCAGAAGGGCTTTGGAGGGAAGGGGAAAACAATGTATGGGGAGTACTTTATTATGCTTGAATTAGGTCTTGGTTCATGTTTCCAGAACTGGGTGCTAGTCTTTGAAAAGGAAAGCTTGATCATGCCCTTTCAGGATCCACTGTCAAAAGTCATGACTGAAAACCTGGCTATATGACTTACTTATTAATCATAGACTGCAGATTCAGATGCCTACATGGAAGTCAGGTACAGGAGAGAGATGTGGAGAATAGAAGGTATAATATCCTCCCATAAAAGCCTTTTTACAAAGCCCTATTACTATCTTGTTGGACAATATAATTATAGATGAGAAAAGATGATCAGCCTATGAAAACAAATTACTTTTTTAAAATGTTGAGACTTGCTCTTCTGTTTCTGCAAAGGCAGAGCAAATGTATTTTTCTTTTTCACACTGAATATAACTAAAATATGTGGAAATTATCTATAAATAACACAAGAACAACCTTAAGTATGGAAAAGTGATGAATCAAAATCTGGCTGGAAGTCTCAGTAACCCCCCAAACTGACAAGCTACAGAGCAGGAGAAAGTATATTTGGAAACCTCATACCTCATAAACACTAATATCTAGAATATATAGAGGATACTCAAAACGTAACAGTGAAAATGAAGAAAACACACAAAGCCTTTCACCAAAGAGGTGCATGCAGATGACAGAGAAACTCATGAAAAGGTCATCATCATCATTGAAATAGGGGTAAGGGGTGGACTGCAAATTAAAGCCCTGCAGAGGGACCACCACATACCTGTCAGGATGATTGGAATATTGGTCAACAATAAAGAAGAAATAGTGATAAACTCCTCAACTGGGATGATCTTAAGAGAATTTGCTGACTAAAATAATACAATGCCATTTTGTAAAAATGAAACTCTTAAAACATACATTGGGAGACCACCTAGGCTCCTCCTGACTTAAGTCATGGCTATCTCCTCTGGCTTACATCAGAATCCAATTCTAGCAGGAAAGAAATTTCTGTGTGTATCTGAAAGGGCTCATTTCAGGAGAGGAGCAAAGGGAAGCAGAGAGAAACATACCCCCAAGACTTTGAGGCAAGCCCCTGCAAACCTCTGAACACTCTCCTGTCTTAAATACTGAGGATTTCCTTATAACAGCTTAAGAACTGTATAAGCTTAAAAACAGGTTATCACACTATTTCCAAACTGCCAGCTATTTTCTTCCAGTAGCAAAGACACTGACAAGAAGTTCTGCCATCTGTCTGTTAGACTCGGCCTCTACTTTGTTCTGCAGTAGGCATTATTTCCATAAAAAATATTGTAAAGTCTTCCTTCCAGTGTTCATTTCTTGCTGTCTGTCCTTAACCAAGCAGCAGAAGAAATGTGCAAATACTACAGCATGCTGGAGTAGATGGGTGGAGATAGAGGAAGACGAAAGGTGTCTGACAGGGTGCTGTTGGCTTCTTCAACAAACCTAAATCAAGTTCAGAGATCCTATGTGTACTGCAGAGATCAAAGTGGGCTTTCTGTGTAATCAGTCAGACCCCATACTGAGATCCCTTAAAGGAGCAGAGTTGTCTGTTAGGGAAGCAGATGTGGAGCAGGAATACCAGGGTTTAACTAGCAGCTCTGCCACCTTAAGTTTAGTCAGTTTTCCTTTTTCTTTTTTTATTTATCCTTCTCTCATATATTGCATCCCGACCACAATTTCCCCAGCCTCCTCTCCTCCCAGTCACTCTCTCAACCTTCCTTTTCCCCAAGATCCACTCCTTTTCTGTTTCCCTTTAGAAAAAGGCAGCCTCCCCATGGATATCAACCAAATACAGCATAACAAGTTACAATAAGACTAGACACAAACCCTCATATTAAGGCTGGATGAGGCAACACAGGAGAAAGCGTCCCCAGAGCTAGTGAAAGATTCATAGACAGGCCCAGCTCCCACTGTTAAGAGTCCCACAAACACCAAGCTACTCAACTGTCACATATATGCAGAGGGCCTATCTCAGTCCCATGCAGGCTCCCTGATTGTCAGTTCAGTCTCTGTCAGCCCCTTGTGAGCCCTGCATAGTTGATTCTGTGGGCAGGCCGTGTTCTCAAGGTATCCTTGACCCCTTTGCCTTCTACAATCCTTCTCCGCTAGGGTTCCCCAAGCTCTGCTTAATATTTGGCTGTGGGTCTCTGCATCTTCTCCCATCACTTGTTGGATCAAGTGTCTCAGATGACAATTAAGCTAGACTTTGTTCTACAAGTACAGAGCTAGGCTCCGGTCTACAAAGTATAGCAGAATAAAATAAGGAATCATTTCATTGACTTTTCAAAATTTTTGGCCAGTTTTCTTAACTGTGCCTTTTTTTTTTCATTGAAAAAAAAATGGAGTCAAGAATAGTTTTTATCTCAGCTACCCTAAAACTAAAACCAGTTCGTATGTCTCAGGTGTTGAGAGAAGTGGCTTGAACATAAAATGCTCGAGTGTCTCTACAACACAACTCCTGCTGAAGGAGAACACCAAAAGAATTAAAAATGAACTTTAAACTGGAAGGGCCTGGGAGGAGGGAGCTAGTAGTGTGAGAAGTTTATTTTCTCATCTGAAAGGAGAGGCCAATAAACACTATTTTAAAGTGCTATATCAGGAAGTAAGGCAAAGTCAGTAACAGTGATGGAGGCAATGGTTAGAATTAAAAATAGGCCTAGTCAAGTGGGGTGGTCCAGAATGAAGCTCTGGCTAGGGATCCTTTCAGTTTTGAGGCTTTTATTACCAGAAGCCACTTATTCTTTTTGCTTATGTTCTGTGAACTTTGTTGAAGAACAGTTAAGAAGTGTTAAACTTTACATATTTAAAGTATGCAATTAAATAAATTTTGATATTTGAATCCATCCCTCCAAAATCCAGATTTAAGCTTATTAACCCAAAAAGTCTCTGCTTAGGAACTTCAGGGCTTTAATTCATTTTGAAGAATATTGTCAGTTAATTTAGAACACCTTTTTAACTGCAAAGATTTTCTTGTTAATTTTTTCTTTTTTTAAAGAATTTCAATGTATTTCTTTTTTTTTATTCTTTTTAATTAAAATTTCCGCCTCCTCCCCGTTTCCCATTTCCCTCCCCCTCCTCCCACACATTGCCCCCTTCCCCCCACTCCCCTCCTCCTCTCCCCACTCCTCTCCCCCTCCCCCCACTCCATTCCCCCTCCCTCTCCATACTGAAGAGCAGTCCAAATTCCCTGCCCCGCGGGAAGTCCAAGGTCCTCCCACTTCTATCTAGGTCCAGGAAGGTGAGCATCCAAACAGGCTAGGCTCCCACAAAGCCAGTTCATGTATTAGGATCGAAACCTAGTGCCATTGTCCTTGGCTTCTCATCAGCCTTCATTGTCCGCCATGTTCAGAGAGTCTGGTTTCATCCCATGCTTATTCAGTCCCAGTCCAGCTGGCCTTGGTGGGCTCCCAATAGATCAGCCCCACTGTCACAGTGGGTGGGTGCACCCCTCGTGGTCCTGACTTCCTTGCTCATGTTCTCCCTCCTTCTGCTCCTCATAAAACAATAAAAATAAAAAAAATAAAAAAAGAATATTTGAGTATTTGTTATGAAATCATAGATCAAAATTAAAGCTATCATGGTGGAAATATAATTCATCAAGAAAAGATTCTATGGATTTGTTTCAAAAGTCACACAACTATTAAGTGGAATATGCTAATTATTTAGAAAAAAAATGTACCTACATATAATGTTGTTTAGCTAAATAAGTAGAGAAGAACAGCAATAAATCACATATAGATTGTACATGCAGTAATGTGGATTAAATGTATTTTAAATTTTTCCTCCAATACTTCCACAATATAGTTAATGTTAAAAAATATTGAACAATATGAATCCAAGTCAGCATAAGGAATATACAGTGTGTTAATAAGCTTGTTGTTAGTTAATTGGTTCTGAAAATTCAATATTAAAATAGATAACTTAAGAGAAAAAAAGAATTTCAATGTATAAAATGACATATAATCACATCTGTTTCTATTTTCCCTCTCCAATTCTCCCCCATGTACTCTCAATCACATGTTTTCTGTTTTTTGCTAAGTCACTGTGTGTAGGTAAAGCTGCTCATAGGTACAAGGTTGTGGAGTCATCCACTGGAGTATAGGATACATACCTACAGTGGTCTTATCCTCAATAAGGAGGAATGATTCTCCTTCCCACAGCAGCTCCCTACTGTTAATGTCTCTGTCAGTATGGTGTGGGACCTGGAGATCATCTGTAACATCTATGTCAGGATTTTAGTTGGCTTTACCTTGATAGGTCATGTGCAGGTAACTGTAACAGCCATATCATGTCCACAACACCGCATTTAACAGCACTCTTTCCCACCCTCTCTACCTCTTACATTCTTTCCACCTCCTCCTCCTCCTCCCTGTGCCTTGGTGGCAGAAAGGGGGATGGTGGAAATAGATGTCCCATTTAGGGCCAAGCATTCACTATCTTCTCAGCACTTTGATCAGTTCCACATCTTTCCATTGGCTGTTGTTCACTGCAAATGGAAGCTTCTCTATGGTTGAGAACAGAATAGGTCTAGGGGTAGAAATATAAGTACTTAGAAGGCAATTTGATAGCATGACCACTTAGGAAAAGAAGAACAAGTTCTACATTAGGGTCTATAAACTCACCAGCCATGGGATTTTGCCTAGGATTCCAGAACCAGGAATGAAATTCCTTGCTGTGGAGCAGGCCTCAAATCTAATCAGAAAGCATTCTGTCATTCCGACAGTCACACCGCTATTGAACCAGTGAGCACATCTTTGCTAGTAACTTGATGCCTTTAGTATACTGGGTTCGGCACTGGGTAAGAACTTTGATATCTTTTCTCCCCACATCAGCCTGCACAGCACCTTCTGACATTAGGGAGGAAGTTTCTGGAGAGTTTGAAGATGACTTTTTATGTTTTGCAGCCAGAGTGTGTGGCGTTTCAGCAACGAGGGATTATTCCCACATAGTTATGATGGGTATCCAAAGACAGCAGCAATAACCTGTGGTACTTTGGTGACTTGGGACCTCACTGACCAATGGCTTGTAGGGCAGTATCTTATGCCTTATGCTGCTATTTTCATTTAATAACTCGAGTCTCTGGGAGCAACATTGACCAACCATACAGGGTCATTCCATTTGGATTCTTTTTTTAAAGTTGTTAATGCTGACACAGGAATAACTTTTGTAGCCTGTGTTTGTATTCAGATGCTCTTCTCCCATTTAGTAAATCCATAAAGCTAATAAATAGCCTGGCAATTGTTCTTTCTGATGATGTGTTTCTCATTCAACATCTAGTGGTTGAATGCTAGCAACTGTAGATTTTGCAACAAGGTACAGAAACATTGAACTCCTCCCCCAGAATATGACAACTACTTGTTTTTCTAAGGTTCTGTCTATGTGTGCTGTTTCTTCTGACTAGAGCTTTTCCACACAGAGGCTGCATGTTTAGTTAGGATTCACAGGCCATAGGCACAGGATACTGAAGTCAGTATCTCTCAGTTAAATAAAGCATGGTTTTACCTCTTCTTCAGCCACAGCCACTACCTCTTTCTTCCTAGAACTTCTTTGTTGCCATGTCTATCAGAGAAGGCACTCCCTGCTTCCAGTGGGGTAACCAAATCAGAGAGTTTAATCCTGGAGTCCTAATTGGAATTGGAAATTTAAATCCAAGTCAGATTAAGATGTGTGATTATCTCACTGTTAAGATACTGAGTTCATATATAGCTAAACTGTGTTCTGGATCCAGTTTGGGGTTTTCTTGTTTTGTGTACTGGTCTAAAAGCCTATCTCCCTTTTTATATCATTGCTTTTACATGGAAAATGCCTTCAGTTTTCTAAACAGAAACAACATTTACTTTTGAAATGTACCCTGTGACAATAGCCTGTGAAAACACTTGCAGGAAAGGATTTGTGTTTAAAACAGTTGGAAGTGAGGAGATAAGTTTCTTCAAATTAGATACTTTCCTGAAACTCACAGGACAAATGTGTTAGGATTGACTTAATATTGAATGAGATTTTGGGGATAAATATGTTAACGAGGATTAACATCTTTCTTAGGGACTAGGCTGTTGAATCTAATGGCATCTTTCACAATAAGAACATTTCCATGATGATGTTGTTCTGTATTTTAACTAACAGGTTTTCAGGAGGCCTGATACCAGGGTAAGGATATTTGGTTTTTGGCAGATGGGCCTCCTACTTATACATGTCTGTGCTTTATGGAACACTTGGTCTGTTTAGTGTTCTTTACCTTCCCACTGGTTCTTATGAGTCACTCTGATCAGTTTGCTCTGCTATGTCATAGCTTTAAATGTTCACTGGAAATGCTTTGTTTGCTACAGTTTTTAAACGTGCAGTAAGAGCCTATGTGTGTGAAGGCAGGATGCAAAAATTGTTACCAGTGTGCTGTACTGGCTTTCCTCATACCACATGAATTCTGACCCAATGGATGATCATGACTAATGCTATATGTCTAGGCCTATGTGGGCCTCTTTTTACAAATATGCTTTTAATTGAAACAGAATTATGTTACTTCCCTTTCTTCATCCCTTCTCAACTACCATCTCTTGAACCCCTCCCATGTATCCCCACCTCCACTCTTTTGGAGTTGATAGCCTCTTTTCTTTGATTGTTATTGTTTTGCACACGCATGCACACAGACACACATACACACACACATGCTTATTGTGTGATTCATGCTAAAGAATTTAGCAACCAAAAAAGTGATCATTTGTTGTCCATCCAATCTAAGACCTTAAATCATGCTGTGTTTGCATGTTCAGTCCAAAAAAAGTTTAAGTGCTAATCTTGAAGCAAGACTTAAAAAATCGATATTTTTAAAAATACAAATATAGTAAATTGTAGCTTATATTTTCCTCATCAATTTCCTTCCCTCTATTTCAGAATATTCATAAAGCAAGACAAAGATTGGTAATTTGCATGCATCTAACTCCTAGTGTCAGACATGAAAAAAAATGAACCTATTTTTTATTAAATGGGAACAATCTGGATTTTCATAGTATGATTTAATTACTTCAGTTTGAAGTTTGTAATCTTATTGAAGCCAGTGAAGTTGTACAGAAATAACGAAGTTAAGTAAAACTCTTGCTATACTAGTTGGTTTACCATCTTACCTTGTTTTCTTTGGCTTGTGAGATTCATTTTCTTTTATTGAATCATACAGTTAAATATTAGTGTTTGACTTTGTACTTGCATGGACTTTGAAATACTGTATGAATTTGTTTTGAATATCCATTAATTTTTCTGTTTTAACATTTAGAATTGCAGAATGATTCCATTGTCTTTGTATGTAAAAACTTAGAAATTTCAACAAAACAGGCTGCATTTAAAATCTACACTGCCATGATGGGTAGCCATAAATTTATTCTGAGTATAAAAACGTGTTATGTAATTACTGAAATTTACTGACTAAAATGTAAATATGTGAAATAGTAAATTATTTCAAAATTTGTTACTTCTTTTGTTGCCTTAAAAATATAGCCATTTGAACTAGTTTTATAAAGTAAAACTGTTAAATTTTAATATTTTCACTATTAAAGATTTGATACCACTTTTAAAAGGGATTATAATCCTGTCGTATTAAGCATTCACATTCTTTCTACCACCTGTTAATAGTACAGTTTTTAAACTTTCAAGAAGAAAATTGATTTTGCGAAGAAATTAATAGCATACCTTTAAAGGGACAGATTAAAAAGAAAAACATGTGGCATTTGTTTTCTTGAAGCATGCTTTTGATACTGTAGTTAGAAATATTAATGTGATCTTGATTAGATGTCACAGTATTTAATAAGTAATAAAATAATACACATATGTATATATGTATGTATTTATATGCAAAATCTTGAGCATGTGTTATGTGCATGGTGCAATGAAATTTACCCCTGGGTAATATAATACTTCTTTAGAATATACAAATGCTTACTCTGTCTAAAATACTTATGTATGAACTGCCTTTGTATTTTGGCTTGACTTTGCCTTTTATGTGGTTTCTGTGGTGTGCTTTATTTTCTATGAGGACATGATGTGCCTGTTATGTTCTTTGCTATTTGCTATGGTGTTGCTTAGTTTTATAAAGACAATCATTGTTTGAAATCCATGATGTTTGTTTGCTTTTCATTTTTCTACCCCAACACAACACAGAAATAGACACTACACTTTAGGCTGAGGATGCTATAGATGGTCCACACGTTATTTCCTTAACTCGAAGGGGGCAAGTGTGGTGATTTGCAAAGCCATAAAAGGTGTGTCAACTTTTACATGGTTACTGTCTCTTAAAAAAGAAATTCTGTCCTTTCACCTGTCTGTTTGCACGTGTTTCTCTTTCTCTTCTCTGCTTCTTCTTGTCCATGCACCTGGTGCTGTGCAGGAGATAGAGGAAGAACACAATGGCTACCCTTCTGAAGCTGAAGCTGATCAGGTGGCAAGTTCTCCATGTTCATCTGTTTGTAGCTACAGACCGTGCATCTAGAAGCCATTTCATACTAGATATCTAGGCAATAAGCAAAGCTTTCCAGTTGCTTTTACCACTATAATAGTGCTCTCCTGTCTATATTTGGTAGATTCCATTATGACATTATTTGCAAAAATTGGTTTATCCAACATTTTGTCAACTAGAAGTTGCTTTATTCACACTTCTTGGCTCCCCAAGATAGGGTTACATGACCTTGACCTCTGCCACTGTAAGAGTATGAAGAGCTTTTAGCAAGGACCTAGAGGAGTAAACACAAATGCTACAGGTTCTTTATAAGGGTGTAGACCTTTTGTTATTCAAAGTTGCATAGTTGGGCTTGAGATTAAAAGTGCTGGCTGCTTTTCCAATTCCCAGCACCCACGTGGCAGCTTACTAGTGTCTATAGCGCCAGTTCTAGGTCATGTGATTCACATATGTATACATGTAGGCAAAACACCCATACATGTAAAGTTTAAAGTTACATGATTTGTGCCTAACGCAGCACCAGGTATTTTGTATTTTGGAATGAGCATATTTATTTTGATTTTATTAATCAGAATACAGAATCCTGCTGTTTCCTTCATACTTCCAGATGTCTCCAGATTCATGAAGCAGTAGTGCTTTTCCTGCTACTGATATAGAAACTGAATAGGAGAATCTGTAGAAGAGCAGGGCTGTGGATGCCTGGCAAGCCCCAAGTGATCAGCCTTCCTTTTGTCCACCATCACCTGCCCAGAACCCTACTCCATTGACTCCAGAAGCATCTTTTATGACTCAACTATAAAATCACTGCTTTAGGCATGCAGCTGATACATAAACTGTTCATCCAGAAGTTTAGAGTCACATTATGAAAAACAGTGACCAGAGTCATCTGGGTGGGTTAGAACCCTCAGCAATAAAGTCAGGAGGTTGTAGATCTCAGCTACACCACCAAATTTGAGATGAGCTCATAGCTGAGCAACATTGAAAATAGAGGCACCAATAGCAAATCAAATTATTTGATTATGAGATCAAATTATTTCATCTTTCAGTTGTGCTGTACATAGGTTGGATAAATCAAGGGTCAAATCATGTCCTGTGCAACCTGATAGTTGCAGTAAAAGCTTAATATAGCACAAATGTGAGTCCTATCTCCTAACACAGCTTCATAAAGGGAATCTACTATATTCACCAAAAATGAGTCTTCTATTGTCTCTTGACTTCCTGTGTAAAGCTGAATGTATTCCTTTCTCTTATGGAAGAATATGAAGCAATGGGACCTTTTTTGTGTTATTCTAATAGATGCTTTTTCATCGTTTAAAAACATGTCCCATACTTAGTGAAAGTTTTATCTCACTGTGTTCACCAACATATTCATGTCTCATAAAAATGCACAGATGTTTCCAGTCATATTTGACTATTAGTATGGGACAAGAAGAGAACCAGTTGTTCTGTACTGTTTATCTTGAGAGCCTTGTGCATTCTGGCAGGGTTTTATTGACTAGCTCAGGCTTGAAGTCTTAAATTTTGATGTGGCTTGCTCTAAAGCTGAACAGGTGTCTTCTCTTCCCAAATCTCCTCCAGATTCTACTGATTAGAGAAGCTTGCTTTCATGAATAGATTCCAAAATAATTTATCCTTAGTTATTTTTAAATATAAGTTATAGAATCTCCATTTTATAATATAATATTTGCCCATTAAAGTAAGCTCTAACAATGTAATGCTTGTAGTAGTTTACAACTCCAACATTGATTAAAGTAGCTTTCTTTTTTTTATTAAATATTTATTTATTATGTATACAATATTGTGTCTGCATGTATGCCTGCAGGCCAGAAGAAGGCACCAGACCCCATTACAGATGGTTGTGAGCCACCATGTGGTTGCTGGGAATTGAACTCAGGACCTTTGGAAGAGCAGGCAATGCTCTTAACCTCTGAGCCATCTCTCCAGCCCCTAAAGTAGCTTTCTTACTTAGTAATTATGCCATAAAATTAGTCAGTAGTTCAGATAGTAAATTAAAGCAGGCCTCAGATTAAGGCTTCTATTAAGATTGTTGATATTTAAGTATTTATAAAGCCAAATGTTTAAAAGTATGTGTATTGGTTTATGCTTTGTTGTATAAAAGGCATATTCCCAAGTCAGATGTAAATAAAAAGGAATGTATAAATGGGGCTGAGGGCAGAGCTCAGTGGTAAAGCACGATTAAGGCCTTGGATTTGCTACCAGGGACCAAAACAAGTATAATAAAATGATTAAGTTGGACATTAAGTGGAAAAAGAGAGTCAAGTTTATATGAAAGTCTTAAAAGTAATGTTCAGATGGGGGTGTGACTTAGTGATAGAATACCAGCTTAGCATATACAGTATCTATCCTAAGTTTGATCTCTGTCACTATAAAATCAAAATTTTACAGAAATTTTCTGATGAAAAATATCTTAATCTATACTACAAATTCAAATTGAATACATTGTTTGGTTGTAACGATGAACCCTAATGTATATATGATTTTAACACTACACTTTTTGATAAGGAAGGGATGGAGCATATGATCTTCTGTCCTCTGGGTGGAAGAGACGTACATACCATATCCTTGATCAGCATTGCCCTCCCTGTTTTCTGATGCATGTTAATGCCCTCCCAAGTGTTAACAGGTATTCCTGAAAAAGTACTCCCTTGATTGAGGAGGTATGAGGCATGTGTTGTACTCTAGCGCCCTCTTGCTGATCTGGTGTGCATTAACACACTAAAACCTAGCTCACTTTTTCTAACATAGCATTTCCCTGTTTTTTTTTTTGTTTTTTTTTTAAATAACTATTTACATCTCCTGGGAAATAATGTTCTATGAAATATAGCTTTGTAGTTGCTGTGGTTTGGATCACCTTATTCTTGTTCATTTCACATCGTTTCAGACATGCCAAGGAGAAAATGACTGTTTTCCTTGGTAGCAGCTCACAGAGTGGCAGTACCTTAGAATAGGCCCCGAGTTTAGGATCCTGTCCTAGCTTTGGAGTTCAGGAACTCCATTTTCTGCTCCCCTATGAGTTATCTGGCACCATACAATGAAGCTTACAAGAACTGGCTCCCAAATCACAATGTCAGCCTCATAGTATAAATATAGGCATGAACTGCCCAGCCATCCTTCTTTTAGCATAACTGTAGCCAATGAACCTAGTAACTCATTAACAGTTTCCTTGGGGAGTGTGAAATTAGTTATAAAATGAATTGGCTTAGCCGAGCAGTGGTGGCGCACGCCTTTAATCCCAGCACTCGGGAGGCAGAGGCAGGCAGATCTCTGTGACTTTGAGGCCAGCCTGGTCTAGAAGAGCTAGTTCCGGGACAGGAACCAAAAGCTATGGAGAAACCCTGTCTTGAAAATTAAAAAAAAAAAAAAACAAAATGAATTGGCTTTGGGAAATGTGTGGTGAACACACCCTGCCCCACAGTATACATTGCAATACAGGTTGAGTGTTCTTTATTTCAAATGTTTGGGACAAGTGTTTCATATTTTGGAATTTTTCATATTTTGGAGTATTGAATGAGACCCAAGAATAAACACAAATTTTGTGTCATCTACACCTTACACACATAGACTGAAGGAAAACTTATACAATACTTTTTAGTATATGTGTTTTGATTGCCACCTTTCACATAAGGTCAGGTGTAGAATTTTCCACTTATGCATTATATTGGCTCTCAAAAGGTTTCATATTTTGGAGCGTTTCCTATTTGGAATATTCACATTACAGATGTTCAACTTGTACTCTCATCTGCCAATGTCATCTCATAGCCTAGAGTGAACAAACAATGGCATTCCCATTCTTTATGCTCCCTGATGTACACTCACACATGCATACACACACACTCACATGTACACACACACTTATATACACATGCACACACATACATGTACATGTTTGTATGTAGCTGGGCCTCAGTGCCAAAGCCTAGGGTTTTTCTTGTTGTACACTATTCTGAGACCATTCTCTGGTCATTTTAATTCTGCCTCAGGGTTTCCCAAACTATTTCATAGGCTCTGTCATTTCTACTTTGGCTGAGTACCTCACCTCTAGTGTTTTTATTTGTGTTACTTTCATGCTTAGAAGATAACATTTTTTTCTGATCTTATTTTCAAATTCGATGGCACCTTACAATACCTATCTGTGTACTGATTACAGTATCTATCTGTCCCGTCAAGCCATTTCTGTATTAATGCTTTCTAACTGTTAATTGTAAATATGTTGTAACAATTTGCTAGAATATGCAGCATGATGTCCTGTAGTGCTGAGCTTTTAAAATGTTTAAGGGGGAGGGGGCTTACATTTTTGCATGCTTCTGTAGCCTTATCAAGAGATCCCAGAATACCAGCATTCTCCTCGATCTACAGATGGAAAGTTAGATTTATTCCTGTTTGGTTTCTTGCCAGGCTTTACGGGATGGAAATAAACTGGCACAGATGGAAGAAGCTCCACTTTTTCCAGGAGAATCAATTAAGGCCATTGGTAAGTTTAATGTATACCATTTGTTATAGGAATTTATAAAATGAAGTGGTACTTTGGAAGCATAGGTGATGTTTATATTGGAGATCAGCTAGACTGATTAATTAAGGAACGAGGTCCATTCTTTCTTATTAGCATCATCCTGACCTTAAGAGATGGAATAATATAGAGGATCCAGGTTAAGTGGCAGCTGAGTGTTTACCAAAAGAACAGAAGCCTGCCTGTTCATCATGAAATGAGAGCTGATTAGTTACTCAGTGTAATGCTGCCTTGCTGCTTTGATGGACTATTTCACCATAAACTAATTGATCAGTAGATGACTGCAATAGCATCTTAGTAACATTTGGAGAACTTTGCAAATAATTTTTGTTGACTTCTGTGATTATCAAAAATATAATTTTACTGGAAGAAAATAGCATGTACTGCCATTCTGGCATATTAAGTAATGGCATGAGGGTTACCATACCTCCCATGATAAAATGCCATGCATCTCAAGAGATGGTATGTAGGAGGGGCATCTGTGTATAAGTTTTTCATCCCAGTTTGCTGGGTTGGATAGTCAACTTTGCTAGTGCTTCATGGCTCTCTCCCAGCATGAGTGTTCAGTCTCAATATAGTCATCTCATATTAGGACCATTTGAATGGTTGGGCTGTCTTACCAGAACCTCATTCTCTCCTCTTTGTGTCTCTTTTTTACTCTGGAAATGCAGCTTTGGGAGGTGGGGGTTCTCACATAGCCCTGTGCCTCTCCCAGTTATTGGAAATATCTTACAGGTACATGTTAGGAACAGCTGCACATCCTTAAGCTTTGTAAGTGTGCTTTAAATTCCTCTAGTGGCTTGCAAAGGGTAAGTAAATTAACCTCCACTATTAAATAAAATATGTTCCTGGAGGCAAAGTATTAAAGTAGGTCATTGTAAAGTAAAATACTCCCTACTGAGTAGTAGTTTAGAGCAGGGTGAGTTTTGACATAGCATACGCTTGGGAAGCCATTGTCACTCTTATGGTAATGAACATATCCAGCCCAGTAGTTTTCTCATGTCATCCCTTTCCATCTCTTCTCCTGTTCATTCCTCTACACCCTCAAACTGTGGTTTATATTTTTGAGTACTTTCCAGAAGTGAAATTGTAGGTTTTTTTTCCCTTAACTTCTTTCAAATACTTGTTTTGATATTCAACTACATTATGACATCAGTTAACAATCATTCCTTTTTATTGCTGAATACTGCTTCATTTAAGGATGCATTCACTTGTTGGTGGCTATTTGGGTTGTTTCTGCTGTTTTTGTATTATAAATAAAATTGTTATGAACATTCTTTAAAAAGCCTTTATACACATATTCTCTTTCTCTTGGATAAATGTCTAAGGGATAGAGCGGGCCATTTAACTTAAGAAATTGGTATTAGTATATATCTAGCAGTGTAGGAGTGTTCTGGTTCTTCCTCTCTTGTCTGAATGCTTTTGCTTTCTTTCTCTTGTGTAAAGCCTTCAGTATGAAATTAAAGAGAAGGCATGAGAGTAGATGTTCTTAATCCTTATGTTGGGAAAATGTTCACATTTTCATTAAATATGATGTTGACTGTAGGTGGTTATTGTCCTTTATCATATCAGAGAAATTTTTTCTACTCTTACTTTAGTAACAGTTGTAGTTAGTAACTTAATTTTGTGAAATGCACCTTTTTGGTATCAATTAATACTGTTACTTTTCTTTAACCTGTAATATGGCAGATTACATCAATTCATTCTGAATGCTTGGTCAACACAGTCCCAGGATAAACTCTACTTTCTTTCATGTATTATCTTCCTCTGCATTGTTAGGTTTTGTAGTGATGAGGCGAGCAGACCTGCTTTTTATCCCTCCTGGCTCCCGCATGGCTAGCCTAGCCCCGGAAATAATTACATGGAAACTGTATTCATTTAAACACTGCCTGGCCCATTATTTCTAGCCTCATATTGGCTAACTCTCACATCTTGATTAACCCATTTCTGATGGAGGAGGGTCATCTATGTGTCACTTTCAATGGTTAATAAAGAAACTGCCTTGGCCCTTTGATAGGACAGAAAATTAAGTAGGCGGAGTAAACAGAACAGAATGCTAGGAGAAAGAAAGCATAGTTGGGCAGATGATATAGCTCTCCTCTCCAAGATGAACGCAGGTTAAGATCCTTCCTGGTAAGCCACTACCTCGTGGTGCTACACAGATTATTAGAAATGGGTTAATCAAGATGTGAGAATTAACCAGTAAGAGGCTACAGATAACGGGCCAAGCAGTGTTTAAAAGAATACAATTTGTGTGTTGTTATTTCCGGGGCTAAGGTAGCCGTGTGGGAGCCAGGCGGCAGGAAGGTAGCCCGCTGCTCCATTCTACACATTTCCATTAAATTTGTGTAGCACCACGAGGCTGTGGCTTACTGGGATGAGTCTAACCTACATCTGTCTTAGAGAGGAGAGCCATGTCAACTGCCTGACTCTGCTTTCTTTCTCCCAGCATTCTATTTGGTGTACTCCATCTATCTAAAGTCTGCCCTCATAAAAAGCCAAGGCAGTTTCTTTATTAACCAATTAAAGTAATACATAGACAGATAACCCTCCCACATCAAGGTTTGATAGATTAGAATTGCACTAAGGGATATTGCACCCATATTTATGGCAGACAGTGACCTTAAGTTTTCCTGTAATGGCTTTGTCAGCTTTTGGCATCAGTAATGCTAACTACATAGAGTGAATTGGGAATTATTCTCTTTCAGGTTTTGTTTTTTAAAAAAATTTATTTCTTTTTTTTTTTAAAAAATTTATTTCTTAGCCGGGCGGTGGTGGCGCACGCCTTTAATCCCAGCACTCGGGAGGCAGAGGCAGGCGAATCTCTGTGAGTTCGAGACCAGCCTGGTCTACAAGAGCTAGTTCCAGGACAGGCTCCAAAACTACAGAGAAACCCTGTCTCTAAAAACCAAAAAAAAAAAAAAAAAAAAAAAAAAATTATTTCTTGCTTACAATTTTGTAGTTTACTCATGAAACCATGTGGATTCTGACTTTTCTTCATGGAAAGATTATAATTACCTAATTAAATGTCTTCAGTAGCTGTTGGATAATTTATCTAAGCATTTTTTTTCTGAGAAAGTGTTGGTAGTTTACATCCTTTCAAAATTCTCCCATTTAATGGTAGTTGTGAAATCATTGTGAAAATGTTACTGATCACACTTTCTTAGTATCTATACAGTTGATGGTGATATGGCCCTTAAACTTGTAATATACATGCTCTCCTTTCTCCCTGAGAAATCTGAATATAAGGTTTACTAATTATGTTGGTAATTCTCAAAGAATTAGGTTTTCATTTTGTTATTGTTTGTTTTCTATTTCATTTATTGCTTCCTATCATCTGCTTCCTTCATGTTCCATTCTCTCTTCTTCCCCTGTTTGCTTAAGTGGACAACTGCTGTCATTGATTTGAGAGCTTTGCTCTCTTCTAGCTTGGTTGTTTGGATATTACTCTAATTGCTACTGTCTACCACCTTATGAATTATGATTTTGTGTTTTCATTTTCATGACATTTAATGCTTTTGATTTTTTTTGACCCTTGGATTACTTGAGTATTTTGTTTATCCCAGCATTTGGGAGTGGAAGCAGAAGGATTAGGAGTCCAGGTTCATCCAAGGTCAGCATGTGCTAGATGATACCTTATCTGAAAAACCAACAAAAAACACCACCAACAATAGCAAAATGAATAGTGTTGTTTCATTTCTGTATATTTATGAATTTATCAAACCCTCTTCTGGTGTTAATTTCTAAGATCAGTCTATTTGTGTTTAGGAAACATAAGTATTATGTTTTGAATATATCTTAAGAATTGTATTATGGCCCCAATATGATCTTTTGAGTGTTCTATACACTGTTGAAAAGAACATGTATTATGCTGTTATTTATTGGAGTGTACTATAGATGCTAATTAGGTTGAATTTGGTGGTATCATTTGATCCTCTGTGTCTACTCAGCCTGCAGTTCCCTCCTTTATTGTCGATATCTGTGTCTCATTGCAGATCAATCACTTTTCTCTGTTTTAAAGTTCTAGGTACATAAATGTTTATAATTATTATATCCTTCTTATGAATTGACCCTGTGGTTAGTAGAAAATTACCTTCTTTATTCCTGGTAATAACTCTTTGCTCCAAAAAATTCATTGTTTTATATTATTGTAGATATTTCAGCTTTTTCTTAATTCACATTGATACACCTATTTTCAATTTCAAAATATTCATATCTTTTTTTAGCTTTGTAAATTAGCATACAAAATAATGGGTTTAATTATGGTGTTTTCATATGCATTTATTTTTCTGAGACAGAGTCTTATATAGCTCAGATCAGCCTCAAACTCACTACGTAAATAAAGCTGGCCTTGAACTCCTGATCCCTCTACCTCAACCTCCTGAGTTCTGGATTACAGAACTCCACAACACCTGTTTTATACAGTAATAGAGATAAAATCCAGGGATTTATCCAGGTTAGGCAATTATCCTACCAATGCCCCATGCCTTATTGTTATTGATCCTTTTCCCCATGCTGTTCTACATTCCCCAGTCCTACCCACTCCTGTTGATTTCCTTCCTACTCACAAAAGGCCCCATTCCACTTTTATGTCGCATCCATTCTTGCCCTCTTTAACCTCTCTCAACCACCAATACCTCTTTCCACCCTTTCATATTCCCATCTAGTTTCATGGTCTGTATCCATAGATATGCACATGCACACACTTGAGTACACACACACATTAAAATTTAGGATCTGCGTATGATAGGAAGTATGCAGTATTTGTGTTTCTGAATCTGGTTTATTATTGCACTTTGGATTTGCATTCATTTTCCTGTAAATATGATTTCCATCTTCTTTATGTTAAATACTGTTCCATTGTATGTATGTAACATATTTTCTTTATTCTTTCATTTTTATGTAAAGTAGGTTTCTTTTGAGCCATGTACAGCTAAAAATCTTGTTTTTGTCCATGATCTGACATTCTGTGCCTTAAATTTGTGATGTTGGGGTCATTAATATATTATAAATATAATTAATTTTAAATTTATAATATTATTTGTTTTCTTTTGTCTCATTTAGTTCTTGGTGTCTTCTTTGCCTTTTTGGTCATGTTGTGGTTTAATTGAATACTCTTTCTTTTCCTTTTTTTTCTTTGTTACAGTGCTGAGGACTGAACTGAGAGCCTAAATGCTTGTCAGGCAAGCACCCTGCCACTGAGCTCTGTCCTTGTTAATTAATTGAGTACTTTCTCAGTATGCATTTTATCTCCTCTGTCTGTATAGTTGCTGCAGTTCTTTCTGTTATTTTATTAGTTGCTTATATGATTTACATTTTACATTTTCAAGTCATTTTACACTTCTGTTTTGGAGACAGTCTCACTATGTAGTCGTGGTTGGCTTACAACTTTCTATTTTGACCAAGTCTGGCCTTGAACAAACAGAAATCCACCTGTATCTGCTTCCCAAATGCTGGTATTGACTGTGTGTGTTATCACTATCACATCTTGCAAAATTTTCTACTTTTATGTGTGGGGTAAGGACTGTACAAGTGTATACTCTCATGTGTCCTTCCAGTCTTTGCTACTGTTAGCATCCATTGTACTTGTACATATGCTATAAACCCACAGGGTTTTACTTTTGTTTTTTTTTTCTCTTTTAAGGATAACATACTAAGGATGCTTTGACATTCAACAGATACATTTACTAGTACATTTCCCTGCTAACCTATCTGGCTAGCTTCATGAGTTTCCACCCTTACTGCTCCCTCTGATGCATCCATAGTAACAAACTTCTAACAACTCACCGCTCTTCTCCCTCCCTTTTCTTTTCTGCCCCATTTGCTTCTCTGATGAGTGAAGATGCTTCTTAATTGAAGTCCATCAGTGTGTGTCCATGTCATTATGTTAGCATTTTTAATGCTATAGTATAATGGTGATTTTCTGTGTCAAATCTCACATATCCCCAGGTATCTGTGAACAGGGACTTTGTCTAATTATATTAAACCCAGCTCCCAGCAATAGAAGACATTCAGAACTTATTAAATTACCAAAAAAAAAAAAGGAGAGTTCTTTGACAATTGGCTGAGTCATCCTACTGCTGTGAATTATGTCTGTAGCTATGTATGTTCTGGTCACTCCAACATTGCAGTGGATTGGCACTGTGGGAAAACCATAAAGATGCACAATCTTTATGATAGAGGTTAGCCTTTTAACTGTCACAGGAATTAAACATACTGTGCATATTTGATTGATAAGAAACAGAAAGTTAACTTTGATACAGAAATTTTGTTTTTGAGATAGAGTCTGTCCTGGAACTCACTATGTAGATCAGGATGGCTTAAACTCACAGAGATCCTCCTGCGTCTACAACTACTGGTTAAGATTAAAGGTGTGTACTACCATGCCTGGCTGATAAGGAATTTTAAGCAAGCCCTCCTAGCAGGTGACCATACTACGGCCTCAGGCACTGAGCTATACTCTCAGCTTATGAAAGAAGTCTTTCTCTACTTCATTCATAGTGTGCAAGTTTTCTTTAGCTGCAAAGCAGTTTAGCCTTTACTGTTAAGCTTTTACTAGTTTTAGGTTGCAGCAGTTTATAGAATGAGAGCCCAGTGACTTCAGAGGATAATTAATATTTTGAGCATTATCAACTTTTAAGCAGGAAAGATATTAACTACCTGAAAAAAGAACAAAATAAACATACTAAAATTTTTTAAATTAAAGTCTTATTAAGTAGTAATACAGTTTAACTGTATCAGAAGACTGTTTATGCCATTATGTAATAACTGATATAATTCCTTAAAGTTTTAAATTCCTACAAGACTGGATCATGCATACAAATTTGGAAGCTCATGCTGGAAGTTACTGAAATACAAGACAATAAGAATCATTGCTACTTTGGTTTTCTTCTTTTAGTGAAAGATGTCATGTATATCTGCCCATTTATGGGAGCAGTGAGTGGGACCCTGACAGTGACGGATTTTAAAATGTACTTCAAAAACGTAGAAAGGGTAAGATTTTTAAGCATGCTTTGGTTTTCAAATCTTGTGAACAGTAAAAGAAAGTAAACAATCCCCTGACTTCCCATCACAGGGACACTACACGACAATGAGTTTGAAGAAATTTTGGGTGTCAATCAAAATTGTTAAATTTGTGCTTAGATTTGAAGACGTGTCACTGTGGTCTGGGTATAGACCTTGTGAGGAATACTATCTCTCAGATGTCAGCTTCTTATCTGGGGCAATGATAACTGCATTTCAAAGTAAACAATCATATGTTATAACTATGGAGCAACTTAAAACATGAAAACTCTGTTTTCTGACTTTGATAGATGTTTAATTTTTAAACCTAGGACCCACATTTCATCCTTGATGTTCCCCTTGGAGTGATCAGCAGAGTTGAGAAGATTGGTGCCCAGAGCCATGGGGATAATTCTTGTGGTATAGAGATCGTGTGTAAGGTAGGCTGCAGACACAAGTAAACACTGGCATGGGGCGGTCCACTCTGAACTTTTTTTGACTCATGCCCCTTATGGTCTCTGGAACATAGGAACAATTTGTACTGTTTTCAGAACAATGATTCCTTCAAGTCTTATATCAAAGAATGCAAACCACTGTATAACATATCAAAACAATCCTTTTTGAAAGTTGAAATGTTTGTAATTAACCTGCAACACAAGTGCTGGCATCATTTGTCACATCTCAGAGAAACCAAACAGAAAGCAGAATCCAATACCCCCTTTCACAGTTTCCTGTTTTAGAAGTACTTTTCAACATAGTCGATGGTCAAAGACCATCAGTCTGTTCTAGAACTCTAGTGATTAAAGATTCTTGGCTATGTTGTTACTTTATGCCTTGAACTATCCTCTTTTTTTTTTCTTTTCACTTTCTTCAAAATGTTAGATAGGAATGTGTGGGAAAACTTTAATGATGGCCACGAAAAAAAAAGACCTCAAATGAGTAGGGTTTATGCCTGATGACTTTACTACTATAACACAGTCTATTAAAAGCTACCGTAATGTACCAGGAGATGTATCCTGCCTGCAGAATTGTCAAGACCACTTCTAAACTTGGAATTGATGTCCATATTGATGTTCAGATTTGTTGTATGCCTATTTGTTTACACACACCAAAGTCAATAAATCTCAATCCTTCCTCTTCTCACTCCTTTCCTGGATAGGGGAGCCCAGGGCTTCTCACATTCTAAGCACATACTCTACCACTAATCTACATGCCACACTTGTTGCATACACTCTTGCAGGGATTAAAATGCTTTTCCTGAGCATTTCTAAACAGCAAGTGAGTTACCAGGGTGTATGCACAGCCAGTGTGACTTGAAAAACAGTCATGTCAGGAAGAGATGCTACTTTGGCCCATGTCCTGTGGCTGTTTCACTAAAGTATTTTTTATGGCTGGCATGGGCATTGACTGACAGCTGGTTTAAATGCTTCATAGCCTGGAATTACAAAGTCCAGGCTCCCAACTTGTGCCTGAGAACATCACAAGGTGTGGGGTTTTATTTTTATTTTTAGTTTTTTTGTTTATTTGTTCATTTGTTTGTTTTCACAGTCTGTTTTCACTATGTAGCCTTGGAAGGCCTGGTGCTCACTATGTAGACAGAGGCTGGCCTCAAACTCATAGAGTTCTGCCTACCTAAGCTTCCTGAACGCTTTGGATTAAAGGCATGTACCACCACACATGGCTTATTTTATTATGTTTTATATGTGTAGGTGTTTTGACTGCATGAATATATGCCTGGTACCTATGGAGGCCAGAAGAGGGTGTCAGATCAGATCCCCTGCAAATGAAGTCACAGAAGGTTGTGAGCTGTCATGTGGGTGCTGGGAATTGAACATGGATACATCTGGAAGAACATAGTCATATCTCTAGCCCGAGTTTTATTTTTTAAAGTTGATTCATAATTCAAAAGTACTAAAGCTGTATATAGTAAAGCATCAAGTCTTTCTCTCCCAGTCTACCACACTCTGCAGACATACTTACTAATGCCTAATATAACACTGCACAGATACCTTGTGCATGGAAACATTTCCTTAAAAGAAACAATGAGCCACATGGTAGCATATACCTTTAATATCTGCACTCAGGAGGCAGAGGCAGGCAGATCTCTGTGAATTCATGGCTGGCATGGTATACATAGCAAGCTCCAGGCCAGCCAAGGTTGCCTAGTGAGACCTTGTCTAAAAAGAAAAGGAAAGAAAAGAAAAGAAAAGAAAAGAAAAGAAAAGAAAAGAAAAGAAAAGAAAAGAAAAGAAAAGGACAATGATAGTATATACATGGCTCTGTACCTTTCTTTCCCTGTGGCTATGTAATCTTGGAATTTCTTCGTACTAGTGTATATAGAGCTGCAGCTTCTTTTTAGGAGGTCTTTAGCTGCCCTGTACATTATTCAGATACAGCCTCTACTGATAGACTTTTGGGTTATTGCCATTCATTTGTTGTTATATAAGTATCACAATAACTTTACTTCCCATGATACTATTTCTTTGTCATTTATTTTCAAATTTCTTTTTATGTTAAAGAAGAATGATACTGTTTGAACATAGATTTTGGTTGAGAGGCTATGCTTAAAACACTCACATTGGAAGAAATCACACATTAAGAGCTTAGGCTTGATGTACTGGTTCCTGATAACTTGTGGTGGGGCATTTGGCCATCAGGGAGAACACTGGGATAAAGGAAAGCATTCTTAAGTGATCTTAAGAAACAACATTATATTGCTACAAGGACATTGCTGAGAGCTATAGTCTCCACATAGTAGTGACTACTTTCAGTGAGTACATAGGGACAAGAATCTGCAACATTTCTTTTTCATGGATGAAGTAGTAAATTATGTAGTTGGCTCTTTCATCAGCTTAACTTGAACAATACATTCCATGGCATATTTTTGGCCAGAAAGTACACAGAGTGTGGTGGTACTTGTTTTGTGTGTAAACATTATTCTTCTTTTAATTCTTTTAACATAATACATGACATAATATTTTTATTGATTATTTGGGAATGTTGTACAATGCACCCCAATAATACCATTCCTCCCAGTTCCACCCTCCCATTCTTGTTTCCTCTCCCACCAAAAACCCACACCAAGTTCGGTTTGTGTTGCACAACTACTCAGTGGAGCATGGTCAAACTCCCAGTGGCCAATCCCTTGAAGAAAACTTAGTCTTCCCCACCCCACCCTTTCCAGAAGCCATTAACTGTGAAGAGCTACACTTCAGCATTATTCTTAATTATTCTGCTGACTCCCCCACATAATACATATATACATACACATTAACATCCTCTTTATTCCAGGTTCCTTAATTTTTCAAATCTCATTGGAAGTATTTTTGTTAACTTGTCTTCTGTGAGTTGGAGAACTATATAGTACAAAATGAGGGTAAATAAACATTTTTATGTATATATGACAGGGTATCTTGCTAACAGGTGCTCATTGTTTACTAGGATATGAGAAACCTGAGACTTGCATATAAGCAGGAGGAACAACGAAAACTTGGGATATTTGAAAACCTCAACAAGCATGCTTTTCCTCTTTCTAATGGGCAGGCAAGTACAACAAAGGAAACCTTTCCTGCATGCATTCCTTTAGAAGTTGCCTTTATCTCTTTTCTGTGTTACAACTAAATTCAAATATTTGGATTCGTTCTCTTCTGTGTAATAATTAAGAAAAGCTTCCAATTTGTTACTTTAAAATTTGCAGAGTAAAATAGGAGTTCTAACACAAATGCTCACATGTATTTTATGGGTTTTATATACAGGTGCTATTTGCATTCAACTATAAAGAAAAGTTTCCAGTTAATGGCTGGAAAGTTTATGATCCAGTATCTGAATATAAGAGACAGGTAGAGTATGCCATGTTGGTTCTCAATTCCCTGAGTGCCCTCTCCTCCTATGACATATCTTTGACTTCATTGGTGTTTAGACATCATTTTCCAGAGGGATTAGTAGAATGTGTGGACAAGGGTTTGAAACTCAGAATTTTAAGAACCCATCCTTCCTTCCTTCTTCCTTCCTCACTCTTCTTCCTCCTTCCTTTCATCTTGACTGCCTGCCTTGCTGCTGTTTTCCTGCATGTCTTTTCTACCTTGCTATCTGTCTTCTTACTTGCCATCTTTCCTTTTTCCTTTACCACGCTCCCTTCCAGGATTGTGCACATAGTAGGCAAGTGCTCTATTACCAAACTATCTGCTTCTAGATGTTTTTATTACATATCTCATAAAGAACTGATGAATAAGGATCCAAACTGCTATTAAATTTTATTGGAGGCATTATTAGTTAAATAACATTGAAAAAGTTACAAATGAATTTTCATTTAAAATAGGAAAGAGATGCGATTCATACTTTGTTTGTTTGCAAAGTAGAGGTGAGTATTTCCCCTTCTTCCTTCTCTAATACCCTACAGGGCTTGCCAAATGAGAGTTGGAAAATATCCAAAATAAACAGTAATTATGAATTCTGCGATACCTACCCTGCCATCATTGTTGTGCCAACTAGTGTTAAAGATGATGACCTTTCAAAAGTGGCAGCCTTTCGAGCAAAAGGCAGAGTCCCTGTAAGTAATAGGCATTGCTATTTAGATATACAGACACTGCATTGTATCTAATAACAAAATGGAAAGTAAAAACTTAGCTTGTAAACCCGACTGTATCTTTGATTCTTAAGAAATAACTCATTACATAAACACTCATTTGCTGTCTCACTCTTGTATATGTCCTATTTCTAAATGCAAAGGTACCTTAAATTTTGCACTCCAGATATAGCCAAGAATAATAGAGGAGTAACAAGAATGACCATGCTGCTGCACTACAGTTTACCTCTTGGTTACACCATTCACTCTGGTGAAAATCCATTCTTTCTTCCTGCTGTGTGCATTGATGTAGCTGCATGGTACTAAAACAATCATGCCTAGAGTTTACATCAGAGTAATCTTGTGTCACTTGACCACTGCAGGAAAATGAGAGATCTGGTGGCAGAGTTATAGATTTGTTTTTAATATGAGACCTCACGCTGCTATTTATGTTATTATAGAGATTCAGAGGGTTTTTTATATTAGAAAAAAATATGAAACTAGCCAGTCAAATAGAAATGGGACTAGATTTTAGTAATAGTTTGACTTAACTTTTATTTTACTTAAAATGATAGAATTTCAAAGGCAGAAAGTATCTAGTTAATATAGAGTATCTAGTTAATATAGTTGGTCTTTTAGTGTGACCAACACATTTTAAGTATTTTGGCCACTACAATGTTATGACTAGCTTACCTACTCAGAGCTATGAGAAAACTCTTTGGGAGAGATTATACTTTTCTTACCAATTATTTTTTTTAATTTCCGAATGATATCTATCAGCAGATATGTTTTATTTGTTGCTTTAAAAACATTAGGTGTTATCATGGATTCACCCAGAAAGTCAGGCAACGATTACACGTTGCAGCCAGCCACTGGTGGGTCCTAATGATAAACGCTGCAAAGAAGATGAAAAATATCTACAGACAATAATGGATGCTAACGCACAGTCACATAAACTCATCATCTTTGATGCCCGACAAAACAGCGTTGCTGATACCAACAAGGTACATATTCAGTAGCCTTGTAGAAAATTTGTTTTTTTATGTATTTTCTGTAAGTCTTCATGGTTTTGGAATAGGCCATTTAATTTCTTATTATGTGAACTTTGAGTCTTTTAATGTAGACTGTGACTGTCACTCCTTCTTTAATACTCTGTGGACTGTATCCAGCATCCTACATTGGCTGAAATCTTATTGTTTTCATTACTTCTCCACAGTTTTATCTGATAACTCAATTAAAGCCTTGAAAGAGAACTGCATAAATCAGTATGTATTTTAGTAAAACAACCACATGCCCCTTGGAAGCTCCTCTAATAAATTTATTGATTATTTAACCAATTCCTATCTCTTCATATTTTACATATTATTTTATACATTTATGCATATTTGTTTAGAATATACTCAGCTACATGAAACTACAAATATATAAAATTTCCGTAAGTGACATAAAGCGGTACTCACATGTGTGAGATGTGCAAGCATGTGGTTCCTTTTTGTTCTACATGAGCTAAAGGGGTTTGAGTCATTTATGTGCATGAAAATTTGAAGATCAAGCTCCTGGTACCTATTATCCACATAGAGAAATGTTTTGATTTGAGTAATTTCTCTTCCCCATGGATAGTTTTCCAATAGTCTACCAGAAGACATGCCTTCAGTAGTCAGAAGATTTTACCTTCTCCTCAAGTAAAATTTCAAAATATTAGAAAACTGACAGTCCATTACCATCTCATTCATATTTGTTTTGTTTTGTTTTGTTTTGTTTTTCGAGACAGGGTTTCTCTGTAGCTTTAGAGCCTGTCCTGGAACTAGCTCTTGTAGACCAGGCTGGTCTCGAATTCACAGAGATTTGCCTGCCTCTGCCTCCCGAGTTCTGGGATTAAAGGTGTGCGCCACCACCGCCTGGCTCATCCATACTTGTAATGTGACACTTGTGTAACACATCTAATGAGCACCCAGTAGGGGCAATGTGCTGGGGTAAATAACAAAGGCAGACAGTTTGAGGTGCTATAAATAGGACAAGTAAGCTTTGTTTGCTTGGGAAGGGAAAGTGAAATGGCTACACCTTCCATAAACATAACTAGGACTTTACAAAGTAGATGGCACTCGAGCTGGCTTTATATAGTCAGAAAGTTGTGCAGAACATCATAAACAATTTGAATACCTGTTCAACAATGCGATGGGACATGGTTTTATGATGGCTAGCAGCACCATTATCATCCAACCTATGTGCTTGTGTTTCCAGCTTTCTCTTGTTTGCTTTTTCCTTATCTTTCACTAATATGTATTCCATCATTAATTAACTACAGCTGCCAAAAGGTCAACCTTCTACCTCTAGAGTCATTGTCTGTAGATGGAAGTTTCTGTTCCACCTGGTTTCACAGCCATTTAGTCCCAAAGAAACACACAGAGGCCTATTTAATTACAAATTATTTGGCCTAATAGCTCAGGCTTATTATTAACTAGCTCTTTTAACTCAAATTAACCCATAATTCTTATCTGTGTTTAGCCACGTGGCTTGGAACCTTTCCTCAGTGAGGCATTCTCATCTTATTTCTTCTGCATCTGGCTGGTGACTGCATCTTTGTCTTTCCTCTTCCCAGAATTCTCCTACTCTGGTTGCCCCGCCTATACTTCCTTCCTGGCTACTGGCCAATCATTGTTTTATTAAACCAATACTAGTGACAAATCTTTATAGGGAACAAGAGCATTATCTTACAGCAGTTGTCACTGAGGCAGCATTCGAGTTGCTGTCATCATTAATGACCTTAGATGGATCACTCCATTCTCTTGGCTTTCATGGTCTCATAAATGTCTCATCCCAACCCCCATGTTCTTCTCAATATACAACTTGGCCTTCTTGCTCTCCTTTATTGGTTTCTCTTCCTTTTCCCAACTTCAAATGGTAAAGTTACTTGAACTTGGTTTGTGATTTCCTATTTTGTTCTGTAACAATCTCCCAAGGTCATCTACTTGAGTCAGGACTTTAAACAATGTCTCTGTGTTGAGTTGTACATGGCAGTGTCTCCAGCCCTGAACCCTCCTGAGATTAGACCAAATCCCCATGTTTGACTTCTCTACTTGGCTGTCTCTGGAGTCATAAAACCTTAAGAGTGAATGCAATGAACTTTAGAGAGTTTGGCAGAATGAGACCTTTGGCTTGTACTTGGATACTCCTGGGGTTTGCTCCACAGATACCAGTTCTTGTGCCAACACTTGTGGGAGGGTTAGAAATAGAAAATGGTACCTGTGAATACCTCTGCATGGTGGTGGGTATGCCCCTAATACTCCATACATGAAACTACTACTGAGTTGACCACTCCTGTGGTCATGGATGCCACCCAGGATTCTGACTTGAAGACTAAGTTATGGTGTTGGTTAATAAGATAGGAGAAGAATGGGGCTGAGGCTGCCTTGTTACAAGTCCAAAATCTCATAAAGTTATTGCCCTTCTAAAGGTTCGAAGAGAGACTCTACTTCTTTCCTCCTTCAGTGTCTCATGGCCAAATAAGCACTCCTGAGCTGTAACTACACCCTGCAATCTACCTTATCTTCACTTGGCCTTCTCCTACTCTGTGTGCTTCTTTGTTTCTTCCTCCTCTTTCTTCTAAGGATATTGTAGTGACCTTCAGGGCCCACTTGATGGAATCCAGGATTATCCTGGCAGCTTATGGTCTTTAATCACATTTTCAAGGACCTGTTTTGTTTTTCAAATAAGGTTGCATTCACAGTTGGAAGAAGTTTATTGTGTCTTCAATGGGAGTCACTTTTCAGCCCATTGTACAAAGGCATCCTTCATCAGACAGTTGCCTTTCTCTTCCAGGACTGCAGAATTTATTGTCTACCTCTCTGAATCCTGCTTGTTACCACTGTACAATTCCAAGGAATTTCAGAATATAGGAACACTATATAGAGAAGACTGACACACAAAGACAGAAGAATTATCTTCTTTTTAATTATTTTATTACTTTCGAAATAACAAATATTTATAATACTTTTACCTGGTAAAGGTTGTATGTGTTTGTGGTTCACATGTTTTGAAGTATTGTAGTCACTAAATTAAGGTAACAAACATGCATAACCTCACAAACTTTCTTTTAAGGTGAAGAAACTTCAAATCTGCTCTAAGCAGTGTGGACATATACAATATGTTGTCATTGTCAATAGTCACCATGTTATGTAGACTGATCTAAGAATGAAGTTCTGCACATTCCATGCACTTGTGTCCTTTCCTTTCTCTCTCACCACATCTCCTGGGTGGTAATTCTTCCAGTTCCTGAAGCACACCCCAAGGTCAGCACAGAATCTAGCCATATTCACATAGCTAGCCAATTCCCTGTACTTTAGGCTGACTCTTTCTCAGATCCTGAAACTAAGAACATTAGTGGCTTCCCAAGGTATATATAGCCTTCTATTTCTCAACAGGAACAGCAGTGGCCCTACCTCCACTGCTCAAATTGCAGATAGGTAATGTTTTTCCACATCACTGGCTTCTCTCAAGAACCCTGCCTGGCCCTGATAGATGTAGGGATAAGCCCCGCCCCTTAGGGGGTGTGTTCGCCTCGGGCTAATGTTTACCTATAAATCTGGCTAGCGCGCAGCACTTGCTTCTGCTTTAGAACGGTGGTTCTGTAAGTCTATTTCCCCATTAAAGCTGTATATATTTTTACAATCTGTCTGCATTCGTTTACATCGTTACAGATAGATACAGGCCTGTCCAACAAATTTTTGTTTTTCAGAACTCTCTAAACCTCACACCCTGCTCCTTCCAAGGTATCAGTGGACTTCCTTTCTCACTGCCTTTCCTTTCTGTATTGAGACCGCCAGGTGACTTATCCCAGTGTTCTGTTATAGAATTTATATACAGTGTTCTTTTATAAGGTTATAAGATTATGTCTATAACCTTAATTTAATTAATGAGACTGTCTTCTGTACCTTGTTATAATCAGCTTGTAGACAATAAGTTGACTTTAACTATATTTCCCAAGCTCATTCCAATTCTTAGTGTATGCATGCAGCCTCTGTGTTGACGTTCTATATAGCCTTGAGATTCCAGCTTATCACCTCACAGAGCTTCCTTTCCACTGGCTACTGGCCCCCACAGGCTGATTTTTCTGCCTAGCTCACGACTTTTCAAAAAGTAGGTGCCCAATAAAAGCATCACTACCTTGCAGTCCATTTCAGTTCTCTTGTGTGCCTTTCTCAAGCTCACATCCTGAGCTTCTCAATGTTTTCGGGGGAAAAAAGGGCTCATAATACATAGATCAGAACCACTCTGGATTCATGTGTGCTCAAGTTTTAGTTGGGCCCTCAGTGCTGCTGGGTGATCCTCTACATTTCTCTGACCAGCTCTCCATTCTCCACAAAAGCCATCTCAACCCATTTATGGCTATTCACGTGCATACTCTTGCCCAGCCTTCAACATCTGACTGCTTATTCATAGAGGACAAGCTCTATCAGACAGGAATTGTCTCCCCTTCCTGCCTCCTGTTTCAGTAGAAGAGGGGGCTTTCTCCATGGGCCTTAATGTTCCTTCCCTGGCCTCTCCTGCCTGCCCAAGGACTTTACTCCTTCCTATTCTCCCTGCCCCTTTCCCTCTCCTCTTCCACCCTTTCCACTCTCTTCTTCCCTCTCCTTTGTAATGTCTCCTTTCTTCTCTCTTCTTTGTATTCTCTCCCTTCTGTTCTTCTTTTCTCCCCTTCTCCCTGCTCTTTATTGTTTTCCTTAAATTCTGATCTTTCTCGTGCTTCTGACCTACTCTTCTGTCCTTACATTACACATTGTCCTGGAACACCGTGCAGCATGCTTCTGTCTTCCCTTGTCACCATCCATATGACAAATGTTCTACATTGATATTCACAGTTCACATTTCTTCTCAGTTCCAGACCTTTTGTATCCCAGCTGAGTTTTCTCAGAGTCATTTGGTCCTCACTGTACTCAGAAGCAAATAATCCTCCCCATAGAATATGTTCTTTTGCCAATAGACTCTCAGTAAATGATGCCACCATCTCTCAGGCAGCCCGGCAGAGAATCATAGGTCTCACTCCTCATATCTACTCCCACTATTCCAGGTCATCACTGTGTGCTTCCTCTTAAATATCTCAAATCAGATGTTCATCTATGCCCTATTTCCTTCAGCCAAATGATTGCATCTCTGTGCTTAATCTACCTGCAGAGTGTCTCACCCTCCTAGGCCCTTCCTAGCATAACCCATTCCTCTACTGTCTGGTCCTCTTCACTCATGTCATCCAGTCCCTACATGCTCTCAGACTTCATCATTCATCATTCTTACCACTGTCCTGGTACTCTCTATGAAAAACCTACCTTCATTTCAAAAAGCCACGTCTTTACCCAGATCTGTGTCCCATTTGTCTTAGATGTTCTTTTCTGTACTCTCTGATTTGTGCCTTTTTTGCTTTTGGCTGTCCAGGTACCTGCCACCTCCTGAACTATCTTAGAGCAGAGGACCCTCAGCCCTGTGCTGCCCTTGATCCTGATCTCCCATGCCTACCACACCAGACTTGAAGAGCCTAAAAGACCAGAGTCTCAGCTTATTCATTATTGCCCCAGTACTAATCTAGGGCAAGACATTTGTATACTGGATAATTGGTTGCAGACTATATTAATAGCTTGTCATTGTGTTACACATAATATACTTCAGTGACTTCCAGTATAGTCACAGTACTGTAAAAGTAACAGTACTATCTGAATCCATCACCCCAAATGGAAACTCTGTACCCATTCCCCTTTTCCAACCTCTGGCATCAATGAATATGCTTTTTCTGTATAGATTCCCCTGAATTGGACACTTCATAAAAATAGAATGATACTTCTGGCAGTGGTGGCACACACCTTTAATCCCAGAACTCGGGAGGCAGAGGCAGACAGATCTCTGTGAGTTCGAGGTCAGCCTGGTCTACAAGAGCTAGTTCCAGGACAGGAACCAAAGCTACAGAGAAACTCTGTCTCAAAAACCTCCCCCTCAAAAATTAAATCATACATTTAAGTACTCCTTTCTGTCTGTCTTCTTTCGCTCATTTTAAAAAATTAAAATTAAAAAAATTAAAAAATTTGGATTATGGATATTTGCCTTTGTTTAGAATGTTGGTTACAAGTTGTTATGGATAATGGTCAGTAGAAAAGCTAAGCAAAGTAGATTTGATTCAGAATTCTTGTTTAAAAAGGGGGGGAAGTGCTGTAGGACACTGGTCTGTACCCTGTCATTTGTATTTTAAATAAACGCTAATTGGCCAGTAGTTAGGCAAGAAGTAGAGGCAGGGCAACAAGAATTCTAGGAAGAGGGAAGTTTCAATATGCTATTGTCACCGAGAGAGAGAGGAAGCCAGACACAGAGCAAGCAAGATGTGACTGCCTCGCCGAAAAAGGTAGCAAGCCACATGGCTAAAACAGACAAGAATTATGGGCTGATGTAAGTTATAAGACTTAATAAGAAGCCTGAACTAATAGGCCAATTGGTTATAATTTAAAAAAATTAATCCATTTTATACCATCTTACAGCATTCCTCTTTATGAATGAATAATATTCTATTGTATAGAGAGACAACATTCTATTTGCTTAACTATCTGTTTATGGACATTTAAATTGTTTGTTATTGTGACACCACTCTTATATTCATGGGTATATAAGCCAAAGAATTGAGAACAGGTTTTTAAATAAAATTTACACACAAATGTTCATAGTAGCCAGGTGATATGGAAATTCTATCTGTAACTTTTTGAGGAACCATCAAGTTGACTTCTGCAGCAGCTATAGCTTTTTACATTCCCACCAGTTTCTCTGCACTCTCATCTAAATGTGCTTTAATTACTGACATCTATAAAGTGTAAGCTAGCTACAGACCAGGTTTTTATAAGCTCACTAAGAGTTAATCCTTATCTTCTTTTTTGTTATATTATTTTCTCTTTCTAAATTGCTAAGATAAACTTGTGGTTTCAAAACTCCAAACTGTATTATTATGCAGAAATTTTGTGGTAGTATGACATTTTCTTGGTAGATAAATGACACTAGCATAAGGAACCTTGAATAAGAGTCAGTTGGTACTGATCTAAAAACCATAATGGGTACAGCAGGATTATTAAGGCTTAAATTATGTCCTCAATAAATGATGTGTTGAAGTCCTGACTCCTCGTACTTACAAATATTTTCAAAGATTCATTATAAATGTAATCAAGTTAAACCAAAGTCAGATTAGGATGAACCTTAATTCAGCATGACAAACATGCTTTTGTATTACATTTAATTGTGTGCATGTGCTCATATGTACAGGCCAGCGGACAACTTTTCAGGATTTGGTTCTCTCTTTTTACCACATAGGTCCATGGTATCAATAAAACTCAGGTTGTCAGTCTTGGTGACAAGTGCCTTCTCTACCAAGTCATCTTGCTAGCCCAACAGGTATTTCTTATAAGACTTGCAGAGGCAAAGACAAAGGGGAGAAGATCAACTGCAAACAAGGAAGTAGAGATTAAGGCAATGAGTATATAAACCTAGAATGCCTAGGGCCACTAGGAACCAGGAGAGCCAAGGAATAGTAAATCTTCTCTGCAGTTCTTGGTCTTGATCAACAGATGGGATTTATAGTCATAAAGACACACTGCTGGGTATGACTTTGAGAGTGTTTCCAGGGAGTTTCAACTGAGGAGGGAAGACTTGTGATGAATGTGGGGTCCTGGACTGAATAAAAAGGAGAAAGTAGTATAAGCAGCAGCATTCATCAGTGTGGCCAACTACCTCTCACATCTGACACTATTCTTTCTCTGCTATAATGGACTGTGTCCTCTCAGACTATGAGCCACTTTCCTTCCTTAAGTACTTTTGCCAGATACTTTGTCACAGCAATGAGAAAAGTAAGTAACACATTCTTCTAGAGGGTTCTAAGGGAGTCTGACCCTATGGCACCTGTATTTCAGCTTCCTGGCCTTGAGAACTTAGATGTGGTGGTGGTGGTGCACTGCAGTGAAAGACACATTTCTGTTGGTTTGTGATGTCAGTTTATGGTACTCTGTTGTGTTCTGGCAGTTCTAGGGCAACCATACAAGGGTATAGGAGCTTATTGCTTCTTTAGTAGTCTATGACTCGTTACAGTAGAAATAATAGAAAAGTTAATTTCAGAAGAAGTGATGCATATCTTTTGCTTCTTTATAGGCAAAGGGTGGAGGATATGAAAGTGAAAGTGCTTACCCCAATGCAGAACTCGTGTTTTTGGAGATCCATAATATTCATGTGATGAGGGAGTCACTTCGTAAATTAAAGGAGATCGTGTACCCTTCCATTGATGAGTCACGGTGGCTATCCAATGTGGATGGGACACATTGGCTGGAATATATAAGGGTAAAGAAGTTCAATCTTTTATCTACCTTCTGATTTAGACATCTAATATCTGTCATAAATGTTTCTATTTCTAAGTGGTTTTTCAACACCACAGATTAATGCATCTTGGCTATGTATGAGAGCTTTTGAACATTCCTCTTGGGAACAGTTGGACTGTGGTCTTTGTGGAGGGTTTTTCTGACAAAAATTCACAATGTTTTAATTAACAATTAATAAATAATTAACTTTGAGGCAGAGTCTCAAGTAGCCCAAGCTAGCCTCCAGATTTGCTGTTCAACTGAAGTTCTCTTGATCTTCTGATCCTCCTGATTCCACCACCTTCCTTAATTATTTTTTAAGATTTGGTCTTATTTTAATGATATGCATATGTGGGGATTGGTATATGCACATGTGAACATCTGTTCCTATTGAAGCCAGAAGACTGTATTGGATACCCTGAAGATGGACTTACAGGTGTTTATGTGCTGCCTAACTTAAGTTCCAAATAACAAATATTGCAAAAACAGTATGCACTCTTAACTGCTGTGCCATCTTTCCAGCCCCAAGTTTCTTTGTTTTTGAATGACAGAGTCTGTGTAGCCTGGGCTGGCTTTAAACTCACTACATAACCCAGACTAGTCTGAACTTGCCTCCCAAATACTGGGATTACAGGTGTGTGCTATACCTACTTAGTAAGTCAGGTTTTTAACAGAACCTTGTGGCCCTTCAATAAAGGATCCCATTTCCTTTGATCAGTTTTCATAGTTAAAAAAAAGATGTTAACACTTCCTAGTGAGTTATTCTTGATTAATGTTATAGCTCTTTGTTGTTGATTTGTTATGCGTTTTGCTTTGTTTGGGGTCTGAGGGCTGAAACCTAGAGACTCACTGAAGTAGAGCCTCAGCCCTAGATGACATTCTTAATGGTTTATGGGTGAGAATATTTAAACTCTTTTTACAGAATTATCTTATACAGAGGTTAACACTTAATGAAGCCTTGTCTGTTGTGCCTTCTTTTCTGAAGGTGCTGCTTGCTGGGGCAGTACGAATTGCTGATAAAATAGAATCTGGGAAAACTTCCGTGGTGATTCACTGCAGCGATGGCTGGGACCGAACATCCCAGCTCACATCTCTGGCAATGCTGATGTTGGACAGTTATTACCGGACCATTAAAGGATTTGAGGCTCTCATAGAAAAGGAGTGGATAAGCTTTGGACACAGGTTTGCACTGGTATGTTGATCTGGTCTATGTATAACTGTTTTCCTATCTCACATACATGTACTTGGCATTTGGTAACATATATTTATATACATGAACAGCCCCTTTCCTTTGCACCAGACCTAAATTTCCATAATAAAATACCAAGGACCTCCACATTGTATGCTCCTGATAGGGATTATTTTGTATAATTAAAATGAAGTCAAATCCACATAGCACAGAATTAACCACTTTAAAGTGCTCAATACAGTGTCCTATACTATATTCACAATGCTAGTCCCCAAACCTGTTTGTCACCCCAAATGGAAGCCCTATATACATTAGTCAGTGCACCATTCCCATTCTCTGCAGCCCCTAGATTCCTAATCTGCCTCTACAAAGTCTCATGAGATTATACAGGCTTTTCCATAACAAAGTACCACAGACTGGTAACATAAACTACAAATGTGTATTTTCTCACTATTATAGAGGCTGGAAGTTCAAAATCAAGTTCCAGTAGGGTTGGTTTCTCCTGAAGTCTCTCTTCTTGGTTTGTAGATGGCCATGCCATGCTCTTCTTGCCTCTTCCCACATGCCTTTTCTCTGTGATCATTTCCTTGGTATCTTTAAGGACAGCAGTCATATTGGGTCAGAACTTAACTTTAGTGACCTCTTTAAAGGTCCTGCCTTTAAATACAGTAACATTATAAAGTACTGGGGCTTTGGGCGTGTAATTCAGTCGGGAAACTCTTGCTTTCAATTTGCAGAATATATTCCTAAGTGAATTGTTGGGCCTTTGGTGGGCATTTGGGGCAGCCATTTGTGTGTGACTGAAACTGGCAGTGAATTCTACTGTGCAAAAACTCTTGAGCTGTTGGGGATCATCCATTGAATTGGAATACTCCCAAAGTCAGAGTGAGGCTCAGTGTGAATTTCAGGGTGGGCAGTGCAAGGACTTGGAGTTCCATAGGTGTGGGGATCCAAGTTTACCTGCTGTGAATACACTTTAAGGAGGAGGGCTAGGTAGAAGCCCTTCTAGAAGGAGGGGGTAGCTCCACAGCCTCTGAGCTTCATGGCCTGGAAAGCTGTTGTCAGATATTTATTTAGACATTGCTTCTGCCTTGGTTTCCTTCCTTCTGCAGTTAGGTGTTAAAGGGGGAGGAATTTGGATTTATTAAGTGCTTGCTGCTGAACCTGGCCCATATTCAGAGATCTTGTGACTATTTTAAAAACACTATCTTTTTTCAGTTTATAAGTAGTATCTTTATATTTATACATAAATGTGGGTAAGATATTCAGGCTTCATTGACACAATTTCCATTTTATTAACATTTTTTATTTGAAAGCTTTTAAATTTTACATACTAACCCCAGTTCCCCCTCCCTCCCCTTCTCCCACTCCCACCTCCCTCATCTCACCCCCCACATGTGCTCCTCAGAGGAAGTAAGGCCTCTTTTGGGAAGTCAACAAAGTCTAGTATACCAAGTAGAGGCAAGACCCCCTCCACCCTGTATCAAGGCTGAACAAGGTATCCCATCATAGGGAATGGGCTCCAAAGAGCCAGCTCATGCGCCAGGGATAAATCCTGATCCCACTGCCAGTGTCTCCACAAACTGCCCAAGCCACACAACTGTTACCCACATTCAAAGGGTCTAATTCAGTCCTATGCAGATTTCCTGGCTGTCAGTCCGTGAGCTCCTACTAGTTCAGGTCAGCTGTCTCTGTGGTTTTTCCAATCATAATCTTAACATTCCCCATTCTTACTCCCTCTCTTCAACTGAACTCCAGGAGCTCCACCTAGTGCTTGGATGTGGATTACTGCATCAGCTTCCATCAGTTACTGGTGTAGGATCTATGATGACAATTAAGGTAGTCACTAATATGATCATAGGGGAAGGCCAGTTCAGGCACCTTCTCCACTATTGCTAGGAGTCTTAGTTGGGGTTATCCTTGTTAAAACAGTAACTTAAATGCTTGTTCCCCTTCAGCAAAATCTGAGCTCCATGGGGAAGAGAGTATAGGGTTTCCAGATGTTTGCAGCTGATTTTCTCTGAAGTCTCAGAAGCTACTTTCTTTCATGTTTCAGAAATATTTGTCCTGAGGGAAAGAAGGCTCTCAAGGTGCTTTAACCAGAAAGGAAGTGCTAAGAGCTCTCTGTCGACATATCAGCAATGGTAGTACCAGAACTAACAGAAGCTTGGGTGTCAGGATGAACACAGAGTGCTGTGTTCTCATCCATCCTTGTTAATGCTGAAAATTTAGCACACCACAGCTAGAATGAAAGAAGTGTGACCATAAGATTTTAGTATGATTATCTCAGTCTTGGTAGGCAGTCCTGCAGTTGACAAATGGTGAACTAGGTTTCTATTCTAGGGTGTGAGTTGTCTACCTATGGTCACACAGCTGAGGTGGTAAGGGAAGAGGGCTTCAGTCTGCAGCCAACATTGGCTGAGTCTCTGTTCTCTACTTCCCTTGTTTCCATGAATGAGCTTCTGAGTTCCTCAAACTAGTACCTGCTCTTGCCTGCTTCTGTCATATATTTCTTGCACATTATCGTGTAACTTTCTAGCTAACTTCTTTCTGTCCTGCCTCTGTTCCCATTGCTGTATAAATATGCTGTTATAACCCTAAAATATAACCCTTTTGACTTTATGATCTCCTCCAGCTATTATTGCAATTATCTGCCTTCCTTTATTAGAACACTCATCAGAACTATTTTATGCATATCTACTTACCACTACCTTTCTCCTTCTTGTCTGTCTTGACCCCACCTTAACTGGGCTTCCTTCTCACACTCATCCATCGCAACTGGTCTTACCACAGCCACTTTGCCAAACCTTTCCATTACTTGGCCTGAGCATTTGCGTTGTTATTTCCTTCTTTAAGAAGTGCTTTTCTTCACTAGGCTGTGACTCTACAATCATTTGCATTTTTTTCTGGTTTGGACCCTCCATCTCTCCAACCTCATTGTGGTGTCTTAGGGCTCAGCCCTGGGACTACTTCTCTTCTATATATGCTTAATCTCTTAATGATCTCAGCCAGTGCTGAATATTTTGAACCTAGCTTCAGATCTGGCATTCCCCTTCACATTGCCACCACTTCTCCCTTAATTTTGGTCTATTTATTTCTTTCAGGGAGTATCCTAAGTAGCTTTTGTGAAGCCTGTCCCCTTGCTTCCTGTCATCCTCCTGTAATCAAATGGAGCATTAATGTTGTCACTGCCCAATATGAACTCAGTGTGACACTCAATGTGTCGCTAGCTCAACTCCCTAATCTCACACCCCAAATTTCTCCTCTTCACTCATTCCCTGAGTGTGAGCCCTGACCACCCACTTGGAGTTCTCCAAGCACCCCTCTTGTAGAAGGAGCTGCGGGCAGTTTTCCTGCCGTCCAGCTCTGGGCCGCCTGGCTAGCTTATGCCCTGAAATAACAACACACAAACTGTATTCATATAAGCACTGCCTGGCCCATTATAACTAGCCTCTTCTTGGCTAATTATTACATCTTGCTTAACTCATTTCTAATAATCTGTGTAGCACCACAAAGTGGTGGCTTACCAGGAAAGATTCAGCATATCTGACCTGCATCCATCTTGGGCTGGAGCTTCATCGCATCTGACCAGAGAGGAGAGGCATGGTGTCTGGCTCACTTCCCTTCTTCCCAACATTCTGTTCTGTCTACTCCACCCACCTAAGGGCTGGCCTATCAAATGGGCCAAGGCAGTTTCTTTATTAACCAATGAAATTAACTCCTCCATCATTTCCCCTTTTTCTGTTTAAACAAAAAAGAAAGGCTTTAACTTTAACATAGTAAAATCACATATAACAAAACAGTTATCAAACAAGAATTACAATTACAATATTTATATCTACTTTATCTTTTATCATAACTAAGGAAAACAATAACTATCTATCTATTCTTCAACTCCATCAAAGACTCCCAAAGGATATAATATTACCTAAGCAAATAAGAAATAAGCAACTTCCAAACTCTAGAAATGACAGAGACATCTCGCTGCCTGGACAGTCACCCAAAGTTCCTCTCTACGGTTGGGGCATCCATCTTCGGCCTACAGGCCCATAGTATCCAGCAGACTTTTTCCATGAAGCAGGAAATTTCAAAGACAGTTCAGTCACTATCTGCTATGTCCTGCAGAATGTCTTGCAGACTCTTTCATGAGTCAGGAACCCCAAAGAATCATCTCACATTTAGGCAAGTTCAGCAGTCCTCTCTCTACGGGTTCTCTGTGTCCAGTTTATGCAACAGTCCAGGCAAGAGCAGTTTCTTGCCCAAATGGCTATCAAACTCCATAAGGAGCCTCTTTGATGCCCATCTTCCCCTTGAAGTAGATTGGTGTTGCCAGGAGCAGACATGTCTCATTGTCATGAAAATCCCTAAGTTATTAAAACATTAAATGCCATATTCTGTAGTCTTTGAAAGATATGAAGAATGCCTATCTGAAATATATCTATGCACACCTAGAAAGTCTAACATGACTACAAACTTGACTGTTATAGATGATTATCTATTAACAACCTATATACATTTTTAAATGAACTACACAATCACAGTACCTTAATCAAGATCAGAAATATGCATATACATATAACAAAATTGTCCTTAAATTTATATCAACAAAGCAAAACTTATACCAATATAAATTATCCATATCTATATCATACCCCCCTTTAAATGTAAAAGAACATTTATAAACAATATTTGGGAACATGGGCACGGTTTTTTCTCTCCAAGCTGCTTCCTACTGAATGGGGGCGCTGTTAATCAGATCTTTTATGGTGTAACCTATGTGCTAGGTTCCTCTCAGTCGGCAGTTGAGCAAAGTAATTTTTTGAGAGTGTTCACAGCAACCTTTCAGGAGGGTGTGGTCTATCATACTATATTGGGATAGAAGCAATCCACAGGGTCTCATCCTCTATGAAAACATAGAAGAATCTCTTTTCCAAATTCTGAAGTCAAGGTATTTTCAAAATATCTATGTTGGATTAGTTCAGCATCATTTATAAACAAATATCTTTTAGCATCTATTGCTCCTTCCTCAACATTCAAACTATTCAAAGAGAGCATAATAGCATACAGTATCAGGATTCTCATTGTATTTTCCATCTTTGTGCGGCTTTATTTTAACCTCTATTTTATTTATTTTTACTTTTATTTTTTGAGACACGTTCTCTGTATATCTTTGTCCTAGAATAACTCTGTAGACCAGGCTGTCCTTGAACTCACAGAGATCCACTTGCCTCTGCTTCCCAAGTGCTGGGATTAAAGGTGTATGCTGCCACACCTTGAACTCACAGAGATCTGTCTGTCTCTGCCTCCCAGGCATTGGGATTAAAGGTGTGTCCTGCCACACCCAGAAGTCACAGAGGTCAATCTACCTCTGCCTCCCAAGTGTTGAGATTAAAGGTGTGTACTATCACACCCAACTACTCTCTTTCTTTCTTTCTTTCTTTCTTTCTTTCTTTCTTTCTTTCTTTCTTTCTTTCTTAACTTTAAGAACTTTAACCTTTAGCTTACATATATTTTTAGCAAACTGTAAACCATTTAGAGATTTTTTGTCTTTGAATCTCTCTTTACTGTATATGTCTCTCTTTTTCTGACCACATGAGCCTTTAAATTACTGAGCAATATGGGTAAGATTAAAGCCGTGGCTTTGCCGGCTAGATCCAGCCCATTCCTTAGCTTTCCAGCCTCATGGCGGAAATAATGGCTGTAGCCATTTTTATTGCCACAACTCTATGGCATTTCAAGGTCCCTGCCAGCAAGCAAGCTGCAGCATTCTGCTCACAGACCACACTCATTTGGCCTGCCTGTCTGAAAGAGTCAGAGTTTGCCCTGGCAGGACAGCCCAGAAAGCCGGCACTTTAGAATGGCGTAGCTTTTTTCCTGCTACAGCTGAAAACTGAAAAGCATGCGTTCAGCTTTTCATCAACACCGTTTTAAGTGTTTTGTGGCAGGACCTCTTAAAAGAGCTGCAGGGTTTTGCAGCTAGAGTCAGGAAGCCTCTCTTAGATGAGAGCGCTTACTTGCCTCTGGCAAGCAGAGCAGACCCGAGAAATTGCTGCTACCAAGAAAACATGCTTTACTCTATTCTTTCCCAAGCTTTCTCAGGCTTTCTGTGGATTCAGTTATCCACATCTGGGCGCCATTTGTAGAAGGAGCTGCGGGCAGTGTTTCTGCCGCCCAGCTCCCGGCTGCCTGGCTAGCCTCACCACTTCTCACTGATTACAGTACATTCATTGATATATTAGGGGGCAGGTGTCTCCCTGGCATTCATAGTTTATCTAAATGAGACCTCCATAATGACTGCATCTTATGTGACTTTACTGCCTTATACTCTTCAGCCCCTTCCTAAGGTTGTTCACACCTTCCTTTCTGTCCTTACTATACCCAATGCACATGCAAAAGCCCTTGCAATAGTGTATTACCCTTATTATTTACAGGTCTTTACCCACTTGACCACACCACAAATTAATTACTCCTCAAACCCAGGCACTGTGCCGCAGTTGTCTTTGTATCCTAGGTACCTTACCAAGGATTGTGCCTCATCCACATACTATTAAATTGCTTAGAATTCTGAAGACCAAGCAGGATCCCTTATACCAGAGGAGGTTGGTAGATGTTAAAAGGAAAAGAATGAGAGGACTGGAGAGTTGGCTCAAAGGGTAAAGGTATTTTCCCTTAAAACAGGAGGGAAATTCTGACATATGCTACAACATAGATAAACCTTCAAGACATTATGTTGACTGGAATAAGCCAGACACAATGTAGTATTAGGAGCGGCGGCGGGGCTGCGTCCTGCCACCCGGCTAGCTTTACCCGAAATAATTACATAGAAACTGTATTCTTTTAAACACTGCCTGGCCCATTAGTTCCAGCCTCTTATTGGCTAGCTCTTACATATTGATCTAACCCATTTCTAATATTTTATGTAGCACCACGAGCTGGCTTACCAGGAAAGATCTTAACCTGCATCTGTCTGGAGTGGGAGAATCATGGCGACTCACTGACTCGGCTTCTTTCTCCCAGCATCCTGTTCTGTCTACTCCGCCTACCTAATTTTCTGTCCTATTAAAGGGCTAAGGCAGTTTCTTTATTTAACCAATGAGTTAACTCCTCCATCATTTTATGATATAGATATAAATAATTTACATTGGTATGATTTTAAGGTCAATTTTGTTATAAATATATGTATTTCTGATCTTTATTAAGGTATTATGATTATGTAGTTCATTTAAAAATGTAATGTATAATTAAGAAATATAGGTTGTTAATAAATAATCATCTATGTAACGACATAAATGAATACAGACAGATTATAAAAATATATACAGCTTTAATGAGGAAATAGACTTACAGGACCACAGGTTCCCACGAAGAACAGGAAAGCAGAGAAAAAGGCTGCTGGGATCACTCCCAGCAGATTTATCAGTAAACATTAGCCCGAGGCAAACACGCCCCCAATGGGTGGGGCTTATCCCTACAACACAAAATGATAAATACTGTGTTTTCCATTTACACCAAGTAGCTAGAATCGTACTCTGGCCTCACACACATAATGCACATAAAAAAGTTAAACCTTTAAAGTAAAATAGAAACAGCCTCCCAAAACAATCACCACCACAATGAAACAAAACACCTACCCTACCAAATGAAAATAAGGTAATATATTTTAAGAGGATTTTTGGTGTGTGGGGTCCTTTGAGACAGTGTCTTACGATGGCAGCCCTGTCTGGCCTGAAACTCACTATGTGTTGTGTAAAATTTTGACTGCATTCTGATGCTCCCAAGACTTCCAATAAAATTTGCTTTGAATCAGAGGGTGGAGCTAGCTACTAGCTAACCAAAGTTAACAATAGAAGCTTTAGAGGACTGAGGACAGATAGAGAGACAGGAAGTGGTAGGACGGGTCTTAGAGAGGGCCTGGCCCTTCACTGGTCACTTTGCCACTGCTTCTTTACTCATTCAGGTTCTTATCCCGATATCTGAATCCCAAGTTTTTATTGATAAAGAATAATAACATAAACGCTTCAAGTATGTAGACCAGGCTGGCTTCAAACTCAGAGATCTACCTGCCTCTTCCTCCTGGGTGCTCTGATTAAAGGAGTATGCCACCATGTATGGCATCTCTGAGATTTTATGAAAATAATTTTGTAATTTATTCTTTCAAGTGTTTATACATGTACACCATGTGTTTTCATTTTGTCCATTCCTCCCTATCTCCCTCCAACTCCTCTTTGAACCTACCACCCTGGTTGTTAGATGCTGACATTACTTGGTCATTTCCTTGTTTTTATGTCTTTCCAGGTGGTGGTTTCCTTATTTTTCAAGTTCTCTATGTGGGGATTGAATAACCTGATTCATAATCATTCCTTTCTTATCCTTTTGCTTATTTGAAGCTTCTTTTAGAATGCTCACTCTGTGAATATCTTATTATTCATTGAACTTTCAGTGCTTCTGGCAAATCTCTTTATGTGATCAGGAATCTTAGCTTTAAGTATGAATGCATTGATAGAAAATATCAAAGGTGTGAAGTGTGATCCTGAACTTGCTTGAGGAAGGACTCTGCCCCAATACCATTTCAAGAATGAGATCTTGGGCTCTTCAAATCATATAAAAATGGATAGCACTTATATACTCACTCTCAAACTTTACTGATATTTCTTATTATTTGTGTATATGTGTATGAAGTGTTCATGTGTATGAATATGTAGAGGCCAGAGGTTAACATCTAGATTTCTTTGTCTCTCACTTTCTACCTTTGAGACAGTTTTCTCACTGAACCTGGACCTCACCATTTAGCCTAGATTGGCCATCAAGACTCCAGGGTCTTCTCTCTGTGCCACCATACCCAGCTTTTACATGGCCTAAGCTCAGCTCCCCAGCTTGGACAGCAAGCACTTTCTACATTGAGCCATCTCCTTCCTGTTCGTGACATTTCTGAACTATGTCCTACTTTGTGCACTCCTCATTAGGCCTCCTACATTGCTATAGTAGTGGCCCTTGATCCCATCATTTGAACTAAAAGGTTTGCTAGCCAATTCTCCATCTTTCTTAGGATCAGCTATATTAAAGTGAAATTATAAAACCATCACCATATAAACATGGAGTAAACTGAAATAGTGTTTCCTAAAAGAAATGAAAATCCATTTAGTTTAATGAACTCTTATTTTTAATTATGTAGTCATTTATTTTTTTAAATCATACAAAGTAGCGCTTTTTGTTGTGGCATTTTCATACTATGTATCATTATGCTCCAATGTCTAGTTCCTCCTTCTTACAATTTTGAGTGTCCATAATGAGCAGGAGTTCTCATAGGCATAATGAGACATGACTAGACAAATTAATTGACTTTTGAGAGGACTATAACACAATCGCAATCTTTTGCTTCTTTCCAGAGAGTGGGCCATGGTGATGACAACCATGCAGATGCTGACCGATCACCTATATTTCTTCAGTTTATTGATTGTGTTTGGCAGATGACAAGACAGGTAAGAGATTTCGAGTACATTTCCAACCTGTTATAGTCTTTGGTTCAAATATACTTCATAGTTGAAAATTAAATTTCCATTTCATTAAATTTCAAAATGAGGGTGTGTGCATGTTAAAAATGGCCCCATTTAGCCAGATGATGGTGGCACATGCCTTTAATCCCAGCACTCGGGAAGCAGATATAGGCATATCTTCCTGAGTTCCAGGCCAGGCTGGTCTACAGAGCAAGTTCCAATACAGGCTCCAAAGCTACAAAGAAACCCTGTCTCAAAAAAAAAAAAGACCCCTTCTATTATTCAATGCAGTTTGGCTCTTATTCACTTAAAAATGTGAGTAGAAAAGTAGAATTTTCTTCCGCTAGCAGTTTTGGCCAATCCTCCTATCCACTAACTGCATGACACTTACTCCAAGATTTCATCCCACCTTAGAACTGCTAGTTAAAGAGTCAGTCCAGGGCATCTGAGAATCCTCACACTCTGCTCCAGGCCATAGCCCTCCACATACCACAGTCACTGAGAGTAATAAGTGTCTAAGCGCCAATAACAGGAAGCTCGGGAGCTTTTTGTCCTAAGTTGTTATTTTAGTTTCTTAACTCCATTGAGCAGGGTTCTGGTAAGTAAGGAAACACATGGGGATCCTCCTTCCCTAAATTAGTCAGGTCCTACAGCTTCACTTTAAGTAAGACCCACTCAGATATTCCCTGATCTCTAACATCCAAGTCTGAGTTTGGAGTATTAGCCTTGGGATAGGAGGCTGTGCCAGAGACATGAACTTGGACCCAGAAAGAAGGAGAGAAAAAGCAGAGCAGTTTTCCCCAGTGTGTACTACTCAGTCTGGCTTGAGTGGATGTAAGTTGGAGATAGAACCAGGGCCTGGATGCTGTCCTTCCTGTGCATCTGTGAGAAACTCCTAGCCATCTTCAGGTCCCAATGCCTTGAGGTGCATGTTTCATGCTCCTGAAAGCCCTTTCAGAGGACATTTATCTTCTCACCATGGAAAGCTATGAATTACCATCCTTGTTTGCTCACTGTGGCCTGCTATTACTGGTAGAAGTGTGTTGGGATGAGAAAATGTTAGGAACAAGTACATCGCCTCTGCTGCCCTCCCCATCCCAATGTGGACTGTTTCCCAGCAGCATCCCCTGGGATCTTGGTAGCCATACCAGCTCTAGACTCACTACATACCTGCTGATGCTCAAAAGCTAGAACCAACACTCTGGGCTCCCAAGCCCCTCAGGCTCTTCTGATGTTTGAGGGCACAGTGCTATACCAGACCAACTGGAACTTGAACCAGCACATGAATCCCCTGGGGTTCTTATTAAAATGCCAGAGTGTGCATCAGTGTCTGTATGCTGAAGTTTGCAGAGCTGCCTTTTTGATGCTATGAGTTCACAGACTGTGGCAAGAGTCTAAGATACAGGCCTACCTCTCAAAATGAGAAACAAGGGGAGAGGATTTGGAATAGATTTTACAGGCCATCACTTGGAGCAGGCTCTCTTACCTTTAGACTTAGCATCCACAAGCTGACAGGGTTCTTGTGTTAACTGAGTTTCATGTCAATAGTAGGTCTGAGGGGATCATGCCCAAGTGAAAGGTAACAGAAAAGAGGCTGAGAAGGACTAGAGTCTGGCTGGAAGTCCTTCTGTTTGTGGTACTAGTGACAAAACTTGATGGTTCTTACATTCAAGAAAAGAAAGCATGAAACACGTTTTAGAAAAAAATACCTTAAAAGTTAAATGCAAAAAAATGTCATAATATTGATCTGAACTAGCTCATTTTCCCCAAATACTTCTGAACATGCACATTGGTATGCACATTTGTGTCTGTCCTTCCAAACTGATCGATTCATACTGATTAGTGCTTATTTTTACCTCTAAGCTGTTCTTTTGTGCTACTTTATTGGTTTTTAAGAAAGTATATAGGGGGTTTGGATGCAATAGGGGCCTCCCAAAACTCTCTGATTCTGTTCATTAAATGTGTGTATAATTTTTCTTAAAGTAACATTAGTACCTGAGGAGAAGAGATAAGTCTTTAGCTATAAGTCAATAAATAATTTTTACATAAACAAGCTAGTAAAATATGTAGCCATGTAATATGATTTGCTTATTTTTCATTTTTTCTACTGCAAATTGAGTTCAATCAGTATAAAGTCAGAAAAAAATTCTCAAAATACAAGGAGCTGTTTTGTATGTAGACTATTACAAAAGGAACTAGAGAAATGCTTGAGGGATTTTATAGCATCTCAGAAACTTTCTATAGCATCTGTAGTTTAAAGGAACATTTGCCCTTTGGGATAACCCTTGATTCTTTTGTTCCTCAAAAAGTATAGAATTTCAGTGTACATTATGATGGATTTTTTTGAGACTACATTGTAGGTAAATTTTTAATATAGTCTCTGGATGATGACAAGAAAACAAACTACAGCTTGTAGAAATTTAATCTTCTGTTTGCAATTCCCTGGCACTACCACTGTCCCTACTGTACTATATCCTGAATTATTTACTGCAACACTGCTCTTTGAGCAATTGCCATCTTGACCCAGTCACCCAGTAGGTGTATATGGGTTTCTGATTTTCATGAGTGCTGTCAGGCTTGATTTTACCCTTGTCTACATTGTCTTCCCTCACCTGGCACCTAGTTGGTCATACTAAAGCTTGTAGATACTGCCACTAGAACACACCACCCAAGCTTCCAAATCCAGAATATAGACTTCTAGAATAGGTATAAATCAGTGTTCCAGTTGTCTCAGGCTACATACTACTAGCCTAACAACAGTTAGGAAACCTGTATGTCAGTGATCCTGGTTGTCACTCAAGAGATGCCAAGATTAGACATACTAGTATGCATCACTCTGAGTGCATAATAGAAATTGTTTTTGAAGTGCTAGGGATTGAGTCTGGAGTCTTGCACATTTTAGACAAGTGTTTCATAACTGAAATACCTGCACTCTGCCCAAGAATAGGTCTTTAGTATAAACTGACTTGATGTTAATATGACTTCTGTTTATTTGCTTTTGTTCCAGCTTCCTTTGTTTCATTCAACAGAGTATATTTCAGTGCTTTAAATTAGAACTCTGGCACATGGTAGGCACTCAGTACAAGCCTGCTGCTGAGATCGTTATTATTTCCAGATGTCTCATGGCTGTTAAATGGCTGGCACCTGTTGGCAGTGCTAACAATCCCACTGAAATTCTTAATAACCACATTATGCATTGCTTAAAACAATTGAGGTGAAACCATGTGGTTTTTCTTCTTTAATCTGGTAATATGATTAATTGTAGTATTTGATGTTTTTTGTAATAGTGATTTTTTTCTGTTAAACCAACCTTGCATTCCTAGGATAAACCAGATGTTATCATGTAATACTGCCCTTTTTATATACTACTAGATTCAGTTTGTTTACACATTGGTGATGATTTAGAAGTATGAGTTCTTGGGGTTGTATTTGTGGGAGCGTTCTTAAGTATGAGTAGTCTCTAATACATATAGACCTAGTTACATATTCAATTCCTCTTGAATAACTTTTGATAAGCATTGAACCTGGAGAGCTCCTCCCCACTCTGTGACCTGCAGTGTGCCTCCAGATGGGAAGCAGATCCAATAATAGTGCTTTCCTCACTGACTTGTCTTTTCTCAAGGGCCACAGTTCCATGTTGCCTACTGCCAGTATCTAAAGACATTTGTTTCATGTTGTGTTTAATCGAGCTTTCTAGTTCTTTCTGACAGAAGGGTAACTCTGAGCTTTGTTCTACCCTATAAGAAACTGGAAGCTACCTGGTTTTTTGAGTATTGAAAAACATAACAAATTGTGTTGGTTATAGTTGTTCCTTAACCAGATATATCGGCTTGACCTTGAAATTCTCAATTGGTTAAATTTTGCATGTACTGTTGATTTTTAATCTGACAATATTGCATATTGTAGTTCATTTCTTTCTCTCACAAATAAGTAATATGACTTGTTTTAGAAATTAGACTTTAAGACTAAACTTTATTTTTTCTCTTTATTTAAGTTTCCTTCAGCATTTGAATTTAATGAATTATTCTTGATTACAATTTTGGATCACCTCTATAGCTGTCTTTTTGGAACCTTTTTGTGCAACTGTGAACAACAGCGCATCAAAGAGGTAAGTGTATTTGCTTCCCCTATTGTTCAGGCATCTTTCCTAGTAAGGTCTATATATGTATAGTGCACTAGGGAGACAAAAGAGAGCTGGAGTTCTTGGCAGCATGAACCACCATGTGGGTGCATGGAACCAAACCCAGGTCCTCTCTAAGAGTGGCGAGTGTCTTTAACAGCCAAGCTGTCTCTCTAGCCCTTCTGCTAACTTAATTTTTAAAAAGGGGGCATTAAATAGTAAATATAATGGCATGTAAAACAAATGTCAATAAAGATGCATAAAGCAAAACAAAGGAAACCCATAACAGCAGGATGAAATCTACGAACTGTGTCTTTACCAATTCTTGTAAAATAGAGTACAAGATTTATTCTTCATGTTAAAAAAAAAGCTCAACGTAGATTACATAATACAAAATTTACTCATCAGAAGTATACAGTTCAGTACAAGCTGATATTTAATGTCATAAATATTTTAGCAACCCTCTTGGAAAATTCCATATCTATTAGCAGTTATCTTCATATCCCCAACATCTAGAAACTTGCCTGTCTCTTAAAGGTCTGATTTCCAAAATATATAAAGAACTCAAGAAACTAGACTTTAAAATGCTAATTAACCCAATTAAAAAAAATGGGACACTGAGCTGAACAGAGAATTCTCAACAGAAGAAGTTCAAATGGCCAAAAGACACTTAAGGTCATGCTCAACCTCCTTAGCGACCAGGGAAATGCAAATCAAAACAACTTTGAGATACCATCTTACACCTGTCAGACTGGCTAGAATCAAAAACACCAAGGATAGCCTTTGCTGGAGAGGGTGTGGAGAAAGGGGCACACTCATCCATTGCTGGTGGGAATGCAAACTTGTGCAACCACTTTGGAAATCAGTGTGGCGGTTTCTCTGGACATTTCCTATAAATGGACTCATACAGTAGGCACATATTTGTGAGTGACCTACTTAACCTAGTGGAACAATTTCAAGGTTCATCCATATGACAGCATATTCCTTTTTATGTTAAGCAATATTTCTTTATGTGAACAGAGCACATTTTGTGTGTCCATTTATCAGTTAATAGATATTTCATTTTTTTTCTTTTTGTGGCTCTTTTAAATAATGTTGCTATAAGTGTTCATGTCCAAGTCCCATTGTTTAATGGTTATCTGTGCCACTATAACCACATATTTGGGTATTAGGGTGTTTTATTCAGATGAACAAATCTAATTGTTACACTATTTCTAAAGTGTATACTGTAAAATTGAGAGGGAGATATAATGTGATGGAAATATAAACTTTTCTAGCCTACCACAGTGGTGTTTTTGTGCAGATAACCATGCCATTGCAGGGGATCCTAAATGCAAATTTAACCCACATTTATGATTATGAAGAGTCACAGAAACAAACATCAATCCAGACTTGAGTATGTATTTGTTATTAATGAGCCTGCTTATCCTGTAGATGCTAGAAAGTTCTTATTCTACCTCATTACAGATACAATTGCCAGAGATTGCCTAACTTGAACACTGTGTTTTCCTGGAACAGCACACATGAGGCTATGCATAGCCAGAGGGGTGGGCCTTAGTAAATGTGCATAGATTTTTCTGTGTTTGAATTCACTTCATTATCCAAATTCTTCCCTTTCTGAAATACTAATCCTTGAGACTGCGGAGAACTTATTTCAATGTAGTACTTTTTTTCTTTTTCAGGATATATATACAAAGACTATATCTTTATGGTCTTATATTAATAGCCAGCTAGATGAATTTTCAAATCCCTTCTTTGTGAATTATGAAAACCATGTGTTATATCCTGTTGCTAGTATGAGTCACTTGGAATTGTGGGTAAATTATTATGTACGATGGAATCCACGGATGAGACCACAGGTAATTTTGTATTCTTTTTCTTTTTAAAAGAATAAGTCTTTCTTTTCAAATGAAGTTGGTATTATAAAAATGTGTGTATAGTAGATACTGACATATTGAAGGGCTATTGTTCTTAGAAGTCAAGGCTCCATCTTTTGTGTTCCCATTTCAGAAGGTTCCACCCACATATCAACCCTGATACCACTTGCTGAGTTAGAGTTCCAACTCTTACATGTATGTCTTCTGACAAAAGTATGAAAAGTATGAAAAGATGAACGTATCATCTCTTGCTGTGTTTGCTTCTGAATCTTATAAATTTCTGGGAGGTATTGTGGGTGGCACCTCTCTCTGCAAGTATACATATGGAGGCAATGGAGGCTTGGGAAAATGCACCGAGGTTCACTTCTAATGTAATAAGAAGAGGATTGTGATGAGTTGTCGAGCAGCTACAATAAAGTTTCCCTAGCCTGCTACATAATTTCACAGTAAAGAAACAGATTTTGACATTTAAAAAAAGGTACAGTGCACAACAGAGGCCAATCAAGCAAGCCTCCCTCCCACTTGTTCTGTTCAGTGGCTGAGCTTTTGATGCTCCTGGAGTGCTCCCCTGATCAGATATACCAGAGCTTCGACCCAGCCTTGCTCTCCACCCTTAATCTTCTCCACATTGAAGCGTGGTTAATAAAAGCCCAGAGACTGAAATTGGGGTTCAACCTGAAGATCTGAAAAGCAAAGCAGCCAGCCACTGGCTCCTACCTCTATCTCAGTTCGAAATGGTGATCCTGCCTCCAGGAATCTCAGAATGAGACTGTGACTGAGAGCTGCCCCCTCCCATCTTATATTGCTCTCTAGGGCTGGGATTAAGGGTGTGCACCACTACTGCCCGGTTTCTATGGCAAACTAGTGTGTCTACTGGGATTAAAGGTGTGTATCACCACTTGGCTGGACTATAAAGCTGACCAGTGGGGCTGTTTTACTCTCTGATCCTCAGGTAAGCTTTATTTACTAAAATACGAGTGAAATGCTGCTGTACCACATAGGTAGCCAGACCTGGCGGGGTCTAGGTCTAGAAAGATGTCATACAGAGGCAGCCTTCTGCTGCGATTTTTGTTGTTTCTTGAGTTTAATACTCTGGTGGTTTAAAGGACAGCTAACAGGAATATGTTGTTAGTTTTTGCTTTAACATCACTAATTTCATCATCCAAGGACCAGAAACTCATCCTGCTCCTCATCGATCCCTCACCTGAAGTCTGTACACTCTCTATTTCTTCCTTAAGCCCCGCTAGCTAGGGGAAAGTTGAAACTACTCCTTTCTGTTTTCTTTGCCGAGAATGGAACTCCAGGTGCTACCATCACTTTGCTTACCCTCCCTCACCTAGACAGTGCGCTCACTTTTGCACTCAGCTGTGCCCTTCAGCTGACATATACATATCTCCTCCCCTGATCTTCTTTTGTGTGACATTGCAGCCCAGGCTGAGGGCTTTTTCTGATGCTTTTCTATTAAATTCCAAATGTTCTACATGGCTAGAGCTTTCTTCCTCTACATTCTGAGTTAGCCCTGCCACCCTTGGACCTCGGGAATATTCTCTGAAACTATGTGATCAGACTGAGCCCAGCACTTGCCCTCCTTGCAAGGCCAGGTCCTAGGTCCAGGCCCTATGCTCCCCATGGCCTATACCTCTACTGCCCCTTCTCTTTCAGTGCTAGTGGCTCATCAGAGCCCCACAGAGATGGAAGTGCAAGGGGCATGTCTGTGCTTCACTGCAATCCAGAAATACTTGCCTTTCTGACCTTATCAGTATTTTTGTACTGGGCTATTTCAGGGTCCGATGAGCACTTCTTTTTCAGTAAGTAGAATCAGATTTATCAAAAATATATTACTATTTGATTAGTGTGTGTTGTACAATGGCACATGCAGGGGTTTCATTATGACATTTCCATATATAACACATAATATTATTTGATTATAATAAGCTGTCATTGCCCATTTACCTATTCACTCTTTCCCCCTTCCATATCCCTCATAGTTCTCCTTTACTTACCATGTTTCCCTTGCCCAGATTTCTCATGTGGCTTAGGAAACCAAGCGTGTATTCCACTTGCAGCAGCTTCCTCCTGTTGTATATTTTTGTCATGCTTAGGCACCTGACTGAGTAACAGAAAAGTTGGGCTATTATACCATGTTGCAAACTGGCCACTTTATATTACTTAGAAAAGGCTACTAAAGAGTTGTCTTGATGACTCATGACTAGGCATATAGAGTGGGTGGAATGTCTTTAACATTAGGGGAATACCAAGTCAGTGCACTCTGGGAAATGAGTGGCTTCTCAGGGACTGCAGGAGTTGCCATCTGCCCATACCCATACTCTGTACTCATCAGGTTGCAAACTTGAAGGGTGGTGAAGCTATGTAGAAAGCATCCTCATAGCTATGTAGATTCCTTCTGCTAGTGCTTAGCAACATGTCTTCATTGCACACTCCTGCAGTGGAGGGCTGCCAGGGACCAAGTCATTCGTAAAACTTATAGCCTGCAAGAGAGTCTGTCTCTAAATGCAAACTGCAGACAGTTTCCTATAAAGGTAAGCAAATCAGGGTTCAGCATGTCGAGGGCAATGAAGAGCCATAGCATTGCTGCTATCTTGCACCTCTGTGTTTCACTGAGCATATAACTTCACTTAATACTCATGAAAGTCCCACACAAAGAGTGAAAAAATGACAGAAAGAAACCAGAACTCATCCAGCACCTTGCTGCCTGGTACATGTTGGCATGCACATGCCCCTGTCCAGGGTCAAACTCCATCTTTATCAGTGATTTGCTGCCAGATCTAGAACAAGGTCCTGAGCCTTCATAGGGGCATGTAAGCATGATCTGCACCAAGTAGTTCATAGCACCATGCTGTCATACTGGCCAAGTGACAGGCGTGGGAAGGCAGCACTCTGTTTTCCCTCAACAGTGCTGTGCAAAAGGGAGGACTGAGAAGGCTATCTACGAGTCATAGTTTCCCCTGAATGTAGCAAATGCACACCAATACCTCCTAAGCATGCTGAGCATACAGTGTTTTGGGAGGTCATGCAGAACTTTGGTGACGGCAATTCTAGAGGGGTAGGTGACATTTGTGTGGCAAGGCCAGGTTGTGTTCGGAAAATATTGCTTCTCCACTGCCAGCATTCAGATAGAGGAAAGGGTGATGCACTGAAGACTGGGGCTGGGAAATATACAGGTAGATGGTGTGGATAGAAAATGGAGCCAGCTGAAGTAGAGAAAAGTGTGCAGAAGAAAGTAAGGACACAAGACATCAGGTTTCTGAGACAAAGAAGTAGTAAAATTGGCCACTGAGGACCTCCGTATCAGCATCCAGCAAAGAATGGGTATGGTGTATGGCAGTGGGTATCCTCTTAGGGCCCTCTTGGCTTGAATCTTATACATGCCCAAGAGATAGACATGACTGGCCTTTTCCTGGGCATTTTCTCTAATATAACCACATTGTAGCTAAGCCTCAGGGTTTTCTATTCCTTCAGGCATGCCTCTGCATACCTAAAAATGCAATTGAAATGTGAGAAAACATACCAAAAGCTACATGAAAATATAAGGCGATAGCAGTTCACTGAGCAACCATGGGTCCCAGACCCTGCATGTTTTGCTCCCAAGATCCCATGTGAGTTACTGATGAAGACTTGATTGCAAAGTATTATTACCACCTGTGACTGGGCTAAATGATCCCATGCCTGTGGTAAATAAGACAGACATCTTGAGAGGAATGGAGCATTCCCCCAGAGCACCATGGCCTCTAGAGCCAGCCTTTGCTATATGATAATGGTGTTTCTGACTTTCTCTTTCTGGAGCCTGCCAAAATGGAGTTTTGATTTTTTTTTTTTTTAACATTCCTGTTGTTTGAGACACCTGGCTGTCTTTGCTCGTTCTCCTCCTGTCAGTCTTGCTGGGTCTCTCCCATCCCACTAAGAAGGATGATTGCCAGTAACACTCAGAATGATAGTTTCAAGTATTTGAGGGTATAGAAGCAGGACCTGGTAAGAGGTGGGCCAGAGAAGTAGGCTGGCCTTAGAGGCCAAGCTCAGGGTCTTACTCTTAGTCCTGAGGAAGTAGACACTGAGGAGTGGTATGTGGTGAGCCATATTGTCTCCCTGAGGCTTAGGACCAAATCCAGTAGCTGCTGTGTGTACAATGAACTGGAAAGGAAACAGGGCTCTCCAGACCATCCCCATACCTCCTTTGTCCGCAGCTTGTGACCTTTGCTGCTCAACATCACCCCCAGTCTGAGAAATCTATATGGTCATTTTTGTCTATACGGGAAAAGCTGGGCCTCCAATCTGGGCTCCTAGTAGGTACTGAGGGTGTCTGTTAGCTTAGAAAGCTGGGTGTGATGAGCATAAACACGAGGACCTTCTCATCGCTTTGTTCTGCTCCCCCACCATCATCAGGTGGGTCTAAAAGATAATCAGGGTGAAACAATGAAAATGCACTAGTTGGGAAACAAAGGGCTGGTCTCCTGGCGCACCTGCGTGCTGGTAATGCCCTTTAGGGGCTTTCCGCCAGCTCCTGTTCCAGGTGATGAAACATGGAGGTCTGTGCTGAAGAGAGTGCTGACTTCCTGGAAGTGTTTATAAAATACACAAGTACAGGGCTAATGGAGCTGGGGGCTGACGAACACTGCTTAGTCCGGCAGCTGCGAAGAAGCTGCTTGCACTTCCGACTCTTCCAAAGGCTGCCTTGTTGACTTGTGGCTACACCTGAACCTGTTTGCTCCTTCCTGAGAGCAAAGAGAATGGAGATTGAGGATGGCCTGCCTACCCCAGTGCCTTTTCATGCCTAGCTTGGCCCCAGGGGCTGCAGGACAGCCTGGGTAACCATCAAAAGCTCCTAACTTGTGGAGACGGAATCACTGTGCTGGTTAGTTTTATGTCAGTGTGACACAGGCTAATGTTATCTGGGAAGAAGGACACTCAACTGAGAAAATGACTCCATAAAACTGGCCTGTGGTGTATTTTCTTGATTGGTGATTGATGTAGGAGGGCAATGCCACCCCTAGTCTGATGACCCTGGGTTCTATAAGAAAGCAGGATGGGCAAGCCATGAGAAACAAGCCAGCAAGCAGCACTCCTCCATGGCCTCTTCTTCAGCTCCTACCCCCAGGTTCCTGCTTTGAGCTCCTGCCCTGGCTTCCCTTGATGAGTGTGGCCTGAGAGCTGTAAGCTGAAACAAACCCTTTCCTCCTCAAGTTGTTTTGGGTTCTGGTGTAATATCACAGAAATAAAAACCCTGACCTTAGAAGACAGTCACTTACACTTGGTGAAACATTGGTCAGTGGTCAGGAGTCTGGGCACATAAGTGTCTGGGTGGTAAAGAACCATTAGGCTATGAGCCTAGATACTGAAATGCTGTATTTGGAACAAACCATGGTCCAGCAGCATTGTGCTAACAGCCTTATCTCTGTTCACTGCCAGATGCCAATTCACCAGAATCTCAAGGAGCTGCTGGCTGTCAAGGCTGAGCTGCAGAAGCGTGTGGAAGATCTGCAGCGGGAGGTGGCCACACGAGCCATCTCAGCTTCTGAGAGAGGCTCCTCGCCTACCCACTCGGTCACTCCTGTCCACACCTCAGTCTGATGAACAAGGCCAGTGTCCTGGGCCAACCATCCTTCTGCTCTACTGTCTTCCAGCAGCTCAGGGACCTGGCCAATGATTTTATGGTTCTAGCTTGTCATCTTAGGATTAGGTCCAGAGACCATTTGTGTGGCTAGGTGACAGCTCCTATTAATAAGTTCTTTTATGTGAACAGCCTGTGACTTTCTTGAGGGCAGTCTCACAGGGGCATAAGATGTGACACCCACTCTGTGAGCTACCTTGTCTTATACAGGTAGCTTGGGAAAAACTAGATTGAATACAGTGTGGTATTTCAGCTTAAGAGAATCTCCTACTACTTCTTTCCAAGTTAAGTCCTTTGTTAGGAACAACCTGTTCACGTATAGAACGCATTACAAGCCATGTGGCTTCTCTCAGCCATTCAGCACAATTTGAAAACTGGTTCTAAATGAAATGCTAGTGTGGCAAATGGACCACTGCCACTTGTTCTGCAGTTATCTTCATGCAAGAAGTCCTCCTGTACAATTGGTACAATATGTACTGCTGTGTACATACAAGGTATTTTTTAAAGAGAAACATGCCTTTATTTTCCTATGTCCTTTTTTATGTTTAGAATAGTTGTCTCAGGAGTCATTTGCTGAACTGTGCTGTATGAGAAATTCTTGCCCAACAGAGTTTATGCTGACTTTTGTGTGGTACATTTGAATTAAGATTTCAGATATGTCATCTCAGTGGCAATGTAGTATTGTTCTAACTCTGGGACTTGCCTTTTGAGGCGGCACAACCCATTCATTCACTGATAGAGGTAACAGAGAACTATGAATGCTCAGTCCTCTGGCCTTGTTGCAGGTAAACTGAGGGCTCAAGCAGCAATTCTCTGTGTGTGTTGACAGCTCTCTAAAGGATCAAGTCTTGGGAATTGTTCTGGCCATTGAACCCTGCATCCTACGACCTGTTAAGATGTCCAGCAGCCGTGTCAGAGCAAGTCTGCTTTCCCTGCTATATACCGGGACACCATGTCTTCATTTATCACAGTCCCTTCTCAGTTTACCTAATAGCTGCCTGTCCATTCTTTAAAGCAACCAATGTGTTGCAGCTTTGGTTTGGAAAGCATAGCATGCTCTTCCTTCCTTGCTTTTCCTTTCTCGGAGCCACCCTTGGCTATCCAGGCCTCACTCCGCAGTTAACAAATGGGCTCTGCTACTCCAGCAGTCCTTCTAGGAATGAATTTCCCATCAGCTCCTCTGTGTGCAGTGCCAGCATCCCCACCCCCGCTGACATGCCTAGTTTTGCATGTCACTAGGTCCTTCAGAGTTGGAGATGCGTTCGAAGCTGACAGAGTCGGCCCCTGAGCAGAGATGCATCACATCTTCCTCTGCTCAGCGTCAACTCACTGGATGCCATGCAGTTCTACATGTTGACCTCAGTTTTCAAAACATATTCGTAAAGGGTTTTCTACAGCTGAATACATAGAAAGTAGATGATTTTCAACTTGGAACATTCTGATTCTTACAGAAAACTATCCAACCATAAGATAACTAGAGACATTTATTCAAAGTTTGATAAGCTAAGATCAAGTCTCCATTTTTATCATCTAGGGGATTTGTTTCTAAACTATAGTTTGTCATATTAGTTTTGATTTATTCTCCTCATAATACAACACCTTATTTGTAAATGGATAAACTGCCATGCCATGAGTTCAGGGCCACCTTTAACTGTATATTGAGTTCTGGACCAGCTGGGCTATTTTGTGGAACCCTCTCTCAAAGTCAATACCAAAAAGAAAATAACACAAACTACAATATTTTTCCTTCATATAATTTTTAAAACTGGGAACATTTTCCCTAGAAATACTATGTAATTCCCCAGCAACAACAGGACTACTAAACATAGGGTGGGCTGGATGATGCTTTGACAGAACCAGAGAAGCGATAGGGACCACTGCTTGGTGGTCAGCCACCCTGGCACAGATTGGGATCTGTCCCCTCGTCAGGCCACGTCCTCCCCCCAGCTGTGTGCCTGCAGCACCCCAATGAATCTCCATTGGATTTTAAAGAAGCACAACAGAGTATTTCCCTTTGTTTGTTTCTAGCACAGAACTGTTTCTAAAACAACTTGAAGTGTAGTTTTCTTATAGAAACAATTATTTCATGTTTGTTTTATTTAAGTACTAGAATGTAAAACCTTTAAGGTTCAGATTTTTAAACAACTAGTATAATATTGTATTTGCCTCATCTGATGCACTGTATCCCAACCTGTAATTAAAATTAATATGTTTGCTCCCTGGTCTTTTTGTTGTCTCTTTTGACCATTCCAGTAGCTTTCCACCTGAGGAAAATGAGTGCTAATAAAGTAGCATGTTGAATGCTTACTATGCTCTTGCCACAGTTAATATATGTAAAGTGCCCAATGCTACTTGATTGACTTACTAAGTTGTCAGTAATTTAGTGTGAGTCTTGAGTGTTTGGGCTGGAACAGGTAGGTGATCTGATTTTCAAATCTGAAAGTCCCCTTGTTCATAACCTTGAAGAAAAACATTTCAACAGAAGATACAAAGACCTGGAGTAAGCAGAAGCAGTGGGTTCTCCTTATGCAAATACACTGTTCTCTTCAGTCCTTGTCGGCTCTATGGGACTGTGTACTTTTTTCAAGGTTCTAAAACCTAGTGTGAAATTACACCACCTCCTGTGTGCCACCATTCTTTAAGGGTATTACTCACCCTCTTCATGTGAATCATGGCTGAGTTAGCAAGAGAGCCCAATATTAGGCACAAGAGGGTTGGACTGCCTCCCAGACTGCCACCTGTAATAGTGCCCCATGGAAGAAAGCACACTCATTCCTGGCTCACTTTCAGGTCTGAGCAGGATGCTCCAGAGCTACCTGGATGGTAGGGCCAATGCTCATCCTCTTGAAGGAACTGATGCTATGGCAAAGGTGCTCTGCTTCGGCCTCCCCTCATTCTAGTACATCAGACAGTTCCTATGCTGTGTGAGCCTACCAGCCGTGATGCTATGGCAAAGGCGCTCTGCTTTGGCCTCTCCTCATTCTAGTACATCAGACAGTTCCTATGCCGTGTGAGCCTACCAGCCGTGAGACTGGACACTTTTGGAGGGGACTAATAGCAAAATGCCAACCTGCCCAACACACACCTTTGGCTGGGGAAATGGGAATGAAGTCAGTGTCATATCACAAATGACAGTAGGTAAAGATGGATATCATCAGAACAGAAGAAGCTGTTGAATTCCATTTTGTTTAATGCAAACACTAGACCATTTACAATTCACACTTGGACACAAGCACATAAAACAATGTACAGGGATTCTGGCAGTCTCCAACACATTTTCCTCAGAGAACTGGTACTAACTACAGCCCAAATGGCTGAGACAGCAGGCCTGTCCCACAGCAGGGTGGGCAGTCCCCTGCATCCAGCCACTTGAGAATGTTGAGCTTTTTTGACGTTCTTCCTGTCGAGTCACACCTCTAGAGATCTGATCTTGGCAATTGGCTCTTCCACTACATTCACTTTCTCCCATCTATTACCTGGGACTAGCCCAAGTTGGCCAGCTCAGCCTTCAGCGGGGACATAGAAGACCAGTCCCATGACTTCTGCAGGCCACAATGCCCCAGCAAGTATAAAATGCCAGTGGGAAGGAGGAGCCCGGCCCCTGGGATGAGACTGTATGAACAGGAGGCCGATGGCCCGCCCAGGCCTGTCCAGCCACTTAGCTAGCGCCTGCGGGCTGAGTGATGGGTTTTATGCAGAAGGGCTTTATGCAGAAGGCACCGAGGTAGCTAAGGGAGAGCAAAGTAGAGCTCTTTTTCACTGGAACCAGTGCTATTGAGAAAACAATTTCACAAGAGGGCATTTATTTTACATCATGGCTGTGGGGTTCAAGGGCTTTTGCCTTCAGACAGGCCTCAGCATAAAGGTGAAGTAGACAACCCCCCTGAGATTACCTTAGCCACACGTCAACAGGCCAGATACTAAAGTCTTCCTTAAGCCACCTCTAGCTCAGCACTGGCCAGAATGTGGCACCGCTGTCTCTTGATGTCCTTGGTGTCAGTGAGGCACAATTCTGAGGAAGTTGACAGCAATCTGACCAGCAAGTTAGAAGGTTCTGGAAACCGACACATCTTGCAAGCAATGTTTCCCTTGCTAATTAACTTGCTGAAGAACAAAGGGGGCTTCCTGAGGCCATGTTTTTCTTCCATCTTGGTGCCATTTCCCCAGTGTTCCAGCCTCCCTATCAGATCCACAGACCTAGTCTGCCTGGGACCAAAGGCCAGTCAAAAGGGGCATCTCATAGCCCACAGGTACACACATAGAACGAGTGTTCAGGCTGCTTGGAGACATGACACCACCAGCCCTCCACCATGAATAGTCTTTAAAGAACAAACACACTCAAGGCATGCATTAGACAGCACAAGGTTTCAGTGGTTTCTTAAGGTGGGTGTTGCCTTATCCCAGCTCAGCAGATGTGAAGGAGCCAATTCACAGTCTGGAATATATGGGGCCATCATGTCGTCCAGAGGAACTGTGAGTTTTGTAAGTAGGATCTTGCTTTCCCAGTGACACACGCTGTTTTCTGAAGTGCTTTTTGACAGGACAAACTATTAGTTCACATTACATTAGCTTAGCTTTCAATTGCAGGGTTCACTGCAGAGCTCACAGAAGCCAAGGGTCAAAAGTCAAAGGAACAATCCAGGAAGTAGCCAGCTCTGGCCCAAACTAGGTGGTAGCAGGCATCTCTGGGCCAGGTGAAGCCCTAGTTCTTGGTTTCCTGTATTTATCACAGTGAACATGTCTTCACTATAGCAGTGAGGACAAGCTACACAACTACAAAGGCAGCAGTGATATTCCACTCGGCTAAACCAGCTTCCCTTACCCCCCCCCCATCCCCATTTGCTCCTAATAAAGCAGCAACCATGCTTCTGGTTTCCATGTTCATTCTCAGGTTCTGTAGCTCTTGCTACCCAAATAAGATCATGTACAAGGCAGGGGTGAGCACCTACCCCAACCTGGTAGAAAACACGTTTCCAATGCAGAAGTTACCAGGCCAGCCAGAGACCCTTATGGAATCAGATGGGAATCAAGCCTGCAAGTCACAGCTCCCAAGTTCTCCGGATTCCTAAACTCAGGGTGAGGCGACCGTGAGATGCATGCTTGCACTAAAATAACTAAAGAGCTCGTGCCCCACCTGGACAAGCTCTCTGGAAGCAGAGCAATAGAAATCCGAAGTTGTGGAGAGAACAACAAAATGTTTTTAAACGCCTAGGGGTGTGTGTGTGTGTGTGGTGCACTTGGTGCTGGCCGATCTGCTTCTTGCAGAGGCCCCACTTGTACCAGACGCTAGCTGAGCAACCTGCTCACAGCTCTTAGTGGCCAGTGTCCCAGCAAGGCCTCCAACATTCTAGATGAAGAGTCTCATAGGACCTAGGGATTGCTTACGCAGAAATGTTCTCCTTCAGCGCTGTCTCCACCATCCTCTGGGACACCCTCACCTTGGTCTCCCTCCTTCTTCCCATGCTAAAGCTGGAGCAGGCTGTCTCTTTGACCCAGCAACTTGTAATGCTGGTGATCTGCTCAAGGCAGGTCTCAGGTCTCAGCACCAAGTCTCTTTGGAGTCACCATACTCTGCAGGACAGGGCACAGAAACGACACTCACAAACACCTAAGGTTTGTTTGTACAGAAAATTCAATACAAGAAGCCAGTGGCATGGGAAGAAACTTGAGGAAAAGGTCAGCAAATGAAATCTGGAGCTGGGTCACAAGCGATGGCACCCTTCCTGTGCACCTGCCACTGAACAGGGCCTCAGATCCGGGGTGCCTCAGGTGGTGGAGGCTCTGCAGACTGTGTTTCTTGTTTGGAGTATGTCACTGGGAAGAGAAGACATGTGTTAGGAGAGTTTGCGACCTCTGCTCTACCCAAGTCCCATTAGCAGTTTAATTCTGTGCTGCATGGGCAGGTCAGCACCTCCGAGGCCTGCTCACCGAGCCATGCATGAGTCCTGGATGCAAAGTTCAGGGTGGGTCAAGGGGAGTAAAGGCAGATGCCTGTCAGGCTGCACAAAGAGCCCTGCCTCCATTTCCTCATCTAGAAAATGGGCATGCTTCTGGATTAGTGGCTCTAAAGCATTCATCACAGCTCTTGGGTGTTCATCAGGGTTGGTGGAAGAATTACAGCTGTGACAGATATGGAAATGGCCTGTGGTGCTGCACTACCAGATAACTTCCAGAAGCAGTGGCCTGGGGACCTCATTCTCCATTACAGACCAGGTAGAGCCTCATCCTTCCTCAGCACCAGCCTCCATAGCTGCCATCCTGTAGCTCTGCTCTCTTTTCGTCTCGTCGGTGCCAGCACAGGCTCAGCTTTGGGAGAGCAGGCTACCTCACTGCCTCATGAAGCCAAGCTTCCCCAGGAGCAATCTTGGCCCACAAGAATGGTCCTCTCCCTCTCCTTTGGCCTTACCATATGTAGCCTCTAATTACTGGTAGCCACTGAACCCCAAAAGTGCTCAATAACCCCACAGAGGATAACAGAACTGGCTTTGAACTATGTGTCTCCTTGTCATTAGTCATTTTCTAACTGAAATCTCTAGAGACCATTACAGGTGAACAGAGACCTGCAATCCCAGCACTCAGGAGGTAGAAGCGGAGAATCAGAAATTCAAGGCTACTCCTAGCTACAAAGTGAATTTGAGGCTATCTTGCCTACCTGAGATTCTGTCACAAACATACAAAAGTTGAAAACAGAATAGAGGTCTAGATGCAAACCTTTCCCATGGATAAGCATGCCCAGGCCATATGTGTATGCTGGCAAAGAGGTAAGGTGTCCTGGGCTCACATTCAGATGATTCCACAGTTTGGGCTGAGCAGCAAAAGTACCTAGAAGTCATCACCATGGTGCCAGTGTCCCCATTCTTAAGAAACAGGGAGGCCAGCTGACCAGTCACAGGATACAGGCAGACCTGGGCCCCTGAAGATTTTGTAATGAGCAGACATTCCAGAAGCAGATTCTTATGGGCCTCCCTAACCCAGGTGTATTCAGTGTTGGAGCCTTCAGAGGGGGCACTGATGGAGAAGTCCTCACCTTGGGGTTCCTCACACACAACGGCTTCCAGGTTCTCCCCCTTCACATAGTCTGCATTGAGGCCCTCTGCAAAGAGCAAGAGCAAAGTCAAGGAGGAAACAAAGGAGCCCTCATGACTGAGAACTCCTGACTGTGTCTGTTATGACAGTAACCCTGCCAGAATCAGCCCCGTCCCTGAATCCCAGCACATCATCTTCGAGTCAAAGACTGGCCACCAAGGAGCACATTGCCCAGGACCGTCACTATCCTCGCAAACAGCATCATGCATCAAATACCCAACAATTCCCCTGCCCCTTTCCATAAAGGACCACTGCCACCATGTCAAGGCAAAGAGGGTACCAGATGACAGGGCTCCAGACCATTCATAAAACCATATGAGGCCCAGAGTCCAGGGAGGTAAAGAGGGAGCCAAGAGTTAAGGGAATGATTGATGGATGCAGGGTAAGGAGGGGCAGATATAGATGCACAGGAGCTCTCTCTGGAAACGCCAGCATGTGACCTTCCCAGCAGCTGCATGCACAAGGAAGCCATGGGAATGACTATTGTCCTTACTCATACTTGGAGGACCCAGGGTCTACGAGCAGCTGTTCCAGTCTAGTTTGTAATCTGAGTTTCCCCCCACCCCCACATTATCCTCAAGGACAATGAAGCAACTCAACAAAGCATCCTCTTCACTCGGTCAAAGGTCACCCATAACTCAAGGACTTGGAGCAGTGCTACACCCCTGTTTGTATAAGTGCCAGAGTCTTCTGTGTCTTCTCTCTTAACTGAGGGCCTGCAGGGAAAATGGGTTCTGATTCTAACTGACCAACTCACTGGACACAAGTCATTTTCCTGGCTTTTACCGGACATAATAGCTGTTGGGTTCAAAGGGAAAGTCAGATGGGCCTGTGAAAAATGTAGGTAGTATTCTCCAGCAGGGGTGGTTAACTACCATGCAAAGCCAGGCAGGCGATGGCCCCAGTGCCAATGGGCAGGAGCTGGAAGACGTGCCCTGGGCTTCCAGTCCACTGCCCATACTCCCATTTGGCAAGCAGGAGATAGCCTTTTTCCTCCAGTGGCTTCTGGGATATGTTCACCTACGGGTATGAGTGCCCCCCACCCCATGGACACGCCTGACTCCAGTTATCTTGGGCCTGGGAATAGATGAGGCGGCAGCTTACAACATGTCAGGAAAAGCTACAGATGGTATGGTCACAGGCAAATTGGTGAATGCCAGGGAGAGAGGCTAGGTGGAGAGCAGGGAGAAGGGAATAGTGAGGCTTCCAGGGCCAAAGCACAAGAAACATGAGAAGTCAAAGCACATGGTTACCTTGCCCTTCTGCTGCATCCAAAGGCAAGACACGAAGCTTAGAACTCTGGAGTAAGAACTCAGCTCCGGACAACAAACCCTTTGGGTATTTACGTGAGATTCACCGATACTTGGCCCTGAGAGTGGGCAGGGGAACTGAGTGTTCCCAAAATGGGAACCCCTTTGGTAGCAACAGGGGTTGGAGGCCAAAGAGGTAGGGGCAGGTTCTCCTGACATCCATCTCCCTGGGGCTTTCCAATCACTGGAGGCCACGCTTGACTCTAATCAGCAATCCGGTCAGACAGTGGAGATCAGAAGCACACACCTGTTTCTTACAAAGCTAACCACCCACACAAGCACCCTTGGAATCCTTCCTGATCGTGCGCTATCACAGTGGCAGTGACATTGCCTCACAAAGCTCCAGAATGGACAGTCAAGACAGGTGCAAGTTGAGTCTAGTCAGACATGGATATTGCAGGCTAATCCAGGCTCGAACAAGGTCAGCAGGGGGCGCTGTGGCAGCACAATGCAGCATGGCTGCTGCAGTCCCAGACTGGCCAGAGAGAAGGCTCCTTGGGAGAGGCCACCCCATGCCGGAACAGAAAGCAGAAAGGAGGGATGCAGAGGGGAAATGGCAAAGGCTGGGAGAGGACACCCCAGGCCGGAACAGTAAGGCTGTATCCTGGAGAAGGCAGAGCACATAGAAAGGGGAAATGGCTATGGCGAAGGAAGACTTCCTGGGGACAGGGAGAAGCCAAATGGCCAGGACTTTGAATGTCAAGTTCAGTTCAGGGTCTGGGCTGTGACTTGTAATCAATCATCAGGGAACGTGGGGAAGTCCAGTATATTTCAACAGTTCTCCCTGAAGGAGACGAGGTGCAAGGCAGACAGTCAGAGAGGAACGGATGGGCAACCAGAAGAGGGAAACGTGTGGGGCTCGTCAAGAGTAGGCACCGCGGGACTGCAGACTTCCAGCTTGGGAGGACAGACGCAGGAGCAGGAGAGACAATGAAGTCTAAGGTCCCAGCCCCATGTAAGCAAGTCAGCCTGCCTAGCCTGCTTGTTCAGCTTGGGAGCGCTCCTAACTGCCATGTCCTTAACAGATCAAGTGGGACAGATGAGGGCTGGACCAGACTCTCGCAGTCTCCCTCCCTTTGTGCCTCTCTGGCCTCACTGAAGCCCATCCACCCCATGAAGCTATGCTAGGCCTCTCCCATCAGTCCCTGTGACCCCATCTGTTAAGCCTGTAAATGTTACCTTATCTGGGATAGGGATCTTGCCAACACAAGTAAGGATCTCAGAATGCCTGCATTCAGGATTTAAGTTGGAGACAGCATTAAAGTAATGTAGTCACAAGCCAAGGAGCACCTGGATCGCCTGGAAAGCTAAAAGATGTGGTGCAGCATCTTCTCCAAGGTCTCTGCAAGGAGTGTGGTCCTATGGGTACCTGGTTTTGAGACAATGCCTTACACTATAGACCAGGCTAGACTGAAACTCACTTTGTAGCACAGATTGCTATGGAATCCCAATCCTCCTGCCCTCAGTCTTACTAATGCTGGGGTTATGGGCATGGCCATCACATTCAGTTGTTTGCAATCACAACAGTTCTCGGTCCTAGAAACCACAAGAAGCTAAGAACGCTGAGTAAGGAAGAGTTGCTCACTAGTGAACCACTCTGGTATGCCCTGATGGCTCCCACATCGGGGCAGGGAAAGAGGCTTTGGGTCTGAAGGACTTGCAACCTCTTCATTGCTAAAGCTGAATCCTGGACTGGCTTCCCTAACCACATAAGAGGAGAAATGATGAGAAAACCATGGCACAAATGGACCTGCTACAGTGCCTCCAACAGAATTAGATGTTTAGCAGTTGTGAAGACAGATCCAGGCCTCCAGCTGGTCCCAGGCCTGCCCATCACTGTCTAAGAGCATCACTGAGCAGGAGACTGGCTAGAAATTAATTAAAAAAACCTATTTGCTAAATGATATTAATGACTTTGATCAGTCACACAGAATAGCATGTTTCTCTCAGTTAATTCCTAACTTTGCCCATAGCTCAGGTTCAAAGTGTTTTTTTTTTTTTTTTTTTTTTTTTGGTTTTTCGAGACAGGGTTTCTCTGTGGTTTTGGAGCCTGTCCCCTGGAACTAGCTCTGTAGACCAGGCTGGTCTCGAACTCACAGAGATCCGCCTGCCTCTGCCTCCTAAGTGCTGGGATTAAAGGCGTGCGCCACCATCGCCCGGCAAAGTGTTAGCTTTTTACCTCTTCACAAGGTCATCTTGAGAATGCTTAGGTAGGAAAAATCTAGTCTTCATCCCCAAATATTTCCGTGTTCCTACCCACCCTAGCACCAAGCTTGTGGGTGCAGGTGCATGTAGCATCCCTGACAAAAATGTTCTACAAGAGTAAAGGAATAGGCAATATTGTGCTCAGATGATCAAACAGTCGTCATGCCCACACACAAAGAATCCCAGAAGCCAGATTAATTTCCTGAGAATTTCAGGTCCAGGGGCCACCAAAAGCAGAAGCCCATGCCAAGGACATTTAGAGACCAAAGGAAATGGCCCTAAGCTTCCCAGAAATAAAAAGAAAAAAAATCCGAGAAAGGCAAGGAAAGGGAGAAAGTATGGCTGAGTCACGCACCCTCCCTTGAAGTAAACCTTGCCAGCCCGAAACTGGAGACATTCTACTTGACATAGTGATGCTGTGGTACTAAGACCAACAAATCTGGTCCTTCTGTTCTCCCTCAACAGCATCCTCAGAGGCTCCACGCCATGGAGTAAAAATAGCCTAAGAGCCTCCGTAACTATGTGATTCAGCCACAGGTGCCATATTTGTGGCTACAGCCTACAACAAAAGCAATCTGGCCTCTACAATTCTAACTCATAGAAAGTCAAAATCCCTCGATGAGAGCTCTTTCATTACTACTCCTCAAACAACTCATGAGTTCATACATTTTTAAATGATCTGACTTGAAGAGGAGCAGAGGGCATCCGAGTGGTGACATATCAAGAAATCAAGAGCAGAAAGGGTACCTCCAGAATCACAAAAGACCTGGAGATGTCCACTGACATGTCAAAGAGACTCTAGGACACTACACTATTCTGATTGTCAGTACAGGGGCTATGACCCTGGGCCTCTAAAGGCCCCACATCCCCTAGGAGAGATCTGAGGTCATAAGGATCTCTCATTTCTGGCCCCATGTGCTCTTCCAGACCAGGACAACCTTCAGCTTGGCCTGATTTTGCCTCTAAGAATGTACAAGATGTGCCTGCTAGGATGCCTGCTGCTATTGAGAAGGTGGGGGAAAGGATAAAAACCTGCCTGGCCCCCTTTTCCTGCTTGGATGCATACTTACGCTGAATGCTAAAGCAAAACTTCTTCTGCTGGTAGGAGATATAGCTAGATACAGCTCCAATCAGGGCCATGGCCAGGGCACTGGCCACACCTGCAATGGTGGCAGTTTCTGTCGACATGCCTGGACATGGAAGAAGGGAGAGAACTGAGTAGACAAGACTCCAACTCCAAGTGCCAACAGTTCATTCAGGATTCTGCTGCTCTGAGAGCCCCCAGTTATGCTGACTCAGATGTCCATAATTTTCAAGTGCAAGCAGAAGAGCTATGCCACAGATACCCACGGCATAGCAATGACATGGTGCCCCTTGGATTTACCAAGTGTTTCTGGTCTTCCATAAAGACTTTCATCTTGAGAAACATGAGAGGCAGATTGTAGTCCTCTCTTACAGAGACACACCCAATTATCTGTGTCTCATTAGGTTTTCCATTGGGCCACCTATCCCAGGGCCTAGCCTCTTCATGTTACGCCCACTGAGTGGGTGCTCTTCTCTGCTATTTGCCTCCTGATTCTATTGGTAACTGGTGATTTAGATGTGGACTATACCTCCAAAGGTTCATGAGGTGAAGGCTTCCTTTATGCAGAATGAGGAGCAGTACTAGCTTTGAAAAGTAACTGGATCATGAGGTTCCACCCTCAATAAGGGATGGAGTTGCAGTGGAATGGATTTCAGAGCTTTGTTGTAACAGCCAGCTATGTATTGCTAAGAACCCATGAGGTGGGCTGAGTAGCCTTCTCCACCATGGGTATTAGCCATGATAGTTCACTTGCCCACAGGTCCAAAGGCATCCGGGTCAAGAGACCATGCACTAGCACCTCGAAAGCCATGAGTAGCATATGCTTTATCTTCTTTTATTTCTCATGGGGATGGAAAGCTGACTAATGGAAACATTTGGGGAAGGCCAAGAAAGAGAAACTCTAAGACCAGAGTGGGCCAGTCTTATTTTTCCTTGTGGTTCCAACAGAAACCTTGGGCCACAGATACCCACCAGATCCGGGGTCATCAGTGCTGCCATAACCGCCACCACCTGGGGAAAGGACAAAGGCATTTAGTATCTGCTATAACCCCCAAGGCCCCAAGATGAGTAGGTTCAGGCCTCCAGAAGGCCTAGTGAAATGATTGTTTCTATACAGTGAGCTCTTGTTACATACAATACTCTCTAGGCTCTGACTTCAAACTTAGTTCTTCATTATCCACTAGGGACAGTAGCATCTCCATCTTATAAGGGACAGAGCAAAGGCTTGCAGGCGGATAAATGATGACCAAAAAGCAATTAGACCTGAGTGCAAATTACAACACCATGTAGTATCTGCTGCACATCTAGACCAAAATAGTTGAAGCATAAACACATACAAAGACATAAGGCCACATATAATATTTTCATATCCAAAACGTTCTCAAATATTATAGAGATGCAGAACAGATTAACACTGATACTAATTTAGGTTGGGGAGAATGAGGGAAGGACATAGGAGAGAGTTCCTTGTGACAGAATGATTTCTCTAATTATGGTGATATATTATCATTACATGATAAAACTGTTAGGCTAACATATGCACACTTCCCCAGAGAGAGAACCCCCCCATTCCTGCTGAACAACTCCTTGACAAGCAACAGGTTGCCATGTCAACTTGTCTTGAGTTCATCCTAGGGCCTCATGCTCACTGACAGAAGATGATGTTCTCAGGAAATTGGTGGAAACTGGGGGAGGACTATTTTAGGAGAGACTCTTCTAGGATAGTAGACAAGCTCTTCTAGGAAGGTGGAAGCGACAAGCACTGACATTTCCCTCACCAGTCAAAGGGTCTCGGTTTCAAAGTGTTAAAACACTCCGCTGGAGTAAAGGAAGGTTATGAGGTGAGCAGGTGGGATGTGGGAACTCTGTACCTTTCACTCGGTTTGCTATGAGCTTAAAACTACTGTAAAAACAAGTCTTGGGAGGGAAAATGAAGTTTGTTATGTTACTATGTGGAGCTGAATCTTCTAGTTAAAGGCATTTTATAAACATCTTTGATTGCCTATTTACTAAAAGAGGGGTTTAAGAGAACCAGATGCTCTTAGAGAGAACCTGAGTCAATTTTCAGCATCCACAAGGTGGCTTAAAACCATGGATAACTCGGGTTCCAGGGGATCTAGCACTCTCTTCTGGCCTCCTTATGCACCAGGCATGCAACAGCACATAGACACAAAGGCAGACAAAACACCCAAACACATAAAACATTAAATAGTTAAATAAAACTATGAAAACAGCACCAGCATTATTGTTCTGTTCTGTTTTTGAGGCAGGGTATATAGCTCAGGCCAACCCGAAACTCCAGATCTTCCTGCCTCACCCTGGAGCCTTCCTAATGCTGCGACCCTTTATTACAGTTCCTCATGTTGTGGGGACCCCAACCATAACATTATTTTTGTTGCTGCTTCATAACTGTAATTTTTCTACTGTCATGAATTTTAGTGTAAATATCTAATATGCAAGATATATGATATGCAACCCCAGGGGGGTCATGAGCCAAAGGCTGAAAGCTAGTGCTCTAGAGTGACAGATTTGCAGGCACGCATCATCACCCCACATGCAGCTGAGCACCAACATGACAGCATCACTGGTGCAGGAGAAAGCAGAGAGGCTAGAGGACAGATCCACGAGCACTGAGATTCCAGCAATCAGAGGCCAAGGGTGCTGGCCTGTCAGTCCCCTCTGCTGTCCTACAAGTGCTCACTGCCAAGGGTAAAAGTTAAGCATCCACACAGGCGCCCTTTGTGAATGTGTTCATGTCACTAGCTTCCTGGAGTTTGGACTTAGTAATTCGACTTTTTCTTCCTTTCATCTCAAGACAGAGTATGGAGCACAAGCCTAGCCAAATCGCTGAACTTCTGGCTCAGTGAAGAGACCCTTTCTCAAAAACTAGGGTAGAAAGTGATTAAGAAAGACATTCAACATTGACATCTAGCTTCCATGTTATGTGCAAAATATGCACACAGACACACACAGACAGACTGACACACACACACATTGAGTGGCTTAATGCCAGTTGAATCTGTCACTTGCCCTAATACTATCTTTAACACACTGCATTTTGTAGAGCAGCTTGGGTCAGCCTTTGCTCGGAGAAAATGGGTGGAGCTCAGAGACCAAAGAGGGAGGGAGGGTGTGTGTGTGTGTGTGTCTCAGTTTAAATCCTTCTGTCATATGAACCCAAACCAAAGTGAGCCACCTTGGCCTATCACTGGAATTGCTCAGGCCAAAGTCATGGTCTTCATCCCTCTTTGGTCTCTGAGGTCCACTCATTTTCTCGGAGCATAGGCTGACCCTAGCTGCTCTCTACAAAATGTAGTGTATAAAGATAATATAAGGGCAAGCGACAAATCCAACTGGCATTAAACAACTCAATATAGTCCATGAAAATAAATTTCTAACAGAAATCAAATGGATAAAATTATAAGACCACAAAACATTTTAGGACATCATTTATACCATCTTAGGAACAAAGGGGATCATTTAAACATGATCATAAAGTCCAAAATGCAAAATAGAAAAGATTCTATGAAAAGTAAGAGCTCCAGTAGTAAACATATAAGCAAAATTGAGCAAGTGAATGAGAGCAGACGAGAGAGTCAGAGAAAGAGAGGCAGAGACACTTGTGCCTCAAAAGCATTATAAATAAGAGCAATGAACTGCTTGTGGTAGCACACACTTAAAGTCCTGCACAAGGAGGCTAATACAGAAGGATTATGTGCTCAAGGGCAGCTTGGGCTATAGGATGCCTCAGTCTCAGAGACCAAACAAAAGAGTGAGATGGGGAGAAAAGGGAGAGAGAAACCTGGGGTACCTATGAAGGGAAATCACATGCCTGTAATCTCTACACTTAGCAGACTGAAGTAGAGGAACTGGGAGCAGAGGCCCTTCTCAAAACAAAAAACAAATATACAAACAAAAAAGTCAAATAATAACTCCCCCAGTACTGACAAATACGTATCAGAGAAGGAAACTTAATTAGCAGAAAAATGCAAATGAATCTCAGCATGCCATAACATCCCCACACTTTAGGAGGGGAGGAAATGAAAAGACGGATGTGGAGAAACTCGAAGCCTCATACATTGCCAGTAAGGGTAAGAAATTGCCCAGCTTCCGTGGAAACACTTAGCAGCTCCTGGAAACATGAAAGAAAGTTATGGCATGCACTAACAATATCACTTCCACGGTTTGAATATGTTCCCTAGAATTCCTGCTGCCAGAAGCTTGATCTTTAGGGTCATATGTTAATGGTATTTGAAAGGAAAGCCTTTGGGAAATAATTACGATTAAACGAGGTCATGAGGGTGGAGCTCTCAGGTTGACCTCTGGGGCTTTATCAAAAAAGGATGAGAGACACAAGGCAGCATGTTTGCTCTGTCTTCCAGGCGATCCTTCTCATCATGTCTGGACCCAGCACAGAGGCCCCAGCAGATGCTGAGCATAATGCCCAGGCATCCTTGAGACAGTTGAAAATTGTGCCCATGTCAAAACTTCTCTGTACTTGTGTACAGATGTTCACAGCAACATACTTCGTTCATTATGACCTTTGGTACAGTGGTCCATCAACTGTCAAGTAACTAAATAAAATGTTTGGTAATATATGAAAAAGGGCTCTATAATATAAAATAATTGTTACAAAACAATGAGAAAAAATGGGAGCAGGAGATCACAAAATATATTGAGTTTCTAATAACACACAGATTCAAGGAAATGAAAAATATGACTAGGACAAATGCTTTGTTCTGATTGAATTCACAAAGATTGAGTGCAGACCCATGAGACAAAACACAAGGGCAGGCTCTCTTTGTAAAAACCCAATCGCCCTTTTGCTTCCCTGCCATGTTAGGGTACGACATGAGATTAAGCAGATAGCCACCACTCTTGGCCTTCTAGCTCCCAGAACTGTGAGGTAAACAAACTTCTTTCCTTTTTTAATTACTCTGCCTTGGGCATTCTATTAGAGCAAAAGAGAATGGAGTAAGATGCTGCGAAAAAGCTCTGCTGTGCACAGAGAAGTCTCAGATACAAAGACAACAATGCACAGATGGATGTCAGCCTTGAATCCTACAGAGCCACTTACCAGGAGAGACAGGGACACAAGGCACGTGCTTGCCCCTCTCTGACGGCAGCCCAGCTCGTGGCTCACACTGAGTGCCTGACGCATTCGGTTGTCAAGGACACACAGAACCGTGGAACAGTAGAGTGATTATGTCTACAACTGCTGGGGAGGTATTCAAGTGTTTAAGGACATTGTGAGTGTCCCAGACTTCCAACAAGACACAGCTAGAGCTTTTAGATATTTTTTAATGTGCTTTTATTGTCTCAAAAAGAGAAGTATAATGTTTTAAATCAATGAATAACGCTGTGAATGGTGGTGCCTCTAGCATCTAGAAGGCTAACGCAGGAAACTCATGACGTCCAGGCAAGCTGGGGCTACAAAATAAGACCCTGCCAGGAAAAAAAAAGAATAAACAAAAAAAGGGAAAGACATTGCTGCAAATGACTTCCAGTCAACAAATAAAATCGAATGGAAAAACCATGTCAAAACATACTGACTGCCTGGGCTAACCACCAGGGAAGGTACCCTCACTGCCGCAGAAACTCCCCCAGTCATCCATTCCCTGGCATTCTCTTGCCCCGATCTGATAAGGGTCAGTAAAACACCCAGTTCACATATTAAGGGGAGTTCCTCAGAATCCCCCTCCGTTCATGCCACACTCCCCGTGTGTGGTGGGCCCGGAAGTGTCTGCCCCATCTCTACACTGTAGAGCAGTAGACACTCTAGCCTATTTCCTCAGGTTACAGCTGGAAAGATTGCGGAAACAAATCCAAAGAGACCTTTCTGGAACCTCTTCCATCCATGCTAGAAAAAGAAGGAGGCTGTTGGCAAACAAGGGCAACAATCTGAGTTCAGGAAGGGCAAGAAAGAAGTAGAGGGTTTACAAGCAACTCACTTTAATAGATGCAAGAGGACCCCGTAACAAACACATTTTGAGCCAGACACAGACTGCCATAATGCTATCTTGAGGAAACCACACAAGAGATAATATATTCCTTCAGAAATCCCCTCTAGAACGACAACTGAGGCTATGTCTTGAAGACTCAAGTCTGGGAAGTGCACTAATTGAGTTTATAATTTATGTAAATGTGATGCTTTCCCTTCACCCCCCTTCGGGAGCTTGTTTTGGTGTAAGGGACGGTGTCTGTGAATCTCATCCATGTCCCTGACACCTATGATGACAGAGGCAATAACTGAAGCCAACAATTGATTATTCTTTACAAGACAAGCTCCAATAGGAGCCTAATTAAAGAATTTCCTAACACTTCTTCCTTGCTAAAAGAAGTACTTTTAATGAAGAAAAGCCCCTGGCATGTCACTCAGACTTTCAATCCTGTGCAAGCTAACACGCAACCGCTGCTCTCATCTCCCCATCTGGAAATACCAATTGTCACCCAGGAGTAATTGGCTCATTTGCTGGGTTTGCCCTTTAAATGCTCCATGTTCTCCTGACACCTGGAAGTTTCATTTAGAGGTTTTGAGGGCTTTTTCCTAGAGATGACACCATCTGGAAAGGCGTTGCTGGGGACAAATGTGACTACAGTACACTTTAAGCAAAAGGGAACACTGTTCCCCTAAGAAAGGCATGGTGCTTGCAAGAAAGAAGCAAATGTTACTACTTCAGCCAGGACGTGGGGAGGGACCCTTAAAGTGTTTGACCCAGATACACTCACAACTTGCAGCCTTCGGACACTGCCACGATTTCTCATCACAGCAGGGACTAATAAGGAAAGGGTTTCAAACACCACACCTAACATCTTATCACAGCTGACAGTAGTCAAGAGGTCGCAGCTGTCACGTTCCACACCTACAGGTTCCAACATCAACACACCACAAGTCTGCTCACACCTCACACCCCACGCTTAAGACACAATTTGACTTATGCAATGATGAAAGCTTCCAATCATCACTACCTGGGGGAACTGCAAACATGTGACTTTGGAAAGGACGTGACTATTCGGGGGCAGCATGAAGAAGAGGATTTATTATGTCTCCCCAGCTGTGGTGATGGCTACTGAGATCTACACGTGTGATAAAATTTTACACACACACACATACACACAAGCCAGTGCATGTAAGATGAGATCTGACAAAATCCCCAGAAGGTGAGTGGGTGACTTTATTGTACAGATGTTAGCTGCCTATTGTAAATAATCTATGACTGTGGACCTGCAGTAAAGATCCTTGGGAGAAACTGGGTAAGGAGAATACAGGAGCCTTCTGGAACCATTTGAAAACTTTTACCAGTCCTAAACGATTTTTAATGCAAAGGTACTACTAAATGGTCTGATTTGCTAGGTGCTTCTTTAAAATAATTCTCATGTGACGTTTGCACCTTCCCACTGCACAGAAAACTGGATCTCCAAGTAGGGCAGGCTGTCTTGTTAATGCCATGACGCCTCTGACTGTCCTACCACAGGCTTTTGGTGTTGTCTCATAAATATCCTTCTGTCATGCTGGGGACACTACCTCAGGCAGCGCCTTGGCTTAAAAATCCAGAAAGAAAAAGGCAGCTTCTCCAGGATGGCTTACAAATGGGCCCCCAATCCCAAGAGTGACAAGCCACCCCAAGTAACAAGTGGAAATGTCTAAGGCTTATTTTCCAGAGGCTGGGTAAGAATGGCAGGCTTTACTTGGTCAGTATTTGAATGAGAATTAGGTGTGTAAGGTTGGATGAAGAAATCTTCCTACCTTTATTCTTATCAGGTTTGTATCCTCCACCTCCCAGTATGTCCTCAAGATCCCTGTCTGAAAAACCTAGAAAAAAAGACATTTCAGTGACAAAACTATTTCAGAATCAAGAAATCGGATTAATAAATGTTGCCAATGACACTTGGATGTTCTTCGTGGTACTGGAAGTATGGCTCAGTGATACAGCACATATAAGGCCCTGAGAACCATGCCTGGTGCCAAAACTAAAGAGAGATGGGGGAGAAGAAGGAAGAGAAGGAAGATGAGAGAGAAGAAAGAGAATAGATATGATAGGCTAAGTTCCAGGAGGCCCTAAGATTGCCACTGCCAATGTAACCTCCAGTCACCTCGAGTATTGGTGTGACCACAAGGAAAATGAACATAATCCTAGTGATTAAGTTGCATCATATGCCAAAGATGAGATTTTTGTCAAAGTAATTAAGAGCCTGACTTAACAAAGGGATCTCTTTCCAAGCTTGTTTTGGGCTTCCCTGAGCTCAGAAACGGGAAGCTGAAATCTGTTCTCTTTCTCCTACTGATCTTAAAGGGGCCACTATCTCTATGGCTGAAGGGAAATACACTCCATCAACAAACTACATGACCTTGTTATGAAGAGAACCTTAGCCCAGATGAGATCCCATCCCAGTACCTGGACTGCAGCTATCTGAGACTCTACATAGGAAACTAAGCTTCTTAACCCAACAAAGGAAATCATAACTAATTTCTTTTTTAAAAAAAAAGTCTAACTTTCTCATGATTTGTGACACAATCATAGCTATCTAACACAAGAAGCAGAATTGTTGTTTATAGTCAACTATTAAGTGCACGTCTTCCTGAATGTCCTATCGCTGAAATACAAAGCGTGCTTAAAGCCTTTCTGCTGTATTCTAAAGTACTAGAGGCGATTCACAAAAGTCACTTGTATGATTGTTCTAATTGTTTTTATCTGCTTTGTGTCATAAGAGACCACTCTTGTTGCACAATGAATGCTGTACCAACTTGATTATTTGGGAAGCATTTCTTAAAACTGAATGAAATGAGTTTATCAGTTCAGGCCAGACACTGATGGTACTTGTCAATGGGATTCTAAGTGAGGCCCTTATCAGCTACTGCGAGTCTAATAGCATCCCACGACATGAAGACTCTCCAGTGACATGGGTGGTATTAGTAGTAGATGTGGCTTTTGGGTTTTCATAATGAAGTGTGGCATTACACTGAAGCTTGAGAAACCTCAAGACAAGGTTTTCCAAACTAACCTGCAATGTTTCAAAACAACAAATGGGCACAAGTCCATTGAATGGGTGCTGCAGTTCAAATGGGAAATGACCATATAGGCTCATGTGTTGGGACACTTGAGCCCCACCTTTTGGAAATATGTCACTGGGAAGTGACCTTTGAGTTTCACTAGCCCACTTCCTGTCTCTTTCTCTGTGCATGTTGAGTGTGGATCCAACATGACCAGTTGAGTCTTGTTGGGACCCAATCAATTCTGAAACCATAAGCCAGCCGAATGAATGAATGAACTCCTCTGTTTGCTGTCAGGTATTTGGTCAGGGCAGCTAGAAAATTGACTAAAGGGTGACTGGGTGGGGAAGAGTTACTAAAACACTTTTATTTGTTGTTCTTTTACATATTTGTTTTAAAATCCCTTTAAATTTAGTTGTATTTATTATTTGTGTGTCTATATGTGTGTGCATGCACACCTAAACGTGCATGCACAGGCATGCATGTGCCACAGGACACATGTGCAGATCAGAAGACAGCTTTCAAGGTACATATCTGAATATGAGAATCCAGGTATCTCCTAGAAAGATAAGCATTCTAGAAATTTCTAAGAAATGTAAACTAATGCCACTCTTCTCACTAAACTGCTTTTCATCATGCCATGCATAGTAATTTCTCATAAACTGTGCTATTTATGTTAATATGTGTGGCTTTAGTGTTAATCATTTTAGACCGATAATACTGTTCTTTTAAGTTTTAAATATACGGATGATAAACACTGAGGGATATGACCCATATAGACAAAGTTATTGAGATTCCCCATAATTTGGGAAATCCATAAATCAAAAAGTTTCAGCATGACTAATGTAGGGTTCTGCAACTTGCAGTGGCCTGATCTACAGTTCTCTAGATGGCAATGAATGCTATTACAGACAACAAAGCAGACCCTCCCGGGAACTGTGGAATTGGTCCGTAAATTCAAGCAGCTAGGTCTTACCTCCTCCTTCTCCTACACTTGGTTTTTTGCGGTCATCAAGATCATTTTGATCATCCAAGGCATCAGCCAAGTTAAAACCATCTGGTTCTGGGGACCACAAAACAAAACAAGCAAACAAAACAATCACACATTGTCCTGGTGAGTTTTTCTGTCAACTGGATACAAGCTAGAGTCATCTGAGAGGAGAAACCCCTTTTAGGAAATTGTCTCCATAAGATCAAGGTGTAGGCAAGCCTGTAGGGCATTTTCTTAATTAGTGATTGGTGAGGGAGGGCCCAGCCCATTGTGGGTGGTACCATCCCTGGGCTGGTGGTTCTCGGTTCTATAGGAAAGCAAGCTGAACAAGCCATGGGGAGAAAGTCAGTAAGCAGCTCCTCTCCATGGCCTCTGCATCAGCTTCTGCCTCCAGGATTGAGTTCCTGTCCTGACTTCCTTCAGTGATGAACAGTGATGTGGAAGTGTAAGCAAAATAAACCCTTTCCTCCCCAACTTGGTTTTGGTCATGGTGTCCCATCACAGCAATAGAAACCCTGACTAAAACAAGTAGATGATGAGAAAATCCTTCCTTACTTCTCTCCTCAGAGAGCTTGTCTTACCCATGGGATTTGATGGTGCTCTAGTTGTTCCTGGCCTTCTAGTTGTGGTAGTGGTGACATGGTCCCATCTCTCTGAAAACGGGAGGGAAGACAGCAAGAGTCATACATTTAATAACAAAATGTATACTCACATCATAGTTTTAAGAAGTCACACCATGAAAATAGTGTATTCTTGTCTCAGGGCTTGAAGCCCTGTATGACCTCATAATCACTTGGGAAAAGCTGCGAAAGAGATAGAAAAGGTTTTACGTGAGATTCTGACCACTCTTCTTCATAGGACGGGGACTGAGAGAAGAATGCAGCTCCACATCTCACTCCTTTACGAGCACAGGCTAGAACATGATCCCAGATATCCTGAGCACATGGGTTAGGGAGTTCTAGAGCGTAAGCATGAACCCCAAGAGTTTCAACCATGGTTTCCTCCACTATTAATCAGAAACTGAACTACAGAAAATGCCTGGAGATGAGTGAACTGGCACTTTCTACGATGTACAAACTGAAAGAGGTTAAGATACAGACACAGATACACATAGCAGATTCTTTTAGAAATATGGCTTCCTTTTACAGCAGTTACATGGCACTCACGAAGATTTAAATAGTTTCTTGAAGCGCAATTAATTAAAACTCCGAGAGAGAAATTGGGGTTCAACCTGAAGGTTAGAAAAGCAAAACAGGCCAAGCAATGGTGGCGCACGCCTTTAATCCCAGCACTTGGGAGGCAGAGGCAGGTGGATCTCTGTGAGTTCGAGGCCAGCCTGGTCTACAAGAGCTAGTTCCAGGACATGAACCAACCAAAAGCTACAGTAAAACCCTGTCTTGAAAAACCAAGGAAAAAAAAGAAAGAAAAGAAAAATAGCCAGCCACAGGCTCTTACCTCTACCTCAGTACAAAAATGGTGATCCTGCCCCCAGGAATCTCAGAATGAGACTGTGGCTGAGAGCTGTTTCCTCCTACCTTATATTCCTCTCTAGGGCTGCGATTAAAGGTGTGCACCACTGGGATTAAAGGCATGCACTGCCCGGTTTCTATGACAAACTAGTGTGATTACTGGGATTAAAGGTGTGTGTTACCACTGCCTTGTCTGTAAGGTTGACCAGTGGGGCTGTTTTACTCTCTGATCTTCAGGCAAGCTTTATTTATTAAAATACAATTGAAATGCCACTACAGTTTCTTCTATTAAACTTTAGAATTTTCCATGATTATTTCTCTAACTGAAGACATTCAAAGGGAAAGGTAATGACACTGCTACAGCCAATACACAGAAATAAACAGCATAACCATAGAAGCAAAGGAGCGAAACTGCCCGTCATGTTATACCATATATAAAAATCAGTCGCAAATAGATCAGAGATCTAAAGATAAAAGCTATTTTCAAACAGTTTGGTAAACATTTGTGACACTATATTTGGTGATATTTAGTGGAGAGGAAAGCATAAGCGTCAAAAGAAATAATGGACATGAGCTCAAGAGATGGCTCCATGGTTAAGAGCACTAATGACTTTGATCCAGGTTCAATTCCCAGCACCCAAATGTCTGCTCACAGTTGTCTGTAACTCCAGTCCATGGAATCTCACACCTTCTTCTGTCCTCCTTAGGCACAAGACATTCACAAGATGCACAGAAGAAAACAAACAAATAAAAAAGAGGAGGTAAGAGAGAGGTGGGAAATCAAAACAAAGTACAGTGATATATATATATATATATATATCATATATATATTCATATATATATATGAATGAGATGTCACAATAAATGACAGGCAAGACAGACAGCTTGGGGTTTCAATAATTGTTTAGACCATGGAAATGTGAGACTTCAGCTATATAAGAGCTGAAAATAAATCAATGCACCACCTAGAGAGGAAACATCATATAGGCATATCACTGACATGAAAAGATCTAGAACATTTTACAAAAAAGGCCTTCTGCACCAATTTAGGAATAAAGGAGAAGTCCCTGGGTTTTTCAGACTGACTTGTCTTCCTGTAAGATCAGGAGCAAAGCAAGCTCACTGTCACACAGCGCTACAAGTTCTACAACTAAAAGCAGAGAAAACATGCAGATTGTAAAAGAAGGAATCAGTCTGTCCATATTTGCAGATGACTGGATCATCTTCACAGAAAACCACAAAGAATGTAAACAGGGGAACTAGTGAGAGAACTCAGCAGCATCTTGGGAATGGAATCACTGGCAGTAACATGTAATAGCAATGAACATATGGAATCCAAAATCCATCATTCATAAAGTAAAAGAAAACAAAATAATGAAATATATACCTTTAAAACAGCGTGGAAACTACTATATTCAGATAAAGTAAGCCTGTAGGTAGAAAGTTATAAATAAAGAGAATCTAAACAGAGATACATACTGATTTCATGGAATGGAGAACTCAACAGAGTGAAATGTCAGCTCCCACATTGATCTCTCTCTCTCTCTCTCTCTCTCTCTCTCTCTCTCTCTCTCTCTCTCACACACACACACACACACACACGCACGCACGCATGCACATTCAGTGCAAGCCTATAAAAGTCCTACTGATTTATTTTTCTAGAAATAGTCAAATTTGATGTAAAATTTTTCTGGAAAGGCAGAAACCTTAGGTTAGCTTTTCAAAACCTTGAAAAGGATAAAGTGGGATGAATCACTCTACTTAGTATTAAGGCTCATTTTATAGTTACAGTTGTCAAGATGTGGCAGATAGATACACAGGGCAACAGAGTAGAATGAAGAGCTCAAAAGACCTCAGATCTGCTTTGGTTTTTTTTATACATATGCAAAGCAACTCAACAGAGGAAAGAATCTTTTCAGCAAAAGGTGTTGGAATAATTAGACTTCCAAAATAAAAAGCAATGGGTTTCATTTTATATAAAATTAAATGCTAATGGATGGATTACATTTGCTTAAATATAAAATCACAAAAAGTTCAGAGGGAAGTATTTCAGAATTGAATGCTTGGTAAAGAGTTCACACGTTTGACAACAGAACCGTGACCCTTAAGAGAAAAAAACTGTTAAAAAGCTGGAAAGTCCCGGTAAAATGGTACACGCCCAGCACTCAGGAAGCTTGCATTAGAGACTGGCCAGGATTACTTACTAAGAGAGTAAGACCCAGTCTAAAAGAGGGAAGACAAGGAAGAAGAGGCACAGAAGGAGCAGGAGAATATGGAGAAAGCAAGAAGGACAACGGATTATAGAAAAGAAAAGCCATAGAAAGCTTTAATGGAGCTCAAGTTCGGTGAGCTGGAGGTGCAGTTCAGAGGTAAGCATACATTTATTTACAATGATGTCTTAGATTTGTTCCACAAAACAAAAGGAGACAAAGAAATGGGTAGAAGAAGGGAAGGAAAGCTGGAGTTGGCTTTTTAAAAAAAGTAAACAAAATTTAAAAATCTTTTTCTTTTTTTTAATTAATTAATTTAATTATTAAAGATTTCTGCCTCTTCCCCGCCACCACCTCCCATTCCCTCCCCCTCCCCCAATCAAGTCTTCCTTCCTCCTCAGCCCAAAGAGTAAGCAGGTTTCTCTGCCCTGTGGGAGGTCCAAGGACCACCCACCTCCATCCAGGTCTATTAAGGTGAGCATCCAAACTACCTGGGCTCCCACAAAGCCATTACATGCAATAGGATCAAGAACCCATTGCCATTGTTCTTCAGTTCTCAGTAGTCCTCATTGTCCATTATGTTCAGCGAGACCGGTTTTGTCCCATGCTTTTTCATTCCCCGGCCAGCTGGCCTTGGTGAGTTCCCGATAGATCATCCCCATTATCATTCAAAATTATAAATAAGAGAGGAGATGTTGCAACTACTACTAAATAAATACAATGGACAATATATTCCAACAAATTGAACAGAGTTCTGGAAGCACACAAACACTTAAGACTTGATTATGAAAACTAAAAATATAAACAGATGAATAATCATTTAAAATTTGAATAATCAAAGACCTCCCAACAAAGAAATATCTGGGAAACAGATGGCTATAAATATGAATTCTTTGAAGAACTCAAAGAAAAATTAAAGCTAATCCTTCTCAAATTCTTGCAGATTTGAAGAGGAGGGAATAATTCCAAATTTACTTCATGAGACCAACATGACCCTCATGCCAAAGCCAGACAAGAATGCCACAAACAAGCAAAATTGCATGAACAGAGACAAAAACCATCAGGAAAGCATTAGCAGAATTAACTGAATTGAATTAACTGAATTCAACAGCACACTTAGAAGATTACACACCATGATCAAAACTGGATTTATGCCTGGGATACAAGGATTGTTCAGCAGAACTTACATCAATAAACATTAAAGTATGAAGCATAGAAATCATGTAATCATCTCAGTAGGCACAAAAGAGACTTTGATAAAACTGAACAGCTTTTTGATGAAAATTCTCAACATATTAGCTATAGAAGTTATGGGGTGGTTAATCTCAGTTGTTAACTTGAGGAGCTATAGAACAATCCTGGAGGCAGGCCTCTACCTATGTGGTAAGGGATTGTCTTGACTAGGCTAATTGTCTTGAAAAGATTCACCCACAGTGGATGGCACCTTCTGGACTGTACAAAAAGCATGAAGTGACCTCAGCACAAGCTGTCATCTCTCTCTATCTCTCTCTGCTTCTTGACTATGGATGCAATGTGACAAACTCATGCTGCTGATGTTGTGTCTTCTCCACCATGATAGGCTGTACTCTCTCAAACTGAACAAAACCAACCCTCCCTTAAGCTGCTTTTCTCATTTTCTCACAACACCTAGAAAAGTAACTATGGCAAAAGTAGTGTCATTGAATCAAATGAAGGCCACATAGGATAAGGGAACAGGTATCATCACAGTGAAGGGTCAAACACTGAAAGCTTTTCTTCTAACATGAGGAACAAGACAAAGATTGCCCACTCTACCAGTTCTATTCAACAGAGTACCAGCTGTACCAGCAAGAACAAGAAAAGACATCCAAATGTGAAGGATGCTCAACTGTGTGTGGAGGTGACAGGACTGTAAGCAAAGAAGATCCTAAAAAGCCAGTGTGGTGGGGCACACCTACAATCCCAACACTTGAGAGGCAGACTCAGGAGCATCAGGAGTTCATGGGCAGCCTGAACTATATAAGGAGTTTTAAAACCAGCCTGGGCTACAAACAAATACACAAAAACAGACAAACTGGAAAAAAGAAAACTCTAACATGTTCATGTTTTTAAAGATGGAAGAAGTAGCCATAAGCCAAAGAATGTAGGTGACAAAAAGTGAAGAAACAAATTCTCCCATACAGCCTCCAAAAGGAATGCAGTCCTGCTACGATGCTTACTGCAGCCTATCATATTCCTTCTGCATTTCCCCTCAGTGGTTATAAGATGCATGTCTGTTGTTTAAGCAACAAGGTGTGTGGTCATTCATCCCTACAAGAGCAGCAAAAGGAAGCTCACAGAACCTCAGATTTCAAATGATACCCTGGCACCAAGTGACATCTGGATTGCTACTTTGTAGGAGACACTGAGACCAGAATGTGGCTAAATAGGACCTATGATGCTTTATCCTGATGGTCAACTTCAGTGGATCAGGAAATACCTAGGAAATTAGTAAATCATACTTACATCATTACTTTTATGCCAAAACCTGACAAAGGAAATACAGACTTATATCTATTATAAATATGTATGCAAGATCCTCAATAAAACACAAGAACACTAAATAAAACACAAAAGGTCTAGCAGGTTTATAATCCCAGCCCTGGAGATGCTAAAACAGTAGATCCACAGTAGATCCCTGTGATTCTGAGGCCAAACTGGGTACCAGGCCAGACAGAGCTACACAGCAAGACCCTGTGTCAAAACACACTAAACAAACAAAAATTGGGTTTTTTCAGAGTTTCTAAAGCAACTCAAAAGAAAGGTAGCCTTATTCACAAAGGAGCAATTTTGAGCAATTTGATGTTCACAGTAAATAAAAAGACTTTTAAGGAAAAAAGATAGGAAAACCTATGGGGCCCAGGAATACAGAGTTTCTAGCTCTCAGACCTTGTAGAAGAAGCATAATCAATCAAACTTCAAACTGTTCACTCCAGAGAAGACTTTGTTAAAGTTTCTTTAACAAAGAACAAAAATGTAATATATAGAATAGACATATCTAAGAGTTAATGTCTAGAATATGTAAAGACTTCTTAAAACTCAACAGTAAGAAAGTCTAAAGTATGATAATATGCATTTTGGGGACAGGGTCCCACTATGTAACTCATCTGTCCTGGAACTCACTATGTACACCAGGCTAGTCTCAAACTCAGAGATCCACCTGCCTCTGCTTCCCAAGTGTTGGGATTAAAGGTGTGCACCACCACAGCCAGCATGTGCACGTCTTTAATGCTAAGTTTCAATTGATTAGTGAAGTCTTTTCCATTTTAAGTTCTTACATAATAAACATCAATAGATAAAATACACACAAAATCTCTTGAGATCCTCAATAACTAGGGAAGTATGAAGATCAAAATGCTTAAATGCCTCTGTCTGAGGGTTCTCCTGTGGTACACAGGGCTGTTAAAGTCAATAAGACAGATTCAGGGCTGGAGAGGTGATTCCATGGTTAAGAGTATTGATTTCTCTTCCAGGGGCCTGGATTTGATTCCCAGCAGCCACATGATGGCTCAAAACCATCTGTAACTGCTGTTCCAGAAGATTCAGTGACTTCTGGCCTCTACATGCACTGCATGCATGTAGTCCACAGACATGCATGCAAGCAAAAATACCTATGCACATGAAAAATAAATACCCCCAAATATAACCAGACCAATAAAATAAAAGTGAACAGAGCCAGCAGAGAGTGCTAGGGCTAGCCTGTAGTTCAGCCAGTAAGGACTCACCTCTTCCTCCTGTACCTGGTTTTCGGCGCCCATCATCTCCATCAGCTAATGCATCAGTCAAGTCAAAATTATTTCCTTCAGAGGGCCCCAAAACACAAAGGAAACAGCAATCTGATTAACAACTGGGCACAAGATGAAAGGACAAGCCAGACATAATTTATTTTTGAAATAGGCTCTTACTGCATCCTGGAACTCACCCAGTAGACCAGACTATCCTCCAACTCACAGAGATCCACCTTCCTCTGCCTCACCAGTGCTGGGATTAAAGGTAGTGTTAGTAGTCCCAGGTCAAAAACAAGTTGAAACAACAACCATGTTTCATTTTTTCATTTTAGATGATGAGTTAAGGTGAATTAAAAACTGGAATATGCATAAACAAACATTCCACTTAAAAGAAATACGCTGGACAAATAAGCATGTGGATCACAGGTAAAGCTCCAATACAATGGTTAGGATGTCAAATAGTGAAAACCCCCAAAGGGGTTGAGGAGGCTGCTTGTTCGTTTCCCAGCTACCCAGACTCCCAAAATAATCACACAGAAATCTGTATTAATTGCAATACTGCTTGGCTAATAGCTTAAGCGTATTTCTGGCTAACTCTTATATCTTAAATTAACCCATTTCTATTAATCTATGTATCAGCATGTGGCTGTGGTTACTGGCAAGGTCCTGGTGCATCTGTCTCCTGTGGGCAGCTACATGGCTTCTCTCTGATTTCGCCTACTCTCTCTATATATACCTCTTCCAGACTGGCTATATTCTGTTAAGCCATTTGTCGAAAGCAGCCTTTTTATTAACCAGTAGCAATAAAACATATTCACAGCAATACATAACCTTCTACACAAAGGTGGCTAAATTGTAGAAAAACTGGATCCCTCACAGAATGCTAGAGGGAATGGAGACTAATATAACCTTCCTTGAAGAATCAACCACTTCTTGTTTTTTTGTTTTTTTGTTTTTTTGTTTTTAAAGTATGAGAATACCACCTGGTCTAGCCATCACACTCTTGGGCATTATTCCTGGAGAAAGGAAAGCTTACATTTACAAATACAGCCACACAAGAAATTCCACAGCAACTTTACTCATAGTAGTATTCCCAAACTAGACACAACTCAGAACTCCTTCCACACAGAAAGCACTATGCCAACTTTGGTACCTCCAAACTATGAAAACTCTTCCCCAATAAAAATAAACTATTGATACACGCAACAAGTTGGATGCACCCCAACTGAATTAAGCTACACAAAAAAAGCCAACTCCCAAAGGTTGTCTACTTTTGCATCACATTTACATAACCTTCTTGAAATGACATTTCATAAATGGAAAACAGATTAGTGGCAGCTAGGAATTAAGGAAGAGGGGAAAGGAGGATGGAAGTGAAGGACAGCTGTGATTGTCCAGGGGGGTCAGAGGGTGCTTCAGTGATGGAACTATCCACATCTGACTAGAACGGCAGGTACACAAACCGAGCCTGGATGAACAGAACATGGGGCTTACTCTATGATGACGTACAAATAAAAAAAAAACAGTATTAGGAATAATGGTACACACCTTAACCTCAGAGGAAGAAAGAGACAAATTGGAGGCTAGCCTTGGCTACATTGTCAGACTATAAAAAAGGAAATAAGTAAATTTTTCTCCAATCCAAAGCCAAATCAAAATAAAATTTCAAACACTTTTAAAAACACTTAGTAAAGACAAATGTGAGAGTCATCACAGGTAAACTTAGAAAAAATTAAATGCTTTAAACTGCTAAGTTTATTTAGGGTACTGTGTTTAACTTGCCGAGGGCTTTTTTCAGTGAGGCAGGTGGCAATGCTAATCAGTGGGACTTTGAAATACAACAGAGTGAAATATGGGCACGTGCATTAGTCAGTGCACCAGTGTTTCCAAGTGACCAGTGCATGGTGTTAGTAAACAATGAATGGCCAGAAGACCAGTTCCAAGAACAGGAGAGTCCAATGGGGCTCAATGGAGCTGAGTTACACTTCACACATTTATTCTGGGATAAAACAAAACAAACAACAACAAAAAAAACCACTGTTTGGGCTTTGGTGTCCTGTCTGAGGAGGATGTCTCAACTAGTCTCAAAGTCACATTAAGTTCTGTTTCCTTTTTCTACTGGATATAAGAATCCAGGAGGAGCCTGGTGAGGTGGTGCACATCTCTGGTCCCCATTCTTCTATCTGCTGCTATCCTGAGCTGCTAAAAGCTCCTGAGGTCCAGTGTAATACAGGAAGAAAACCCAGGCTTGTGTCTGGGGATGGGGTGTGGGATCACAGGCAAGCAGATAGATATCTGTGAGTTTGAGGCCAGCCTGGTCTACCTAGTGAGTTCTGATCTACCTAGTGAGTCCCAGGCCATCCTAGGCTATATAGTAAGATCCTGTCTCAAAGCACTACACACACACACACACACACACACACACACACACACACACGCAGACTCCAGGTGTATCCTATCAAGCCAGACATTACTCACACTCTAAATTGTGTTCATCTTATAAGCAATGTTATTTCTCATAGAAATCTGCCACATATGTTGATGCATATGTTATTTTATTCTCTTTAGATTAATAACAGTTTTTCATTTTTAAGTTCTCAGATGAGAAATATTTATAGATGTGACCCACATAAACAAATTCTCTTGAGATCGTCAAAAATTTAGAAAATTTAGAGAAAATGTTTGAGCATCTCCATTCAAGAGGTCTTCTGTGGCTTGAGGTTGTCCCCCTCTGCCAGACCAGAATAGCTCATATTTATACTGTAGTTAGTAAGAACGGACCCCACCAGGGGGCTAAATGGCTAGCCTGTGGCTTCAGTCAGATGTGACTCTCCTCCTCTTGTACCTGGTTTCTGGCAGCCTACATCTCAGTCACCCAAAGCATCAATGAAGTAAATTTACTGTCTTAACATACGGCATAATAATCAACCAGACAGTATTCTGCTGAAGTAAGTCTAATATTCAGATGGATGCCTTTGATGGCTTTCATATATGTGTAAATCCTCTACACAACTCATTCTGATACTGCCCAAGATGCCTCACTTCCCTTCTCAGCAGAACCTTGCCTTGCTCATGTCCCATTTTAGGCAAGTCTTGCTGCCTACTAGAGAGATGGTTCAGCAGTTAAGAGCACTGCCTGCTCTTCCAAAGATCTTCCCAGCAACCACATGGTGGCTCACAACCATCTGTAAAGAGATCTGGTGTCCTCTTGAGGAAAAGACCTGGCCAGTCGTCCTCATCAACTTAGACCATGAAACCCAATATGGACAAGTTCAACAGAACGGCCAGATATGGGCTGCCCATGCATGCTTCAGCATTGCCAGGGCATAAAGTTCATTCATTTTCACTTCATTGTTACCTGCCGGATTTGCTGGGGCTCTGGTCGTTCCCGGCCTTCTAGTTGTGGTGCTGAAGTGGTCCCATCTCTCTGAAGGGAGGAGGGAGAACAAAAAGAGGAGCAAATTAAGTCATATATGTATTGTATATATGTGTGTGTGCATACATAAGTGTGTGTGCATACACATGTGTGTGCATGCACATGTGTGTGTACCCGTGCATGTGTGTGTGTGTGTGTGTGTTGCTTCATGGCTTGCAGAAATCATATCAGGAGGAGACTAGCCTTGGTATCATTTCCTGAGATCACTGTATACAGGGTGAGGGCCTCCAAGGAATCCCACTGAGAGGAATGATAAAATGGCATGATTTCTGGATCTGGAAGTACCACTCAGTACTTAAGAGTCACTGTTGCTGCTGCAGAGGACCCAAGTTTGCTTCCCAGAATTCCTGTCAGGCAGCTCCCAAACACCTGTAACTCCAGCTCGACAGTATCTGAACTCTTATCACACCTTCCCTCGTGTACACATAAACACTTAAAATGAAATAAAAATAAACGAGAAAATAACTTTTCAGATGATGTAGGTTCAAGCTGTTGTGGTGCATGCCTTTAATTCCAGCACTTAGGAGACAGAGGCAGATGGATCTCTGTGAGTTCAAAGATGACTTGGTCTGCACAGTAAATTTCAGGACAGCCAGAGAGAGATCCTGTTTCAAACAAAAAAGTGAGAAAACTGAAACAGGTCAAAGTTCTCTTTTTGTAGAGCATGGAAAAAGCTAAGATGGGCATACACATCCTCTCATGCATGCAATATACATTAAATAATAAAGTATGGTGACATATGTATGTCTCTATGACAAAAGCCCTGAACGTGTAACAGAAAACAGATGGCAAAGATGCAGCTAATTTTCTTGAATGTGTCTGCTTCCCTAAAGGGAAAATGGTGAGTGCAGTCCTCGGTGATTACTGGTAGCTGCCTTTCATGATTGTTTGCTTGACTCACGCTTTACTGAGGAAGTTTCTTTCAGTGCATCCTCCAGATTAAAATCATCCAAGTCTCCATATCCTACAAATAAAAAAATAATTTTAAATTTAGGTGGTTTTTAAAGTAAAACAGTAATACTGAATTTTTTGGGAGGGGGGTTCAAGACAGGGTTTCTTTGTAGCTTTGGAGCCTGTCCTGGAACTAGCTCTTGTAGACCAGGCTGGCCTTGAACTCACAGAGATCCACACGTCTCTGCCTCCTGAGTGCTGGGATTAAAGGCATGCGCCATCCCTTACTGTCTCTTTAAAGACTTCTATCACCACCACCTGGCCTGAAATATTTTCTTTGTTCTTACTATTATTATTTGTGTCTCTCAGAACTGAATCCAGAACCTAGAATGTACTGAGCACGCATTCTACCATTGAGGTGCAGTCTGAAATATACTCTTAACATGATCTATGCCATTTAAAAAATAAGGGATGGAAATGCAAACGGAAAACAAAGGAAAGCTAGAGTATCTACACTTACATCAGAAAAAAATAGGACGGAAGTCAAGCACTCCAACATGGTCCAAAGAAACAGATCATTAAATAATGCAAAGCGGCTAATTCATCAAGAAGTCAAAATGCTGGCCACTAAATCTAAACAGTGAGAGAAAGCTAGAGGATCTCACAAACATGTAGAAATTAGACATCACTCTTCTTGATAACCAGTAAGTCAAAGAAAAAATCAGGAGGGAAAGCAAACAGTAACTGGAGACAAAGGGAAACGGAGGCATGATACACTCCAACCCAAAGTAGTCCTGATAGGAAGTCTCCATCCAAACAGGGAAAGTCTCACATGCTCGCATCGTACTCCTCAGACGCTAGAAAGTAAGACAAAGGAAAAGCCAAACACAGCAAAGGGGTAAAGAAAATAAGTTCCGAATGGAAAGAAAGGAAACAGAATGCAGAAAATCAGGCTGGCTGGGAAGACAGCTCAGTAGACGAAGTGCCTGCTGTGTGAGTGGAAGGACACGGTGACATGAGTGCCTAGCCCCAGCCTTGGGGACACGGGTAAGGCCAGCTGACCCGATAGGTTCCACAGTCTCACGGAGTCCAGACTGGCCTCCAATTTCCTGTATCTAAGGCTGGACTTCAACTCCTTATTCACCTGGGCCTTTTTGTTTTGGTTTGTTTTCATTGTCGTTTTATCTTTACATAAGTTTTCAGCTACAATAACAAATAAAAATGAGAGAAGACCCAAACAAACTCAGAAATAAAAGAGAAGACATCACAACTGGTATCACAGAAACACAAATGATCTTAAAGGCCTGCTATGAACAGCTAATCATTAGCAAGGTGGGTAATCTAGAAGAAATGACTGACATTTGCTTGCATGTATGTCTGTGCACTGTGTGAGGCCAGCAAAGGGTGTCAGATACCCTGGAACTGGACTTACGAATGAATGTGATCTGTCATGGGGTACTGGGATTCAAACCCATATCCTCTAGAGATGTAGTGTTCTTAACTGCTGCACCATCTCTCCAGGCCCACAGAAGAAATAGCTGAATTCACAAACACATGTAACCTTCCAAGACCAACTGAGGGAGAAATAAATAGGAATAGATCAAAAAATAACTAAAGAGAGTAAGTCAGTAATAAAAAGTCTCCCAGACTTCACTATTAGGGAATTCTATCCACAACTGAAAAGATAACAAATCTTTCCACAGCCCACGCCCCCGGGTAGGGGGAACTGTTTCTAAACTCATTTTTTCTTGTTTCACAGGAAACCCACAGGACAACATAAATACAAAGACAGAATTCCTCCTCAACCAAATACTATCAAATAAGATCGAATGACACATTAAAAACACCTTTCACCACTGTCAAATAGGATTCGTTCCAGAGATAAAAGAATCATCCTAAACTGGGCGGTGGTGGCGCACGCCTTTAATCCCAGCACTCGGGAGGCAGAGGCAGGCAGATCTCTGTGAGTTTGAGGCCAGTCTGGCCTACAAGAGCTAGTTCCAGGACAGGAACCAAAGCTATAGAGAAATGCAGTCTCGAAACAACAACAACAAAAAAAATCATCCTAAATCATTATATGGAATACATACAATATGTAGAATACTAACAAAAAATCCATGATTATCATAATAGACGCACTAATGCATTTGACAAAATTCAATATCTGTTCATGCTCATGTCACAGTGAAGAGGCCGCAGCTAACGTCACAGATGATGTGCTTTTACAGCGCGAGTGAATATAGCCAGTTTTAGAATCAACCTGGATATCCATGAGTGGATAAATGGATTTTTCAAATGTGGTATGTGTACACAACTGAATACTATTCAGTTACATGAAGAAAATAGATGAAACTCAAGACTATAACATTAAATGTAAAAAGCTTAATTCAGAAAGACGAATGTCACATACTTTGTCTCAAATAGAGATTCTAGATTTTACTTTTCATTTGTTCTTAATTCTTTTTTTTAATTTATTTTATTTATTTATTTAATTATTAAAGATTTCTGCCTCTTCCCCGCCACCACCTCCCATTCCCCCCCCCCCCAATCAAGTCTTCCTCCCTCCTCAGCCCAAAGAGCAATCAGGTTTCCCTGCCCTGTGGGAGGTCCAAGGACCACCCACATCCACCCAGGTCTATTAAGGTGAGCATCCAAACTACCTAGGCTCCCACAAAGCCAGTACGTGCAGTAGGATCAAAACCCATTGCCATTGTTCTTGAGTTCTCAGTAGTCCTCATTGTCCGCTATGTTCAGCGAGTCTGGTTTTATCCGATGCTTTTTCAGACCCCGGCCAGCTGGCCTTGGTGAGTTCCCGATAGAACATCCCCATTGCCTCAGTGTGTGGGTGCACCCCTCGCGGTCCTGAGTTCCTTGCTCGTGCTCTCTCTCCTTCTGCTCCTCCTTTGGATCATGAGACTTCAGTCCAGTGCTCCAATGTTGGTCTGTCTCTGTCTCCTTTCATCACCTGATGAAGGTTAATATTCAGGAGGATGCTTATATGTTTTTCTTTGGGTTCACCTTCTTATTTAGCTTCTCTAGAATCACGAATTATAGTCTCAATGTCCTTTATTTATGGCTAGAAACCAAATATGAGTGAGTACATCCCATGTTCCTCTTTTTGGGTCTGGCTTAACTCACTCAGGATAGTGTTTTCAATTTCCGTCCATTTGTATGCAAAATTCAAGAAGTCATTGTTTTTTACTGCTGAGTAGTACTCTAATATGTATATATTCCATACTTTCTTCATCCATTCTTCCATTGAAGGGCAGCTAGGTTGTTTCCAGGTTCTGGCTATTACAAACAATGCTGCTATGAACATAGTTGAGCATATACTTTTGTTGTATGATAGGGCATCTCTTGGGTATATTCCCAAGAGTGGTATTGCTGGGTCCAGAGGTAGGTTGAACCCGACTTTCCTGAGAAACCGCCACACTGCTTTCCAAAGTGGTTGCACAAGTTTGCATTCCCACCAGCAATGGATGAGTGTGCCCTTTTCTCCACAACCTCTCCAGCAGAGGCTATCATTGGTGTTTTGATTTTAGCCATTCTGACAGGTGTAAGATGGTATCTTAATGTTGTCTTGATTTGCATTTCCCTGATTGCTAAGGAAGTTGAGCACGATCTTAAGTGTCTTTTGGCCATTTGAACTTCTTCTGTTGAGAATTTTCTGTTCAGCTCAGTGCCCCATTTTATAATTGGATTGATTAACCTTTTACGGTCTAATTTCTTGAGTTCCTTATATATTTTGGAGATCAGACCTTTGTCAGTTGCGGGGCTGGTGAAGATCTTCTCCCAGTCAGTGGGTTGCCTTTCTGTCTTAGTGACAGTGTCCTTTGCTTTACAGAAGCTTCTCAGTCTCAGGAGGTCCCATTTATTCATGATGTCCTTAGTGTTTGTGCTGCTGGGGTTATACGTAGGAAGTGTTCTCCCGTGCCCATGCGTTGCAGAGTACTTCTCACTTTCTCTTCTATCAGGTTCAGTGTGTTTGGATTGTTCTTAATTCTTAAAAATTAAGATGGGCAGTGGTGGTGCACACCTTTAATCCCAGGACTTGGGAGGCAGAGGCAGATGGATTTCTGAGTTCAAGGCCAGTCTGGGCTACAGACTAAGTTCCAGGACAGGACAGTCAGGACTGTTACACAGGGAAATGCTATCTCAAAAAAAAATTGTATGCATGCGTGCTCTTGGGGGTCAGAAGTTGGTGTCAAATCCCCTGGAGATAGATGAGTTATAGCTGGCTGCTAGCTGCCCACCATGGATGCGGGGAACCAACTCTTATTGACTGAGCCATTTCCCCATGTGTGAGTCTCGATTTAAACAAACACCTAAAGAACAGAAAACAATCACAAGTCACAGATCCTGGGACACAGTTGAAAGTAAGAGAAAGGCATGTGAGGGAGGCCAGTATGAAAAGTGAGAGGGTCAGACATTGACAACATAAAAGCATCATGCCCCTGACCTCAAACTACAGTTGGGTAAGTCAAATATAAAATCAGAAATCCAAAATGATCTAAAAGCTGTGTAAGGTATGCTACAATCTGTATGCTACAAAGCTGTCAGAAAGAAAAATAGAACATCAGTGGCATAAAATAGACAACCTAGATAAGCCCAGGTGTAACCCTAACAGTTGCTTTTTGAGAATGTACATGGCGTTAAAGGTAATGTCTTCAGGAACTGCTGGTGGGAAAACACAGAAGACCAGAATTAGAACTCTATTCCCAGCACCACAAAAAACAATGCAAGAGAGTAAACTAGTTAAAACTGGATAAGGGACATTCCACCAAAGAAATCATATTTTCGGTCAACAGATGAATAAAAAGATAATGTACAGCACTCTAGTCTTTGGGGAAACACAAGTTAAAGGAGCAATACAGCCAGGCATGGTGGTGTACACCATGAAGATCACGCTCTCGAGGTTGCCTATGCTACCTAGCAAGACTGCCCACAAAAAGGAAAGGAAGGACTTGTGTATGGCAAACATGGCTCTACTACTAAGTTACTCCCCCAGGTAAACTTTATTCTAATTGACAACAGTTGGCAGAGAGATGACTGACAGCATGTATTGGAGAGGGTATGGAGAAAAGGGAATCTGGGCATACGGTTGGGAGGAATCTAAACAACTACAGCCTGGAACTGAAGCGGGCATGTCAGAGGCATCTGCATGCTCACATTCCTAAGAGAAGCTGTCCTCCGACGTGGACCACACATCCATCTCTGTGTCCTGATGAGTCTGATAGTTACTTAGGCCTAGTACTAATTGTGGATAATTATGGATACTTATACAGAACTTCCTGCCTTTGCTTCCTAAGTGCTGGGCCTAAAACGGTGTGTGCCACCATACCTGCTATGGTGAGACCATCTTTAAAAGCAACTAAACCATCAGAAATAAAACAGTGATTTACTTCTAATGGTCTTCTCACACTCACATATTCTCATATTCTTGATATAAATATAAGAAAACAACAGACAAACCCCAATTCAGAGATATTGTGCAAAACATCCAACTGGGCCCCCTTCTCAACTGTTAAGAACATGGCGATCAGGGAGAGGCTGAGAAAGCAGCCCTGCCTGTGGAGCCTATGTGAACAATGACTTCAGACAAACAGTATGAGCTTTGGGCTCCTAGACAGAAACTAGGAAAAGCTGATAACATATGGATATTGGCTAATAACAGAGGATTAGCACGGGTTCTAATGTAAATGGTAATGACAGAGGAATATAGGAATTCTCTGCTGCTTTGTAATTTTTTTCAAATCTAATTTTCCAAAATAAATTTTATCTAAAAGATCATTTTCCTACAGCAAAAACTGAGTAATTATTGAATAAAAATACATAACCTCAAAATAGTTAAAGAAAAATTAAAAACAGCATAAACAATGAAACTCAATCAAACTCATAAAAGACACCAGAGGGGAAAGAAAGGGCAGTGAACATGTTAAGAAAATTGTGAACTTTTGGGATGCAATCAGTGAAAAGCATCCATAAAAACAGATAAAAACCCCAAAACAAGTGCTCTTGGCGCTAAACAAGTAGTCAGAGATTTACATCCTGAGGTTAGAGAAATGATAACGCTAAATCCAATACTCCTTTATTGGATCCTAACCTGCAAAGGGCATTACTGGAGCAATCAGAGAAAGTGAATGAGGTCTGTGGACCAGATGGGAATGCTGGTTCTCATCCAACCGCCTGATCTTAATGGAAATCCTCTTGTTATCAGCAAGAGGATGTCATTGTTTATAGCAGATACATGTTGATGTATGAAGAGATCATAGGTACAATATCTGAAACTGATCCGGAAATAGGCCAGAAAACATATCTGGAGAAACACATATGTATGAGAGTAAAACACACAGAAATTGTTATAGAACTTAGGATGAATGATATATGCTAACGTTTACACTAGACATTATTTGCGTAGCTACAGAAACTTGAATGGGGGTCTATTAGACAGCAGTAATGTGACCACGCTTGGGCTGGTTTCCTTACCTAGATGCCGGCATAGTGACGTGCCCTGGCTTCCTGGAAACACACTCCAGTATGCTGAGACTGGATGCATCGGGCAACCAATGTACACTGAAGAGATTTGAGTTGGGGAACCAAACTCTACATATCATACTTGCGAATTTTCTGGACGTCTGTAGTTATTTCAACATCTAAGTAATTTTTATATGTGCATTTTCCAATTTAATAATGCCACTTCTAAGTGTGTATTAGGGAAAAATACTTGTAACATGGACAAAATAAGGGTGTTCAAAAAGACACCCATTGTTGCTCTGCTTACAACAGCAAAAACAAATGCAGACAAAATAGTGGTCAACAGAGATGAACAGCTGTGCGAAGGCAGCTCTTCCACACAATGAGTTACCGCATTGCTGTGTTAGGAAAGAATGGGGAATGCCTGTATACTGACATGAGATACATTCCGAAATACATCAAGAGACAGATAAATCTTCTTCCATTTGTGTGTTCATATCTAAATCCACAACCATAAAAATGTTCTCTAAGTTCATACAGGGAATCTGCTAATACAGGTTATGTCTAAGGAACACTGGGTCTTCTTTCAATACTATTCTCCTCCTTCCCCACATAAGAACAACAAAAGGACACACTCCACAATAGCATATTGAGCTACTAACACGCAGACCAGGACATTCCCCTGCTACTTCCTGACATATCTGGTCATGTGTCATTAGGTAAGGGGTTAAGAGCAATATGACAGTATTGCAGTATTTACTAATTAATCCCCTATTGACTTTGGACTCAACAGGCCCAACCAATCTATGGACAAAACACTCACCCTCAAGCTCAATCCTAAGCTATTAAGACTTCTTCAAAACCTACAACTAGGGTCAGAGTATAGTCCAATAGTAAGGCCCTTGAGGAATACACATGAAGCACCACAAGACAACATCTACAATCCAGCCCAACTAAAAACCAAACAGGCACAGATGTCCTCACAATAGACCACCCATTGCAAAGGGTGTCATACAGGTGTTGCTCTGCCATGCTCTCACTTAAGCCTGTTTGGGATGCTGGCAGGTATCCCAAAGGCTCTTCCTCTGGCACCAGAACACTTTAGGAAGCAGCTGATTCATCTTAGGTCCAGTTCACAACTCCTAAGCCCTGGAATCTGACTAGCCAGTGCTCCAGCATTCAATCCTCATCCGCAGTAGAAGGCCACTAAGAATTTTAATGGGGAAACGATGCTATGAGCTGATGACACATGTTGGCAGTGTCTTCTTTGATACAGAAGAATTTTGGAAATGTTCTCTATGAATTTGTGTTTGTCCTTGAGAGGATCTACTGAATACAGTGTTGGCTCTATCCAAATACATCTGGATAGCCAGGGTCTGTCCTTTCCCATGGTTTCCTTTGGGGATGGGACACAAACTTGACCTGCATTGCAGCCTGACTTACCAGTGGTATGGGAAGCCAAGGCTGTGTCTTAATGAAGGTTGTAAAACAAGGCAAAGTAGGACCTTGTTAGTCAGTGATGTCATACGCTGGCTGGATACCAGCACCTGCCAAAGACGTGATGGAAATATGTGATCCCAGAGAGACTGCTGAGGAGCCTCACATATGGGTTTGATTAATTAATCACTCCTGCTTCAGTTGTTTCTGCCCACTTCACTTTGTTCATCCTGAGCACCCTCTTCCAGGTAAGGGCTTAAGAGCATCTTCCACAGGCAGGTCCTGTCCAACATGGCAGCCACCCACTACATAAAATAAGGTGAAAATTCAACCAATGTTTTCAGGTGAGTGTTTTCTCCAATTCCAGTCTGCCCTCTCCCCAATTACCGGTGCACAGTGATTTGGTGATAGTCCATTTGAGGTTTAGACCAAAGGCAAATTCACCTCCAGGTTGTGTCTCCTGCCTGCTGGTTGGTTAAGAACTTCAGAGGCTCCTGGACTGCCTCCAAGCCAAAGATTTCAGAGGTAATGTTGAGACTTAATCAGAGATGAGCTTCTCTCTAGTGGCCAGTGACAGCCGACCCCTTGCTCTCTAAGGATGACTTCTCTTCTACCTCTTTGTTTTGTGCATGCATGCAGTGTCTAGGTTTTCTAAAAGACAGACAGTAGAAAGCCTAGCTGAATAAATATCCGAACTGCTTCCGTTTCAACACTTTGAAATCATGACCATTTTCTGTAAATGTGAAGGAGAAAGAACACAGAGACATCTCAGTCTGGTAAAGCAACTTTTCCATTTGTCTGCCTTAATGGAGGTTCCATAAAACCTACTCTGGACTTATCTGTGTCCGAGAAGGCCATGATGACACTCACTTGCCTCTCATCTGGGCTAGAATCTGTGTCTACATGACTCCAAGAGCACTGTGCTATGTATCAAAACAAACAGACTTGATCAATCTTTATGCAACCAAAGTGCAAGGAAAGCTCACTATCAGAATCAGACCTCAGTGACCAAATCATATGCCAGCCGTTTTACCTATGGTTAGTTTCTTGATCACTTAGGCTCAAGAAATAAGAACAGATTTGGAGAGCCAGGAAGCTGGCTCAGTCAACAAAGTGTTTGCTATGCAAGCATGAAAAGCTGAGCTTAACTTTCCAGATCGCACAGTGAAAATAATTCACTGTCCTTAGTGCAAACAAGTAAGTCTCCTATCCAGACCCCATGCTTCAGAAGGCCAGAACAAACCAAAAATATTAGTATCTAATCTACCTGAAATGTCTGCAGCATTTTAACTCAAGTTACTCAATCCAGACCTGAACACGTTGTCTTGATAAATGTATGTTTCTCCACCTCAGAGTAAGCTGAGCAATTAATATCCTCTGGGTTAGTTAGGCACAGCAGCGTTGCAAAGGAATGTGAAAATAGCTTGCCTCTTATTCTGATTACTAAATGCATTTCACCATTGCCACCTGAGCTCCAACTAGTTTCATGAATAAATTGAAGCCTCTGTCAGAGAGGACAATAATGACAAGAAGGCAGTAGTTCACTAGAAGACAGGAGTCAGCATCCGAGAGCCCAAGCACAGTGGCCACTGAGGACTGGAGCTGCCAGCTGATTTCAAGCACCCTTCAATTGCAGGCTCCAGGGCTCAAAGTCTTTTTGTATATTGCCAGGAAGAATCTAAGTGTCCTATATAGCAAGCTGTTTGACTTCCAATGTCAGGGTAGGATTTGTACAAATTGTAAAAGTCACTACACTGATGAGTGTGTAATTAAAAGGAGAGTCTTTCTTCTTTCTACACAAAAAACAATGTCTATGGTGGATGTTCACCAAGGAAACCACAATGTGCACTGAATGTCCCCAGAGAGAACCTCCTGTGAGCTGAGAGTGAGTGGATGCCGGGGGCTGGAGGCGAAGGGACTAGACTGCTAATGGGCATGGGGCTCCACTTTAGGGTGGCAGAGATTTTCTGGCACCAGATGGATGCCTGCACAGCATAGTGAGTCTATTGAAAAAGCTGAAGTATAGATATTGAAATGGTGGGTTTTATGTTTTGTAATTTACGTCTCAACAAAGACTGGAGGGGTAGCTGTCTCCAGATACTGTCCCAGGGTCTCAGAGACCATACTCCCTGCCTTAGAAATGAGAGCCCACTGGCCACAGTGGTTAGTGATTAGGCAGCATGGGGACTGGAGAGAAGACTCAGCAGCTAAAAGCTGCTCTTGCAGACAACCTAGGTTCGGTTCTCAGCACCCACATGATAGCTCACCGCAATCTGTAATTCCAGTTCCTAGGTCCTCATCTGGCCTCCACGGGCACCAGCCATGAATGTGATATACTTATATAAGTCAAAATACTATTACACATAAAATAAATAAATTAAAAAATAATAATTATATAGCAGAAGTAGAAATGGCCCCTGAGCTCATGAGGTTTTCTAGTTCATTGCTTAGGTGTCCACATGAAACCACTTGATCCCACATAGGTGACCTGTTCCCTGCATATCAAACGATGGTGTCCCTGCCAGTGCCCACCAGAAGTTTTCCGGTCCTCATGGTGATGCACAGATTAATGGAAATGGGTTAGTTTAAGATATAAGAGCTATCTAGAAATACGCTTAAGCTTTTGGCTAAACACCATTGCAAATAATGTAGTTTCTGTGTGGTCTGAATGAATGAACAGCCTCCGGCAACAAGGCTCTGCCATGAGATGTCAGGACACTTAAGGTGTTGTCACAGTCCTATGGTGTGAGGTATGCTGCTCTTGAAGCTGGAGTGCCAACTCCAAGTGCCTTGCTGAAGGTGAAGCCACTGCTGAGACATGGAGACAAGGCTGTTCTGGGGCAACACCTGAACTTACTGGTACTGATGACCTGCTTCAGAGCCAAACGGTCCAGATGCAGATCTAGCTCTCCTCCTCACCACCATGGAGAGTTGTGGATCATAAGGACCTGAGTTCAGCATCCAGAAAAAGCCACACATGGCAGCAAGCACCTGGAATCCCAGAGATGGGGAGCTGAAGAAAGGAAGATCCCTGGGGTTTACTGGCCATCCAGACTAGCCAATCAGCAAACTCCCTTCAGTGAGAGACTCTAGAGAACTATTGAGCAAGACACCAACACCAACCTCTGATCTACACACTCACACACACATGCTCACACATACATGCACATATATATGAACACACATATGCACCCACAAAAATACTAATAAAAGATCCAAGGGCTCAAGGCCTCATCTTTCTCATCTTTAAAATGGATCTGACAACAGAGAACCTACTTCTGGTAGGCCATATGAGGACTAACTGATCAGTGTACATAAAGAATTTGTTAAAACACACTATTTCTGACACATAGGAATCCCGGATATTAACTACCTTTATTATCATATCTGGTATTAAGTAGAGTCAACTAAACTGACGAATAAATGGTAGCCCATGGACATATATGAGTAACTAACTTACAGGAGGGTCGTGCTCAACTGTTCAAAAGCCTAGTGCATTCTAACAAAGCTATGTTCTCATCTAAACTCCTTCCTGCCCAATGAACATTTAGAGCCTGCTGTTCTAACATAAGCCAGCATTTCAGACAAGGCCATCTTCAAGCTCTCCTAAACCACAGCCTCTAAACTACTAACAATGCACGTGGCATTTCCTTCGCCTGCAGCTGGCATAAACAGCAGTGGCTTTCTGTGTAATTTCTTGGGGGGAGTGGGAAGTTGTGTCTGGTCTGTGCTTCTTAAATGAACACTTCCAAATCAGAGACTGGCAGAGCAAAGAGAAACCTCGGAGATCACTAAGTCCAGGCTGCAGCTGGGAAGATGGCTCAGTCAGTAGCAAGAACCAGGGGATGGGGACATTTCTGGGGCTCAGTGTCCAACCTGTCTACCACGTGGATGAACTTCAGGCCAGCTAGAGACCATGGCTGAAAAGAGCAGTGTGGACAGTTCCTGAGGGATGAAAGTCAAGGTTGACCACTGGCCTTCACATACATGGGCATTTCACATGCATGTGCATTGTCCCCTACACATACAAACATTGTCCCACATATTAAATAAATGAATACATAAATAAAGTGGGTTTTCTTCATTGTGCCTCACACTAGTAGCAGGAGACTCTCACTATAAGACAGCTCATTAAGCTCACACAAAGTCTGGGTTACATTCTGGCCCCCATGAGACAGCCTGAACAGAACTCAATGCAGTCCACACAGACAGAGAGCCCACTGGAACCCACAGTCTCAGAGGCAAGAAAACACAGTAATCACTTCACGAAGTCCAGTGTTAGCCACGGGCATCCCTTCTGTGTTCATAAGCAGGCCTGCATGGAGAATCCCAGTCTGCATTTGCCACACACCATCAACATATCCATCTGGCCAAACCCTGCTGAGAAAGAAAGGCAATGACAGAGTCCCATCCTGTCCCTGGCCCACCCCTTTTTCCAGAATCCTAAACCTGCACATTCTACTCCTACCCAAGGGGATTCTATCCTCATTATTGTTACAGTAAGTTTTGAAACTGGGAACTTGGAACCCACTAACTTGTCTCTTGTTTAGCAAGTCTGCATGGCTATTTTGGATTTCTTGAGTTTCCATGTGAATTTTAAGAGCATCTTGCCCATTTCCACAAAATAAGGCTGCTGAGATTTTAATAGGATTGAGTGGAATCTGCAGATCGATTTGGGAAGTATCACATCTATTTTAACATCTTCCACTTTTAAACTAGAAATCCCTCTTTTGACTTCAGTTCTCCACCTCAGCCCTGCTGCTATGGCTCCCTCCTCCTCATGACCAAACTCATCAAATGGGTGTCTCGGCTCTGCTCCCTCCCCTTCAAGTCACTCCCCACGTCTCATAGCCAAATGCCAGACCTGGAGTCCACATCAGTTTTATTGACTGGCAGCTGCCCACACTATCCATTATTCAGATCCAAATCCTCCAAACCACTTTGGATCTCTCTGTCTCTGTCTCTCTGTCTCTCTCTGTCTCTGTCTCTCTCTCTCTGTCTCTGTCTCTCTCTCTCTGTCTCTGTCTCTGTCTCTCTCTCTCTCTCTCTCTCATGTTCTAAGTCATACCATCACCAAGAACTGTAAAGTCGTTTCTAAAGCATGCCTAAGAACCACCTGCTCCTCTGAACCTAGCTCAGGCACACAACATCTTCCCCACTACACATGGCATTTCCTGGGACTTTGTAAGTAGAAAGTAGACTCCCAGACATTCTCCAGACCACGAGAATGCAGACACTCTTCTTCCTCTCTAAATAGATTCTGGAGCATCACCTTCCCCACTCAGAAGATCGGAGATGTTTTCATTACACTGACTATAAATCCCACAAGTCTAAATTGGCCTTCAAAGCCATCTGGCCTGATGTGGCCCTATCTTAAAGGCCTCTCAATGTTTCACCTACATTTTAAGACTATTTTCAAGTTGTGTATGCTAGCTGTGTAAGTTTTAGAAAATATAAGAAAAAATTAAAAATAAAATGACAGCAAGAAGGTTGAAGGTTTAAGACAGTGGTAGAGCTGCATATTAGTAACCATGAGATCCATGTTTCAAACTCTAGCTATGAACCAGTCAATCAATCAACAAATGATTATAAATGGATGAGCCTTTAAAAAGTATGCTAAATGAATTAAGCCTGTCATAAAAATACACACATACTTTATGAGAGCACTTACTCAAGGTCCCTGGAGTAGTAACATTTTTAAAGACAGAAAACAGAATAGGACTTACTTGTCAGGGACTAAGGGCAAAAATATAGGAAGCTGCTTAATAGGAAAAAGTTTTCAATTCTACAACATGTTAAAAGTGATCTAGAAACTAATTGCGTAAGAATGTAGATATAAGAATTAGGAAAGGCTGGGGAGATGGCACAGTGGTTAAGAGCACTCGCTGCTCTTCCGGTAGACCTGCATTCACTTCGCACCACTAACGGCAAGCAGTTCATGACTGTCTCTAACTCCAGATCCAAGGGATCTGACAGCAGACACCCATATGCTTATGACATACACACACAGACACACATGCTTCCATATAAATAAAACTAACATCTAAAGGCAAAAAGAATTGGGGAGATGGGTAAGTGGATGAAGTGTTAACACAAGCACAAAGACCTCAGTTCACACCTTCAGAACTCATGCAAAGCCATACATGGTAGTATGAGTCTGTAATCCCAGTGCTCCTCAGTGAGATGGGAGGCAGAGGCAGAAGAATCCCTGGGAGCTCAAGGGCTAGTCTTGTATACATAAAGGTGAACAAAAGAAAATCCTACCTCAAACAAGGTGGAAGGCAACACTTGAGGTTGTTCTGTGATTTCCACACACGAGCCATTTCATGTATGCATTTAAACAAAACATACATATTCATGCACGTAAACACGCATATCACTCAAAAAGATAAAAACACAGGCAGCTGCATCACCCAAAGCACAAAAGAATCATCTTCCTGAGCCTGGCGTACTTTGTGAGTTTAAGCTTGCTATGTCTTCTAAGTTTTAAGACCTTTCTAAGCCTTGTAAATTTCATGACCTTCCTGAGCCTTTTAACTTTTCTTAGCCTCCTGAGAGGCCATGTTTGTTTCAATTAGAAAAGAGTGGCTAAGCACCACTCCCTTAGGACAAGAGAAAATTCTTGGAGAAACTTGGCACTGATATGGTGAGCTGTGTGAAGCCATCTGTGCTTAAAGGTGGAATTTCATTATGGCTTTCACGGGGTCATGATGAATACTATTTGCTGGACAAGTTAAACATCAAAATACCTGGACAGTGTGAGAAATTGACTTGGGTGTCTACTACTTTGCCACCAGTAACAATGATTTCTGGGAGAACTTGCTCACCATATCAGTGCCAAGAGAGCACAAAATTCTGGCATGAATACATTTAAAAGACATGGTGAATGGTATCTCTAATGTCAGCACTTGGGATGCTAAAGCCTGAGGATGGCCATGAATTTGAGGCCAATCAGAGTACTGTAAGTTGCAGGATAGCGTGGGTTACAGAGTGAGTTCTTAACTCAAGAAAAAAGTCAGAAAGGAAGACAAAGTGGGGGGGAGACAAAGTAGGGGGGGGATGAAATGATTAAAGACAGTAAAATTGGCCAGGTATGGCGGCTCCTGCCTTGTTGACATCAGGCTGTGCCCACTCTAAGTTACTCCACACTAGTTTTTCAGGTTGTGCCCTGTCCATTATGAGGATAGAGGTTAAGTGTGTACCAGGGTGGGCAGGTTATGGGCACCATTTGCCCAGAATCACCCACACAGTACAGACTAATAAATGACTTACTACTGGGAGTAGAATGGGATGTCACCCCATAAATTTATCAGGGTTCATTGCAACTAGTAAAATCATATCAGAGAAAACCAGGCCCGCAAACTCATGAGAGAAAGCACAGCAAGAGCAGAGTACAACTCTCTCACCTCCACCCATGAAGAGGTGGACACCGAGTAATCTGATGGCTGATGACAGTCCCACTGACCACCTGGAGGCAGAGAATTCCTGACTGTGCCAAGAGGCTTCTGCTCACCTCCACTGATAGAGCCTTCTTGCCTTGCTGCCTGTCCATCATCCTCCTGTTTGCCAACCTGATCTGCTGTGGATCTGATGCCCACTGATCCTGTACCTTCGTGAACTGTGACTGAATCTCTGATCCAGAACCCACACCCTTGGAGAGCAGTCAATAGACCCAGTGCCTCTCCAAAAAGCTCTAGCTAGTTCATCATCTCACTCACACAGAGAGAGACTACTTTGCATTTCTGTCAGTTTCCCAACTCATTCTCTCTCTCTCTCTCTCTCTCTCTCTCTCTCTCTCTCTCTCTCTCTCTCTCCTCTCTCTTTCTGTGTGTGTGTGTGTGTGTATGTGTGCAAGGAGAGAGGCACACAGAGAGACTGTCACTATATAATGTGTGATTTGAAATTAAGACTGGAATAAAAGAACCCCATGGCCCGAGTCAGGCCTATGAGGGTAAGTAGGAGAATGTGGCAAATTCTGCAATGAAACTACCATATTTTGTCTATTTATTGTTGATCAGGAAATTCTGACACTGTGGAGAGACACACGTGCTTTCCTCTTTAGAGTGGCACACTCACACATGCCCACAGCCCCAGCACTCAGGAGGCTGAGGCAAGACGATTGCCGCAAGTTGAAGGCCAACTTAAGCTCCATAGAAAATAGCAGACCAGTGTCACCTCCAGAGTGACACTCTATCTCAGAGAAAGAAATGTAAATGAAGGGAAAGGGATTGGAAAGGAAAGGACGGTCAGATACAGCAAGCTTGTGTAGGCATTGTGCCATACACCTGCTATCTATAACACTCAAGGGGCTGAAGCAGGAGGATCTGAGTTCAAATCAAGCTACATGACTCAGATTCCTTCACACACACACACAAACACAAAGAGAGAGAGAGAGAGACAAAGCTTTTCCACTAACCCATCCTACAAGCCTCTATCACATGCTTTTGAAGTTCAATAATGGGAAGAGTTAAGGTTTCAGAACTTTGTGCTCGTGTGAGTCAACTCCAGAACTACTTGAATCTGTCCCTATGGTCTGTGTTCATCTTTTAGATACTGTGTTAAGGGTCACTACCTGTTACCACTCAAAGACATAACCCCACCATAACCCACAGTTCTTCAGTTCCTTTCTCAGTTCAACTTCAGCTTTCGTCCGTGAACAGTATCATGGCTATCATACTGCCAGGAAGTGACTTGTTCAAATCCCTTTGCCAGCACGTTCAATGATAGACTGGGGTTCTGCTGCAGCCACTCAAATTCAATATTTGTGAACACAGTGAGGGGGCAAAGACCTTACAGCCTTGGGTGCTGCTGTGGCACTCTACAAAGAGACTAAAGCAGTCTAAGAACCAGGATTAATGACATAAAGAGCCAGTCCTTGGGCATAAATACATGCTCCACTTTTAACCTCCTTCTGTGACTGGTGTGTCATCCGGCCAGCTGTAGCCTGGCTGCTTTCGCAATGCAAATCCTTAAAAGGAGGAAAACACCATGCCATGCTTCTGCAGAAAATGGGAGATTTCTGTCTTGGGCTACAAGGAGTAGTACCAGGTCTGGACCTGCTTTACTTTGCCAACTAAATCTCTAAATTAGCCGGTTCTGAAATGAAAGTGCAGCTCTTTACCAAGCCTTTCCCCCTTGTTACCACCCCGTACTTGGTTCTCAACATACAACACAACTCTTGGATTATATGGTGAAGCTAACTAAGTATATACATGATTTGAGAGTACAATGCAAGAAAAATCCACTAAAAATGGTGGATCTGGATTGTGGACCATGCTTAATCAGTGGGGAGGAAGGGGAAAGAGCCCACAGAAAGTTTCCTTAGGCTACAGACGTAGCTCAGTTGGCAGAGAGCTTGTCTAGTTTGCACAAAGCCCTGGGTTTAAACCGTAACACCGCAGATACCTGTGTTAGTTGTTAGGATACTAGTACACAACAATAATCTCAGTCTTTCGGAGGTGGAAATTGCCTTTAGTAGCTGGCTAGGTCATTCTTGGCCTTATAGAGAGATTCTGGCTGCCCTGAGGTACACAAGACTCTGTCTCAAAAAAAAAAAAAAGATCCATTTGTTATGTTTTAAAGTAGAATTGTGGAATCTCACTTGTCACCTTCCTATACCTCTTTTCAGCTCAACTGTATCCCTTGAGACAGGAACCAAGACAGATTCAAGTAACAGATACCGCATCATTAAGGCCAGCTCATGAAATATTATGCTTATCTCTACGCACACAGCACTCAAATGCATAGACAGAGAGCTCACAATTTCTATTCTCCAACTAGCACATTCATTAACAGAATGCAGAAATCCATACAGACACAGACAGTACTCACACTGTGATCTCATGGTCCTGGAAGCCCCAAGTCTGACGTGATGTAAAATCTGGGCACCAGCAAATTACATACAGTCTTCCTAGGGGCTCCTCTGAAGAACAGTCCATTTTCTTGCCTCTTCCAGGTTTTGAAGGCTACCTGCATCCCTTGGCTTATGGTCTTTACGCTCAGCGTGCATCACTCTGCCCTCTGCTCCTATCATCACATGCCTTTGCAGTGATGCCACTGACATGCCTGGAAAATTCAGGAAATCTTTTCATTTCAAGCCTATAAATTAAGTTTGTCTGAAAGATCCTTTAACCATGCAGGGTAACTGACTCCAGGTTGCAGAAATCTCAATGTGGCCATCCTGGCTGGGGACTGCAGCAATGAATAAGCACCAGCTAGTTTCCCATTTCAACCATTTAACCGTTCACTCCTGCTTGGATGGAAGCGCTCCTCCTCACATCATTTTCTCTAGCATTACGGGCCTCCACTGGGGGGTGAGGAACCTTCTGTCAGTCTGTCAGCGAAGTCAGCTTTCACTCTAATGGGTCAACTCTGCATACCGAGTGAAGGAAGCACATTTGACAAAAGTGACACTCTGCAAAGAACCCCTCTGCTGTGTGTAGAACTGTCTGCGGGAGGCCAGTTGCAGAGCTGCGGCTGCTAGCCACACTTGCGATGACTGTATCTCAGTATGGGATTACAAGACTCTAGCTTGCCCAAGACTTGTGGAATTCATTTAGTCAGTGGTCCTCAGAGGGCTCTTCCTCTACTCAGGGCTCTCACACTTCCCTCTACCTAAAAACACTTTAATAATATTTCTTTAATAATATGCAATAAGGACAATGGAATGGCTTCAGGTCTTTTACTTACTGTTGTATATTTTTCAATTTCAATTTTCAAGTTTATTTTATTTTTTCCTGCATGTGACACTGGGCACAGGACCTCACATATGTCAGACAATTGTTCTAGCACTGATTTCTACTGTAAGCCCTGAATGAAACTATTACTTTGAGATTATAATTACATTTCCCCCTCCCTTTCCTCCCTCTAAACCCTCCCATACATCCCCCGAGCATCATTGCCATTCCCCGTAATTAGAACAGTTCAGTGTACCATACTCAACCTGCCCAAAGCAACCAAGTAATGTGGGCCCTGTCCACAACCTGGGAATTCTGCTAGTGCCAAACTTGCAAACATCCATGAAAAGTCCATGAGCCACAGCCTAATAGGCAAGGTTCACTTCCTTTTCGATGCTCTTATGTACCTCTCCCAAACCCCTGAAGACAGGACTCAGAATTAGCAGTCTTCCTCCCATAGTGATTCAGGGGAAATCAAGGTCCCCTTTGGGGGTCCTAGTTGCATTAATAAAAGAATTTATTATAAAATAATTTTAAGAATAGACTCAAATAGAAGCACAAGGACAATTTTATTAGCATTCAAAAGAAAAAAATCATAGGACTGGCAAGCTACAAAACCTTAGCAGCTCCCCAGAAGAAGAGAACGGAGAAGGGGGAAAGTCATGATCTTTAAGCTGGCATATGGCCAGCACGCAGCCACATATGGGGGTTGGAGGGTGGAGGTTTTAGAAAAAGAGTAAGGAAAGCACACTTAGAAAAGATATTTTAAAAAGTGAAAGAAAATTTATGCTTTTCTGAGTAATTCCGAAAAGCAGGCACACTTATGACCTTTACATGGCTGCGGTCCATAGCTTCTGAACTGTGGGGCAGGGATCCTGGGAAGGAAAAGTATAGTGTCTCATTTTCAAAAACCAATCATTCTGCCTATCTCTTTAGTAAAGTTTAAGGTGAGCCAATCCTCCTAGGGGTGGTCCCTTAGGCAAAGTGATTGACCCATCTCCACTCAGGCTAGAGATTCTGTCTTCTTGATCCTCACTAACAATAGCAGGACTCTGGGAAGGTAGCCAACTCCCTCTCTAGCCCTGAGCCCAAGGTAGAGCCCAAGAGCCACACACCTGAATGCCTGACCAACTCATAGAACAGGCAGCCCATTAAGCAGCTTTCCCATGAGATACCACTCTGGAAATAATGTGAAATTACTTTGCCTGTTTTATCACTCCACCCCCCCTTGTCACATTCTGGCTCATCTAATTATTGCTACTCATAACAAGATGCACTACTAGTGGGAATTCCCAGTGTGTGAGCTGGATGCAGCTAATTTGAAAGAGGAAACCTTTCTTCAGCAAAGGCAAAGAGTGACACTCTATACCTATGGTATAGGATGAACTGTACTCCTCCTCTAGTTCATATGGTGCGGTCTCATCCCTCAGAATGGGTCTCTATTTGGACAAAAAAGCTTTAATATATATTCTATTTATTTATTTACTTACTTATTTAATTAGTGTATAATTGCCCACGATATGCATGCAGGAACCCCTGAAGATCAGAAGAGGGCATCAGATTCCCTGGAACTGGAGTTACAGGCATTTGTGAACCATCATGTAGATGCTGGGAACTGAACCCAGGTCCTCTGCAGGAGCAAAAGTGCTTACTACTGAGCCCTCTCTCATAAGAAAGGATTTTAGGAGGAGTAATGGAGTTTAAATGAGCTCAGCAGTGTGCTCCTAATCTAATGGCATCCTTATAAGATGAGAGACAGCCATCTCAGTGGCACCCCTCTGCAATACCAGCAACAACTGGGAGACGACAGCAGGAGTTCAGCACAAGTTCAAGGCGGGCTTGCCATACACAGTGATTTCAAGGACAGCATGGACAACACGTCAAGTTCTAGGCCAGCCAGCATTACATATTGAAACCCTATCTCAAAAAAGCAGGAGGAAGATACATAATGCAAGAGGACTTGGAAAGATGGCCGTGGACTGAAGTGAGGCAGCACCAGCCAAGGAATGGCAAGGGTTTTTGTTCCAGTCTAGCTCCAACCTGCCACTTCTACACCCTGCCCTGTGCTCTTCACCGCACACTGTACTCTTTCCACTTCTTGGGCCAAATGCACCACTCTGCATTAAGCTAGTTGTTAGTATTCAGGCATGTGCACTGGCCTGACCTTGGGGTACATGTCCTCAGCTGTAGCCACTGAGAGCACCTCCTGTGCACATTCACTACATTCTCCTTTAAAAGGGCCCTGGCCACCTCCCATCTCCCTTTCTCTCTGTCTTCATCTGTCTGTCTATCTGCCCCCTCCTCTTCTGCTACTATGCCCACAGGCCATTCTCCCCTCTCCCCCTCCCTCTCCTTCTCATTCATTTTCCCCAAATACAAACCCCCTTCACCTGAGCTCTGCTGCATGGCATCTTTCCCACACATGTGCCACATTTTCTAAATTACAACACTAGCAACTCCTAACCCCTTCCTGGGTTGAGAAAGGAGACTCACAAGACTCAGGAAGCTCATGAGACTTAACAAAATGCATGGGGTCCCTCTGCAGGGTCACAGTCTTCCACAGATCTGCCTGCAAATTGTGCAGAGAGCTCTATTGATAGTTTTGGTGAGTCACCACCCATGCCGAGCGGAAGTTCAAAAGAAATCTTTGGAGATGTATGTGCAGATGCATCTGTGCATGTTGGTGTATGCGGGTGCATGTGCACCTTTCTGCGTTCTTGGAGGCCAGAAGTCAACCTTGAATTGTTGTTCCTCAGGGCAGTGCACCTTAGTTTTCAAGACAGTGTCTTTCATAGATACCCATGCCAATTAAGGTAAGTCAGCCTGCCGGTGGGCTCCAGGGATCTGCTTGTCTTCCTTCACCAATGCTGAGATCACAAGCATGTGCCACTACCACTGGCTTTGTACATGGGTGCTCAGTATTGAACTGATTCCTGGGCTGGTGCAGCAAGTACTTTACAGACTGAGCCATCTCCCCAGCCCCTGTGACAGACTTTTGGTGATGCAGCTGCCTTTGAATAACCCATGTCCCTGTAAGTCACTAACCCCTAATAAATTCATTGATTCCCAAGCTAGACTTGGGGTGAACAGATGTTCATTCACAACTCCCCAGGAAAAGTGACAGAACACAAGGACAAGAAAAAAATTGCCCAACCAGAGGATCAGGGAGTTTGCCGTAAGGCTGTGTCTCTTAGGAATGTCAGAAGATACAGCCATAATGTCTCACCAATTACTGCCTGAACATGAGCTGAACAAGGACAATAACAATAGACATGCCAAAGTGGGGGAACCCTCAAAGTTTCATCCTTACAAAAAGAACTATCGGCACCTAAGGAATACTGAGAGTGGGAGAAACAGTCTTCCCTGGGAAAGAAACACGCCAACTGGTTATTCAATACCAAATGATCAGCCCTAAAAACATAAGCATACAAGCAACATTACATAAAATGAGTAGGTTATATCTATGGTGTAGGAAATATGTATGTGTGTGTGTGTACTCATGTAACAACAGTTCATTAAAAGAGATGTCATAGATTTGAAAGAAAATGAGAAGGGGTATATGGGAGTCATTTTTAAAGTTTGATTTTATTTTCGTCGTGTGTGTGTGTGTGTGTGTGTGTGTGTGTGAGAGAGAGAGAGAGAGAGAATGCCTGAGGGGCCAGAAGCAGGAGCACCTGTGGAGCTAGAGTTCCAGGCCATCTGACATGGGTGCTAGGAATCAAACTCAGGTCTTCTGGAAGAGTAAAATATATTTCCAACCACTGAGCCATCCTTCCAACCTATATGGAAGGCTTTGGCGTTAAGACATGTGAGAAATGTAATTATATTATAATCTCACAAATAAAAAAATAATTTTAGAAACTTGCTTAAGCATCATGTTGCCCAGGAAGCCCCCTAACCCTTAGCCAGAAGACCATTTTGCTCCGGCTATCATCCCAAATCCCTATGGAGGACACTGGGAGAAAGAGTTCCAACTTTTCTGCACAAAGGAGACCCAAGAGGCCTGAAGTCAGACACCTGTAGTATGGCCACTGAGACACAAGCCCTACACTCAATATGTTTGTCACAGGAAGTCACCTAACCCAGCATTTTGAATACCCATTTTCCATCTGGGAGGAAAGCAAACAAATCAATGACAAATGCCATAATATGGAATACCAGAAGACTTATGCAGAAGAGCAGAGACCAGACAATCGAAGAAAAGTGCTTCTGGTGTGCTGTGTAATTCCATTTCTAGAAAACAGAAAACAAGCAATGGAGAAAAACAAATATGTTGCTATATGCTCAGGGAGAAGAGGAGAGAAAGGGACGACAAAATTGTGAAGAATCTTTGGGGTTGATGTTCACAGTGACAGTTACACGGGTTACCAGACTGTCCATTTTAAAACATAAGTAGTTTATTGTATACTCATTAATCATCACTTAGGGGAAGAAAAAAGTTAAACCCTTGCCACAAAAGTCTGTGTCACAACAGTTGACCCCTCACTTTACCCACATATTTTAGGATTTTGTTTTTGTTGGAGATGGTAGTGGTTTCTCAAGACAGGTTTCTCTGTGTGACAGACCGGCTGTCCTGGAACTTGCTCTGTAGACCAGGATGCCCTTGAACTCACAGAGATCCACCTGTCTCTGCCTCCTGAGTACTGGAATTAAATGTGTGAAACACACTGCCCAGCTATATTTTAGGATTTTCATTTCTGTTTTTCATGAAATCTTAACTAATATTTATCAAAACATATATGATAGTTGTCTAGATAGGATATCTTTCTCTAGGGAACTATTATGTGGTGCGAGACAGTTGTCTATATTCTGCCAATTATGTTTTAAATAAACGCTGATTGGCCAGTAGCCAGGCAGGAAGTATAGGCAGGACAACCAGACAGGAAGTAGAGGTGGGTCAATGAGAACAGGAGAATTCTGGGAAAGAGGAAATCCAGTCCTGTCCCAAACACAAAAGAAGGAAGATGTGATTGCCCCTCTAAAAAAGGTACTGAGCCATGTGGCTAACATAGATAAAAATAATGGGTTAATATAAATTATTAGAGTTAATAAGAAGCCTGAGCTAATGGGTCAATCAGGTTATCATTAATATAGGCCTCTGTGTGATTTCTTTGGGGCTAAACAGCTGTGGAACCTGGTGGGAGGACAGGAACCAGGCAGGACAGAAACCCCAACAACAATTATGCTTATATGTAAAATAAAAATTATGTTTTAAAAGCACTGTGACATCATGATACAACAGTACCGACACAATACCCAATGCCCCTGTGGTAGGTGGAATCATTTCTAGTGTTACTTTATGCGGCAGAAATCACTATAAAATGTAATCAAGCTAAGGTCTAGGATCTTTGAGCTAGAGTAATTATCCTACATTACCTGGGTGGGCTCAAAACAAAGGCAAGGGTCACTATAAGGAAAGAAGACTGATGGCCAAACTGCATGTGATCAGTGGCTCAGTGGAAGGGACCAGGAGCCATGCCATGAAGACATATTTCAAAAAACTGGAAAATGTACTGATACATCACTAGAGCCTTCAAAAGACCACAACCTTGCTTAACCTGAACTTCAGTCTAGTGAGGCTCCTTCAGCCATCCAATACCCCAGATGTAAAGGATGGATTTGTGTTGATTTAGGCATCTAAAATTAATGGTAATCACTTATAGCAGAAATAGGAGAAGATTTTACCCTTTCTCCTATGTATGTAACAATCCAGACGCCCATAGTATAGTAAGAACATTGCATTCTTTGCCCCAGGGAAGTTTCCAAAGCAGGTGACATCTGTTTGAAATAAGCCAAGGGCTCACCTTTGTTCATTTAGAAATCTTTACAGATCCTATTCTGCTAACTCTTTAATGTCACACTTTCAACAAGCAATTATTCATTTTTTTAAAAAATGGAGTCCTACTTACAATTATGTATATTCTAATTGGACAATATGACTGGCAAAGGCCTTAATTACGGTCCATAATTCACACCTAGTGTGTTATTAGGCCTTTGCTACACATTGGCATTTGTGAACATTGTACCATGCCCCTGTCATTTGCACAGCTTCTTCCAATTATTGTGCTTGCAGAGGACTTGTGAAAGGTAAGGTGACAAATGATGACATTCCACCCGCCCGAGGGAAACATCTTTTGGTCATACTAACCTAAAAGCCAGAGCAGGAACTTCCAAGAGCTCACATCTATTCACAAAGAACTAGTTAGATGATTTCGGGATGGAGAGCAGCAAGTCAAGGAAGGAGACCACAATGGGCTCCTGGCCTGCTTTTCCATGTGGATCTCGCAGCACTGAGTCATAACTAGGCAGCTGTGTTCTTTGGTGGGTTGCTGGGGGATTCAGGACAGTTTTATATGCTTCATTTATCAGAGTGAAATTTGCACCCCCAAAACTCATGTGCAATCAGAACCTAAGGAGGTGACCATATTTGGAAAAAGAGTTCTTGGGGATTAAGCTCAAGTTAAGATGCAATCACTCTGGATTACGGTGATACATACATACAAAACCTAGCATTCAGTACACTAAGACATGCTGATCAGGGGCTCAAGGCCAGCCTGGGCTATACAAGATCTTGTCTTAAAAAATGTGTCCTAATCTAATGTGTTCTTCCACAAAGAGAGAAATTTGGACAGATTCAGAGGAGGACTCCACATGAAAATATGGCTGCACACTAAGGTGTGGTCAATGACTGATGATCACTACCAAAACTAGAAAGAAGCAGGGAAGGATTCCATCTAGAAGCCAAGAGAGCAAGGGAGCGTGGCTCTGCTGATGTCTTGCGCTCTGGAGAATTCTACTTTTCAGATTTGTGCAAAAATTGTTTCCTTTCAAATTTTAAGTTGTCCAGTTTGTGATACAAGTATCTCCTGCTTAATAAAACAGGAATAGCTGGAGACATGACTCAATGGGTAAAGCAGAGGCTGTGAAAGCCTGACAATATGAGTTTGATCCCTGGAATATACATAAAGGTAGAAGGAGATAACCAACTCCATGGTTTTCCTCCAACTTCCATACATGTGCCATGGTACATATCACACACACACATGCACGCATGCACATGTGCACGCACACACACGCACGCGCATGCGCACACACACACACACACACAAACTGATGAAAAATAAATGCCTGAATGTAGAAGGAGGGCTGCTTTGTTTTTCCCGGCTGCTCAGCCCCAAAATAATCACACAGAAACCGTATTATTTGCAATACTGTTTGGCCAATAGCCTAAGCGTATTTCTGGCTAACTCATATCCTAAACTAACCCATCTCCATTAATCTGTGTATTGCCACATGGCTGTGGCTTACCAGCTAAAATTCCGGTGTCCATCTCTGGCATTCTGTTTAGTTTTCCCCACCTACCTCTATTCCCCTATACCTGTGCTATAGGCCCAAAGCATTTCTTTATTCGTTAATGGTAATCACAGCATACAGAGGGAAATCCCACATCACCTGAAACTAAAACCAGCATTAATTGGCCTGGCTAGGTGGCTCAGTCGGTAAAGGCACCTGCTGCCAAGCCTTACAGCATGAGTTCAAACCCTGGGGTCCACAAGATGGAAGGAGAGAGCCAGTTCCTGAAAGTACTCCTCTGACTTCCACACATGTTAAGGCATACATGTACATGCACACACACACAAATAAATAAATTCAAATACAAAAGCCCTGTTAAAGGGAACTGACAAGTTCTGTTACTACCATGCCTTTATGCTCTTTTTGCAGTGCTCTAAATACATTTGTTTTCTTTCCGGCCTGAAAATACAGAAAAATCAAATCAGGGGATGGCTCTGAGGAATATGTTGTTGGACAATTTTGTCACTGTGACATCACAAGGTGTACTTACACAAATCTAGATGGTTCTGCCTACTCTATACCTATCTCTGCAGTATATACTGTGTGGTGGTTTAAATGTGAATGCCCCCACAAGCTCACATGCTTGCATACTTGATCCCTGGTGTGAGAGAATGGTCTGTATTCTGTCAATTATATTTTAAATAAACACTGATTGGCCAGTAGCCAGGCAGGAAGTATAGGTGGGACAACCAGACAGGAAGTAGAGGTGGGTCAGTAAGAACAGGAGAATTTTGGGAAGGAGGAAGCCCATTCTTCTGCAGTTGTGACCCCGCCACAGAAGAAGCAGGATGTGACCTGCCTTGCTGAAAAAGGTACCAAGCCATGTGACTAACATATACTAGAATAATGGGCTAATATAAATTATAAGAGTTAATAAAAAGCCTGAGCTAATGGGCCAAACAGTTTATAACTAATGTAGACCTCTGTGTGATTTTTTTGGGAGTTAACAATTGCAGGAACTGGGCAGGACAGAAACTCTCGCCAACAGATCCCCGGTTGGCAGAACTCTCTGGAAAGGACTAGGAGGTGTATCCTTGTTAGAAGAGGTGGTCACTGGGAGCTTTGAGGTTTCCCAATGTGTCTCTCTGCCTCCTGCTTATAGATCAAAATGTAAGTTCTCAACTGTTCCTGCCACCAGTTCTTTACTATGCCATCATGGACTCTAATCGTCTCCCTATTAAACACTTTTTTTAAATTTGCCTTGGTCATGTTGTCTTATTACAGCAGTAGAAAAATAGCTAGCACATACCGTCATATATACAGTCTGTTAGTGAGCAAATGTTGCTGTGTACTTTAGCTACCCTTTGTTACAGTAGCCGTAGGAAAGGAGTCCAAAACATGTTACCTGTAGTGTCCAAACATAACCATGCATAAGAAACAGCAAGGGTTAATCTGGCAAGACTTCCTGGAAACTGTGTGCATTGGAAACGTTTTCTAAAAGCAGGAAGAATAGAGGTTGGCAAGGAAAAAGAGAAGGGACAAATGGCATCTATATTTGGTCAGAGTGCTGAATCTCTCTTGAGCTAGGAGATAATGAAGACATATCTCTCTTTACACCTATCCTGGGAGCAGAAATCATGCAGATGAACAAGGAAATAACACAGAAATGCACAGGTACTGATGGTGGGACATGGAGACAGTCCCACTCCTGGGTCCCCAGAGGAAGATATTCCTGTGTTAATCATCTTTCCATAAACTTAAGAAGGAAAACAATGTTACTGAGCCATGGTCACTTGGTTTCATCACCCTGAGCTTGTGGTAAGGCAAAGAAACATGGTATGAAAGCTAGTAGAGGAAATCTTCTCATCTTATGGTAGCCAGGAAGCAAAGAGAGAGGAAGCCAAAGATCAGACATGAATGTGTCCTTCGAAGGCATGGCGCTAGGAGGCACTTCACTAATAGAGTGGCTGTCTAGCATGCACAAAGTCCTGGTTCCCAGCCTCAGCAAGAATGAAGGGAGGGAGGGAGTCATTTGGAACGCATCACAGGATAAATTTAGAGAATGTGGAATTTCCAGCATCTTTTTCTCCCTCAGTGACCTGCTTCTACCCCACACTATAGTACTAAGGAACACTTATGAACAGACCACAAGCGCACAAGCACACATGCCAAACCATGCTTTGAGGACAAAGCAAGCGATATGTCTGCCTTCTGAACAAAGACACACCACCTCAACTAGTCCTCACTTCCAACCAGGATTCACCTCTCAGAGTAGCTACCACTTCCCAGTAATACTATAGGCTGAAGCCGAAACATGAGCCCATGGGGGGCAGTGCAGTTCAAAATCCTAACATTCATGCAACTCTGGCCACGGGTGGGGAACTACAGATTGTTGGGAAGAAACCAAGAGAAATATGAATAAAGTATGGATTTTAATAGCAATCTATCAATAGGGCTCTTGTGACAATGTCAATAACAGGAATACTGAGGGGATTATAGAACTCTGCCATATCCATGTCTTTATGAATCTAAAACGTTTAAGGATGAGTGAGACTCTGCAGCCTTGAGAACAAACTTGTTCTGAAGTGTCCTGGTTGGGTAGATGGCCCCTGTAGTGTGGTAGGTGGTGGTTTCCAGCCTAAGCCACCATTGATGACACCTCCTGCCTACCACCAACCACTCCCTACCAGTCACACCTACAGCCGCCACTCTGGGCCTCGACCTAAGCATTATGGACTTCCTCACTCTCTAGTTCATTTCCTTTTGGTTCTTATCTCATACCTGTCTGTAATTTTAATGTCCTCCCTATAGGAGTGGCTTGTCTTCTTCAGCAGGTTTCTTTTGGATCTTCCCAGCATGCTCTGCTGCCCTAACAGAGTGCCTGGAATATCTGACAGTCCACAATCAGCCTGTTGGGAGAGGGGGTGTGCTCCCAGCACTGCTGCCAGTCTCAGTCTCTCTCTCTGTCTCTCTCTGTCTCTCTCTGTCTCTCTCCCTTCCTCAAAAACTATTATATAGCCTTCACACTTAAGAGAGTGGAAAATGGACTCCCTCTTTGGAGTGTTTCTTTAAAAAATGGCTATCTGTAAAAGCAAATAGACCTTAAAATCCTTTCAAATGCATTTGTATCTTTGGCCTTTTGGAGGGAGGGAAGGGAAGGAAAAAAAAGGACTGCTGACTGAGAAGGTTCTTCTCATTCCCACTGCTGGTGAGGCGTTTCATTTCCTAAGTATTAATCAAAATCACTCTTGATTATAGCAAAAACAACCTTTGCTATAATTTTAATGCAATTAACGAGAATATATGGTAATTCTGAGCAATCTTGCTCTTGAGATTAAAGAACAGCCTGCCAGGAAACATACGAATAAAGCTTTAAGATCAAAATTTGCATAATTAGGTTTCTTCTCTACGCTGCCCACCCCCACCGCCACCCCCAGCTTCTCTGGCTATGATAAGTTCTACTGAAAAAGATGTTTAAACTTAAGCCGGCAAGCCTCCAGCCCAGGCTTCCTCCTGAGCTGGAACATCCTTTTCCAATAACATTTTCATGTTTTTACAACTCATGCCTGCCACCCTAACCAGATAGCCAATGATGGCTGACCGAATTACAGAGAGCAGAGGTTTGATCCCTACTCTTCTATGTAGGAGCTAAAAAAGCAGCAGGACCATCCATATACCTTATGAAACTGCTTTCTGCCACTTTGGCACCACACCAATCTGTGTATCCTGCTCTATGGAAATATCATATCTAGTCTTGAAAAGACAGCCTAAGCAACACATTAAAGTCCCAAATGTCAAGCCCTGTTTACGAATACCAGACAGAAAGGCTCCTCCTATACCCTTCCTTCAGCCAGGGCTGTGACAGCCAGAGCCACCGCCTCATCCCAGTCTACCACATTCTCACTCTCCCACAAAAGCCCCGGCCCTTTGAGGTAGTGTTTGTGTTGGTCCAAGGGTGCAGACAAAGCAGCAGCTAGTGATTTCCTGGGGATACAAGAACCAGGTCAGTGCGAACACTACAGGTGCCATTCTCCCAGGAAGAAAGAACAATGCAAAAGGTGATGATGTTACTGCACCCATGCAGCTGAGCACTGGAGGACCCAGCCAAACAATTCGAACCTCCTGCCTCCCGCCCTGTGGCTCAAATAGATGTTTAACATTTCCCGTCCTGGAAAATGTCAACAGGCCCATTTATTTCCCCATCAATGAGCTGGTCTTGGTTATGTGGTAAGGCTAAGGCTAAAAGGTTCATAGTCTTGGATCAGAGGCTTAGAGGGAAGAGAAACCATCATTTTTGCTATTTGCTTCTTTGGCAAGAAAGCGATGAAGAGGAAGACATCAGAGAACGTCAAGCTGGACTCCACACTGTATATTTAAAACATTATGTCCTCAACGTGCATATCTATATCCTTGGTCTCTCCAAACCCCTGGGAAACAAAAGAAAAAGAGCACACGCGTGTCCATAAAGACCCTGGATATAAGAGGGGTTCCAAACAAAAAGAGCACACGTGTGTCCATAAAGACCCCAGACATAAGAGGGGTTCCAAAGAAAAAGAGCACACGCGTGTCCATAAAGATCCCAGACATAAGAGGGGTTCCAAAGAAGAAGAGCACACATGTGTCTATAGAAGGAGCTGTGGGCCGGCCTGGGAGCTGCGGGCTGCGTTCCTGCCACCGGCTCCCAGCCACCAGCTAGCTTAAGCCCTGAAATATCAACACACGAATGTATTCTTTTAAACACTGCTTGGCCCATTAGCTTCAGCCTCTTGCTGGCTAATTCTCACATCCTGACTAGCCCATTTCTAATCATCTGTGTAGCACCACTAGGTGGTGTGTCTTACCGGAAAGCATATGTCCTTCCTGGTTCGGAGCTTCATCCGCATCTGCCCCAGAGAGGAGAGGCATGACCATTAACTAACTTCCCTTCTTCCCAGCATTCTGTTCTGTCTACTCTGCCTATCTAAATTCTGCCCTATCAGGGCCAAGCAGTTTTCTTTAATTGACCAATGAAAGCAACAGATAGAAATATGACCTTCCCACATCATTTCCCCTTTTTCTGTTTAAAAAGGAAAGGCTTTCACTTAACATAGTAAAATTACATACACCAAAACAGTTATCAAGTAATAATTACAGTTACAATATTTATATCTATTTTATCTTTTATCATAACTAAGGAAAACTATAACTATCTATCTATTCTTTAACTCGATCAAAGACTCCAGAAGGATATAATATCATCTAAGCAAATGAGAAGTAAGCAACTTACAAAACTCTAGAAATCACAGAGACAATGATGATATTCATACAGGTGGTAAGAAAAACATATAGAATAGGGGCAGGGTTCTCTTCTTATCTCTGCAGGAAAACACTCATCTTCAAAAAATTCAAGGGACTCTGGATGTTTGAATACTGACAGATGGAAACTATTTACAACCCAATAAGAATCGGCAAGAAAATCAAATAGGTCCCATAAGTAAAATTATTCTACTCTTATCTTTAAATATGTATTAATGTGCATTTATTTATTAATATATAGAGATGGTTTTGAAGTTGGACTCTGGCTCAGTCCCTCTCCAATTCCAAGCCTGTTGGTAAGAGAAAAACCCAGAGTTTCTGGAGTTTCTGTCTCATGTCAAGAGCCATGATATGGGACAGAAAGAAATATGAGTTTAGAAAACATCTTTGCTTTTCTTCATATCTAGCATACCTTTTATTGAATATATCTATCATGCCTTGCATTGAATATATGTATGTCTATATATGTCTATATGATTAATGTTTAAGTTTTTCACAATGAACAATGAGTTTTTCCTGCAGTGACATTTGAAGTTTCCAGGAAGAAGATGGGGCCCCATAACAACAACTCCACCTGGTTGATATGATGTCATGATACTGATAGTGCTACTACAAGACCTGTTTTGGGTACCAGCTGCACAAGACAGTTCCAACTTGGTTAGCTGAAATGGTGCACATCTTATACAACATTCTGGCCAGACCTGCACAAAATACTCAAAGACTATTTGCAATTTTAAAAGACATTGATCTTGAAATTTAACCATCATTTTACTTTCACAGGATCCCCCAGAAAGAACGTCGCCCCCATGACAGCTGGAAGTAATTCTAGAGGACGATGTCCCCTCTCCCAGTAAAGTTTGCCCTTGGGTTTAGGGACATCATTTAGGGGTTGATTATAATTAGTATATGGTTGAGGGTTGGGGAGTTGGGGGAGGAATTTTATAAGCTCAGGGATCATTTGAAAAAAAAGAGGGATAATGGGATGATGGGATAATAGATTGGTACCTGTTGGTACTTGTGAGTTATTGTTTTGAGACAAATATATTGGTATCGATTCTTATATATTGATACAAAGTTAAATTATATTGACTATTGTATGCATGCATGCTTCTACCTCTGTTTAAAACATTTTTTTATGTATTGATATATACATTGTATTGATATTGTATATCTACCATATTGCAATGTACATTTCTACCTCTGATTAAGATACTTATATATTGTTTGTATATTGATATATATTTACCATACTGCAATGTATATTTGTCAATTGTTTATATTTGGAGGTCATTGTCCTCATTTGTTTCACAGTCGTTTATTGTCTTAGTCTTTAAGTTAGATAGGTATTGAGAATTATATAGATCAATAGTATTCTGAGTTTGTCATTTATAATTAGACTAATCAGGTTCTTTAGATACATAGAGATTATACTCAGTATAGATAGATAATCTTCAACCTCTTCAAAGAGCTGTAGAAAATGGCCTTTAATCTAACTCAGAGTTTTGTGATAGTGAGACACAATTGCTCCTGGCAACACCGCTCTATTCCCGAGAGAATGTTGAGCACCAAAGACACTCTGCCTGGAGCCTTTCTTCTTGGCTGAACTGGCCTTTGGGCAAAGAAATGCCCATACCTCAACCACTGACAGAGATACAGAGTATGCGTGAATGGAAAAAACAGGATTGTCATATCCTGCCAAGACAGGGTAAGATAGTTTTGACAAGTTTCTTGCCTTTGAAAATGGTATGTCAGTTATGTTAGGCCTTAGCCAAAGTTGGTTGCTTCAATGCTGCAAATGTGACCTTGGGTGATTGCCCTGGTAGCTAGTTGTCTCTGTGATTTGTTGCATGTTTTGGAAGTTGTTTGAATGCACTTCCTAATTACTCAGGTAACATTATTTTCCTTCTCAGATCTTCAATGGGGTTGAAGACTATATAAATGTAGTTACTTTCCACTCATGACTTGGCCAAGCTATTTATTATATAAGACTTAAGCTAGTTAGAATAGGATTTTTGTACTTATTGTATATAATTTCATAGTAGGTTTAGAACTCTCTTACTTAAACAAAAGGGGGAGGTGTTGTGGGAGGTCCTTCCGCTCCTCCAGCCAATAGCCGCTGAGATACCAGCCCATTGGGGTGTGGTCTCTCTCCCTTTAAAAAAAGCGGACACTTCCCTCTCCTCTCTCTCTTACTTCCTGCTCCACTTCCAGCGACTAGACTCCCTTCCTGATTGCGCAGAGGGCTGTTGTCTGGGATGGTGATCTGTAAGTTTTTTCCCCTTTAAATAAATAACCATTCTATTAATCATAATTCCAAACTGGTGTGGGATTGTTTGTGGCTTACGCCTTCGCCTTCAACGTGTCCATAAAGACCCCGGACATAAGAGGGGTTCCAAAGAAAAAGAGCACACGCGTGTCCATAAAGACCGCGGACATAAGAGGGGTTCCAAAGCGCTTCTACCATGTCATGCTCTCAGCAGCAGTGCATGAAAACTCCCACTCTTTTGTATGTCCTTCAGCAGTTAGTGGTTTACAGCTCCTCTGAATGAGAGTTGTTTGTTATTCTAATTTCAGCCCCTTTAGTTTTTCTGGAAGTTTATCTTCACCTTAGGAAGAATGGGGTTTGCCATGCACTGCTGCTGAGAGTATAAAATGGTAGAAGCGCTTTAGAAATCCCAAGAACTTTCTTAAGACATTAAACATATGTATGCTCCAGAAGTCAAGAATGCCCCTCCTTGATTTCTCAGATATTTCATTTGGAATACTAATAAAAAGAGAACAGCCTGAACATCCAGGAGAAACACGTGGGCAGTAGACTCATAATGGGAAGTTCCCCAAGAGCAACAAAGAAGTATGCTGGCCAATCATATGCTGCCATGCTTCACGTGTGACACTACAGAACTGAGACAACCCAACCCAAACATCCAGCTTCCAGCATGAGACGTAGAAGCAATAGCATCATTGGTACAAATTTAGTCTGTTGAAAGGAAGACAAAAAGAAACAAGGAAAAAGAGGAGGAGGAGAGAAGAGAGAGGAGAACCGAGAGAGATGGAGAAAAGGACACAGGAAAGAGAAGAGAGGAGCAGAGTGGAGGGGATAGAAGGGAGGGGAGAGGAGAAGAGATCTCGCAAAGAGCTAGTAGCCTGAACAGACCTGGTGTCTAGAAGAGGTGCTGTTCACTGGTTACTCACAGCCCCAGCTTATAGCCATCTTCCTTCTATCACACTCACTCACGCCTTCCCACCCTTTAGCCCACCTCCCAGATGACACCCCATTGGGAAATGACACTTAAAATCACCAACCACTGGAAAACAAGCAACCTGCTCTTATTCTTTTAACAACTGCTGTCAATAAACATGACTATTGTGCAGCTTTCATCTCAGCCCTGAGAAACATCCTCAACAAGGTGACTCCAGCTTTTCTGTATGGAGCAGAATGCTAGAGAAGTGGTCCGTCACACAATGAGCTAGCACTGAGCTGGGAAAAGGAATGAAGTACTTACTGACCCATGCTACAGCTGGAATGCATCTAAGTAAAATGATGCAAGTGGAATCCCTATGCCTGAGTTTTATGTGATGCTAGGGGTAAAACAGGAGGCTTTCATCAAGTACCTCAAACATGGTGGAGGGTAAGGGCTGACATGTGATGTTGTCCTCTGACATGCATGCTATGGTGCATGCTCACTTGCACATGCTCTCCTCTCTCTCTCTCTCTCTTCTCTCTCTCTCTCTCTCTCTCTCTCTCCCTCCATCCCTCCCTCCCTCCCTCCCTCTCTCCTTTCCTCCCTCCCTCCCTCTCTTCCTCCCTCCACCTCCCTCCCCCTGTTGAATTTAGCCTGATGTGGTAGTGTGTGCCTATAATTCCAGCATTCAAATGGTCAAAGTTTAAGACCAGCCTGGTCTACATAGGGAATTCCAGACAAGTCTTGACTATAGCATGAGACACTATATCAAAAAAAAAAAAAAAGTACGGAGGGAGGGAGGAAAAAAACCAAAACAAACAAATCAAGTTGAGTATATAAAAGAGCTATCAATTCCTTTGGGCAGAATCTCATTTATACTAGTCTGGTCTCAAGCTCACTATAGAGCTGAGGGTGACTTTTAATTTCTGATCTTTCTACTCCCATCCCCTAGGTGTAATCTCCATGGCTGTCTTTTATGTAATGTTAGGGGGAAAGAGAGGCCTTCTTGCCGATACTGTACCAAATCAGCTCCACCCCAGTTCCATCTCTCCATTTTTATGAGCCATTTTTAATTTATATTTCCATATCTGTGACAAATGCCTGACAAGCAACTTTAGGTAGGAAGGCCTTATACCGACTCAGAGTCTTAAGGAATGCAGTGTATCATGGTTGGGGAAGCATAAGAGTGGCTGGGTCCACAGACAACAGGAGCTTGCAGAAGCCATGCCTCACACCTTGGTGGCTCAGGAAGCAGAGAGTTCAGACCAGAACCAGAAGCGGTTATCACCTCGCTGCCTGCCTCTAGTAACCCACTTCTGCTAGCTGGTTCACATGGCCTAAGGGTGCCACAATATCCTACAGCAGCAGCACCAGTTTGAAATCAAATGTTCTAACTCAAAAACCTGATGGACATTACAGATCAAACCATACCACCGTACTAATGAGAGGAAAATTGCAGCACTGGAGAGACAGCTCAGTGCTGAAGAGTACTAGCTACTCTTGCAGAGGACCTGGGTTTGGCTACCAAAATCCACATAGCAGCTCATGAGTATCTGTAACTCCCATTCCAGAGGACTGGACTCCCTCTTCTGGCTTCTAAGGGCATCAGGCACACATGTGGCACACAGACATATATGCAGGCAAAACATCCACCCACATAAAAATAAAATAGTTTTAACTGCATGTCAAGATCCTACACTCACAAGAAAGGTAATGTAAAAAAGATTCTAGTCGGGGAACCAAGGAAAACTTTGCAGTTCGCATCTGAATCAGTGTTGAGAAGAGGGATGAAAAATAGCCAAGTGCTCAGAGTGAGACGGAAGAGGGGCAGGTCATATGTCTTATGAACCATAAATATACCTGGCTCCCAACCAAAGCCTCAGCCTGACTGCCCAAACATGAAACTAAGCGTGCTTCCAACTGCGAGCACATAAGCAAGAGACCTGGCTCCGATGCTATGATTCCAATGGCAGAAAAGCTTATTCTATTTAAAACAGTTAAACAGGTTGGGGAGACGGCTCAGTCAGTAAAATTCCGGTGGAACAAGCATGAGGACCGGAGTTCAGATCAGCAGCACTCATGTAAAAGCTGGTGCAGTGGCACACATCTATAAACCCAGCACTGGATAAGCATATATGGAGACCGGTGGTCCCTGGAACTCATTAGTCACTCCACCCTAGTCAATTGTTAAATTGGCCGGGATTAGAGAGGTGGCTCAGTGCTTAAGAGCACTCGCTGCTCTTTCAGAAGACCCAGTTCCCAGAACCTTGTGTTAGGTGGCTTACAACCACCTGTAACTCCAGTGCCAGAACTGGTGCCCTCTTCTGTTTTGTGCAGGCACTGCACTCATGTGATACAGTTACACATATGCAGACAAAGTAGACATAAAAGGTAAATAAAATTATAAAAACTAAGGTAGAGAGCAACTGAAGACCATGATGCTGACCTCTAGCCATGACATGTGTACAAACGTACACGAATCACACAAACATATACATCACACACACATACACACACACACACACACACACAAATAATCTAAGGAGCTTTTGCTTAACAGAAAATCTGTGGTTAATGCCCTTCACAGGATTTTTGAGCCAGAATATCAGCATGGGATGAATTAGACACCAAACCCTGATGGCCTAACAGGTACTAAGGAGAAAAAGGATTAGAAAGTGAGAGTTTGGTAGAGACAATGGAACCAAGGAGGCCATCCTCTGCCTTGCACGCAAAGGAACAGAAAAGAGGGTCTGCAGGCAGAGGAAAGGTCCTAAGTCAGGCCTGAGTCACACGGCCTCCAAGGAGCCTATGGAGACAGTGTGGCAGGGGACGGCCAAAAAAGAAAGAGGAAGGCAGAGGAGGAAGGCTGTATTGGGGAGGGTTGGGAGGATCTGTGTGAGGGACGCAGGGTGACAGCATGATAAGGATGAGCCTTGGCATTTTGGACTAAATGATGACACCATCCACTGAGCCAGGAACATCGCAGAAGCTGGCTTTATCCTCCTGACCCTTTAGTAAATTTGAGGCCACTGAATGAGGTTCTCCCTGTCCCGTGTCTCCTCCTGTCTGCTTCTTATCCTGTGTCACTTATCACCACTTCAGGGACCTTCATGAGTATGACTACCTTGTCAGTGTAGGTGTGCCTCCCAAAGTGACTCCACCTGCCTCTATGATTTCAGCTCATGTTCTCATGTCCCTCCAAATCTACGTCATCACACTCACAGAGGCTTCCGAGTTCTGCACTTGGGGTGGCACTGGGGGGGTGGCACCAGGGGGCTTCCTGCCAGGCATCTCTCTCGATCCAATAGATCTTCCTGAGAACTGTTTAAATACAAGAGTTCATAGCCAACTCTTTCCTCCCTTTCCCTTAGGCGCCTCCTTTCTGGACACACTGTTTTTGAACTGCCTCTTGCTTTATATATCAAGTAGATGTCTCCAGAAATCCTGAGTGACATGATCTCAAAATTTACCTAGTTAACCAGGACTCACCGAATTGTAAGAAGTAACATAAAGAGGTTTCTTGCGCTTTGCTCAGTTTCCTTCAAAGGTCATATTATGTCAAAATATTCTATATTCTTATTTAAAAGATACTGAAGTCCATACAACCATACACTGGATTCAGACTTCCCCTATTTTATCTCCATTACACTTAAAAGTGTTTTTTTATCTCCATACAATTTTATCCCATGTGTAGAGTTTTGTGATTATCACCACAGCCCAGAAAAAGAACAGTTCCATCACCATAATGATCCCTTCTCCTCACCTTTAACAACACATGCCCTTGTCTCCACCTCTCCTATGCCTCCATCCTGCACCCATCCCAAATCCCAGATAATCACTAATTTGTTCTTCGGCTTCTGAGTGACATAATTCCAAGAAAGTCATATACAGAGAATCATGCTGTTTATAGGGTTCCACACCTCCTGCTTCCACACACTACAACACAATAAACCAAGCACAGTGGCACGGGCCTGCACTTCTAGTGCTTAGGAAGGTGGGCAGAAGTGTGGAAGGATGGCTGCAAGTTCCAGTTTAGGCTCCACAGCGAAAAAATAGATGAGCCTGGGATAGAACTCAGTCAGTGAAATGTTCTCTCTCTCACTCTGTGTGCATGTGTGTGTGTGGAGGCCTGAAGCTATAGGTTATCCCTAGAAACTGTCTACATTATGCATGCACACACAAAATAAAAAATAGAAGATAAAGTGTATTGCTGCTAATATCAGATATATAAGAAATCATCAGAAAAATGGAGGAGAGGGGAAAGATCCTATATATAACAGAAATATATACTATAAAATGCTTGGCAATGTAAGGAATGAAGATAAATAAATTTATGAAAACAAACACAAAGATAAAAGAACTACATAGACCAAGTTTGAATGAGAAATCTCAGTAATGCAAAAATCTGTGGTGCACGCCTTTAATCCCAGCACTCGGGAGGCAGAGGCAGGCGGATCTCTGTGAGTTCGAGACCAGCCTGTCTACAAGAGCTAGTTCCAGGACAGGAACCAAAACCACAGAGAAACCCTGTCTCGAAAAACCAAAAAATAAATAAATAAATAAATAAACACCAAAAACTCAAAATCCAAAAAACAACATAAAGGAAACTTTTATGATTCTTTTAATTATGTTACTGGGGACTGCAGGTTATGCATATGTATTAGTGTAGTGCCTACAAAGAGAGCATCAGCTCCTCTGGAGCTGTAGTTACCTGACCTGGGGGCTGAGAACCAAACTGGGGTTCTCTGCAAGGGCATTAAATGCCCATAAGAGGCCTGCCCCTTTCTGAATGGAGACGGGGAGGGGAGTAGATGAAAGTCTGGGGGAAAGAGGGGGAGGAGAGGAAGGAGGGAAAACTATGGTCAGTATGTAAAATAAATGAAAAAATGTTAATAAAATTTAAAAAAGATAAAATCACAGTGGAGGGCTGGAGAGTTGGTTCAGCAGTTAAGAGCATTTGTTGTTCTTGCAGAGGACCTGGGTTTGGTTTCCAACATCTACATGGCTGCTTACAGTTGTCTATAACACTAGTACTGGGGGATCCAACACCTTCCTGACTTCTGAGGGCACGAGGCATACATGTGGTGCACATACGTTTATGCAAGCAATATATTTATACACATAAAAATAATTAAAAAATGAATCTAAAAAAAATTTTAAGCCAAGTGGAGACCAGACATGCCTCTCGTCCTGCATTGGAGATGTTGAGGCATAAGGATCAAGCACCCACATTAGGCAGCTTAGGTTTGCTTATAACTCCTAGGAATCTGATATGTTCCTAAAAACAAAAACAAAAACACTAAATGGCCAGGCAGTGGTAGCACACACCTTTAATCCCAGCATTCGGGAGGCAGATACAGACCAATCTCTGTGAGATCCAGACCAGCCTGGACTACAGATCGAGTTCCAGGTCAGGTTCCAAAGCTACAGAGAAACCCTGTCTCAAAAAAAAAAAAAAAACCAATCACCTAAATGTTGTGTTTCAATATTTAGTTGTGTGTGTGTGTGTGTGTGTGTGTGTGGAGAGAGAGATTTGACAAGTGAAGAAATAAAGACCATAAATTTGAACAAGAAAGGGGGTGAGTTGGAAAACAATACAGTTGCATTTTAATTTCAAAGTATAAAAAAATACATTAAAAAATACTAATAGTCAGACATGGGGCACACACCTTTAATCCCAGCACTCTGGAGGCAGAGGCCAGCGGATCTCTGTGAGTTCAAAGCCAGCCTGGTCTACAGAGCAAGTTCCAGAACAGGCTCCAAACCTACAAATAAACCCTATTTCAAAACAATAAACAAACAAATAAGTAAATAAATATGAAAATAAAAAATATTAACACTCAGGATCTGTTGTGGTAATTTAAACTGAGCAATAATAATATCTTGAGTGAATCACTGAAATAACAATATGAACCAGCAGCAATAACATCAAAAGAAAAGTAAAACTAAGCCAAGTATGATGGCACACTCCTTTAATCGGGAGGCAGAGGAGCTCTGTAAGTTCAAGGCCAGCCTGGTCTACAGAGTGACCAGTCAGGGCTACACAGTCAAACTTCAGATTTTCAGATTTTGGAGTATGTATACAAACTTTGAAAATTAAGCATCCCTTATCCAAAAACTGAAATCCAAATTTCAGAGCATCCCAAATCTCAGGATTCTGGTGTGGGGAATGCATGTACCCTGTACAGGACAAGTAAAAGAAGTCACATTCCAGCTTGAGAAACTAAAGGGTGACTCAAAGAAGGCTAGAGCTGTAATAGTAGAGGGCGGGGGGGGGGGGGGGGAGAAAGGATGAAAGAAAACGTGAACATCACAGGTGAACGAGAAGAATCAAGGAAGGAGAGGGTGAATGAAAACAGGGCGGAAGCAGGTCTAATTAGTCCCTGCTCTAGAGAGGAAGAGCAGGAGGGAAGGTGCGTGGACAGAGGGCCAATTCACAGTCAAATGTCTGGGACCACTAAACTTAACTAACAGAAAAGGACAAAGGACCCCTGGGAGGCAGGGCAGGGCCAGGGACTCCCAGTTCCAGCTCAGTTTTTCACTCCAGAACACAGGATCCAACAAGCGCAGGAAGAACGTTGTGACCACAGGCACAATGAGCTAACACTTCACACCTTCAGGAACAGTCAGACTCAGAAAAGAAACAAAACCACCTTGTGTTGGGGAGGCTGTGAGGAAGCAAACCCAGTCTACTACTGCTGGACTCCACAGTCTGGCTCTTCCTGACAAGGCTAAACATAGTGATAGCACATGATTTGGTAATTTCTAAATAAAACCTAAGTCGGCTGAAAGTCCACACAAACCTAAGCCACACGAGAACCTGTACTGAATGTTTATAGCCATGTTATTCACAACAGTCACGTGGGAGAAACAATCCAGGTATTTGTCCAGTGAGGAACAGACAGACAACATTTAAGTGTTCATCTGTGCAGCGGAAAGCCATTCAGCCAGAAAGAGCTTCAGTACCAGTCCATCGCTCTACATGGAAAAACCTTGAAAACTGGATAGTAAAGGAAAGAAGTCAAACACGAAAGGGCACACAGAATATATATATGTGATATGCTCACATCAGAGAAGTCCAGAGACTGAAAATAATCTAGAGGCTGCTAGGGGCTGAAGGGACATGGGTGGTAGAGAGAGACATTTCGTTTGGAGGTGATAATGTTATAAAATTAGATGATTAGACAACAGCGATAGCTAGGCAACTGTGTGAATATACTGAAAAGCAAACCATGTGCACTGTAGATGAATGGATTTTGTGGTATGTGGAAATGGGAGTGTTTTCACATGTCAGATGGGAAGGGAAAATCATCCTGCTACACAGAGGCTTCTCCAGTACAGAGATGGGAGGTATAAAAGTCCTGTGTGTCGAGCCAGCAACATGGCTCAGTGGGTGAAGAAGACCGTTACCACGCCTGTGGCCTGAGTTCAATCCCCAGAACACACACAGAAGAGAGTGAGACCTGACTCCTGTAAGTTGTCCTCTGATCTCCACATTCAGGTGCATGTGCGTGCATGCACACACACACACACACACACACACACACACACATGCATACATAAGCTCAACTGACAAAACAGGCTAGATGTTGTGTCGCACACCTATGAACTTTGGAGGCAGTGAGCTTGAGGCCAGCCTACGGTGCCTGAAACTTTTAGAGGAGGTGTCAGCAAGCTGATGGCTTTTGAGAGGCACTCTCCTTTGTGGGTGTGGCTACTGGTAGGTAGTTCACACCTCAGTGGCCGGCTACACACTCATGTTCTTATTGTGCAGCACTACCTGGATTTAGGAGACTATTAATAACAATAAAAAAGACAAAGTTGGGAGCGAGATGGGGCAGGAACTAGGGGGAACTGGAGGGAGGGAGTGGCACATGGATACACTCAGTACACATTGTATATACATGTACAAAACTTTCAAAGAATAAAAATATTTTTAAAAAATAAACAAGCAATCAAAGACAGCTGATGGAGCCTATGAGACATAAGAAATGCAGACAGGTGAGAGCCACACATGCGGAAGCTTTCCAAGGCAGGTAAAGGCACCAAATCCAAGCGTCTGCACAGTAAGTTAAGGAAATGTAATAGAAAATTATTCCCAAATTAAATTGAGACCCAAAATGTTAGAGCCAAGGGATAAGAATGACTCAGAAACAAAGCTGCTTTTTCTAAATTAAATCCCAGAAGACCGAAAGGATCTTGGAGCTGTTGACAGACACCAAGCAAAGTGGTCAGAATCTTGTTTCAGGTTTGCCTGAGCTCACCACACAAGGCAACTGACAAAATCCTAAAAGAAATCTCTGGAAGAAAGGATATATATTCTAGACTCCAAAGGATTATATATTATTTTATATATTACATATTATTTTATATATATTACATAATACACACACACACACACACACACACACACACACACACATATATATATATATATATATATATATATATATATATATATATATATATAATGATGATGAGTGTGCCAGAAGAAAAACACAGCCAAGAACACAGGAAAATAAAGCATTATGAGTGGGAACCAGGAGAAAATAACAATCAAGGAACCGAGCCAAAGGCTTGACCAGGCAATTCATTAAAGAAGAAATCAACTTGAACAAGCCACACAGTAACAGGAGACATGTAAATTAAAGCAGAGTAATATAAACATGCAAATCCTGTAGACCTATATCATGATAACACTGACAAGGCCAAGCACTGGCAAGGCTATTCACAATGGCTATTTTAATGGGCTGCTAGTAGCCAGAACCAGCACAGCTGCTTTGGGAGACAGCTGGGCACCACTTCGTAACAATGAAGTGACAAGGACTGTGAACCCCAGAAACTCCACTCTTGGGTATTAATTTTGCAAATAGGAAGCATCAGCCTTTTTGGTCTTTTACAACTCTAGATACTAGAAGGGTTTGAATCCAAGTGCTTTTCATTATATGGGTTCTAGCTGATATTTATCAGATTATAAGGCATAAGACACAGAAAACAGTGTATTAGCCATCAAAGTATATTTTTTATTTATTAAAACTTTTGTTATAAAGGACTTTCAAATTAAAAACAACATACATGGAGCCAGGCAGTGGTACACGCCTTTAATCCCATACTGGAGGCAGTGGTAGGTGGATCTCTGTGAGTTTGAGGCCAGCCTGGTCTACAGAGCAAGTTCCAGGACAGCTAGGGCTGTTACACACAGAAACCCTGTCTCGCAAAACCCCCCAAAAAAGAAGGAAGGAAGAGAAAAGAAATGAAGAGAGAAAAGAAAAATTATCAGGCAGTGAGATTGACCAGACCCAAAGTCTATCCATTTCAATGAATTCCTATACAGTTAGAATAGCCATTCCAAAGGTGTGGCTCCCCACACTGAATTTTACAGTTTAACCATTTTACACATTTATCCACCACTACAAAAAAAGTCCATGACAGAATTCAAACTAAAAATTAGCTAGCTTCATATCTTTTCTCATAAATCATGTCCATCTATATTTAATGCAGCACTATTCACAACAGTCAAGAAACATGAGCAGCCTACTGAGTTGATAAACACAACAGAATTCTATTCAACCACAAGGAAAAATAAAATCATGTTTTCACAAAAATGGGAACAATTGCAGATCATTAGATTAAACAAAATAAGCCAGATTCAAAAACATCATGTTGTCATCTACCACACACATAACCTAGATTTTAATTTTTACATATATGTATTTACATGTGAGGGTACAAATCTTGGGAGCTCTTCAGGCAGGGAAAACAAAAGAGGGTAGGAAAACCCATGGGACATGAAAGCAGAATCGGCATGCTGTGGGAGAGAAAGGACCAGTGTGTAGGATAGGGCTGGAGAAAGGGTCAGCAAAACAAATAGAAAAGGCCATAATGGAACTCACTGCTTTTTAGACTATTCTGGTTTGCTTCCTGTTGCTCTGGTAAACACCATGACCTGTAGTATGAGGAACGGCGGGGCTGCATTCCGGCCGCCCTGGCTCCCGCATTGCTAGCTTATACCCCGAAATAATTACTCGGAAACTGTATTCTTTTGAACACTGATTGGGCCATTAGTTCTAGCCTCTTATTGGCTAATTTTTACATATTGATCTAACCCATTTCTAATAATCTGTGTAGCACACAAGCTGGCTTACCAGGGAGGTTCTTAACTTGCGTCTGTCTGGAGTGGGAGAATCATGGCGACTGCCTGACTCGGCTTCTTCCTCCCAGCATTCTGTTCAGTCTACTCTGCCTACCTAATTTTCTGTCCTATTAAAGGGCCAAGCAGTTTCTTTATTAATTAACCAATGAAATCAACAGATAGAAAGATGACCCTCCTCCATCAATGACCAAAAGCAATTTGAGTAGGGAAGGGTTTATTTCAGCTTACACTTCCAATAGTCCATCGCTGAGGGAAGTCAGGGCAGCGAATCAAGGCAAGAACCTGGAGACAGGAACTGATACAGAGGCCATAGAGGAACACTGGCTGGTTTACCCTGGCTTGCTCAGCTATCTTTCTTATACAGTCCAGGCTCACCTACCCAGAGATAGTACTGCCCACAGTGGGCAATTCGGCAAGGAAGGCTGTCCCTCGTTGATGGAGTTTGTGCTTTCTCTACACTTTCACACATTATCCAAGTTTATACAAAGACCACCGATTATTGCTGTAACCAAGTAAGTACTGTCTGAGCAAGTCTCTGGCTCATTTCCTGTTTATCATTTTTCATTGGTTGCCCAAAATAAAATGTATTAAGAAGGATCTGTTCCCACCTTTTAACATGAAAGATATTAGTTCTCTTTGGCTATCTAAGCAAAAAATAAAATAAAATAAAACTAAATAAATAATAAAAAGTAAAAATAATCCACCTAAAGAGTTTAGTGACCACTGACCTAACCAGCAGGAGCTCAAAGCTCACCGAAGACTCCAGAATGGATTCTGACATCAGCAGAGCTTATGCCAACCCCCAAAGATGACCCATGATCTCATTTCTTCCAACATGTCTATCCTGAGGCAGTGATGAAGACCGAAACCTTTGGTGACTCATGAGTATACTGAAGTCAGAAAGGGGAACTCCAAAGTATATAACTGAAAGTCGTGTATACTGCCTCAAACCCTAGTCTCAGCATTTGGGAGAAGAAGTAGGAGAAGTGTGTAAGATCAAGGCCAGCCTGAGCTACATATAGAGACCCTGTCTCAAAAGAAAAAGAGTTGTCAAGGGCTGGGGTGTGACTTGGCAGTGGGGCATTTGAGTAGCATGTACAAGGCTCTCATTTCCACCCCTAGCACCAAACACATACAGAACCATCTTGGAAGGCACAAGATATACATCTGTGCCAAGATCAGTGGTGCTCTACCAGTGGAGATTCTGCCCTCCAGCACCCTGGGCACTCAGCAGTTATCTTCATGTGGAAAGACAGGTGAGCAGGCTGCAACCTGTATCTGCTGGTTAAAGACAAGAGATGGTGCCAAACACCTTACAGAGCACAAAACAGCAACCACTTTCCCCCCAACAAACTATCCACTGCCAATGAACCAACTTTTATTTTTCTGTTATTGCCCACCCCCATTTCATGGAACCAAGAACCTCAAATATGCTAGACAAGTTTCCTAACAATAAGCAATCCTCCCCACAACTTCCAGGTATAATTTCAAAGGCATATATGGGTAAGGACCTGCCCTATGGTCTGCATATAGGAAGAGTTAAACCTCAGTAACTGTTTTGATATAGAAAAGGGTCCCAGGCTGCCCCAGCTCAAGAGCTACTCTAGACTCCTGAAGACCCATGCTCTGCCAATTTCAAGGAAACTGTCCTGCTGGGCATTATGCTCTCTATAGGAAGCCTTCCCACAGAGAAAACCCTAGAAAAACTTTCAGAGCCAACAAGCTGAGCCCCCTCACTAGAGAGAAAATATGACAGTTGACTGCACAGCATGGCATCATTCAAAGGGGCAGAAAGAAAGAGATGGTCATGACACCAAATGCATGGAATGATCTTTGCTACTTAAGGAACCAAAGAAACTAGCCTCATATTTACATTACAGTTACTACAACTAGGAGAACTGGGAAAGCATCAGTACTGGGGAAAGCAGCATTTTAGCTACATCATGACAGCTCAGTGAGTTTGTGCCACAGTTTTGAAATTGTGGCTAAAGATCATTGGACACTCCTCTATTTGCAAAGCAGAATTTGTACTGTTACCTAGAATCTCAACTATCCTATGTGAGTCATAGCACATAGAGAGCAATGAAAGCAACACTTTGGAACTTCCAAGGCTAGTTGATTAAAATCATACTCAGGGCATATACCCAGAAGTGCTGGAGAGTGGTGTTAGGGTTTCATATAACTCAGGCTGGCCTCAAGTTTGCTAGCCTTGAACTTCTGATTTCCTGTCTCCACTTCCTGCATGCTGGGATTACAGATCATCCAATGGTGATCAAATCACCACTCACTGAACCTCTCAGCAAGCTTCTGGAAGGGCCAAGTCTAGATTAGGTTCAGGAGTCTCTGAGCCAGGCTTCCCAGGCACCCAAGAGCAGCAGAGGAATGGCATGCAAAATGTCCAAAGTAACAGTGGATACAAAGCTGGAAAAGCAAAACCATCAGGTAGGAGACACCACTGAAAAAGGAAAGTCAGTGAATCTAGAAAGTATATTCCCTGAACTCAATGAAGCTCCTGATCTTAGGCCCCTCTGGGCAGCCAAAACAAGCCTTTTCATTGTCATCTCACTACAGCAAGGCCAGGCCCTTCCCTGGTACCCACAAATGCCCATTCAAATGGCTTCTGTGCATTCGTTACAGTTGCCCGTTATCTACCTCGTGAAGAGGGATGAAGACATGGCCTATAACATCAAGAAAAGAGCTGAAAACTTATCAGAGCTCTGAAGACTGAAATGTTATTTTTAACAAAATCTCAATCGCTTGATTTTACCAATAAAGACTCAGGAGCTAGATACTGGTGTGAAAGGCTGCTAGTTCCGAGAGGCAGAAAAAGCACCCACCTGACCTTCCTCCTCCACCAATGTTCCAGAAGCCTCCTTCTATGCTGTCTCCAAACACCCTCCTCAAACTGAATGGCCCTCTCTTATACTTCCTGTGCATCTCTCTATCCATATTCCTGACTCCCTTCACTCTTTAAGGCTTTTCCTTAATAATCCTATGTTCACTTCCTATCAATGGTTGCTTGTTCTGCCTCTTGACCTATAGCTGACTTTATTTGTTCCTCTTTACAATATTCAAGCAGAAAGCTCTTGGATTAAAGGTGTGCGCTAGGGTTGAGCCACACCACAACTAGAAACAGTCTTTTCCAGTAAATAATGCAATCTCTGGGTTAACAGTGTGATCAAATATCCTGCAACACTGAAAGAGTCTCCAGATCCTATAGAAGACTAACTGCATAATGTTGATCCCAGAAACATTCAAGGAAAGAAAATTCTCTCTGTCCTCATGATGCCCAAGTCCCAGGACTCAGACAGACAGGGCTAAGTAGCTTGAAATCAATCCTGCATACTTTCTGGGGCACATCTATCAAACCTGATACCCTGAGTCAGTCCACAGGTTCTTGCTAGGATCCTAGCCTGGCCATTCAGCTTTGCAGTACCTGGGGCCACTGTGGTCATGCCCAACTGTTGACAACCAGTCCTAACCCACAATTGTGTGCACCTACTTGTTGTAGGAGTCTGCTTATGTGCTCCCAGCTGCCCAGATTCCTGAAATAACCACACAAAAACCATATTATTTGCAATACTGTTTGGCCAATAGCTTAAGCGTATTTCTGGCTAACTCTTATATCTTAAACTAGCCCATATCTATTAATTTGTGTATCACCATGTGGCGTCTGTCTCCAGTGGAGCTATATTGCTTCTCTCTGACTCCGCCTTCTTTCTCCCAACATTTAGGTTAGTTCCCCCCCCCACTCTGCCCTATAAGGTTAAGTCAGTTTTTTTATTCGTTAACCAATAAAAGCAACACATAGACAGAAGGACTTCCCACATCACCTACTTCTGGTTGTTTGTTTGCTGAGGCAGAAGGCTAGCCCCAAACTCAAGATCCCCCTTCCTCAGTTTCTGGAACACTGAGATTAATAGGCATTAATAGGCATGTGCCACCACACCTGGCATAATTAGGAGATCATTCAGTGTTTATTTTTGGTGTGGTGTGGTGTGGTGTTTTGGCTTGCATTGCTTTACTTTGGTTGGTTATAATCCAAGGCTAGCCAGGAACCTGTCATGTAGTCCAGACTGTTGTAATTTTTAAAAGGCATAGACAGCTCTCAAACTCACAGCAATCCTCCTACTTCATCCTCCCAAATGCTGCTGGTATTACAGACATGGGCTGCCACAGCCATTTTACTTTTTAAATTTATTTATTCATTCTTTCTTTTTGAGGTACTGGGGATGGAACCCAGGGCCTTGCACATGTTAAACACATGTTCTACCAATGAAAGCTCCCACCTTGTTAATTGTTTTAAACAAATATATAATTTATATACTGATGGAGGAAGGTCATTGGTTAAAAAATAAAGAAACTGCTTGGCCCTCATAGGTTAGAACATAGGTGGGTGGAGTAAACAGAACAGAATGCTGGGAGGAAGAGGAAGTGAGCTCAGACTCGATAGCTCTCCTCCCTGGGGCAGACGCGATGCCGCTCCTCTCCAGAGCAGATGCAATGAAGCAAGCCGCCAGGTCAGACATGCTGAATCTTTCCTGGTAAGACTGATGCTACACAGATTATTAGAGATGGGTTGATCGGGATATGAGAATTAGCCAGTAAGGGCTAGAGCTAATGGGCCAAGCAGTGTTTAAAAGAATACAGTTTGTGTGCTGTTATTTCGGGGCATAAGCTAGCCAGGCGACCAGGAGCTGGGGCGGCAGGAACACAGCCCGCAGCTCCCACTACAATATACCATACAGTCACCCTTTCACTATGTATAATTCAATGGTTTTTGAAGTACTTTAAGATTGTGCAAGCATCACCTTTCTTTATTTCCAGAACATGTTCATCACTCTGCAAAGCCTTTATCCTTTTAAGCAGTCACTTCCCATCCCCTTCCTCTAATCCTTAGCAACCACTAATCTATTTTTTGTTTTTATAAATATGCAATCTCTGAAAATTTCATGTAAACAATGCTGGCAAGATTTACAAAGTGTATATCTTAAATGAGGCCTGGAACATATAGATGTAGAATTAATATGTGCTAACCTGAAAGGGGTTCACTGGAAGACAGGTCCTGTGCTGAGCACTTCAGACACTCACACTTATTTAATCCTAATAACTGCCACACTAGGAGGATTATCCCCATGGTTAATTGAAGAAACTTGCCAGAAGGTTCCTAAACCCTTTAGAGCTACATGTTTTCCATGTAGGAAGTGAGATATTGCACACTACTTTTATTTCATTGTTTATATTAACATACAAAGTAATGGGCTTCATTATGGCATTTTCATCCATATACTGTTGTACTTCACTCATGTTCACCCTCCCTATTGCCCATTACCATCTCCTAGTCTTCCTTCTGCTTCCTTCTTGCCTTTAGGTGATGTAGGAGTCCCCTCTGTATGCTGTGAATGATGGGGAACTTCAGCCAATCACATTCTGTTTAGGGTGTGTCCCCCTGGGGCCACACAAAACAAATAAAAACATCCAGGTGCTCTTGCCTCTTCCTCTTTGCCCTCTGCGGTCCTGGATGGCTGGAACCCTGGTTTGTAAGTTTTCTTTCTTCTGTTTATTAAAGTTGAATATTATTTTAAGTTGGTCTGGTTAATTACAACTTCCAATCGACCACACCCATCATGTGAATACCATTGGTGAATAAAGAAACTGCCTTGGCCTGTTGATAGGGCAGAACTTAGGTAGATGGGGAAAACTAAACTGAACGCTGGGAGGAAGGAGGCAGAGTCAGGGAGAAGCCATGTAGTCCTGACAGAGACAGGTGCTGGGAAATTTACCCAGTAAGTCACAGCCACATGGCAATATACAGATTACTAGAAATGGGTTAAATTAAGATGTAAGAGTTAGCCAATAAAAAGCTAGAGCTAATGGGTCAAACAGTGATTTAAATAATATAGTTTTTGTGTGATTATTTTGGGGCTGAGCATCTTCCTTCAACATTTAGGTCATATATGTATATGTATATATGTCATATCTGAGAAAAATGTGATAGTTATTTTTTCCCCATTACCTTCACTTTTTCTTGCCACATTACTACTCCCCTACCTCTCCCCAACAGTCCTGGTTTGTCTTCATGTCACATAAATGTAAATATATGCATGCATACATATATAGACTCAGCATCTGAGAGAAAACATCTGGGTATTTGTCTTTCTGAGTGAGTTATTTTGCTTAACATGATGACCTCGAGTTCTACCCACTTTCCAGCAAGAAATATAATTTTTTTCTTGTTCAAAGATGAATAAAACTGCATTGTGGGGTGGGTAAGATGGTTCAGTGGGTAGAAGTACCTGCCATCAAGCCTGATGACCTGAGTTTGATCTCTTTGACCTACATGATGGGAAAAGAGGGTCAACTAAAGGAAGCTGTCCTCTGACCACCACATGTGCCCTGTGGCATGTATGTGCCCCCAATAATAATATTATTATTATGTAATAAAATTGTTTTAAATTGTTTCAAAACTCCACTGTGTACACGTACCACATTTTCATTAGCCATTTGTCAGTTGATGGGCATCTAGACTGGTTCCATATCATGGCTATTGGGAACAGTATAGCAACAAAGATGGTATGCAGGTATCTGTGTAGTCTGTTAACTTAAGGGCTTTTGGTTACATACACAGGCGTGGTAGAGCTGAATCATATGTGAGTTCTATTTGCAGATTTTGAGGAGTCTCATATTGCTGTCCACAATGGATGCACCGGTGCACACTCTCATCAATGGTGACTAAGGCCCTCCCACACCGTCATCAGTACCATTCTAACCTCAAGCAATTTTAATTTGCATTTCCCTGAAGACTAAGGATGTCGAATACTTCCTCAAATATTTCTTAGCCATTTATATTTCTTTCTTTCAGAGCTGGTTGGATGGTCCCTACTGTCCTGGAACTAGCTCTGTAGACCAGACTAGCCTAGAACTCACAAGATCTGCCTGCCTCTGCCTCCTGAGTGCTGGGATTAAAGGCTGTGCCACCATGACCCAGCTCCATTGTTTTTCAAGACTGCAACACATCATTATGTATGTCAAAAGGCAGAGCAGGTCACAGTGTCAACCTTCCTGGGTTGGCTACTGAATGTGTGTGACGCACTAAGAGTCTGGCTCCTGGAAGGCCTTCCTAAGGAACAGCCCCTGTTAAGACTCTTACATACACAGCTGAGGTCCTTCTCCCTGGTGCTCAGAAGAACAACTTCCACACTCTGGGTACCTTCAGATGACAAACCTGTCCTCAGAAGATACTTCAGAAGAAGTAAGATACATATTGAAGTTAACTCCCCTTTGTCTTTAGAGAGTGACTTTGCGGGGGTTGGGTTTTTCTGAGATAGAATTTCTCTGTCTAACAGCCCTGGCTGTCCTGGAACTCACTCTGTAGACCACGCTAACCTTGAACCCAGAGACCTGCCTCCATCTGCCTCCCTAGTGCTGGGAATGAGGGTGTGTGAATGAGTTCTTAACCATCCTTTCAACTTCAGAGAGCTAAAACCTGAGTCTACTTCCTAGAACCTGGAGGAACTTACACCTTATTCCCAGATGTGTTTCTGGGACTTTTTGTATGCCTGCGGAGGTTGCTGAGGTGCAATCCATTACTGAGGACAAGGAACAAGAATAAAGGAACACTGGCAGAACTCTGTGGACCCCAATACATAAAAATTGGGTCCCTACCTTTAAAAGAAAACTACATCTGGCTCAGTGTTCTTAGATCAAGAAAATATCACAGGGTGGCACTCTTATCTGTGTTGAACCCTGGTTATTTCTTCTGATATGTGACCACAGTCCCCTTACTTGGAGCAAGGATAATAGCTAGCTAACTTTTTTTTTTTTTTTTGGTTTTTTCGAGTCAGGGTTTCTCTGTGGTTTTGGAGCCTGTCCTGGAACTAGCTCTTGTAGACCAGGCTGGTCTTGAACTCACAGAGATCCGCCTGCCTCTGCCTCCCGAGTGCTGGGATTAAAGGCGTGCGCCACCACCGCCCAGTGATAATAGCTAACCTTAAGAATTATTGTGGCGATTCGAAACAAGATAATGCTAGTGTTGGCCCAGGTCTCAGGAAGCAGAGGCAGGAGGACAATGTTGTTCAAGGACAACATTGGATACATAGCAAATTTGAGGCTACCAAATTGGGTTATATGAGACCCCATTTTAAAAAAAAAAAAAAGAAAGGAATAAAAGAAGGAAGATATATTTTATACTTGGCACACAGAAAGCACCCAGGAAATGGTAGCTTATCAATGAAGAACACATTCCTGGGTCAAAGACACCTTTGTGATTGTTAGTCATTATATGGACTGATTGAACAGGTTTAGAGAACTCATTTATAGGAAGCCACTGAAGGTTAGCAGTGGGGCAGCCTCCAGGTCTAAATTATACCCAGTGGTTTAAGATGACTACTGTGGAGTCACAGAAGCCTGGGAGCAAACCCTAGCTGCCAATTAATCACTTATGACATCAGCTCTACCCGCTTCCTCAGTCTCTCTGAACTCAAAGCTTGGCCATTTACAAGTCTACTTTCAAAACCCCCATGCCATAAGATGCAATTATCTAGCATGCACAGGGTTTCATGTTCCAATTCCAGTAAAGGAAAATAAAAGCTCATTTGTAGTCTTAGGAATCTCCTACAGTGTTTGGAACACAGCTCTCAAGGATAAGGTGGCCTATCAGATGGATACTTTTCTCTACAAAAGATCATTTGATAATAAAATTTTAACCCCAAAGAGAAACTGAAAACAATTCAGCAGCTCTTTATCCTTGAGATTGTTTCCTTCTCTCCACAGCAGTCTATCCCATAGATCTGATGTCTGGGCTATTCCCCACACACACACACACACACACACTAGGTTGTCGTTGCAGAGACTGAAGACTTGGCTTTCTTTACCCTCTGCATCATCAGTTCCTAGAACCCAGACTGGCCATACCTTTGTAGCTTGCTAAAAGGTTCTTCTTGTAGCAATTCCAGCAGGGTTGTCCTTAACTATTTCTGCATCTTTTGTATAACTTCCTGGGCTAGGTGTTCTCCTCTTTACCAGTGTTCCTTATACGTGACATATATCTTACTAGAAGGCAGTGCTAGGACCAAGTTTTGTCTTCCTAAGCTTGTGTTTTTCATGGGTAAATTTGCCTTCATTTTCAGAAAGCTCAAAAGCACAATTCTTGCTCAGTTACAATTACACGGTTTTCTTGAAGCTGTTTTGGAGTTTTGTTTTGCTTTGTTTTTTTCCGTGATGTGGAGACGGGACATAAATAAATGTAAGAAGACTCTGCTGGTACTTGTTTACAATACTATTTCCAAGCACAGACTGTATTTATCATAAGAATATGCTACTCAGACTTGAATGTTTCTGCAAATTACTCTAAATAAAACACTGAATCTGATTCAGGTCAGGATCAGGGTGCAAGATATCGCATTTCTGAGAAAAATCCCAGGTGATGCCCAGGTGGCTGGGCCTGGTGTACAAATTGTGTTGCACAAGGTGGAATAAACTTGTTTCTTTGATTCAGCACAATTTCTGTGTCCATCTCCACAAAATATGGCCAAAGTCTCTAGAAGTGTAGGGACCAACACCAATAGCATGTAGAGAACTAATTAATATAAGACCCACAAGTTGCCCCCTCCCGCCCCATTTCCGCTTTGTCCCCACTCTAAGCCCACCGAGATCTAGCCAGGAAGTCACCTAGGAAGCTCTCCAGGTGTTTTTGCTGCAGGTGGCCTCATAGCCAATTTTCAAAATGACGGCTTTTTCCAAGATTTTCCCAAGGTACACTCCTGGGAACAGCTGTTGTCACCAATGGTGGCATCTGCTTGGCCAGCATTTTAACATTCTAGTGTTTTAAAATCAGTAACAAGGGTCCCATCACTCATTTTCGACTATACAATTCACAGTGCGTTCAGTCCCTGAAGCCTCAGACCTTCACCCCTAGGCCAAGAATGGCCAAGTCGCCCAAAGCCCCCACTTCAAACCGGTCAGACGGGGGCAGGGCCGCTCATGCGCAGAGCGACCCCCAGGCCACAGGGCGGGGTCCCTGGGTGCCCCAACCCCCTTCCACCTTACCTCTCTGGACCAGGGTGGCCAAGGAGAAAACGAAGCAAACGAGGAAAGCAGTACGCCAGGCCACCATGACTGGGAGCAGGTTCAGGGGCCCGAAGGAGCACGGTTAGCGCAGGAGGGCCCGAGGGGGGCGGGGATGGGAGGAGCTGGGGAGGAGGAGCCCGTCACAACCGCAGGGCCCCGCCCAAAGCTGGCACCTGTCGCGCGGCCAGGAAGGACAGAGGAGAGGCGCGCCTTAATACCCGTGCTGGGGCGGGGGGGGGTGGGGGGGGAGACTCCTCAGGGCCCAAGGCAGGAGACTGGGCGACACTGCCGTCTCGGGAACTCCGCCGCAGTCTGGAGGCGGGGCATAGGGCGAGGGCGGGGCTCGCAGACACTCGTTCTGTCGCGCGATCTGGATTGGGTGGCTTGCCTACTCACTGCGGCAGACCCCTTTCCACCCTATCGTCGCTAGGGGAATGTCAGAAGAGGCCTGCAAGCCCCTGTAGTGCGCCACCAGAGGCCAGGGTGTGGGAAGCAGCAGTGGAGACGGTGCTCAGGAACGGCCACCCCGAGGTCACTACACACCGTGGCCCAGAGCTGGGGTGCTGCCAGTCGGCGACCTTGGACCGCACCTTCCTCCTCTAGTGCAGGTCCCCCAGCTGAGAGGTTCCTCCGACGCCTTGGCCTCATTCGCTGCCGCCTGCTGAAAGCTGCAGCAAAATCCCTGCCTCAAACTAAAGAACTGGCCTATTTGGGTAGCTGCTGGGACCAGCAGAGACACCACAGCAGGCAATAAGGAGGGTGGGCTCAGTCCAGAGCCAAAGCACTGGGGAATAGTTGCTGAGACTTGGGTTAGAGACAGGGTTACTACTGCAAAAGTTCACAGCCGCTCAATCGATCAGAAAAAAATACGCCCCGTGACTAACAACGCGCTGCAGTCTTTTCCCATGAATCTCGGCAAATAGAGTCCACCTCCCTGGCGGCGGGAACGCAGATCCCCTCACTCGTGCCACAACCAAAAGCCTACTTCAGTGGGGCCTGCTGCAGCAGAGTAGCAAAAGCTCCCAAGACGAGCACGGCTACAACCAGCTCTCAGGACAAAGAAATCAAGGCTGTTCACTGTGGCAGCATGGAGCCTGTCCACGCCTCTGTCTTTGGTCACTTCTAATGATGGATCCTACTGCCATTTCCAGTGTTCCTGGTCACAAACAACACATATGCACACACATGAATATCCACCCCCCCTCTGCTCTCTCTCTTTCTCCCTCTCCCTTTCTCTGTTTTTATTCTATCCATTGCTCTAAATATGGGACTGGGAAACAAACACACAAAGTGCTAGGAGTATACCTTCCCATGGGCAAAGCAGGGCAGGAACTGGAGCTGAAGAGCAGAGATAACTGATTTCTTCTGAGGGAGTTTTGAGACAGGGTTTCTCTGTGTAACAGTCCTGGCTGTCCTGGAAGTCACTCTGTAAACCAGGCTGGCCTCGAACTCACAGACATGCGCCTACCTCTGCCTCCTGAGTGTTGGGATTACATGTGCCACCACCACTCAGAGGTCTTAATTTCTTGTAACAGCCTTATGTGTGACCTCAATAATCAAGGAAGGAAAATGAGTGAATGGGAGCACCTTGACTTTGAGAAAGTAACCAGGGGACCCTGTAGTCAAAGGGGCCAGGAGAATACTGGCAGGCCTACTGCAGAGTGGCCAAGAGCACAGGCTTTCAGAACTCAGGAGCAGAGCTGGTGGAACAAAGGAAGTGGTGAGATGGAGTGTGGTGAGGACTGGATGAAACTGAGCTGTCATGTGCAGGTAACGGCAGATAATGAGGCGGGACCAAAAATGTAGGCTTCTCTGCAACACAAGATCATCTAGATGCAGGAGCAAGAACCAAGAGAAAAGAATGGTGTTATAATATAGCAAATGACACCAAATAAACAACCTGACTAAGGCTATAAGATAACTCTCCTTTTGTAAGATGATATATCTGGGGCCTAGTGTCTCTCAGTCTCTTATAAGTGGAGTTAACGTGAGTCTGAGAGAACTGGTGACTCTTTCGGTTGGCAAGAAGTGCCCACCTAGAACTGGTTGAGGGTGAGAGATTCAGTCCAATCATTGTAACCCTACTGACTTGCAACTGAACATGAAGCTGGTTTACATACAGGAAGTCCAACACTTAGAAGCTATGACCCTTGCTTGCCCTGTCCGCTATACACAACCTCCTTATTACCAATGCATCTGAATTCTGGAACCAATGCCTGACCAAGTATTTTGCCAACACACTACTCCTTTCTCCTCACCTGTGCACCTAGATCTTCCCTGAACTTCTCATGTCCCTGATATTGGAAAAAGCATTTAGGCCTTCAAGCTCCACTCTTCAAATGCCAACCTTTTTCACAAGCAAGAAAATGTGTCATTATCCACAAGAGCCAGCAGGCCATCCTTGGAGCATAGCAGTTGTCCTGAGTGAGCTGAGAACACTACTAGTGACCCCAGTGGCTTCCCAGTGGGAGAAACATGTGAACAGAAAAACCATGATGTCTTGGGAACCCTGGGGTTCAGCAGCTTGTCAAGACTATGAAGTTCTGTTGCTACCCAAATAAACATCTACAAAACCCCTCTCACAAAATATCCACCCTCAATTCTATATACCAGCCACTTTTTCAAGAAAGCCTCTGTAATGGTAAAAAATAAAAGCTGTACAGTTCCGAGGGCCAGTGGACCATGAAGGATGGTGGGTCCCAGATGGGGAGTTGCGGGCAGTCCTCGGCCCTTGGCAGGTGAGAGACCTCGGCGGTTCAGCCAATGCCAAGAAGAGCCATGGCAGGTGAGACACAGAGATGGATAGGCATGCCATGCACAGAAACTGGGTATTTATTTAGTGAGTTATGGAAGGGAAAGGAAAGGGGGAAAGGGGAGAAGGGGGAAGAAGAGAAAGAGGCACAGAGAGAGAGGGAGGGGAGGAGACAGAGGGAGAGAGACAGAGGGAGGGAGAGAGAGAGAGAGAGAGAGAGAGAGAGAGAGAGAGAGAGAGAGAGAGAGCAGAAGTTACCTCTTCAGGAGAGAGGAATGGAAAGAAAGGAGCTCAGGCTGGAAGCAGAAGGAGATCCTCTTGCCTCTGCAGACAGGGAGGGAGTGGGCAGGGCTTGTCTCTTAAAGGGACAGGACAGACCATTACAGCCTCCTTCACCCATTGATATGGGATTCCCCTCTCTATGCTATGAATATGTTTTATTACCATTGGTTAATGAAGAAGCTGCTTTGGCCTGTGGCAGGGCAGAATAGAGCTAGGTGGGAAAACGGAACTGAATGCAGGGCGAAAAAAGGCAGAGTCAGGGAGATGCCATGTAGTTGCTGAAAGGAGAAAGACCCCAAAACCTTACCGGTAGGCCACATCCTCATAGTGATACATAGATTAATAGAAATGGGTTAATTTAAGTTGTAAGAGCTAGCTAGAAATATGCCTGAGCCATCAACCAAACAGTGTTGTAATTAATATAGTTTCTGTGTGATTATTCACATCTGGGTGGCTGGGAAACTAAAGTGCAGTCTCTTTACAACCCGTGGCCAAAAACAGCCTAGTAGGTGGCATCCACCAACAAGACCCTGACACTACTGAAGATATCCATCAGGAGAGCACTGCTGTCCATGTTGAAATTGTTCTTTCCTGCTGGTTGTGGTGCTTCATCCTTTCAATTCCAGCACTCAGGAGGCTGAGGCAGGAGAACTGCCACAGTATCAAAGCCGGCTGGAGCTATACAGAAAACCTTCTAGCAAAGTAAAGCAAGACAAGAAACACAACAACAAAACCCTTTCCTTCCCTGATGTTTCACCTCTGCCACCAGTAACACTTAGGAACTGACAGAAAGAAAGCAAAGATGAAGGCCTACCCTTTATCTCTGGAAAACAAAGGGACCCAGCCAGTGTTCAAGGCTTTAGTTACCTCCCATGAGTTTCTGCTACCCTCCCTTAGCCTTAGACCCTAATGCCTATATGGCTTTTCCTAGACAGACACCACACACACACACACACACACACAGAGAGAGAGAGAGAGAGAGAGAGAGAGAGAGAGAGAGAGAGAGAGAGAGAGCTGCATGAAGAGTGAGCGTTAGGAAACGAAGATCTCCTGTCCATCGACCTAGCTCCCCACTGAGTCCCCTCCTCCACAACTAACCTCACACTCAAGGTTCTGGCCAGTTCTGTGCAGAGAAGGGAAAAGAAGCCCAGAGTACTGACCTTTATTCTGAAATTGTGAACTTTGTTGCTGTACAAAAGTCCTTTATTTCATGGGACATAGTAGTGATTTGTTAAAAGTGCTTGCTGCACAAAATTAAATATTCGAAAGCCTACTACTCTCCAAATTGAAAAAGAAATAGAAAACAAAAACTAACAGGCGAAATTGACACATATTTGAGCCTTTAGTCCACGAGGACCCAGCTACAAGGCAGCTGGCAGAGTGTACCTCATAAGTGAACAGAAACTATGGAAATGGAGCCTGCCCCTCCGCCTATGTTTGACTTGCAAGCAAATTATCCTCAAAGTCTCCACAACACTTTTCATCTCTCCTCTTCTCATATGGCAAGGTTTGATCTGAGAACAAAGGGACGCCATTGAAGGGTGGTAAGGAATCTGCAGCATGACATTTCCTATGGTTCATGGAAGAATGACCAGCATCACATAGGAGGAAAAGGTAGGAATTCTCAGTGGCCACATAATGGGATTGGAGGAGTTGTCCGAGCCTGGTTACAGGGCAAGGGAAATGAGGAAATTCAAGGACACAGGGAATTGAGCCAGGAGATGGAGGCAATTAGAGTGAAGGGCCTCTGTAGAGAGTAGAACAACCCCACCTAGAGAGGATTGTTCTGTAGAATTGATTAAAGGCAAAGTGACAGTACACCCAGCCAAGAAGAAATAGTTCTCAGAGAAAGGCTGAGAATGAAGTAAGGACCAGAGATGAAAAGGAACACAAGGAACAGGAGTTGCCAGAATTACCTCATGCAAGGCTTAGGAACCAGGTGACGTTGGCACTCTCCTAAAGCACAGAAAGCCTGAAAATGGTTTAGAATGTATGAGATACTACTGCAAAGGGGCAAGATCAGATTACTGGTGTTTTATAAATCAGTTTCTACAAGGAACCTCAGAACCCTACTGTATAGAAGCTAGAATTTGCCTTAGAAACCCCTGTTACACTGGTGTGGGAGAGGCCCTGGTTGGATCCTAGCAAAGGAAAAGGGGGGGTAGGGAAAAGGAAGGAGGGAAGAGGGGGTTAAGGGAAGGAAGAGAGAGGACAGAGGGAAAGAGGGAGGAGGGAGAGAAGAGGAGGGTTTGAGCCTAGAGTCTCACAACATGCTAGGCATGTACACAACCACAGAGCTACATGGCCTCCCCTTGGGGCTTAAAGGGCTTTCTTAACACCCCAAGATCCACATAGTGGTGAAGACAAGGGCAGTACTAGTCATGTGGCAGTTGTCCAGAAGGAAAACAAGGTGCAAAAGGCCACCTGCTCCTCACTCCTTCTCAAGGCTCATTGCGATGAGGAGGAGCCCTCCTCTCTGTCTATCTACATGCAGAGTAGCCAGCAGTTTCAGGAATCCTGCATGCTAAGTCAAGCAGGGCTGAACCTTCCACCTGCATGTTTTCCTAACGTGAGAGGGCCCTCTGCACTGTTCTTTTTAAGACCCAGTTGAGTTAGTGTGGAATTTGCCTAAGCACTTGGCAAGAAATGACTAATATGTCCGTAATATTTCCAAGGCAGCATCTTCCACTCTGAATCCTGACCTCAGTCAGAACAAGAATTAATATTTGTTGGACTTTATTTAACATGGCTGGTAAAATATCTCCTTGCAAGCACTTGAGAGATACAAATCACAGAATCAGCATCTGGGCTCTTTCTGCTGTCTTTTCCTGTCAGCGAAGCCACCCAAGAAACCTCACAGGGAAATGCCAACAGAGCTCTAATTAGGAGCTATGCCATTTTGTTCAACTAGGGCGTCCTAGAGACATCACAACATCTGAAACACACTTCCACCTATGTTAGCACAATCACTGCTCCTCTTCTGTCAAATGGCATCACTGGTCTCCCAATTGCTGGGGTCCCAGATCCTAAAGGCAGCCGGGCAGCCGTGAGCTTCTCCTGGTCACCTGTATCCATCCCTCTGTACACAACAGACTCCTTTAGAGCATTCTGTACCCGGCAGCTAGAGGGAACCTCAAAGGTAGCTGCTCCAACAGCAGCCCTGCAGCCTCCTGTTAAAAGCTCCTCATCTCACCAGGAGTAAATCTAAACTCCCGTCCCTGGCCAACAAATACCTTCCAAGCCCCATGAGATCTGCTTCAGCTCCTACCTTCCCACAAAACTTATCAGCTTATGAGCCACTTGCAGCCATTCTCCATTTCCCCTGTCTGTGGTGACATTTTGTTTGTGCTTTAGCAAATGAAGCTTGCCTGAAGATCAAAGGTGTGTGCCACCACTGCCTGGCCTCTAAGTTAACTAGTGGCTAGCTCTACCTGCTGATCTTAATGCACAAAATATCACCACACCTGTCCCCAGCCCCTGGAAACTACTAATTTCATTTCTGTCTCACAACTTTTCTTATTCTAAACTTTTCATATGAAGGGAGTCACATACTATGTAATCTCGGTGTCTGCCTTTTTCCATGGAACATGTTTCAGAGGCTCACTCACACCGCACGACATAGTAGTCCATGTCTATAGCTATAATGCAGTATCGAGGCTGGGAAATATATAAAGAGAAGAGGTTTAGTCTAGGCAGAGGCAGGGAGAACTCTGAGTTCGAGGCCAGCCTGGTCTGCAGAGTGGGTTCCAGGACAGCCAGGACTACATAGAGAAACCTTGCCTCAGAAATGAAATAAAGGAAGGAAAGGAAAAGGAAAGAAAGAGAAAAAAGAAAAGAGGTTTATTTGGCTTACAGTTTTGGAGGCTGAAATCTTCAAGAACTGTAGACATGTGAGGAAGGGGTCACAAGGGAAGGCAGATTTTTTAAGACTTCATGGTCAGTCTTGATTTTGAGCTTTTTTACCTAGTAATCAAGGCTGATCTTAAACTCCTGGTCTTCTGGTCTCTACCTACCAAGTGCCAGGATTGCAGACATGGAATACCATACTCAGTGTATTAATTAGTTTTCTTGTTGCTCTGACAAAGTATATGGGCAATTTCAAGAAGGAAGGCTTTATTTGGCTCACAGTTCACAATGGAAGGCACGGTGGGGGTACTGTCGCATGGCTGCTCACATTGCATTTGTGCTTAGAAAGCCGGCAGAGATAAACGCTGGTGCTCAGTTCACTTTCTCATTTCATAAAGCCCAGGACCCCAGCCCATGGGATGCTGCTAAGCACATTCAGGGCTACTTTCCTCTCCTCGGTCAAATCTCCCCAAAAACTCCCTCAGAGACACAACTGAAGTTCCACAGGAGCCAAGTCTGACTCTTCTGAGAGCAGTGTCCTATGCTAAATTCCACACTGAAGGTCGTCACCCAAGACTCTTTTGAGAAAGAGATTTATTTGGGAAGGAGGAGTCCAGGAGAGTGGCTACCTCAGCTCTTAACTGAAGGGGTGGAGAGGCCTATATAGGGCTTCTTAGGGGCGGAGTTTTTGCACGGACAAGGGGGACAGGTTAATTTAGTGGCTACCCACAGAAACAGCTGACTTGAGCTAGTGGAAGCTCACTGACTCTGAACTAACAGCAGGGAAACCTGCATTGTCCAAGACTAGGTCCTCTGAATGTGGGTGACAGCTGTGTGGCTCAGGCTGTCTGTGGGGCCACTGGCAGTGGAACCAGGATTTATCCCTAGTGCTTGAACTGGCTCTTTGGAGCCCATTCTCTTTGGAGAGGTACTTTTCTCAGCCTAGATATAGTGGGGAGGACCTTGCTCCTGCCTTAATGTGATGTGTCAGACTTTGTTGACTCCCCTTGGGAAGCTTTACCCTCTCTGAGGGGTGAATGGGGGTGGAATGGGTAGAAGGTGGAGGGAGTGGGAGGAGGGGAGGGAGAGGGAACTGGGATTAGTATGTAAAATGAGAAAAGATTGTTTTAAAAAAATTTTTTAAAGTTAATGTGAAAAAAAAAAGAACATTTGTTGTTCTTGCAGAGCCAGCCTCAAATTCCAGCATCCACATGGTGGTACACAACCATAAATAACTCAAGTTCCAGGGGTAGCAAGCAAGAAACATTCACACTTAAATCTTTCAAAAATTTAAATTCATCATACATGTTCATACAACTCACATTGAAACTCTCTCCACCGAACATAGACTCCATGATACCCTCTAAGGCCAAAATAATTCCTTCTTCACTGTATGAACTTCTCTAAGCCCCTACTAAAAGCTGGTTTATTTAGTATGTTCTTTTCTGCCTAGCAAATGTAACGGAGCATCGAGTCACCTATGCTGTAGTGTGTCTTAGAATTAAAGGCTACATCTTTCTTATGTGAGGTTTATCTCGATTTTTAAAAAAAAAATGCTTTCTAATGCATTACATTTGTGATTTCACCTTTTCATTAGCATTGGCTTCTGGGAATGAGAACCAATCAAGCTCCTAGAACCTGCCAGCTAGAGGTGGCTATCCAAATACACATGCCTCTGGCTCCCCTCTGCAGGCTGGTAACACAGATATGCACACAACCCAGTCTCCATCTTAAAGTGGATTCTAATGGCATGGCTCACACAGGCCTTCAAAGTGATTGGCAGATACTTAAATATACAAAAGAGCAAAATAGTTGTATTTTGAGGGAGAATTATTCTAGATGAAATGTTCCATTGCAAGTTCCATAGAAGTGCACATGTGTTCTGAAGCCTGGGGAATCTTGAGTTCACAGCCTGCTTTGGTATTAGTTTTGTATGACTTACAAAAAATTGCCCAAAACCCAAAGGCTTAAAATGCACACATTTATTCTGTTACTCAGTGGTTAAGAACACTGGCTGCTCTTTCAGAGGACCCAGGCTTGATTCTCAGGAACCACTTGGTGGCTCACAAAGAGGTTTAAATTATGGTGTCTGGATAGTCTAGAAGAGAAACTGTTTCCTTGCCTTCTTCAGTCACAGGAAACTCATGGATGCCTTGCCCTACAGATGGCCCTTATGTTATTTCAAGCACTATTCCACCACTGTCTCTTTCTTTTTTCTATTATCTAATCCCTCTTTGCTTCCTTTTCATAAGGACATAGGGGTTTGACCTAGCTAATCCAGGATAACCTTCCATCTCACTACCCTTAACATAATCACATCTGACGATCATGTTCCTATATTAGACAATATTCACAGGTTCCTCGAACTAGGACATGGATATTTGGGGGTGGATAGATACCATATCGCTAGATATATATGTCATTACCTGTTAATGTAATGACCTTGGTGACCCTGAGCAACCCCCTTGTTACTGATGGCATTCCAGATGAGTTCCACCACGATACAGTTCCTGATACAGTTCCATCTGTATGTGAGTTCTGGAGATTGAGCCTAGATTCTTATGCTCGCCTGATACATGTTTTAAGGCACTAAGTTTTAGAGAACTGTATGAAGTTTGGTAGAGCAACCTTAAGACACCATTACAGCTTTCCTAGTGTGAGATGGGGACTTGAGAATTGGTGTCCAATGACTTCTTGCCAAAGAGTGTGTATTGATATGAGTTCTGCGAAAGACAATTTCCTAAATATTCTTTAATTAATAGCTTGTTCCATGGACTAATAGGAGACATAAGAGGGCCACAGTCTTCCAACCTGTCTTTCCAATTTGCTTAGGACACAGAATTCTGCCTGTTTTGCCTGGATTTATAGGCAGAATTTGTGTTACTCATCTATGCTCAGACATCTGACATTCCATCTGTTCTTCATGGCAGAGCAGAGTGTGGTAAAAAGGAGGATTCATTTATTGTTTGAGATAGTCTCACTATATAGCTGAGTTTCTTCACGAGCCTCCTGAGTTCTCTGGCATTACATGTGTTCAATGCCATACATGGTTAAAGGTATATTCTTTCACTGTCTAAATATCCCAGCTCTGAGCTGGGTGTGGTGATGCAAGCCTATAACCCCACTCCTTGACAGGTTGATATAGAAGGCTCATGATTTCAAGGCTAGCCCAGATACATAGTAAGACTCTGTCTGTGCTAAGACATACTGTATCTCTCTCAGCCTCTCTCTCTCACTCACTCACAGACACCCACACACACGCATGCACTTGTGCTCACACACACACACACACACACACACACACACACACACTTGTCATCTCTTCACGATCTACTCCCAAAAATAATGAGCACTCGTTATCCACTGATTTGATTCTCATGTTTCTCTTTTCTTTTGTTTCTTCCACATAAGGTAATTTGTACTGTTTAGAAAATCCTCAGAACCTTGGATGAAATTTAGTGAGATGTCAGTGAAAGCCGAATTATATAAAATGAAAAGATTACAAAAGGACCCCCTTAGTTCTGGCTTCCCTCTGATCTGGACTATTCTGTAGCCTCCAGAGGGTCATTACTAGATTGAAAAGGAAGAATAAAAGGAACAAGGGCCTGTGGACCTTAGAAATCTTGCCTCACGGCCTGGCAACACGTACACTTTCCCAGGCTTTTTTGTTGATTGACCTTGGCAGGGGCCATACTGGCTCTTCCCCAAGTACCTCTTGGCTTGTTCAGCGGTCATCATGGCTGTGAGGGCTTCCCTTCATTGCTCTCCTTCAACTGTGCTTGGCTTAAGATATGAGCCAAATTTTCTTATTCACTCACCAAACATTCATCAGTAGCCATTCTTCCCATGAATTCTCTAGGGAAGTTTCTGTCCCAAAGTTCTCTACTAGGCTATCGTAACTGGCAGCAATTCTTGGTGTCCCTTGACTCACCGATGAATCACTCCATTATCCACTGTTGAACATATATACCCTTCTCCTTGAGGGTTCTGTGCCCCTATATCATTCTATATTTTATTTTATTTTTTTAATTAAAAATTTCCACTTCCTCCCATTTCCCTCCTCCTCCCTTCTCCCCCTCCCTCTCCAGTCCAAAGAGCAGTCAGGGTTCCCTGCCTTGTGGGAAGTCCAAGGTCCTACCCGCTCCATCCGGGTCTAGGAAGGTGAGCATACAAACAGACTAGGCTCCCACAAAACCAGTACATGCAGTAGAACCAAAACCCAGTGCCATTGTCCTTGGCTTTTCACATTCTTATAAGGAGAGCAATAATTGTATTTATGCCCCCGACTCTGATATCACCTTATCTTAACCTGATTCCACCTTCAAAGATCCCATTTTTCAATGGGAGCACATTCCCAGGTACCATAGGCTTGGATCTCAGTGTGTCTTTTTTGGAGACATGATTCAGTCTCTCTCACAACATCACAAAATGAAATGTCTTGACAATATCTTGCTGCTTTGAGGTAAAGCTGACAGTTCTTTCCATCCAGAGTCTACTATTTCTTGCCCTCTGCTTTCTTGGACATTAAGATGTGAAATAGTCATCTCTAGAGTAAGAGTATTGAATCATCAGACAACATTTGAACAGGGCTGCAGACACACCTATCACAAATTTGAACTCACCTTTTAAACATTGTTAACATCCAGTGAATTTCCATGTAATGAACACCTTGTCCTCCAGAGTACCCAGAAACTGAAATTGTAAACATTTTAGAACATGATAACTTTTGTCAATATTAATCATGATTTCTGACTACAAAATGACATTTTGCTATTCACTGATATATTAAAATACCTCACACAAGCAACTTATGGGAAGATGGTGTACCCTGGCTCAAGACTTAAATGGTTAGAATCCACTACAGTAAGGATACATGGTGGCTCAGTTTATGGCACATGACCACATTATGGTATCAGGCTTGAAGCAAATAACTAGACAGGATGCAGGGCCTGCCTATAACTCTCAAGACCCTACCCTGTTCATATCCACCAGCTAGGTCCCATAGCCAAGAATTTGCACAGTCTCCAAGAACAGCACCACCAGCAGGAGACCAAGTGTTCAAGCACATGAGCCTTTGTTTGGCACTCCACATTTAAGCCATAACACACATAATTACAAACTCTCTTAAAGTTGAAAGCTATAAAAACAGACTGTAGCTGAGAAAACTTCAGAACACACGGAAATCCTAGGAAGCTCCAAATAAATCAATTTTGTTTGTTCTCTACTATGTTGATTTGGTTCTCAGTTGACAGACAGTATGAAGGTATAAACAACCCAATGTCCATATTGATGAGTGGATGATAAGCAAACTGTGCTGCACATGTACAATGTAGTATATTAGTCCATGATATGGAATGGCATAGTGCTCCATGCAAAAACATGGACAATCCATTTTCAACTTTCTACTCCAAATGTAAAAAACTGCTGATTGTCAGATTCCATTTATCTCAAGTCCAAAGCAGAGAACTCTACAGAGACTGAGAGAAGATTAGTGGTTGCTTAGGACCAGGTGAGAGGCTAGACTAGTGGTTATGGGGGGAGATGACTGCTAATTGGTAAGGTTTAGAATTCAGTGTATGAAAATGTTCTAAGACTAACTGTCATAGGATTGGGAACATATCTCAGTCTTTACCACTGAAAAATAACATCACAAAAAGATCAAGCAAAGCCAAGGCAATGAAAATTCATTATCACGATGTTTGCATGGCTCTGGATACACTAGGCATTACTGAATTAATGAGTGAGTTGTTCAGAAAATGAAGTACATCTTCGGAAAGCTTTTCTCTGAATCTGGGGTGAAGCTCCATTGGGAAATTGCTTAACTAGCCCTATAGTCCATCCCCAGAAGCACAGAAACCAAGTGTGAGAACACATGCTGTAATGCAGCACTCAAAAGGTGCAGGCAGAAGGGCCAAAAATTCAAAGCCATTTTCAGTTACCTAGCAAATTTGAGGCCACACTGGGATATATGAGACTTTCTGCCTCAAAATGAAGAAAATATAGAAAAGAAGGAAAGAAGGAAGGAGGGAGGGAGGGAGGGAAGAGAATGGAAGGGGAGGGGAGGGGAGGGGAGGGGAGGGAAAGACCTGTGATATGGCTCTGCTGATAAAGGTCCTTGTCATCAAGACTGATGTCCCGAGTTCAGGTCCCAAAACTCATAGTGGAAGGAGAGAATTGACACCTGAAAGTTGTCCTCTGACCTCTATAAGTACAGCATGGTATATGTATTACACACACACAAATAATGATAACAGAGTTAATTAAACTTTTATCATTTATTTTATGTGTATGTGTGGTTTACCTGCATTATGTCTGCTCACCACTTGAATGTCTGGTGCCCATGGAGGCCCAAAGAAGGTGTCAGAGCTCCTGAGACTGGAGTTACTGATAGCTGTGGGCTACCATGAGTGCTAGAAATCAAATCTGAGCTGTCTGCATGATGGAGGAGGGTCATTTGTCTATCTGTTACTTTCATTGGTTAATAAAGAAACTGCCTTGGCTTTTGATAGGACAGCAGCTTAGATAGGCGGAGTAGACAGAACAGAATGCTGGGAGAAAGAAGGCAGTGAAGCAGCCGCCATGGAGCCAGCTGCCCGGTCAGACATGCTGAAACTTTCCCGGTAAGCCACTACCTCGTGGTGCTACACAGATTATTAGAAATGGGTTAATCAAGAGTTAGCCAGTAAGAGGCTAGAGATAATGGGCCAAGCAGTGTTTAAAAGAATACAATTTGCTGGGCGGTGGTGGCGCATGCCTTTAATCCCAGCACTTGGGAGGCAGAGGCAGGCGGATCTCTGTGAGTTCGAGACCAGCCTGGTCTATAAGAGCTAGCTCCAGGACAGGCTCCAAAACCACAGAGAAACCCTGTCTCGAAAAAAAAAAAACAAACAAACAAACAAAAAAAAACAAAAACAAAAAAGAATACAATTTGTGTGTTGTTATTTCGGGTGTAAAGTTAACCACGAGGGAGCTGGGCGACAGGAAGCGGCCCTCAACTCTCACTACATCTGCAGGTACAACCAGTGCTCTTAACCGGTGAGCCATCTCTCTAGCTCCAAGTTAATTTTGTTTTTAAACAGTCTGAGGGAGATGACTCTGCAGTTAGGAGCACTAACTGCTTTTCCAGAGGACCTTGTGTCTGAGTCCCAGGACCCACTAGGTGGCTCTCAACATGCACAACTCCAGTTCCAAGGGCCTCTGACAGTGCTGCATCTACATGACACGCATACATACAGAAGCCAAAACACTCAATACAAAAAAGAAGTAAATCTTAAACACGAGCAATTTTAAGAAGAGAGAGAGAGAGAATTGCTATCTTCCTTCTTCAAAACCAAGTGTGATTTCTTCAAGTATCTTTCTCTAGCCAGATGGTTATGGCACATGCCTTTAATCCCAGCACTCAGGAGGCAGAGGCAAGTGGTTTCTGAGTTTGAGGCCAGCTTGGTCTACAGAGTGAGTTTCAGGATAGCCAGGACTGCTACACAGAGAAACCCTCTCTCAAAACGGGGAAAAAAGTCTTTCTCTGACTGTAACTTTCTTTCAAAGATTCATGTGATGAAAGGAGCCCTACATGAAAATTTCAAAATTATCTCCCAACTGGAGACCCTGTGTATAATCACATCTACAAAGACCCTTGACCACCCTTGGAAGGGTGCATCTTGTGGCTTTCTTATCTGGCCCAGTATATAGTGTTCCTTTTTCCATAGTATTTCAAAGGCTGTAGTGAGTTTTACAAAGCGAAGGAGGCTTTGTAAAACCCAGCCTCATGACTTAAAGTGTCTTCTGTAGAGTAGCCTCCCACTTGAACGTGCCACGTGGTAAGTCTCCTGCTTCCCTGTATGCATCTCCACCACTGGCAACTAGAGGGAGTGATTCCTTTAGCTCCAGAGAGAGCGTTTTGCACAACTTGTGTGTTCATAACCAGCAGCCTAAGGCTGGCTAGTCCCTAGCCTGCAAAAAGAAGAATGAAGGTCAATGTAAAGGAATCCCTATGCTTGGACACTTTCAAAGTCATCACTAAGGAATCTTCTTAATTAACATCTCACCCACCCCCCCAACCCTTGTTTGGAGCTAATTTAAATCTCTTCTTCCATGACTGAAGCCTATTTCATGTGCTCTTGTTTGGTTCTTAGGGCAAGCATGCAAAGAGCTTCTGAACAGCAGATCTGCAGCTTGGAAAAGCACAATTAATTTACTTTGGGACCTTTTGGGCAGGTGAAATCATCTCAGTTCCTTTTCAATTTCCTTCCATGTCTCCCCCACCCCCATCTCAGGGAGTTATCCACATAGCGACAAGTCTAGTTCTGTTTTTCTAAAAGACATATAAATTTTTCTTGTGGCCAGCCAGTCCCTTACTACAGACAGATGCTAACCATCTATCCCCTAGCTGATGTTTGTTTGTTTGCTTGCTTGCTTGCTGGTTTTGAAACAGGATCTCAGGCAAATTCATAAGGTAGCAAGGATTCAGCTTCCCCCAAAGCTGAGATTACAGGCATAGAGAGACTTGCCTACTTCTGAATTCTTTTCAGAGATTGATTTGTTTGCTTATTTATTCATTTGTTGTATCTATGTGTTCCTGCATGAATATATGTGCACTGTGCAGGCAGGTGCCTGCAGAAGACAGAGGACATTTGGTCACCTAGAACCAGAGTTAAAAGAACTTGTAAATTGCCTAATGTGGGAGCTGGGAACCAAACCAGGTCTTCTGCAAGAGCAGAAAGTACCCTTAACCATTTAGACATCTCTCCAGATCCTACTACTGAATTCCTAATTCAATTTAATTGATCTATAGATTTATCATTATACCAGAATCATGTGTTTTGTTATTTATCTTTATTTTTGAGATGGGGTCTAACTGTGTAGGCCCTAAGAAGTATCAGTCCACAGACCAGGCTGTCCTTCTACTTGCAGTAATCCTTTAGAGTGCTGGGATCTGCAATTCTTGTTTCACTGAAGATGGCCTTCATGAGAAAATAGGACCCTGAGATTTGAATGAGAAAACACTGATTGTCATTCAGCTGTGTACCTGCTGGCAATGAGGGCTGTAGCCAGACACCTCCCCTGCAGGATCTCTTTGAAAGGGCTTGGGCTTTGGCTGGTGTGGGAGTCTTTAAAAGAAAAATCTGTGTGCAGCCCCTCCCAACCAAACCTGTGGACTTGGGAGACTTAGGCTTCTCAGGCTCCGCGGGTGGAATCCTGCTTTTCTCCCTGCTCTTGATCAACTGGTAGCAAGATGAACACTGATTGAACTTCATCTTCAGACACTCAAAATGAAACAACAGCCTTAGGGAATGAGACTTTTAGCACAACAGAATGTAAATCAAAGCGGCTATTCTTGCCATTAACTAAAAATGGATCAAAGACTTAAATATGAGAGCTATAACCAGACAATTATAAAAACCTTGCAAGAAAACTTAGGAGTAAATCTTTTTGATAGTAGCAATGATTATCTTCTTATGATTAAAAAAGTATGAGTAATAGAGGAGTAATAATTTTAACGTAAAAATTCAAAATATTTATAGCTATGTTGGCACACACCTGTACTCGCAGCCACTCTAGAGGCTAAGACAGGTGATAATTTAAACCTAGGAGTCTGAGACTAGCATCCACAATATAGTGAAAACCCCAGTCTCAAAAGAAAAAAGTCTGCTTCAAAGAATTTGTCCTTAAAGGGTTAGTTTCTTGCCGTCCTATCTTTGCATTTACCTAAAAGTGCAAAGGGAACTGACTGAAGTGTCTCACATCCGTAATCCCAATACTCAGGAAACAGAGACAGAGGATCACTAAAAGTTTGAGACAAGTCTGGTCTACATAGTAAGATTCAGGTCATCTGGGGCTACATAACGAAACCTTAGCTCAATGAACAAAGAATCAAGCTAATGAAATGAAGAGTTCTAAAAAGAAGAAGCACAAATGCCCTGTGTGTGTACGCAAATTAAACTTTGAGATTCCACCTCAACCTAGTCAGAACAGCTATAATCAAGAAAACAAATGATAACAAATGCTGGAGAGGATGTGGGGGAAGAGGAGCCCTCATGCAATGCTGGTGGGAGCATAAGCTGGTGAAGCTACTGTGGAAATCCCTGCGGAGGTTTCTCAAAAAACTAAAAATAGATACCATACGACTTAGCAATGCCATCCCTTAGCATATACCCAAGGAACATATACCCACAGGACACTAGCATATCCATGTTTGTTGCTTCTGTGTTCACAATACCAAGGAAATAGAATCAACCTAGATGTTCATCAGCTGATGAATGGATAGTGAAAATGTGGTATGTGTAATGGTCTGTCCTGTCCCTTTAAGAGACAAACCCCACCCATTCCCTCCCCACCCTAGCCATGAGGCAAGTGGATCTTCCTTCTGCTTCCAGCCTGAGCTCCTTAATTCTTTTCCATCTCTGTTCCAAAGAGGCAGCTTCTGCTCTCTTCCTTCTCCCTCTTACTCCCTCTCTCTCTCTGTTTCCCTTTTTCTCTCTTTCTCTCTCTGCCTCTCTTTCCTCGTCCCCCTTCTCTCTCCCTCTCCCCATCCCCTTTCCTTCCATAACTCACTAAATAAATACCCACTTTCTCTGCATGATGTGCCTATTCATCTCTGTCTCTCACCTGCCAAGGCTCCTTGTGGGACCTGCCTGGGACCCACTGCCCCTTGTGGCCCGCTGCTCCTCATGGCCCGCTGCCCCTTGTGACCCGCTGCCCGCTGCTGCTACTCGGGAACTGTGCTATTTTATTTCTACCATTACAGTATGTATACACAATGGAATTTTACCCAGCTGTAAAGAAAACTGAAAAATTCAGAAAACTGGATGATTTTGGAGAATATCATATTAAGTCAAGTCAAACACAGAAAGAAAAAAACTCTCATATGGATCCTAACTTATAATGGTTATATAATGTATACTTCTGAATTAGTTATTTTTCATTGCTACAATAAAGTACCATGACCAAAAGCAATTTAAGGAAGTAAGAGTTTATTTTAGCTTACAGTTCCAGAGGGAGAATGTATAATGGTAGGAGAAGCATGGCAAAAGTGGCAGCCAAAGCTGGAAGCTGAAAAATCATATATTCAACCACAAACAAGAGATCATATCTTCATCTTCAAACATAAAGCTGAAAGGGAACCTGAACTTCAGCAAGGCTATAAACTCTGAAAGCCCACCCCCAGTGACACAGTTCCTCTAGCAAAGCTGCACTGTCTAAAGAGTCCACATTAGTGACACCATGCATCCACTTCCACTTACGCAGTTTACTGCTCAGTGGCTTATTCCAAAGAGTAGAAAGTGCCATTCTATAAGTTTATTGAGATGAGTTGAGACTGTCAGGGATACATGCACTTATTAAAATCTTATCAAGGATACCTGGTTTAAGAATGACAGAAGAAACAGTATAATAACTCCCTTACCTATATCCAGTTTTTAAAAAGTGGGTACCTAGCACTGACAGCTCCCAACATATCTGTCTGCCATTGGATCACCTAGCGTATTCATAAAGGAACCGCCAGACAGCTCTTGGCTTTCCCTGGGGTTATAGCAGCTCTGGGTCCAGTGTGGATGCAGGTTGCTGAATTGCTGTCCTCTGAGCCCCCTGTTCACCCTTCTGAACCCGCCATCCATTTACCTGTATAGCCTTGTCTGAACTCAGTCCTGTCCTTTTGCATCTTTAATTGGACTCACCAGTGAAGCTCCACTTCCAAGCCTTTGAGAGCACCTCCTACCCCAGCCTCTTCTGTACAACCTGGCTGGTTTGCGCTTCATCTTATCAATATAGACTGTATTTGCATTTCTTTCAGTCCACTTCTAACAAGTCATGCCCTCTGCCATGGCCCCTTGGCCCTATCAGCCATTTGTAACTTACATATATAGATATGTGGAGATATATTACTGTGTGGTGTGTGCGCTGAGAATTAATACTACTAATTTAGATCGGAATAAAGGAATTTGTGTTAGCCTTACCAGGGTTATCAAGGAAAGCAATGCTATCTGGCAAATTTCTGGCGTTGAAACTTCTACACCTTGTGAACTTCCTGTTATTCAACAAACCTTGACATTGTGGAAAGTCTCAAACATGTTGGTCTAAGCTTCTGACACAGCACATCCATGACATCCTGCCTCACACCAATAACGACGAAAAAGATAATTAAGTATCCAGGTGTTGTGGCTTATGCAGTAATCCTGTCATTTGGGAGGCTGGGTTGAAGCATTGTCTCAATGCCAGTCTGAATTACATAGTAAATTTCAGGCCAGCCTGGGCTACTAGAATGCTACTCTTTTTCATACCCTCCATGTCCTAGCTGACTTTAATTATACAACCTAACATCATTTGAGAGTAAAGTCGCTATTGAAGAATTGACGAGGTCAGATCGGCCTGCAGGCATGTCTTTGAAGGCGCTGTCTTGATTATTAATTGATGAAAGAAGCATACTATCCTGAGGCAGGTGGTCTTGAGTTAGGTAAGAAAACTAGCTAAGTCTGAGCCTGTGAGTGAGCCAGAGAGTGAGCGAGCAGCCTTCCTCCATGGTTTCTGTTTCCTGCTCCTGCTCCACTTCCTGTCCTGACTTTCCTCAATGATGGACTGAGGCCTGGAGGTATAAGCCCAATCAACTCTTTCCTAAGTTATTTTTTAAGAGTGTTTTCTTGCTTATCACAGCAACACAAAGGAAGTTAGAGCACACTCCCCCCCCAAATTTAAAAGTAAATCTTCATATTTATTGTACATATTGTACATATTGACTGTGTACAAGCGAACCACAATAATTCAAATGCCTTTTTGTGTTTGTTTGTTTGTTTGTTTGTTTGTTTGCTTGAGACAGAGTTTCTTTGTGTAGCCTTGCTTGTCCTAGAACTCTCTCTCTCTGTATACAGGCTGGCCTCAAACTCACAGATCTGCCTGCCTCTGCCTCCTGAGTGCTGGAATTAAAGGCATGTGCCACTACGCCTGGCTCTAATGTCTTTTCAACAAATCATTGGATATGCGCATATAAAAAGAATGTCTTTGGAGTCCCTTCTTCATACAAACATCACAAACATCAATGCAAAGTAAATGAGAAGCGTAAACATTTTAAGAACTGAAAGATGAAGGAAAGGTATCTTCCTTCTCCCTGTGCCCGAGTTAAAACATGCCTTCTACTACAGGTAGGAGAGATTTGTGCTCCAGGAACCAGAGCCTTTGGATGATGTCAGACACACAGCAATCAAAAACTTCTAAGCATCCAGAACCGCAGGAACCAATTCCTGTTAGATAGGGGATAGATAGATAGATAGATAGATAGATAGATAGATAGATAGATAGATAGATAGACAGATAAATAGATAGATAGATGGTGGGTAGACAGATACATATGAAGAGACGGGTGATAGAGACATAGAATGAGCGCATTCTAATGTAGACAGTGATAATATAATCCTACGTAGGATTTGTTTGTTATTTTTAGCCAAACAGCACTCAAGATGGAGTAACATTGGTCCTCGAATCTCTTCGGGACTGTCAAAGAGAGACATTTTCTTTGAGGTCTGGGCAGCAGCAAAACTCGGAGGCCCAGCAGTTTGTGGTAGGAAGGAGGATTCTTCACTAGGTAAGGACAGTGCTCTCTGCAGCTCCCTCTCACTGCAGAGAATGAGGCCCTGAGCTGTGCTATGCAAATACTTTACCTCTGAGCTACAGCTCCCAGAGCAGTCAGGGGATTAGGAGGGGCAGAGGGGCGGAGGGGCGGAGGGGCAGGGCGTTGCTGGACAATCAAAGCTTGAAAAAGTCCTTGGAGGAGTTGTTCTGGGCTGGTTGGCTGCCCATTTGTATTTAGGCCAGATAACCTCTAAATCTTCAACCTTGAAAGGTTCTGCTTTTTTCTGGGTTGCACAGAGAGTCCAGTTATGCCTCTGTGGGGAGACTGCTACCATTGTCCATAAGTCTCCCACAGATGGGAGGAAAGCCAGCTCACTTCAAGAAGACAAGGAAGGAGGCTGACAGGAGGCAGTGGACACCATTCCAAACTGGACTCTGTGTACTGGAGGAACAGCTCTTCAGAAAGCAGGCCACCTACCATCCAAGGCAGCTGTGGACTTCTCATGGTCCCACAAGCAGGCAAAACTCTCTCTAGCATCTTCCTGCGAAGGAAACAGGGAGCAGCCCCTTGCTAATCCTTTGGGGACAATAGTCCAGGGCAGGTCTCCCAGGGCATAAGACCCTCTGGCTTCAGGGCTCATGGGACTGGTTCTTTTCAGAAGCCCCTTGATCAGCAGTTCCTTTTCTGGCCACACTCCTCTCTATATGGAGGGACCTGACAACAAGCTCCAGCTGCCCGGCAGTTTTCCTTTAGAGGTGCTGACCAATAAAGTCTAGCATATGGTCCCATTCAAGCGACATTCACACTCAGGGACTCTGTAGATTAATAGATCAGCAGTTGCCTGGGGCCAGGAGAAGGGCCAGCAGGAGAACAACAGCTTGAAGTGTACCTGGCTTCTTTTAGGGGGACGAATATGTTCCACAATTGAGTGGTGATGATGGCATGTACCTGGGAATATACTTTTTAAAAAACAGTGAATATTACACCTTAAATGAGTGATCTATATAGTACATGAAATAGATGTCCGTAAGGCTGCTTTTCAAAAAAGGGAAGCTAGTCATTGTGGGCCCTATTGTAGCTGACCTGTGTCTTCCTATTGCTAAAGGTCTACGGGCCATGAGGCAGTCTGGCCTGCTCCAACACCATCTGAGAGACTGGTACTGCTGGCGCTTGGTGCCCCTGCATTGAGCTAGGCACCTCATTGTGATTACAGATGGCTGGCCAAATACACCGTGTGTATGCAGCAATGAGAACTATCTGGATGGCATTTAATATAGTGACTCACAGGGTCATGCTTGAAAAATTAATTCAAATTGGCTTGGCATCAAGCCAAGGAAAACTGTCTGAAGAGGCTGTAAACAGAAGGTAATGGATTGAGCTGAAGGAAGGCTAGAGAGAGGTGGCAGGGGGAGGTCCAGCCACAGGGCTGCCGAGCAGCTGGGGGCAGGGGCTCCCAATGGTGGCTGGCACTGAGTGCTCAGCTGGGTGTATTTCCGATCTGCACAATGGAGTCCCTGGGGTCTGTTCCATTTCTTCTGCTAGTCCCTGATATTCTTGTCTTTCCAGATGTTTACGTTGCTACCGTATCTCCCTACTGTGAGCGCCTTTAGAGCAGAGGGACATAGCAATAGACAAACAAATACAGTTAGCTGTGTGCTTCTAGAACAGTTTCTGCTCCTAGGGAGTCCTTGGTGGGCTAATACTGGCCTTGCCTTTGAAAAACCTGTATCTCATTGGACCAAATAATAATTTGTACAGGGCTAGGTATGGAGCCCTGGACCTTGTGCATGCTAAGTAAGTGTCCTACTGCTGAGCTACCCCCCAGCCCTAGACAAAAACACTAATGCAAACTTTCTAGTAGTTTTTGCTGGGTAAATGCAAATTTCCCAAGAGATATTATAATGCCTTTTGTTCTGATTTACTGAAGGGTAATGCATAAATTATAGCCATACATAACAATGGGTGTTTTTTGGAGTTGGGCAAATACTACCACAATCACAACAGCATTCAGAACACTCCCATTACTACATAGGCTGTTTCAAGCATGCCTTGACCCACTTTCTGATATTCTCAACGATGTAAGATGTCCCCTTTCTTCCTACTTCTCCTACTGGGGAACAGCTGGAACTTCAGCCACCTGTATTCTCATTCCAGCTCTATTAGGTAGATTTTCGGAAGCTCTTTTCCTCTTTGGGACCTTCTCTTCCCTCTTAGGAAATAGAGAGGTTGGGACTAAAGCAGGGACTCTTATCCTGGAGGCTTTTCCATCCAGGCATTGTGTGAGTTTCCTTGCCTTCCAAGGAGGGAAAGAAAAAGACTACGGCAGATCATCTCTGGGACCCTGCAGGTCTAGGGTCCAACATCTGGGCCTCAGTGGTGCAGGCATTGGTAGGAGCCAGGGGAGCAGGCTGCGAATGCTTTTTGGCTGAACAGAGCTTCACCTAGGATTCCTTTCCTGTGTAGGACTCTGACCCATAGCAAAGCGATTCGGGAGGACCACAGTTGTTATACCCTTCGGCCTTCAGTAATCCCCCCTCTGGATGAACAAATTTCAACAAATGTGTCCTGAATACAAGAAGTCAGGTGACTATTCTCTTCAAGGTATAAGGGGACAAGATGTGAAAAAGACACAAATCAGGCCACACATTCTCCACAGTAAGGGAAATAAGGTATATACTGACTTCCCGTGACTTGCAAAAAATTATCCAAATTGTAGTGGTCTTAGCACAACACAAACTGACTCTCTCACCTAGGGGTCATATGTCCCAAATGGGTCTCACAGGAGACTCAGTTTCCTTGCCTCTCCCATCTCCTAGAGACTGATGACAACTCCGGGCCTGCACCTATGACCCTCACCTCTGGTTTGTTGTATTGTCCGGCTCTCACCTTCCTGTCAGCCTTAAAAGGAACTGCGCTGAACCCACACAGATAAAGCAGCATTGTAGTTCCATTCCAAGGTCCTTTCCACATCACACCTCCAGAGTCTCTCCTGCCATGAGTGTGTGCTTTGGGGACTAGGCCATAGATAACCTATGGGAAGGAAGAACTGGGACAAATTGCTGAGCAGCTAAACAGAATTTACTATCTTTTGTAGCAAAAAAAAAAATCACCAAGATTTTATATATTGCATGTGTGTGCTGTGATACACGAACATGTTCACACATCTCTGTGAAGAAGGGCAGAGGGCAACCTTGGCTATCATTCCTCAGGAGCCATCCACATTGTTTTATTAATACAGGGTCTCACACTGGGACCTGGGGTCACCAATTAGACTAGGCTGCTCAGCTAGTGAGCCCCAGGGATGGATCCACTGGTCTCCTTCTGTCTCCCCAGCACTGGGGATATTACACTATGGTTGTCCTTTCACATGGATGCTGGGATCAGGCAAGTATCTTACTAACAGTAATATTCTCAGTCCAAGCTTTCTTTCTTTCTTTCTTTCTTTCTTTCTTTCTTTCTTTCTTTCTTTCTTTCTTCTTTCTTTCTTCCTTTCTTTCTTTCTTCTTCAAAAACATTGGTTTTCAGTGCTGGGGACAGAATACCAATGGTATGAACGCTCCTAAGGAGATGTAAAGAAATGCCCATTCACCCTAGATAAGAGGGGCATTTTAGGGGGCTGGAGAGATGGTTCAGAGCCTAAGAGCTCCAGCAGCTCTTCCAAAGGTCCTCAGTTCGATTCCCAGCAACCACATGGTGACTCACAACCATCTGTCAAGAGATCTGGTGCCCTCTTCTGACGTGGAGGTGTACATGCAGGAGAAGTTTTGTATGCATAATAAATAAATAAATCTTTTTTTTTTTAAAGGGCATTATAAAGGAAAGAATCAATACAAACCCAGCTTTGTGAATAGAGTTTATTAGGGTTACATACAAGAACATCAGTGAATCAAAGGCAACTATAACACCAGGAACTTCCCATGAGCAGCTAAAAGCTAAAAGCCCCACTGCAACAATGGCTTACACTACTTACTTAACCTCGGGGCAAAGAGGACATGGGGGGGGGGATTCTCTGTAGGATTCCATGTGTCTAAGGAGCATCTTCTCTTCCCACAGGGGAAAGTTAATAGGCCTGTCCTCCTGAGATCACAGCCACTCTAGAGAAAGATGGCAATGGTCATGCCCAACCTTGAGAAAACAGCTAACCTACATGAGGCCCTCATGCCAGAGCTAGGGAAGTGCTCTACCACTGATCAGTACCTAGCCCACTGTGGTGGCTGACTAAATAAATGTTCTTCATAGACTTGTGTGTTTGAACACTGGGTTCCCAGTTGGTGGTCCTGTTTGGGAGATTAAAGAACCTTCAGGAAGTTCAACCTCACTGGAGGAATTTTGTCACTGGATGTGGGCTTGGAAGGTTTATCGTCTAACCTTGTTGGGTGCTTATGCTCTCCTCTCTTCTCTCTCTCTGCTTCCTCTGGGCAGATGAAATGTAACCAGCTTCCTGCTCCTGCCACCTGGTGCCGCACATTCCCTGCAATTATGGCCTTCTCCTCTGCAACTGTATGCCAAAACAAACGCTTCTATTAAGTAGCTTTTGGTCATGATATTCATCACATCAATCAAAAAGCTAGCTAATACATTGTGGTAGTTTGAATAAGAGTGGTCCACATAGCTTCATAGATTTGAATGTTTGGTCATTAGGGAGTAGCACTATTTGAAAGGATCAGAGGGCCGGGCGTGGTGGCGCACACCTTTAATCCCAGCACTCGGGAGGCAGAGGCAGGCGGATCTCTGTGAGTTCGAGACCAGCCTGGTCTACAAGAGCTAGTTCCAGGACAGGCTCCAAAGCCACAGAGAAACCCTGACTCGAAAAACCAAAAAAAAAAAAAAAAAAAAAAAAAAGAAAGGATCAGAGGGCATGGCTTTGTTGGAGTAGGCATGGCTTTGCTGGAGGAGGTGTGTCACTAGGGAGTGGGCTTTGAGGTCTCAGAAGCTCCAGCCACTCCCAATGTGAAATTCTTTTCCTGCTGTGTACTGATCTAGATATAGAACTCTCAGCTCCTTCTCTAGCACCATGTCTATCTGAATGCCACCATGCTTCTTGCCATGAGGATAATGGACTAAACCTCAGAAACTGTAAGCCAGCCCCAATTAGATGTTTTCCTTTATAAGACTTGCCTTGGTCATGGTGTCTCTTCATAGCAATAGAACAGACTAAGACATACACCTACCAACAGTTTATTTTCCCATTTCCTTTTCTTTTTCTGACTCCAATCTTAGACCATATGCTGCATGCAGTCGTTACTCAACCTGAAATAGTTTCTCAGTCTCTCTTTGTTTCGCATGACCTATAGTTTTCTTGCTGCTTGATTTTGAGACATGGTCTCACTATGCATCCCAGGCTGGAATTCTCAATCCTTCTTTCTCAGTTTCCTGAGTGTTTGTATCACAGGTGGCACAACTGTCACTAGGTTGGATCCTGGTGTTTTGGAAGAGTATAGTCTAGTTATTTTGTAAAAACATCTTCAATTTTGTGTTCAATATCTCCTCAGGAACATCTAAGGTGTGATTTCTAGAAGAAAGGCTCACTTTCCGATACATATGGAAGCCAACACTATAGCACTGTGTTTTTGTCCCAGTCAGAGAGTGCTGTATCATAGGTTAGCTGAAAGGAGAGAGAAGGCACTCTCAGATCTATCTCACCCTCAGGGATGGTTAGAAAAGAACCTAAGTAGCCCAGGTTATTGGGAAACAGAAGGCTCACCACAGTAAGGAGATAGCTTCGAGATGATTAGATCATGAGTGTGGAACTCTTACAAATGGAATTAGTGGCTTTAGTTCCAGAAAGTGCCATTGTTTCTTATTTGTGAGCACAGCAAAGAAGCAGCCAAGTCTCTAAAGCCAGGGACTCAGAGCAGCTCCTGCTGGGTGGATGCAGTTTCTTGCATTGCACCTTTCCACACTTGCATCCATTTGCCTTTTCCCACCGTGAGAAGCCTGGCTCATCTAATCCTCCTTGTGCGTACTTTTTCATTCAATTCCCAAGTATGGTTCTAATCTCCTGACCACAAAGGCTGACTCAGCTATGAACCTGCTGAACCTGCCAGCTATACCTGCTGAAGCATCCTCCCCTGGCACTACTGAACGCTGGCTGTGCCAGCCAGCTTGCCTTAACCTGACACCAGCCCAACAGCAACCTGGGAGACCTGGACAAGCTCCCTTTGTCTACCCTGAAAAGGAGTGGCTGGGGGAAAGTTTGTCCCTTCTGTGCCCTGTACACAGATGTGTGTGTGTGACTAGAGCTAAAGATGAAAGTGGTAGAGATCGGTATACCCGATGGACAGAAACTCTTGCTTCCTCTCCCAGCACAGGCTGAGGAGTCAGAGCCTCTTTACTGTTTTGTGGCAGGGTTCCCAGTAGATCAGTTTGGCCTAAAGTCTTCTAAATAGGCAAACTCCTGATCTTCTTGCCACCATCTCTTATGTACAAGTGCTATAGGGCACACCACAACAGCCATCTGCATTGACGTTTCTTGAAGTGAATTCCACAGAGACCTAGGGAATGCTGCCGACAGTAGAGAGGGCAGATCTTAGCGATGTAGAATAAGTATAAGGTCAGTCCTTGAAGTAATTAGAACTCTGAAAGATGGGAGTTGAAGATAAAAAGTCACATTTTCCTTTTTGACTGAGACAAGGTCTCATGCCCACCTATGTAGTCAAGAATGGCTTTTAACTTCTTACCATCCCAAGTGCTGGAATTACTGGTATTTGCCACTATAGCTGGTTAATATGTTACTGGGAATGGAAACCAGGGCTTTCTGCTTGCATGTTAGGCAAATACTCCACCAACTCAGCTACATCAAACCAAAAGACAGTGGTGGTTTTACTGAGACGTCCTCCAAAGTTTCAGGCATTTGAATATTTGGTTCCCAGTTGGTGGCAATGCATGGGTGGATTTAGGAGGTGTGGCCTTCCTGAAGAAAGTGCATCACTGGGGGTGGGCTTTGAGGTTTCAAAATCATGGCTTAATCCCCAGTTTATTTTCTCTGCTTCCTGCTTGAGGTTTGCAACGTGGGCTCTCAGCTATGCCTGCTGCCACAAGTCCCTGCCACTGAAGACTTTCACCCCTCTACAACTGTAAGCCAAGTAAGTCTCTCCATCCATAAGTTGCCTTGGTCATGGTATTGTATCACAGGAATACAAAAGTAACTAAAACACTGATGTCTGCATTTCTGATGTGCATGGGTTTCTTGACTGCCTGTGTGTCTGTGTCCTGCTTGCATGCTTGGTACCCACAGAAGCCAGAGGAGGACCTAGGATTTCTTAACCTCTGAGCCATCTCTCCAATCCCCATTTGCATTTTCATTAGAGGCTCTGGCAGCTGAGTGACAGTTTAAGTGGGATGCAGGAGGGATAACGGTAAAGGCTGAATCTAATTAGCAGGCTGTTGCCAGAGGCCAGAGTGGGGACCCAGTATAGGTGGAATGGACAGCTTCGGGAATGGCCAAAGTCACAAAATACCTGCAAAGAGAATTATAGGTAGAAAATCCTGGTGTTTTCCAGAATGGTGACACCTCAGACATATAAAGACTGGGGCTGAGGATCAAGAGAGAGGGAAGAGAGGAAAACCAAGGTTGTGTTTTTTTTTTTTTTTTTTTGATCTAGAGTTAAATGAGATCTTAGGGAGATGGGGATGTAGAATACAGGAAAGACAGTCTATAGGGGAAAGCCATCAAGGTCACAGGAAGGAGAGCTCTTCAAAGGCCAGAAGAGAATGTGACCCCCAAGGCCAAAACCTGAGGACTGGGCAGTTGGGATAGTGGACGGATATGGCAGAAACAGAACAACAGAACATCCAGGGAAGTGGGGAGAACAGAGGAGGGAGGGATGCAAGAGCCCAGACTTCCTGGACAATGTTTCCTTACTCCAGCTAAGTGGGCTCCTTTGCAGAGGTCTGGCCTGTGACCCTCTAAGCAGGAGCCCAACTGTATCCTTTTGAATCTCTAGAGTAATGCTTGTACTTAAACTCCAAAGAATATTTGAGCTACCTGGAAGGTTGACCAGTCCCATGTGGTTGTTGGCTCATCCATATAGGCTATACTGAAGCCACTGGATTCTGCATCATTAAATACCCTTTCCTCTAGGCAGATGATTGAGATTGGCAGGAGCCTTTGAGGAGTCCAGTGTTCCTGACTGGTCACATGTCAATCAAATCTCAAACCTTACTTCTGCATCACACAGCCCATGGGAAATGTCCCTATTTTCCCAAATGGGCACCGTAAAATATTATGAAATTAGTAAGTACTGATGGTGCTTGTATTAGTCAGAATTCTCCAGAGAAACAGGACTGACAGTGAGTGTACGTTCCAAAAGGAATTGATTATGTAAGATAATGATTATGTATGATAAGACTGGCTTATGTGACACAGGATGTACTACTACACAGGTTGTACAACAGTGGCAGTCTTCATACCAGAGAGACCGAGAACCTGCTTGCTGCTCAGTCCATGAGCAGTTCCCATCTGTCCTGAAGACTTGGAGGAGTTTTAGAAAGCCACTAGTCTTCAGTCCGTGTTGAAAGACTGAAGAAACTGGGCTCCTGTGTTAGCAAAGGACGGTGGTAGCAGAGTAGCAGAGTGCATGCACTTACCAGACAGGCAAGCAAAAGTAGCCCTGCTTTTCCCACAGACCTCTCTAGATCTGGGCCGCCTCTGCAAGGTGCTGCCCGCTCTGAGGGAGGATGCAAACATCCTCATGTATCCACCTAGATGATCCCATGTCAATCAAGTTAACAGCCATGGTTAATCAAGACAGGGCCCCTTGAAAGACTGCTGATCAGAAGTATCCAGAGCTCTGCCTCTGTCTCAAGCTAGGCCATCTGGTGGAAAGGAGAGCTCCTGCCAAGACAGAGCCCACAGGACAGCCTCTTCAGCATCAAGGCACCTTGGCTGAATCCAGCTTTTCGGTGAGTGTGGGCTTTACTGGCTGCAGCCAGCAACTGTTGGCTGCTGCCTCTGAAAGCCATATCATAACACACTTAGCTGACTCGGGACAGTGAATTCATCAATCTGAAGACAGGCAGGCTCTCAAGCCGATGCTGAGCCATGAGAACAGCCAGGGCTGGCCTGGTTGGCAAGACAAATTCACACTGTGCCTTCTTGAGGCCAGAAGTCATAACTGGCAATTCAATTTCACCTACATTGCCTGGCAGGCCTCCAATGAGAGGCTCTGGGCAGGTATCACCGGGATACAAGGTGAAGTAACAGCTCCAGCCCCATTCTCAGCTGCTTTGTTCTTCCAACCTAGAGACATTAAGCCTATGGGCTCATAGTTTTGTCCATGGCTAGGAACAGTCTCCTCCCTGAGTCAGATGCTAAACAGCCCATCCCTATGCATTCCTTTCTTTAGCACAGGGACATCTCACATGCAACTCTGACACCACACTCTCATGATCCCACAAGCTCATATGCCTCCACGGGGACACACATGCACTCCCTCTCATAACTGCCCCCATATGTGCATACACACATACAGAAGCCCTCACATGCTCAGTATTCATATCTACTGTCGTTCACATGTACACATCTGCTCACACACAAACCCACATATACCCATACAGACAAATCCATGTATGCATGCACATCCACTCTATGGAAACACCCCCAACACCTTCCATCCACTTCTTCCAGCTACCAGAGTCTCCATGACCAGCCATCCAGGCCATCAGTATGTGGTCATCCCCCTAAATTGAGGAACCTGACAGATCCCCAGGTCCAGGTGGAGGCTAATTTTCCTAAAGCCATAGGGAGAAAGAGAGATGGTCTCTAGGTTGAAAGAACAGGAGGAATCTCTTCCGTAACACACAGAGAGTGTTCTAAAAACATGCATACCTTTGACCAAGCCTCCAGTTCCCATTGCCGAGTGGCAGGAAATGTGCTTTGCTCTCAGACAGAAGGAGCCGGGTTCATCCAGTTAGTCACTTACATGTCTGTTGTGGAATTGATCAATTTTGTGTACTAGCAACTCCTCCAGGGCAGAGTCTGGGCCTTGTTCTTGCAGCTGCTGTAGCAAATTACCACAAGCTTAGTGTCTTTAATGACAAAAATGTATTCTCTCTCGGTTCTGAGACCAGCAGTTCCAAATCAAGATATTAAAGAACATTTCCTTTGGCTCTGCAGGAGGACACACCCCTTCCTTACCCTCCAGGCTGCCTTTACACAGCCTCCTCTTCTGTGTCTGTGTTGGGAAATCTCCCTTTTATGAAGGTACATGTGATTGCATTTACAGCCCACCTGGATACCAGGACAGTGTCACAGCTGTGAACTTAACCCCATCTGCAAAACTGTCTTTCTTATGTAAAGTATATTCCTAACAGGAAGCAGGGATTTAGACCTGTAGATCTCAGGGAGCCATTAAAAGCTCCCATATCCCTCAAGTACCCACCCTGGGGCCAGGCTCAGTTTGTGGGCTGTCTGAAAGAACTGGAGTTTCAACTCTAAGCTCTAAACCCAGTAGCTTCCCTGTGGGGTTTAGAATCTCAAATGGACATTTATTTTAGAGCTGCTTACTTGTCCATAAAGAAAAACGGTATTAAAAATTGGTTATAGACTGTAAGGATAGGCAGATGAATCCGATGTCAAAGAGTACTGGGGTGGGTGGGCTTTTAGAGCATTTTTGGACCTTAATTTCTGCAATGATTAAATCAGATTCGTGATCCTTGCCCCGCTCGTCTCCAAGCACTGGTGCAATTACTATGTGAGGGAGAATACCTAATGCTATAGATGGCCAGCACTGTTGGAAACGGTCTTGCATACCTGAAGGAAAAAGAAAAGAGGGTAGCACCCAGTTCAAAGGACTGTGTCTAATGGTGGAGTTCAGATCTGTGCCAGGCCTACAGAATCTGAACTACCCAGTGGGCTCCTCTGGCTGCCATTCAAGCGGCCTTGGCATTTCAGTCTCATCCCTTCAAAGCACTTGTGCTGCCCTGGGTATGGCATAGCGAGCCGGAGGCCACCCTGTACATCCACGGTAGCTCTGGTCTCATCTGCTGACCTGCCTTCCGCCTCCACTGACCATGTAAAGTGTTTACTGTTTACCACCCGAAGCCAGGCCACTCCCTTCTGGTGCAGAGATAAGAAAGGCCTTTCTGCAGAGTCTAGACCCCCAATTCCTAGACCAAGGCTTCTTTCTCTGGGGCTGGCACACAAACTGTAATAGGAGAAATATGGCAGTGAACCTTCAGGTAGGTTTACAAAATGGTATACAAACTTGTTCTTGGCATCTCAAGAAATGTGTCTTTCTTCATTGTCCCATCCTACGGCAGAAGGTTCTGGGAGCTCCAGGGTGACTGACTCCACTACACCAAGATTGAACTTTGGCCTTTGGTCCTTCCTTCCCAGGCCTGCTTGCCTTCAGGCCCCTGCCAGTACCATCACCAAGAACAGCACTGTGTGATCCAGCTCCCCTCACGCCCCCTGACTGACAGTGGAACTTCCTTGTGGTCTGTAATTGACAAGGATGTTTGTGTTCTTTCTGGCCGGTGGGTCTCCACAGAAGGAGTAGAGGTATAAAAGGTTGCTGGGCAAACTAAAGCTTGCTGTTCTTCCACCTGAAAAGAAGCCTACGTGTGTCAATCCTGGCACACACACACACGTGCACCCCACCACCAGTCTTGGCTATCCAGGCTGCGCTGCCTGCAGCACAGCACCCCACTTCCACCACTGCTTACTCCTACCCTGGCAAACTAGTGAGCAAATTTTCCAAAAGTGTATCTATTCCTACTTGAGCTGTTGGAACGTTGCAAAGCACAGGCAAGCTTCAGATGCTGTCATCTTCCCGGTGCCAGTGGAACAGCACGCTCTGCCAGGGCCCTTCCTTGGCTGCTTTTGGCCCTGCAACTTTTCCTGCGCATGTAATCATTAGGAATAAATCTTCATAGCTGGGCAATGGTGATGGCACAAGTCTTTAATCCCAGCCCTCAGAAGGCAGAGGCAGGCAGATCTCTGTGAGTTCGAGGCCATCCTCATCTACAGAGAAAGTTCCAGGACAGGCTCCAAAGCTACACAGAGAAAAGGGAGGGAGGGAGGGAGGGAGGGAGGGAGGGAGGGAGGGAGGGAGGAAGGAAGGAAGGAAGGAAGGAAGGAAGGAAGGAAGGAAGGAAGGAAGGAAGGAAGGAAGGAAGGAAGAGGTCTAGGTCTCCTGTGGGCAGGCAGAGCACAGATTCCGAGATTCCTGCCATGATGCCCACTGGCCATCTGGAGCAGCCCTGACAGTAGATGAGATGCCATGAGGTGAGGCTGGCTGTTGGCCTTCTCTCTCCATCTCACACCCCTGCAGTGGGAGAGGCAAACAGACCTCTGTTTACCTCAGACCTGGCTTTGAAGACAGGCCAAAGATTATCACACTCAAATCTAGTTTGAATTAGTGGAGTTACTTATAATAACATGGGTGAGGGGTTACTTAGAAGAGTATGAGTGACTCACAGGCAGCTACGTGACTGAAAATACCACCCCAGCATCAGTGACAGCTCACAGTATCTGTATCCCTGAAGCTCCCTGAAGATTCTCCAGAAGCTCCACGGCTTAACCTCTCCTCCCCAATTATTTACTTTCCTTGTAGCCTCCGGGGCATGTTTCCCTAAGAATAGCTTTCGTGGACTTCCTGAGACTTCTAAGTCCCCCTGCATCCTGAGTAAACACTGTCAAGCCAGAAAGAATGCAACAATTAGGAGAAGACAGGAAACAACCTTACAAGAGATTCCATTCACTTGGCCAAGGATGCCTTAGGTAGTTGTGCTGCTGCACACCTATGCCAGATGATGGGATGTAAAAAGGAAACAGTGAGCAGCTGAGGCTGGGTGAGAGCCTATTTGCCTGGCAGACTTTAGGCCTAGGCCGGGAGCGCCATTCCCTGCACCAAAGAAAATGGAAGAAAACATAGGCAGCCATGAACCTAAAGAGCATATGGGGGTCAGAGGGATCTGGGGAAAGGGAACTGGCATGGCAGACGGGAGAGGCAACACTAAGACGTTATGGCAGAGCTGAACTTTGAGTGCAGAGTGAGAAAAGAATCAAGTCCAAAGGGGATGTGGATATTTCTCTTGCTTAGTGATAAAATATACACAACAAGAACATTGATATTTTAGCCATTTTAAACTGTGTAATTCAGTGATATTTATTCTATCCATAGTGTGGGCCATCATCACCTATGCCCAGTTGCAGAATTTGCCCATCGGCCCCATAGAAACCTGTCCCTCATGATGTAGTTGCTCCTCAGTGTAACCTTCCCCAGCTCTGGCAACTCTCTGCAGGTTCTCCATCTCTATAAATGCGCCTCTTCTAGATATTTCATCGAAATAGAATCCTGCAACATGTGGCCTCTTGGGTCTGGTTTCTACTCACTATCATGTTTGCAATGCTCATCCAAGTCATAGCATTAATATGGATGAATATAATCCACTGTGAATAGATCACAGATTGCTTCTCCACTCCACTGATAAACAAGAAGTTTTTTATGGAATTGGGGCTTTGGTTTTGTTTTCTTTTGTTTTGAGACAGGGTCTCTTAGAGCTCAGGTTGGTCTCAAATGTGCTGTATGGGCAAGACTGACCTTAATCTTCTGATTCACCCATCTCTATCTCCCTAGTTCTGGGATTCTGTGCAGGTACTTCCACACCCAACTGATGTAAAGCTGTTATGTCTATTTTCTTCTATTCATATTTGTTTGTTTGTTCATTTGTTTGTTTTTAGACAGAGTTTCTTTGCACAACAGCTCTGGCTGTCCTGGAACTCACTCTGTAAACCAGGCTGGCCTTGAACTCTCAGATCTGCCTGCCTCTGCCTTCCGAGCACTGAGATTAAAGGTGTGTGCCACCACCACCACCCAGCTATTATGTCTATTTTATATTACATGTATTTATTTGTTTTCTGTGTAGGGATACATATGTGTATGCCACAGTTAGTTTTTTCTTTGTGCTATCCATGTGCTATAACTACAATTCTGCTGGCCTGCCCTGTCACCTGGGTACCCTGTTCCTTTAAGAGACAATCTCCCCCTTCCCACTGAGGCAAGCAGACCTCAAGTCTTCTCTCCTCTTTCTCTCTCTGTTGGTCCTTCTTCTGAAGAGGCAGCCTCTGTCTCTCCCTTCCCTCTCTTTCTTCTTCCTTTCTTTCTCTATTTCTCTCTCCCCTCTATAACCCCCTTACCCTTATACCATTCCCAATACCCACTAAATAAACTCTATTCCCAAGCTCTCTCTGCATGGGGTATCTTGTTGGGGGGTATCTTGTTGGGGGCTATCGACCCAGACCCTGAATTTTCTGTAAACAACTTGTTATGCTTGCAGCTGCTCTGAGCAAAACAACTTGTTTTCCTGTGTTTGCAGCTACTCTGAGCATGAGACCCTCGGGAGTTCCTGATGGCAGGGGAGTGGTTTCTGGTGGGTTTGGCTGGGGCATGGCTATTAGTTAAGGATCCATATATAAGCAGCTCTGGTACACAATAAAGGGGGCATTCTTGTTTCAAGGATGACCCATGTCACTGTCTGTGTGCCCATGTCACTGTCTGTGTGTCTTTGTGTGTTTAAATCTCCAGGCCCTTGCCCAGCTTGCGAATGGTGCTGTAGTGCAGACTCTATAGTACACATAGTAATACAGACGGTACAGTATCTGTCTGGTTCCCAGCCACCTCAGTCTCCCACCTGGACCTGTCAGAGTCACCTACCGTAAATCATAAATCATAACAGTCCTAGAGATCAAACTCCGATTGCCAAGTGTGGTAGTAGAAGTCTCTACCCACTGAGCCATCTTACCAACTCCATTGTTTTACGGACAGGGTCTCAAGCTAGTCTTGGCTAGCCTGGAACTCACTAGCAGGTTGGCCTCAAAGATATAACAATCCTCCTGTCTCAGGTTTCCCTAGTTCTGGAATTTCAGGTAAGCAGCATGGCATCTGTTGTTTCTACTTGGTGCTGCAGTATTGTTTCTAAATGCCGCTGCAATGAAGGTAATGGCACCCTTTGTTTGGGTGTGCGATCCGGAGTCTCGGCATTGCCGTTGGGGCTTTACTTAGCTGCACTGTTACTAGGGAAGTTTATGGTGAAGTTTCCGAGGACCAGGAAGTTTTCCCAAGATCACATATGAGGTTCACGTTTCCCCTTGCTCTCTAACACTTGTAAGTAGCAGAGCATAGCGAATGTGATGGAGAGAAACCAGGAGGAGACTGCAGAAAAGGAGGGAAACCTGAACTCCAGGAGGTAGCATGTGCCCCAGGAGGAGGGACTGGCTAGCAGCCTCATTGAGTACTGTCAGCAAAGACAGCTGTTTCTGCAGTGGCCACCAAGGCAAGGGTGGCCCCAGTGCTTGAGGCATGGTGGGGAGATGGGAAATTGGAGAGGAAAGAGAACCAGTGTACAGAAAATGGTGGTGGGAGGGAACTGTACAAAGTATACAGAAGACCTGCATGCTAGAATTTGAGTCACTCTCTACACTGGCAGAAGGGGAAAGGACTCTCCCTTATTGCTGGGGGTTTTGAAACCTCTACTGAAGGCCCAAGGCACTGATGGCCTGATTGTCATTTGAGGGAGATACTATCTGGACCCAGCCCCAAGCAAAACTGAACAAGTGAACTGGGAAGGAGAGAAAAGAGGGATTAGGGAAAACTGGCAAAGTGGGAACATTGAGATGAGTGAGCTCCCATCTGCCTCTATGGCAGACTATCAGGTTTCTGTAGAAAAGCACCCTAAAAGCCTTTGTCCAGCTCAATGCCAAGCCAGATGCATGAGACCTTGTAAGCTCAGTAGAGGGTGATGGTGGCAGCTAGAAGACGCTAGACAGCCAGGGAAGCCTAGGAAACCAGAAGGTAGCAAGCCAGTGGCTTAATGGTCACTCTGGACCATGTCCTTCTGCCCCTTCTTGGCCTGTCTTCCACTATGTGATACAAGGTCCTCAGAAGGATCCAGAGCAACGGCAAAGTCTCAAAGCAGCCCCTGGGTCTTGGACTGGGCTGGCAGGGCCTATGCTTCCATTCTGTGGCTCTACCAGTGGCGGGATTTGGTAGGCACATGTTCGTGGTCACTAGTAGTAGTAGAAGGCTGACTTGGCAAGGTGGGAGCAACCCAGGCAGTAACTCTCTGAGTGCCCTGTCAATTTTGTCCGTCTGGCTGCTGTTTCACTGGCAATTGGGAAGATGGGGCTTCTGGAGTCCAAAGTAAGCCTTAGAGGACAGAGGCACAGGCCCGTGAGAACTTCAGAGGAGCAGGCCAGGAGGGAGGTTCAGTTCTTTCCCAGCAAGCTTATCACCCTTTCCAAAGCCTTTGGCACCTACTCTTCCTCTCATCCGCTCCTGCCCTCATTTAAATAAAGCACCAAAGGCCCCCAGCCATGCTCCTCACATTGGGAACACTCTGGGAGAGCCACTTGTAGCCCAGAGGAGGCTGTTCTTGGTTCCCTCCCCTCTACGGCTGTCCTCTCCTTTCCTTTCCCTTGCCCTGCCCCTGCCAGCATCCCTCCCACCTCTATCTTCCCCACTACTGTGCTTCATTGAATCTGGAGCTGATGAGGACAGAACACAATGAGCTAAATCCTTCTGGAGCTTCTTCTCTCCTGCCTTCCTCCCTCCCTCCCTCCCTCCTCCCTCCCTCCCCCCTCCCTCCTTCCCCCCTTCCCCAGCTAGCAGCATCCTTTTCTGCTTTCCTTCTCTCACTCTGCTCTGCATGTCCTCTCGCTGATGCAGGGCATCACTTCCTTTTACTCGGTGCCACAGGCCAGGAGACATTCTTTCCCCTTGTCAAGTGAAGGAGCAATATGGAAATGTGAGGACAAATGTCCACAGCTTTCTCAACAGAAAATCAAAGGACAGAAACTGATAAAGGGAAATGTGTTGATTTATAATTTGCATCACAAATGAAGAGAAAAAGAATGTTCTTCTCTCCACCTTTCCTATAGCCATGCTATAGTTCTATAGAAAATATAAAGAGCACACAAGGAAATATGCAAATGTTTATGTAGCTGAGATGGGGGTCCCAGAATTTCAAGATCTGTTGGCATGGTGGCATACATCTTTAATTCAGCATAGGCAGGCAGATCAATGTGAGTTCGAGGCCAATAAGGTTCACATATAAAGTTCCAGGCCAGCCAGGGTTACACTGTGAGACCCTGTCCCGCATACACAAATTATTTTTGTTTTTGACATCTGAGACTTCTCCTTCAAGAAAGGAAGCCCCTACTGGTGCCAAGGCTTGGATTATCCTGATGCCCAGTAGGAATTTCCTGGAGTTTTCATTCTTTAGCAATCTTTTCAGGTCTGTGTTTTTCTTTTACTGGATGAGACAGAAGACCCTGAGCAGAGTCAGCTAACAAGAAAGGGAGGCTCCTATCTTGGCCACAGGGCAGGGGCTATCAGCTGAGAGGCCAACAGAATTGATACCCTGCCCATTCTTCCCCTTCCGGCACGCACCCAGCAGCCTCTTGCTGCTCTAGAGGAATCATGTGGCAGTTGCACCGCTGCATTGCTTGTCCTCTAGCTAGTGCTTGGCTCAGCAGGACAAGCCACAAAATGGTCAGAGTGTCAGTAAAGATGACTGTGAAGAAGAGCTTGTGACCATTCCAAAGCACATATCCCACAGGACAATAGGAGTGACAGGTATGAAGAGGAAAGAATAGCCACGAAGCAATCTGCACTTGGCCACTATCTAATGGTATGACCCACCCCCAACTTGGGCTTCATTTTTCTCCTCTGTCAAATATCTTGTCTGTACTAGGTCCTTCGTTCAGGGATACCAGCCACAGCACCACCTAGAGCTTATCAGGAAGTGTCCCAGATGTACTGGTGCCAAAATTCTAGGTGTGACACTGTTGTGTAACATTCCATCCTGCAGGAAGCTCCTTAAGCAGGAAAGTAAGCAACTCAAAATAGCTTCAGGAAGTCCCTGAAACTGACCAGATTCACTAGGTTCCCTCCCTCCCTGCCAGTGTAAACAATAAAAAGCTGAGAGTTTTCCTCAGATAGAAAAGAACCAAGCTTCAAAGACTCTGAGAACCAACCAGCTGCCTGGAAAAGGCAGAAACCAGCTGAGCTATCTAGAAGGGATTCAGAGCAACTGAGTTAGTTGGAAAGGACACTCTCCAATCTGTTAATCAGCCTGCAGGGTATGCAATGTGATCCAGGTTCCTAGTTTTGTGAGCTGTCATTCATGCTGGGGTGAGCTTTGATGATGCAGCTGTCTTTGAGTATTTCTGCTCCTGCAGGTAATTCCTCACCCATATTCCTGTAAGTAACCCCAATAAAACACATTGTTTGCCAACTTGGGTGAGTAGATGTGTGTTATGTCACCCCAGGAAAAGCTTTGTCACACAAGAGGTACCAGGAATTTGTTTTTCTAGCTTGTTTGTTGAGACTGAATCTCCTGTATCCCAGGCTGTCTTTAAAATCACTATGTAGCCTGGTTCTCCTGTCTTCACATTCAGAGTGCTGAGAGTCAAACCCAGGGCCTTGTGCATGCTAGGCAAGCATTCTCTCAACTGAGCTACATTTCACAAGCTCTCCCCTCAGGGTGATTTTAGTACACAATAAAGTCTAAAAGCCTTGGTACTGAACCGCTTGTATCAGCGGGAGAACAGAGGAGCAGTGTAGACAGGGGCCCAAGGTGAGATGGACACTCAGTAAGTGGTACACGCTCTTGCAGAGCTGACTGCACATAAGTACAGTTTGCGCATACAGTTCCCTTCAGAGGTACAGCAGTCCTCACGCTGCCTTTCCAAAGACCCTGCCCAGCCCACCTCTCCACTGGCAGCTTTGAATTAGGTAGATCCGATCACTACAAAATTAAGGATTTCCTTCCATTAAGGACATCACAGATAGAGTCGAGACAGATGACAGATGGAGAGAAGATATTTACTGTTTAAAACCAACAGGGGATTAATGGAGGGAAAATATACAAGGAAATTCTGCAAACCAACAAGAAAGAGACCCAAGAGGAAAATGAGCAAAGCATGTGACTAGGCAATTACCAGAAGGAGACACCCAAAAGGCTATCGAGCGAATATGGAGGAGAGGCTCACATTCCAGATTCTTGAGGAATCGGAGATGCAAATGAAAACAAAGAGACGGGATTTGCACATGTCAGATTGGCAATAATCAGCTGCCTCATGCCAAGCCTTCGCTGGCATAAAAAGAAAGAAGAACCACTGTCTGGGACTGGTGGCAGCTGCTGTGGAAAGTCACCTGGTGGCATTTAAGTAGCCCACACTGCCCCGGCTGGTCCAGTCCTGGGTATACCCTGACATAGTCTCCCATGGGCCCACAATAGGGTTACTGGAACAACTGCCTCCTGCTCTGTGGCTTCAAACAACATGAATTAGCTGGATGGGGTGATAGACACCTATGTTCTTAGCATTTGGGCTGAGGTATGAGGATCATGAGCTTGAGGCCTGCCTGGGCTACAACATTAAAAATAACGACAGCAGTAATAAAAAAAAATAGAAATGTTTTATCTCAAACTTCTGGACTGGAAGGTAGAAGTCCAAAATCAGGATCCCTGAGCTGAAACTAAGATGTACAGGATCTGGCTCCTCCAGGAGGCTCCAGGGGACAATGAATTTCTTGTCTCTGCCAGCCTCTAGTGACTGACAACGGTTGGTGGGCTGTATCACCCTTATCTTCAAGGCCAGGATCTTCAACTACTACTCTGCTCTGCCCTCCAGAATTTACATTCACACAGAACCCAAGAAAAGGAGCAGTCTTTGCAGATGTCAGTAGTTAAGCGTTAAGAGGTATCTGATCCCAGCACTGGTAGTCTTGTGAACAGGAAAGTCCACACAGAGACACAGAGGAAGCCATGTGAAAACAGAAGCACTTGGCCTGGCATGTGCATGCCACTGGGTTTGATCCCCAGCACCACAAAAGCAAAAGCGTTGAAAGAGGAAGAGTTCGGAGCTATTTTGCTACAAATTAAGGCACATCTAGGTCCCCTCAAATATGGAAGTAGTGGGGAAGTATCTGCCCCCAGACTCTGGAAAGGGAGCATAGCCCTGCTTATACCTTGATGTCACACTTCCAGTCTCTGGAGCTGCAGGGTTAGGCTGCTGTTTTTTTATGTTGTCATATATGAGGTGCACACAGTTATATCAGTCATAAGCCACTAAGTAAACATGGGACTGCAGTTGTTACTCATCCCGACAATCAAGGATAATTTGCCCAAGCTTACAATCTTTATCTTAATCATACTTGCATGAAAGGTAACACTCTCAGGTTCCAGGGATATGATAACTTGAAGCAGCAGCATCCAGCCTGTTAGGAGGCTCTAGTCAGGGAGCTGATCAAACAGTACTTGCACTAACAGAGGCCACCCAAGTGCTGGCCACTAGGAAAAAGAAGTCATTGAGTGGTTAAAGGCATCCAGTTCAGGAACACACATAGCCCCAGGGAGTAGAAAAGTGTTCAGTAAGAAACTGAACACCTTCTCCATCACAGTCCTGAAGATGCTTATTGAACAGTGAACATACAGCCTAGGTGTCATGACACTGGTCCTTGCCTAGCATGCACAAGGCACTGGTTTCCAGCCCTCCCATGGCATAAGACAAGCATGGTGGTCACTGTAAGTTCAAGGTTATCCGACTTACATAACAAGGTCTAGGCCAGCCAGTGCTACATACCAAGACTGGAGACACACACAATTCAGAAAGAGAGGGAGGGAGGGAAGGAGGGAGGGAGGGAGGGAGGGAGGGAGGGAGGGAGGGAGAGAGAGAGAGAGAGAGAGAGAGAGAGAGAGAGAGAGAGAGAGAGAGAAAGAGAGAGAGAGAGAAATGATGGGCATCCTAAACCAAGACAACTGTCAGGTTATGGCAAGTGGCATTAGTGTGCGACTTCTTTGTTCCTTAGTGCTGCTAAAGAAGGCATGCCCCCTCAGTCTGCAGCCCACAAAGCTCTTCTGAAGCTGAACAGGACCGTGAAGCTTACTGGCTGCCACCAAAGGCTGCAGCTAATGGAGCAGTGTTGTGGCATGCTTGGGAAGGACCCTTGCACACTTCGCTCTTATTTTAGTGAAAAGAAAGTAACAAACACTCCTTTATTCACACACCTCTGTCAGTGATCTTTGGTATCCCTTTCTAGCTGAATCTATCTAGTTCTTGTAGTCATTCTTTTCTACTCTAACTTTGTTCCCCGTAGTGGCAGTCACTTGAGTGAGCTCAAACAAAATGTGCAGCTGTGTGTGCAGCATTCTTTTTTCTGTTTTGTTTTGTTTAGTTTCATGTAGCCCAGGGTGGTCTCAAACTCACTATGTAGTTGAGGATGACCTTGAACTCCTGGCTCTCCTGTTTCTGTCTCCCAAATGCTGGGATTTCAGGAGTGAGCCACCATGTTCTTTCTCAAAACATACCCTCACTCCATCTCTAGAAACAAGCTTCTTGGCCGCTCTCTCTGTTCTCTCTCTCTGTTCTCTCTCTCTGTTCTCTCTCTCTGTTCTCTCTCTCTCTCTCTCTCTCTCTCTCTCTCTCTCTCTCTTTCTCTCTCTCTCTCTGTGTTTTCCTCCTTCCCTCCCTCCTTTCTTTGCTCCTATTTCTTTCTTCCCTTATTTTTGGTTTTGAGGGATAGTCTTTCTCTGTAGCCCATGCTTGCCATGATTTTCATGTGTCAGTCAGGATGGTTTTCAACCTGTAGAGATCTTCTTGTTTCAACTTCTTGAGAGCTGTGATGACCAGCCTGAGCCACTATACCCATCTTGCCATACATCTTTTTATTTTATTTATCTTTTTTAAAAAGCATTTTACATACCAATTCCCCTCTTCTTCTCCCATTCCCTCCACCTTCCCTCCCATCCACTCGTCAGAGAGGGTAGGGCACGTTGCTGTGAGGAAGGACCAAGGCCCTCCCCACTATATCTAGGCTGAGCAAGGTATTCATCCAAAGAGAATGGGTTCCAAAAAGCCAGAACAAGTAGTAGGCCCATACCACCCTAAATGTGCCTGATCTTGGAAACTAAGCAGGATCGGACCTGGTTAGTACTGGAATGGGAGGCCATATATCTTTTAATGGCCGTTGGCAAAGTTGCAGAGAAAGTAGCAGAGATACAAAATACAAAGAAGTCAGTGGTGCTGAAAATAGTCATACACATTGCCCTGAATGCAGAATCAGTTTGGAAAATGGTCCACCTCTCTGACCTTGGGGAGAAGGCTTTGATCTTGTTTGTTTAATTTCCCAGGAGTTCCTCGGGGTTCCTTGTTGAAAATGCCATCCTCTGTTGACGATGCTTGGGAGGAAAGAGAACCTGACTTTTAATGTTTTGTCTGTTAGTATCAAGGCCAGAGGGAAAAGGGGAGTAATATTTCATTGTAACCTTTGCTTTATCCACCACAAAGGCCTCTTGGTAGAACTGACCTTCAAAACTTTTAAATCTAACAACAACAAGGAAAAATCTGATTGTGGCATTCTGTTGTGTTCTTGTCTGGGCTCTCCTCTATCCCCTTGAGGATGCATGTTTTTGGGTACACTGATGGCTGTTCATTCCTGACTACCCCCACTATTACGCTTCTATTCAGGAGACTAAGTGCCCAGATGCAGGTAAGGATGAAGCAGTGTTGCCTCGTTTCCAAAGATGCATTACCAGCCTACCGAAGGTCTGTGCTCTCCATGAGCAAATAATTCATTTGGCTTTGCCACATCTGACATACTTGGCAGTCTTTGTTCAAAACAGAATTGGGTACTAAAAACAAAATTCATCTAGAGACAGCAATGTAATCTTAAGTGTTTGCTTGGGATCTGGGGATAGGGTTGAGTCAAACCTGCACTCAGGCAAGAGGACTTAACGCTAAATGCCCCACCCCACCCAGCTCAAACTCTCATCTATACAGTGAGGTGGTTGTAACTAGATGCGTGTTTTTACACTGTGCTGGCAGAAGGTTCTGGAAGGTGCCTCAGTCACCATGGAGATAGTTCCCAACAGGTGGGTATTTTGACTTTCTTTCTCAACCATCTTCCTTTATTTTCTTTACCTGTTGTCTATAGACGATGATTTAAGGGGGGTGGATTCTGATGCTTACAATGTATGGAAACCATAGGACTAGATAGGCTCAGAGAATCTTGTGTTAATTTCCTGGAAATTGCCATGACAAAGAAGTACAAACTGGAAAGAGCAGATAGTAGAAATTTAACCCCTCACTGTCTCTAGAGAGGTCAGAAGTCCAAAATAAATATCAATGGGGTGAAAACAAGGTGTTGATAGGGCTCCACTTTTTCCTGAGGCTCCAAGAACAAACCCATTACTTGTTTCTTCCAGATTCTGGTGGCTGCCTGCATCCCTTGGTACCCCAGTTTTTAGGACTAGCATCTCCAAATCTTTCTGCCCCACCTTTGCATTACATTTTCCTGTGTGTATATCAATTATTCCTTTGTGTCCCTCATTCATATATACATGTGTTACATATGTATATGTATGTATATATGACTTCATTTGGGACCCATGCAGATAATACAGGATAACTTCCCAGTCTTCAACTGTTTTATGTTGCTGTAACTAACTACTTTATAAATAAAATTGTTTTATTGAGCTCATGATTCGGAAACTAGAAAGTGCTAACAGATCGCCAATATCTGACTTTGTCCTAACATTGCAGACAAGTGAAACAGAAACTTCCTTAAGCAGCAAAGGCTGAGAATGTGTGTGCTTTTGATTTGTAGCCTCCCATCCCACCATACCCCTAACTAACTCAGTCCTACCAGAAAGAACTACATTAATCCCTTCCAAGGATGACTGTGACTTCATCACCTCTCGTGATATCTTGCCTCTTAAAATCCTACCACCGTTCAATACTGTCATACTGGAGATAAGGCCTCTATTATACTAAACCTTTTGCGGACAAACGTTCACCAAACCATAAAGGTCTCCATGACAGGATTTTAAACTCCTGTTCATATTTCTGCAGACGTTAAATGGGAGTTGAGAGTTGCTTTTGCTTTGATTGGCTTTATCACCAGATGATAACGTGTGCCATGCATACCCACAAGGAATGCAAAGACAAAGAGCAAGTGCTAGTCTCAGGATCAGGCTGGAATCACAGTTTGGGGTCATTCCTGTCAAATGGGCTGCTAGCAACATCTGTCCCTCTCCTGAGGATAGAAGAATACCTACCTAGAACAGTTTGGGACTATGTTGTTGCAAGGATAGTGTTCTTTCTCTCTCTATGAAATAATTTATTTCTGGTCATGAAAGTAAGCCCTTCTTTGTGTACAATAGTGTAAGGAATTGGAATAAAATTTTACTAAGACTCCAGCTTTTTGGAACAATTGCATTTGCTGACGGATCTTTGGGTGTCTAGGACTAAGCACACAGCCTAATTAGGCCTTTGCATGTCTAAGAATTGTACCTCCAGGTGAGGAGGTGAGCAGTAGGAAGCAATTTTACTGATGAAGAAACAGGCATAGAGAGATTCAGTGAGCAGCCAGCCCAAGAGCACTTGGCTGCAAAGGGACAGACCTACGATTTGGATACTCATCCCGCTAACTTGAAAGCCCATGCTTTTGACTTCTGTGCTCACCACATGTGTTCTGAACATTTTGTGTTCCTGACTTTGGAGACAGCATGAAGCTAGGCTGCATGGCCACCATTACACAGCACCAGCAGGGCGCATCCTCAGCAGGACGCATGCATACTGTCTTCCCAGGTCTCTTTGCTAGGTTGTGATACCATGGCGGTAGAGTGCAGCTTGTGGAGAGCTCGCACAGCTTTGAGTTCATTAAGACCCTAAGGAACCTTAGCTCCCCACCTTCATCCATTTGGAAGGGTGGTATATTCCAAGAGAGCCAGGTCTCACACTTGGCACAACAGGGTGGCAGCATCCCAATGTTGTAGCTTTACTGTCGTGTAGGATGATGGGAGATGACAGGTACTATGTTCAGCCTGTACCTGGCTGGCTCACCATCTCTGTCTGTTTCCTTCATTGTCCTCGGAAAATGATGTGTCTCCTTTGCCTGGGAAAAGTGCAGCATGGTCCCCATCTGTTTCCAAAGCTTCAGCATCCTTCTAGTACCCACTCTCTTGGACAGGCTTTTGGGTGCAATGGCCAGAGCCCTGGGAAATGAACCAGCATCTCACCACAAATGCCTATGTGACCTTGACGCACCATTTGGCTCTCTCGGGGACCAAATTCTCCACACAGACAGCTAGGCAGGAAAAATTCATGCTAGACACTAATGGCTCTTCCACCTGGGAAGTTACAAGATTTATAGGGTGTCAACACTCTGGCATGCTAAGAAGTAATCTGAAAATCCACCATAAATATTTAAATTAGCCAGCAACATATGCTGGCTCATCACTTAATCAGGAGCCATGTTAGGGGAGCAGGATCAGAAGACAGGGTAAATGGCTGATTTGGTGCGCTCTCCCCTCCGTAGCCCCACTCCCCCCAATCAAGTGTTCCAGAAGCTAGGCTTCAGTGTGTGTCCTCATCATCATTATCATCACCTGGCTTTTAAGATGAAAGCCAAGACACTATTGGGAAGCACTTCCAGGAGCCAGCTATGGCAAGAGGCAGTGACAGTGGCAGGCAGACAGTGGCAGCAGCGGCAGCAGCTGCAGCAGGAACAGCAGCAGCAGCAGCAGCCCAGGGCCACTGAAAGTTTTCTTTTCCTTTCCTTATCTTCACCTCCACTCCCAGCAGGGACTTAGGATACTGCACTTACAATCAAACGCTGTGTGTCCTCATCCCTAAACAACAAGCTAATTCACTTCCTTTCCAGTTTGACTCTTCCCTACTTTAGGACCAAATGGTTCATTTTGTGCTAGGAATAAGCAAACAGCTCCACACAAGCCCAGTTTAGTAAATTAGTGAGTTTATTGGATATAGTAGTGGCATTTCATTTGTATTTTAATAAATAAAGTTTGCCTGAAGTTCAGAGAATAAAACAGCCACACTGATCAGCCTGCCAGACCAGGCAGTGGCAGCACACACCTTTAATCCCAGTAGTCACACCAGTTGCCATAGAAACCAGGCAGTGCAAGCCTTTAATCCCAGTGATATATGCATTTAATCCAAGCACTAGAGAGGATTATAAAACGGGAGGAGACAGCTCTCAGGTTCAGTCTCATTCTGAGATTCCTGGAGGCAGGATCGTCATTTCAGACTGAGGTCAAGGTAAGAGCCAGTGGCTGACTGCTTTGCTTTCTGGATCTTCAGGTTGAAGCCCAATTTCTCTCTCTGAGTTTTTATTAATTGTGCTTCAGTTGGGGTTACTTACAGGAGTATGAGTGACTCAATGGGAATTGCATCAGGAAGTGTCACCAGGTATATCAACCCCACTCCAGGGCAGGCCCCAAAACTGAGAGTAACTGACCAACCCAAAAAGGACTCTGTGTCTTTTATGTTCTTTTTGTTTTATTTTCTTTGGGTTTTTGTTTGTTTGATTTCCATTGTTTATTTTTTTGTTCTTCTCTCCCAGAGGGGGGGAGGGTCATCTGTTAAGCTGTGTGTGTTGAGTGGAAGGTGGACTTGGGTAGAGCTAGAAGGAGGGAAAGCATATAATGAAAACATGTGACATTTTTAATAATAAAAAAGAAAAAGAGGAACTGCCTCATTGAAAAGCCCATACCAGCTTGGTGAAGGAGGCTTATGAAAGATACAGCCACTCTGTTCTCTTCACAGCATCTAGACAGTTCTATGGGATGCCCCCAGAGCCTATCAGGAATTTCGCTTCCTCTTTCCCATTTTCCACAGCAGCTGGACTGTCTCAAACACAGTTTTAAACACAGTTTTGAATGGGTGACGCCTTGTTGCTGGCTGTAAATGCGGTATCTGGTGTGGGATTTCATTGGTCAATAAAGAAACTGCCTTGGCCCTTCTGATAGGGCAAAATTTAGATAGGCGGAGTAAACAGAACAGAATGCTGGGAGGAAGAGGAAATGAGCGCAGATGCAGGGCAGCTCCTCTCAGAGCCAGATGCGATGCAGCCAGCCACCAGGTCAGACATGCTGGCTGAATCTTTCCCGGTAAGACTAGTGCTACACAGATAATTAGAGATGGGTTGATCGGGATATGAGAATTAGCCAGTAAGGGCTAGAGCTAATGGACCAAGCAGTGTTTAAAAGAATACAGTTTGTGTGTTGTTATTTCGGGGCATGAGCTAGCCAGATGACTAGGAGCTGAGGCGGCAGGAACACAGCCCGCAGCTCCTACTACAGAATGGCGCCCAGACGTGGATGACTGAATCCACTGAAAGCCCGAGAAAGCTTGGGAAAAATTAGAGTAAAGCATGTTTTCTTGGTTGCAGCAATTTCCTGGGTCTGTTCTGCTTGCTAGAGGCAAGCAAGCACTCTCATGTAAGAGAGGCTTCCTGACTCAGCCTTAGCTGCAAAATCTTGCAGCTCTTTTAAGAGGTCCTGCCACGAAACACTTAACCGGTGTTGATGAAAAGCTGACTGCATGCTTGTTTGTTTTCAGCCGTAGCAGGAAAAAATGCCTTCGCCGTTTAAAAATGCCGGCTTTCTGGGCCATCCTCCCAGGGAAAACTCTGACTCTTTGAGGCAGGAAGTCAGCTACAGAGAGAGCATTTGAGTATTGTATTTGAGTATTGGTATGATAGACCACACCCTCCTGAACAGTTGTTGTGAACACCTTCAAAAAATTACCTCACTTGACTGCTGACTGAGATGAATCTAGCACACAGGTTATACCATGAAAGACCTGAATAACAGCACCCCCATACAGCAGGAAGCAGTTTGGAGAGAAATAACTGCGCCCATGTTCCCATATATTGTTTATAAATGTTCTTGTACATTTAAAGGGGGAGATGATATAGATGTGAATAATTTGCATTGATATGAATCTTTGTTTACTGATATTAATTTAAGGTCAATTTTGTTATATGTATATGTATTTCTGATCTTGATTAAGGTGTTGTGATTGTATAGTTCATGTAAAAATGTAATGTATATAGGTTGTTAATAGATAATAATCTATAATAGTCAAGTTTGTAGTCATGTTAGTTAGATTTTCTAGATGTGCATAAATATATTTCAGATAGGCATTCCTCATATCTTTCAAAGACTACAGAATATGGCATTAATGTTTTAATAACTTAGGGTTTTTCATAACAATGAGACACATCTGCTCCTGGCAGCATCAATCTACTTCAAGAAGAAGATGGGCATCGAAGAGGCACCTTATGGAGTTTGATAGCCATTTGGGCAAGAAACTGCTCTTGCCTGGACTGTTGCATAAACTAGACACAAAGAACCCACAGAGAGAGGACTGCTCTTTCGGGGTTCCTGATTCATGAAGGAGTCTGTGAGACATTCTGCAGGACACAGCAGATAGTGACTGAACTGCCTTTGAAATTTCCTGCTTCATGGAAATGTCTCTGGATACTATGGACCTGTAGGCCGAAGATGGATGCCCCAACGGTACAGAGGAACTTTGGGTGACTGTCTAGGTAGCAAGATGTCTCTGTGACTTCTAGAGTTTTGGAAGTTTCTTACTTCTTGTTTACTTAGGTAATATTATATCCTTCTGGAGTCTTTGATGGAGTTGAAGAATGGTTAGTTATAGTTTTCCTTAGTTATGATAAAGATAAAATAGATGTAAATATTGTAATTCTTACTTGATAACTTTTGTTATGTGTAATTTTGCTATGTTAAAGTTAAAGCCTTCCTTTTTTTTTAAGGAAGTGATGTGGGATTTCATTGGTCAATAAAGAAACTGCCTTGGCCCATCTGATAGGGCAGAATTTAGATAGGCGGAGTAATGCTGGGAGGAAGAGGAAGTGAGCGCAGATGCAGGGCAGCTCCTCTCAGAGCCAGATGCGATGCAGCCAGCCACCAGGTCAGACATGCTGAATCTTTCCCGGTAAGACTAGTGCTACACAGATAATTAGAGATGGGTTGATCGGGATATGAGAATTAGCCAGTAAGGGCTAGAGCTAATGGGCCAAGCAGTGTTTAAAAGAATACAGTTTGTGTGTTGTTATTTCGGGGCATGAGCTAGCCAGGCGACTAGGAGCTGAGGCGGCAGGAACACAGCCCGCAGCTCCTACTACAGGTATCTGTGTGTGACAGTTGCTGCCATGAACAAGATTGGCCTGCCACACCCGTGCCCCACTTCTGTGCTCACAAAGTAGCTCTTCTTGTAAGCCTGAGCACATAACCTGAGCCTTTAGGTTCTCTACTGGATCTTATATTTAAGGGGTTGTGTTTTTTCCAAAGCCTGTGGCAGTTTACATTTTATTGCCTAGAGAAGCCTCACAAATACTCTGAGTCTGTACAGTCTTCGCAGACCCTCTTCCATCTATCTTTAGGATGAAAACTTTCTTCCCCTATAATCCCAATACTTGGGAGGTGGAGGCAGGAAGGTTAGGAGCTCCAGTCAAGCCTGGGCTACATAGCTGTAGTTGGAGACTGTTCAACGAATGCCCAGACGCGAAATAACCGCAAAGAAACTATTGTTACAACACTGCTTGGCCTATTAGCTCATGCTTCTTATTAGTTAGCTCTTATATCTTAAATTAACACATTTCTATTATTTTATATTTTACCGTGAGGCTCATGGTTTACTGTAATGACACACCAGTGTCTTTCTCCTCCATGGCTACATGGCGTCTCCCTGACTCCGCATTTTTTTCCTCCTGTATCTCTGCTTGGAGTTCCCACCTTGCTCTATTCTGCACTGTCATAGGCTCAAAGTAGCTTGTTTATTAAGCACTGGTAATAGAGCATATTTACAGCATACAGAGGGAAAGCCCACATTACATAGCCAGTTTGAGGCCAGCCTGGGTTATATGAAACAGATTCTGTTAAAAAAAAAAAACAAAAAAAAAACAGGCTGGGTGGTGGTGGCACACACCTTTAACCCCAGCCCTTCCTTGGGAGGTAGAGGCAGGCAGATCTGTGATTTTGAGGTCAGTCTGATCTACAGAGTGAGTTCCAGGACAGCCAGAGCTGTTACACAGAGAAACCCTTTTTCAACCAACCAAACAAAGAAACAAAAGCAAACAAACAGAAATTAAGAAAGAAAAGAAATCGGGGGGGGGGGGTGATATTTAATTTGTGGTTCCAGCTATGAAGAAACCCCAGGACTTGTATTGCCTGGTGAACTCTCAAGCTCTCTACCACTGAGCCTTGCCTCCTGTTCTAGAAAGAGTATCTTTAGTTTGCATTCACTTGAAGTGGGGGATATTTGTTGGTGCTTGAGTTCAGAGGTCAGAAGCCACTTCTAGTGCTCATCTTTGTGTACCTTCTTCTGCATTTTGTTAAAGACAAGATTGCTTGTTAGCCTGGACCAGACCACCTGGTTGGTGAACTTCCAGGGACCTGCTTGCCATTCTTCTATCTCACCGTCTCTGGGGTACAGCACAGCCACATGGAAGGGTGGTGCCCCATGGTTTGATTCTGTTTAGTTTCTTTTTCTTTCTTTCTTTTTTTTTTTAGACAGGGTTTCTCTGTGTTAGTAGTTCTGACTCTGGAACTAACTCTGTAGAGCAGGTTGACCTTGAACTCAGAGATCTGCCTACCTTTGATTCCTGAGTGCTGGGATTAAAGGTGTGCATCACACTGACCAGTTTAGCACCCATTTTTATGTGGGTTTTGGGATTATAAATCAAGTCCTGAATCTTGCCAGGAACTGATTGAGTCAGAGCCAAGAGCAGTTTTTGAAAGGTAACTCTTGAGCAGGATGTGCTGTGTACACCTTTTGTCCGGACACTTGGGGGACGGGCAAGTGGGTCTCTGAGATTTTGTTACATTACACAGTGTAATCCTGACTCAAAAAAGCAGCTCTTGCCCCCACGTGTTTCCTCTTCAGTGTCCTGCCCCCATCTTTGCCTCAGTGAAGAGTAATAGCTTTTCTCTTTTCTCAAGGAGCACAGTGCTGGCCAATTAGCTTCTTCCTCTGAGGATCAGAGCTAAATTCTATACATACCTTCAGGCACAGAAGGGCTACCACTTCAGCCTGTCCAAACTCCAGGGAATGTGTCTGGAATTCCTGTGCTTGGGAAGCTGAGGCAGAAGGATGGCAGCAGCTTCAGGGACAGCCTGGACCACAGCAAGATCCAGTCTTGAAATGAAGATCAGAGCTATAGCTTGGTAGTAGAGTATGTATCTAGCATGTATGAGGTCTTGAACCTAATTCTTAGTACCACAAAACAAATAGGCTGAACACTTTTGACCCCAGCACTTAGAAGGCTAGAGGGTAAATCCTAGCACTTGGGAGGCAGAAGCAGGAGGATCTCTGTGAGTTCAAAGCCAGCCTGATCTACATAGTTCCAAGATAGTCAGAGCTATGTTCCAAAACCCTATCTCAAAACAAACAAACAAAAGTAATAACAAAATTAAATGAAATAAAAAATACCCTTGGGGTAGCTGGCTCAGCTACTGCCAACGTGAGACTCCGGACAGGTGGTGCAGGTCTGGATGAGACACTCTCAACTCCATCAGCTAACAGCTTAGCGAAGCTGTCCAGGCCCAGCAAGATAGGGCTGTTCTGGGAATGACGTTTCCAGTAGAGGGACCCTATGGTCCCTTCTCTACTCTCCACCCCTGGGCCTTAACTGTGGGAGAGCAAGGCCTTCTTGCTCTCCCACAGTTAAGAAGCCTGTCCTTATCCTCCATGGCCTGCTATTAGCCCTCAAGCTTTTGTAGATTAGGACTGTGCCCCACCCACAAGGGTCTGGTCTAGGGTCTGTCCTTACCTTCCCTGGCCTGCTATTAACACTTAAGCTTTTGTAGATTAGGACTGTGCCCCACCCACAAGGGTCTGGGTTTAGGTAGTATGATGAGTGCTAGTTTCTCAGGTTGGCCCATTTCTAGTGGTCTTTCAGTCAACATGAAAGCGGTCTTAGCAGGACTCTTGTGATCCCTGTGCTGTTCAAGAGGGCTGTGTCATGCATGGGAAATGACTGTGGCTTTCAGGGTTCTTTTCCACTGGTCCCAGGAGAAGCAGTTTAGCCTGGCTGAGTAAGGGCAGTACTACAGCAAGGCACTGCTTCAGCCACCTTGGCTGAAGCAGTGAGATAAATTGCCCACAGCCCCAGGGCTCAAGGCTTGGTTCGGTTCTAGGCCAGTGACTCCCTGGAGGCTTCAATACTTCTACTGTGCAACAGGGCAGGAGAGGAGGCACAGTTTTACCCACCTACCTGACTCCCAGCAGACTTCTCTCTAGCTGCTGCACAGAACTGGGAACCCCTCTTTGAGGTGCTGGCTGCAGCTCACCAAAGTCTGTTGAGCCTATGACAAAGCTTTTATTCGAACCTTTGCAGGGATGTGGTTGTTTGGTGTTCCAGAAAGCTGGACCCTGCAGTCTTTACAAGGTACACACAATTTCTGATAGCTGTTGTGCTATCACCTCTGAAACCTCTGAAAACACCTTACCCCCTTGGGGTAAGCAAATAGAAAGGCAGGGGAGGAGGGAAGAAGGCCTGGACTCTAGGTATAGGAGTGGGATATTTGAGAGCTGTTGTTGGTCACGGGAGGATGAGCAGGGTGGGTCAAGGACTGGAAGATCTGAAAGCCAGCTAGCAGTCAAAGACCCTACCTGTCAAGAACTGGGTTGATTTACAATGGCTGATAGTGAAGGTCTTGCTTCTTGGAGGTCTTCAGAGCCTTGATAAACTTTAAATGATTGGACAATCCCAGCATAACCCACACCTTCCTGTGGAATGGACACTCTGGCTTCATTTGCTCATCTCTGTTTTCTTTATGTGAGCCCTAGAATGGAACCCAAAGCTTAACAAACAAACAAACAAACAAACACACACACTGTACTAGTGAGCTACAACCCAAATCTTCCATTGATTCCACAGGTTCTCACTATCTAGACCAGGCTGCCCCAGAACTCACAGGTCTGTCTGTTCCAGCCTCCAGAATACTGAGATTAAGGGTGAGTGCTAACATGCCTAGCACCTGTGTTGGATTTTTCTGAAGGGGTCTTGTTGTGAAGGCCACTGGCCCTGAACTTCTGCTCCTCAGGTCTTAGTCGCCCTAATACTTGGATTCCCAGAATGTGCCACTACACAGGGCTTCTATTGATCTTAAAAGGAAACTGGCCTTCCTGGGTCTCTGGGGAGTCGTATTTAATCCCTGGGTACCCAAGTAAAGAGTTTGGGGTCTGTGTGTAGGGGTGGGGTGGGGATTGTGCCACAGGCCCAGGAACTCATTTTTGTTGAATGATGAAGATTCTGTTTAATCTTTTGGGGGCCTTCAACTGACAGGGATTGAAACCCTCTCTAATAATCTTTTGGGGGCCTTCAACTGACAGGGATTGAAACCCTCTCTAAATAGCATTTGCCACACTTTATCCCCTTTCGTATTTACTTTTAATGTTTTCATAACTTCTCTTGGCAGCGAAGCAGCTTAAAGGATTCTGGTTAGTGGTTGTCTTTTGTGGCTAGGCCTTGCCTGGTTCTGAGCCTGGAAGTTGACTGACAGCTGATGGTCCCTGGAGGGCCATCTCTAAGGCCTGGAATGTTCTCCTGCTCCCTAGGCAGTTACTCACTTGTTCAGTTGCTCTGGGCACTTCTCCTGACAGTGCCAAGCCAGCAGGTACCAGCTGCCATTTGCTACCCTCTGAAAGCACTACCTTCTAGTACCTGAGACCAGACTGGGTTGTGCCTCTGGGCACAGGGATGTGACACTGGTTTTCCTGTCTCTTCCTTCCAGCCCTACCACTCCCCACACTTCATCTCCCTTCTGCCATTTAGTAGGAGGTATGATTTTGAGACCAAGGCCTTACTGTGTAGCCAGTCCAGCTCTGGCCTCAAACTGGAAGTCTCAATTCTCAGCCTTCTAAGTACTGATTATAAGTGTTCCACACTTCACCTAGCCATTAGTAGGTATTTAACATACATACATGGCTTTAAAGTATGAGCGTTTTTTGTGAGGTCCAAGCCCACTAGGATACAGCCTCTTCTCCGGCATGCTGTTGCAGAAGGAAATGAGGCAAGGAAGATCATCTACATAGGAGCCTAGGAGGAAGGTGTACATAGAACCACGGCAACCACCTTCAAGGCTGACAATTGCCTTTGTTTGTTTGTTTGCAGTTGGCTTTCTTTGTTTGTTCGTTTGAGACAGGGTTTTTCTACGTAGTCCTGGCTGACCTAGAACTCCCCATGTAAACCAGGCTGATCTCAACCTCACAGAGATCTGCCTGCCTGTGTTTCCCAAGTGCTGGAATTAAAGGCTTGTACTACCATGCCTAGCAGTAATGACTGTCTCTTGAGCAGTGATGAATGACAAAAATAGACCCTTCCTCTTCTGGAGTATGTATACAGAAAGGGGGTTACCAGTGCAGTAGGAAATGAATAAGTCTGGAGGGGTAGGGGTGAGGAAGGAGGAGTCTGGGATTTGATGGAGACACGAGGGTCTGACTGTGCTGTTGTTTGGAGACACTCTTCTTTGGTCTGACCTTCTGGAAGGGTTGACTTCCCCGTGTGGCCAGAGCACTGTACAACAGAGAGGTCTAAGCTGTTGTCAGGCCTACAAATGCCTGGCAACCGTGAGAGGCTTGGATGCTTTGGTGGAGAGGTCAGATTCCACAAAAACACTCTACTCGCTGGTGAATTACACAGGGATAGCATGGCTTGGAGGAAAGACAACCTTCCTTGAGTGGGTAGGGGGTGTTTGGGATCTGGTTAGAGCTGAGACTGTCTACCTGGGGGAAACATCTGCCTGACCATGAGCTTTATAAAAAGTGAGACTTTACTGTCTCCAGATTTTGCTGACACTTTGAAAATGTTCTTTGCACCCTACCTTTTTCTCCCACCATTTTCTGAAAGTTGTGGTAACTCAAGGATGCAAGGACCTGAAGCTATTTTTCAATACTTTTTAGCGGGGCATTACTGAAATCAAGCACTCCCCTACACACACACACACACACACACACACACACACACACACACACATACACACACACACACACACACACACACACCGGAGTGCTGTACTGCTGGACAATTACAACAGTCTCCTTAGATCGTTTTAAAGCAGGGCTGATACTTTGACTGATACCAAGCCAGTGCCGTTTATTCTGTCATTCCACGTACTTTTATTCACCAGGGGAGTGCCAGGAAAAGAAAGAAATGCATGTCTGCACAGGACAGTGATGGGAGACCTGTGTCACTTTATAACACTGCTTGCTCACAAAACTACCTTTCCTCACATTTTTGCTGCTCTTGTTGGACTTTGTTTCCCTCTCCTAGCTATCCTAGCCCGCCGTTTTCTCAACTGCAGGTGCTTACACAGAGACTGGCAATTACTGGAAAGAGCCGCAAAGAATGCCATTCATGAAGGCACAGTCAGGCCTCTTTCAGGTAGGCTTTGAAAGCCGCTGGCTTCTGCTAGGACGCAGCAGAGGCTGTTGGAGCTTGGCTGGGCACCGAATGGGGGCCTGCAGCCAGGCCCCTGCTGCGTCACTGCTGGGCAGAGGTGGGCCGTCGGCCCTCGCCAAACGACCCAGGGGGTTTCCAGGGGCACGAACTAGGGCGAGAGGCGGCCAAAGTGTCACGCTGCGGGAGCAGAGGGCAGAGCAGCTGAGCTCGACCTCGCTTTCTCACGCTAGAGGCCAAGGCCTGCGGGTACCTTAGGGCCACCTCCCCAAAGTCCTTGGAGATCTAGAGCTCGCGCCTGTGCTCCGCGGGAGCGGCGGGAGGTGGGTTCGAGAGAATATCATTATTCTGTGTTTTGCCTTCGCAGCAGGCGACCGCGGGTTGTTGTGTTTGAATGAATGAGCCCAGAGGCCGCGCCCAATGGGCGCGGGAGTCTGCTTAATATGCATGAGGTTTGCAGCCAATGCCTGGGCGAGGAGGTTGTTTTAAACGGCGGAGCCCGTTGGCCAATCAGGCGGCTCTCGTGGAGGCAGCTAGCGCGAGGCTGGGAGTGCTGAGCCGCGCGTCGTGCCCTGCGCTGCCCAGACTCGCGAACAATACAGGTACGTCTCGCACCGCCCGCGCCCGCCGCCGCCGCCGCTCCTGCAGCTGCAGCGGCACCCGCACAACTTTCCGGCCCGCGCCTCCGCGAGCGCGCCGCTATTGCTCTCGCCGGCCCGGCCCCCGCGCCCTCGCCGCCCCGTCTCCTCTTCTGCTGCTCGGTGGCCAGAAAGGAAGAAGCAATTCAGGTGTCTCAACTTTTCCAGTGCCTGCGCTCCCAGCCTGCTGCTCCTCCGGGCTCGGCCCTCTCAGCACAGCCACGCTCGGCGGTCGCCCCTGGGGGCAGCAGCCTGGCGGCTCCACAGCCCCTGGCCAGATGTTCCGCAGCTGCGGAAGCGCAGCGAGCGAGAGGCGGCTGCGGGCTCTGGCGGCGCGCGTCTCGGCGGTGGCGGCGGGAAGGGTGCTGGGCGCGCCCCAGCCCGGGAGCGACTCCGCAGGGAGCGGCCGCGCGGCTGGGGGCCGAGGCGCGGGCAAAGTTCGCGGGAAGGCCGAGGGGGACACGGTGCGGGTCCGCGGGCAGAGGGGCTCTGCAGGAACATGGCCGTCGTGGAGCGCCCGGTGGTCTGGGGAGGGGGGGGCAGGTGTCGCCGGCGCAGCGGCGGGATGAGTATGGCTGGTGCGGGGCTCGGGCGAGGCCGGAGGGGGGGCCCGCGGCAGGCTGTGACCGCGGAGCCAGACAACGTGCGGGGCCGGGGGCGCTGCCTCGGGCCCCGCTGCGCGGAACGTCATGGCTGCACGGGCGCCTTTGTTATCCCGAGGAGTGCGGCCCGCGTCGGGGGCGGGGAGGCCGGGCTGGCGGCTCGGCGCCCTCGGGCGGCCCGCGTGGGGCGGGGCGGGGCGGGGTGGGGGCCGGCGAGCGGGCGACGGTGGTGGGGCCCGGGCCGCTTTGTTCACCACCATCGCCGCCTGCGCCGGCCGCGCGCGGATCAGCCATTTTAGCAAGCGGGGCTCGGAGGCGCGGCGGCCGCGACTGTCGCCCACCGGGCCCCACGTCCCCCCCCACGCCGCCGCCGCCCCCGGCACCGCGCTCGGCTTGGGGGTGGTAGCAGTCGATTTCACGGGCACTTTCTTTCATCCCGAGGCTTTTGACAAAATGGAAGGTGAATTACGGGTGTCCGGAGCAATGGGGACGTGGCCCGACACGGGCTGTCCGCTGGACGCCTGGACGCCCCACTGTTGGGGCGCGCCCCACCCGGGATGCCGCGGAGGGGTTTTAATGCTGCCCCACGGGCCTTTGGTGCCAAGGGGAGTGCTTTAGTTTTACATGATGACCTTGGGTGTGGGAAAAGGAAAAGATGGCGGGAAGCGGGCGCGGGGGGGGGGGGGTGTGAGGTGAGGGGGACGGAGGACAGGGAGGATGACACGCCACAGCTGCATTTTTATTTGGAAACTTTGGGGAAAGTGTTCCTTGCTCGACCTGCATTTCTGCATTACACAGGGGAAAGACTAGTCCTTTTGATGTCCCCTCCCCCTTTTCCTAGTGACGAAGTGACAGGTTTCAGCTAATAGTATGAAGGATACCTGCTTGCTTTCCAGATCACCAGTGCTGTAAAAAGCCATTTTTATAAAGCAAATATATCAGCAACACTGGTATTTCACATCTGTTCCTATTTATGGTTTCGTTTGATTTCCGATCTAAACGTAAGAATTAAAGAGACAATCACCTAGTCGAAATGAAGTCTATCTCCCATCGTTTACCTTCTCTCTGAACATGTCTTCCCATTAGTTCTTCAGGCTTTTGGTTTTAGAAACTGCGAAATAGTAGCAGTTCAGTAATGTGGAGTGCTCAGCACCCCACTTTGAGGTTATCCCCATTTGAAGAACTTGATCACTCTAGAGAAGTAACTTGTAAACCAGTGCGCTTCATGCTGGTCAAAAGTTAAATGACAAGCGACAGTGAAGCTGATTTCTTTCCTACTCTGCCTTCTGCTGCCACCGATGTCAGGAGCTGAGGGGGAGGAGAGTTCCTACCAAGAAACTTAATTTGGCTTTGCCATTGCTTTTTCTTTGTATTTCTCATCGTATTTCATTGTGTTTTCTTCTCTTTGTCTTCTCTCCATATATCAGTCAGGATGGCTAAAGGTGACCCCAAGAAACCAAAGGGCAAGATGTCGGCTTATGCCTTCTTCGTCCAGACCTGCAGGGAAGAACATAAGAAGAAAAACCCCGAGGTCCCAGTCAATTTTGCGGAGTTTTCCAAGAAGTGCTCTGAGAGGTGGAAGGTATTTTGAGGGTTCAGTTTGTAGGCTACATTCGGGATTTGCTCACTTGCAGAGTCACCCAAGTGGCTGACTGTTTTCTTCTTTATTTACCCTTTAAAAATAAGTGCAGAGACCCTTTTTCCCCCCACAAAGGGGTTCTACAAAACCATTGGTCAAGTATGTGTTCAACTGTATTCAGGAATTTTAACAAGTTCTGTTGTTTGCAGACAATGTCCGGCAAAGAGAAATCAAAGTTTGATGAAATGGCAAAGGCAGATAAAGTACGCTATGATCGGGAAATGAAAGATTATGGACCAGCTAAAGGAGGCAAGAAGAAGAAGGACCCTAATGCCCCCAAAAGACCACCGTAAGTAGCTATAGGATTATGTAGTAACAGTTGAAAGTTTTCCTCTTGCTGAAAAGACTTTTAAAGGCTGTTACCTTTTCTAAAAAAATGGTGAGACAAGCTTCTAAACTCAGCTTTCAATTCAGTGCCTGTCTGCTTGACTGTCTCAGCTTCAGAGCTTGACTGGTTCTTCACTAGAAAGGAGGCATCTGACTTCAGCATTCCCGCTCCCTTAGCCGTATTACTTTTCCCTTACCTAGCAGTTGGAAGACAAAGGCACCGTACATTGCAGGATCACTAGACATTCTAAACTCTTCAGATTTATAGCATTGAATGTGGTGATTCCATGCAAGAGAGGAGAGATCAGGGCAAGAAGCAATAGTATTTTGGTATGGTGTGTTTGGGCATACCTGTCTTAGAAGCCTAGTGCTTGGGGGCCAACGATGGAGGAGTGAAAGTTGGAATCTAGTTTGTGCTACATAGCAACACCTCTGTCTCAAGAAGGAACGGTGTGTGTGTATGTGTGTGCATGCATATGCATGCATACTTACCTGACCTATATAAATCTCCCCAAAGGTCTGGATTTTTCTTATTCTGCTCTGAATTCCGCCCCAAGATCAAATCTACAAATCCTGGAATCTCCATTGGAGATGTGGCCAAAAAGCTGGGTGAGATGTGGAATAACTTAAGTGACAGTGAAAAACAGCCTTACATTACCAAGGCCGCAAAGCTGAAGGAGAAGTATGAGAAGGTGAGAGGACTGGAAGCTTCCCTGGTTGCTGGGGTGTATGGCTGCTCTGCTAGACTAGACTGGGTGCTCTCCTTAGCCTGCAAGAGTCCAGTTCCCTGGAAGAAAGCTATTTGTGCTGATGTTCTTGATTCTGGCAGTTCTCCCTCTCCTCCCCCTACATTTAAAAGTACCTACACCCACCCTTAGAGGGAAAAGGGATTTGATAGGCTTATTAACATGACATGAATGCCCATTGACTTGAAGATTTGAATGATCAAGGAACATATTTACATATAGAAACTGTTGCCCCTTTGCTTTCTCAAGTGAGGCCTGTATGCCCTTTCTACCTGTTTTCGCAAAGAGCTGGAGAATTTAGCCACTCATTTCCCGTGTTCCTGTTTCCTTGTAGGATGTTGCTGACTATAAGTCCAAAGGGAAGTTTGATGGTGCCAAGGGTCCTGCTAAAGTTGCCCGGAAAAAGGTGGAAGAAGAAGAGGAGGAGGAAGAAGAGGAAGAAGAGGAGGAGGAAGAGGAGGAAGATGAATAAAACTCCATCTCCTTGTGAATACCTTAGAGTAGGAAATCGCCGTGATTGACACATCTCTTATTTGAGCCGTGTCTATTGCCCTCGTTAGATTTAATTACAAAATTTGATCACGATCATATTGTAGTTTCTCAAAGTGTCAGTGGTTTACATGAAGTTGCCGTGGGTGTCTGGAGCGCCCTGAAACTGTATCAAAGTTGTACATAGCTCCAAACATTTTTCAAATGGAAAGGCACTCGCGTGTCCTCCTCACTCTGTGCACTTTGCTGTTGGTGTGACAAGGCATTTGAAGATGTTTCGGGCATTTTGTTTGCAACTCGTAAGGTAGTGTTAACTCTATGGTTGGTTATTGGCTAGAAATCCTGAGTTGTCAACTGTACATATCTATAGTTTGTAAAGAGAACAAAACAACCCAGACAGATGCTCCTTGTTTGGCTTGGAGACTGTGAGGGAAGATGCCTTTTGGAGGGGGCCGTAGCTCAGGGCGTGCACTGTGAGGCTGGACCTGTTGATACTGCGGTGGGCATCCATTTTAGCTTCAGGTTGTCTTGTTTTTGTATATAGTGGCATAGCATTCTGCTGACATTCTTAGCTGTGGAAAGGGGGGAGGGGTCAGCTGGCATGAGAAGTGTTTGGATTTTTTCTTTAGTTACGTGCTGTAGATTTTCAGCTGTTTTTAAACTGTAGAGCTCATCATTGTCAGCGAAGCAAAGAACTACTGCATCAACGAAAGTTCAAGAACCCTCTGCACCTAAACGCAATTTACAACATTCTGTTATTTTTTGTATGTTTAGAATGCTGAAATGTTTTTGAAGTTAAATAAACAGTATTACATTTTTAAAACTGTTCTGTATTACAATGGCCTAAATTTCTGACTCACCAGGCTTAGTGAAGCCACTTGCCTTCTTCTCCTAAAGCTGCTAAGGTCCCTTCCAGCTACAGACAGATGTGTAGGGGGGGGGTACCTAAAGTCCCTTCGTGCTTTGTGTCTGGCATTAGGGAGAAGTACTGATTATGCCATAGATAAGGTTTAGCAACCTACAACAGAGACACAGGAAAGCAAGCCCTTAGGCAAAAAGCTCTGCCTGCCATCATGACTTTGTGGGGTGTAAGATATCCCAATCCCATTTCACCTTTACTCCAGCATGTATAGTGGGGTACAGTTCCTGGGCTTACAGTCAGAAGTGCTAAGCTGCTGCTTTTGTTTCCTGGTCCCCATGAGGTGCTGTTCCTTAGAGCGGCATAGTAGACTTCCATATATCCTATATATATATGTATTTTACTCCATCAGAGCCTCAGGAAAGAGAAAAAGTTCCACCTTAGGTCTGCATTTGAAGGCTGATCTATCTGTTAACCACAGAATCATGGAGGACTGGGTAGTGGTTGAGCGTTCATATTTCCCAGCCTTAATACTTGGATATGTATACTTAAAAGTAGAATTTGCTGATGCTTTAGTGGCATTTTGTAAACAGCAGCTTTTAGCCTTGGAAATTCAGAACATGCATGTCTAGAGATGTTCCCTCCATGCTCTTGAATCCAAGATTAAGTCAGTCTGCTCACAGCCCAGTCTCTACCCTCGAACATCCTCTCACATCTGAACAGTTTGTCCTTTCTCCAATTCTTCACTCATTAAAAGCCCTTGGTTATGAGGTTGTCCAGAGGTACTTGCTTTATCCATGCCCATGTTACTTGGCATTCTAGCCTACAGCTGTTGATGCTGCCCAATACACAGTGTACAAGGCAAGAGCTGAACCATGGCCAGCGTCATCAAATAAGGAAGAGCTCAACCCAGCCACGGATGGTTTCTTGCTAAGCAGTGTTCACTCCTCAGTCTGAAACTGTAGCACTCATGGAAGAGCAACTAGGCTGTTTCAGGTTCTTGAGTAGCCACATAGAAATGGCAAGGTGAGTTCTGAGAGTCAGACAGTTGGACAGAAAGGTGGTTTGAGGCTTGCCTGGTCTGTCAACTGCTTGCAACAAGATTTAGAAAAGTGTTTATGCTGTGGTAAGATGTGGAGATGCATGTCCTCTGAAGCTTCTGAGATGCTGTAATGTGGTTTAAGCTTCACCTGGTTTCTGGACAAGAGTGCATTCTCACAATCCCAGATTGTTAACGCTTTTTAAACAAAAGGGCACTACCTGCTTCCTTGAAGGATCTCTCATGCAACACTACTCTGTGAGGTAAGATGACATTTTATCCTTTGGAAAGAAACTTGCTATAATATAGTAGCCATTGTCTATTGTGTGTGTGATCTGGTCACAGATATATCTGAGGATGGTGGATGCATTCACTTTCTGAAGTTTTTTAATCGTTTTTTTTTCCCCCAAAAGTAATCACTGGGCTATCTGTAGTCTGTTTCAGGTCCTGAGATTTTGGATGTAAACACATTCCAACCTCAGTAGCCAGCCATTGGTCTGAGCTAACACTTGATAGACTGATACTATCGCAAAGGCTCTAAAGTCCCTCTGTCAACCTTTCAGTCAGGAATAGAGGGATTTGGATCTGGAATCTTCTGCCAGGATATACATAGAGTTTGAAGGATGTTGATGGACTGCTGTTTGATAAAGTAGCTGGGTGCTTAGCTTAGAACGCACTGTTCTCTCTACTTGTCTTCACACTGGAGGATTTGGTTGCTGCTTGTTGTTTATTTTTGCTATTTTACCATGTGGTAAAGAACAGCTGTTGACAGTGTTTTACCTTTTAGCTATTATCAGGGGTGCAATGTTGTTAATACTTTTTCTCCTTGTCAAAAAGGCAGGGAGTCAGTGTGCCCCAGGACAAGGAGTTTTGGAAGACTCTTGAGTCTGAGGCAAGGGGCCTATCTCTTATTCTAAAGCAGCTCTCAATAGCACACGCCAGTTTATTATTATAACTTACATCTAAATACCAGGAGGGAAGTGAAAAACCCAGAGAATAAGAGAAAATATTTGCAAAACGTGTATAATATGGTGTTTACAGTATGAAAAAGAACTATTACAAGTCAGCACTAAAGCTAGGTAGAGTAAGGTGTGCCTGTATTTTCAGTAGTTGGGAGTCTGAGACAGGAGAGTCAAGTTCAGGGCTTGCCTGGGCTATATACTGTAATAAATGTTGTAACACATGAAATTCAGCAAACTATTAAGTAAAAATATCTTCTTGGTTTTTTTGAGACAGGGTTTCTCTGTGTAACTGTCCTGGAACTCACTCTGCAGACCAGCCTGGCCTCAAACTCACAGAGATCTGCCTGCCTCTGCCTCCTGAGTGCTGTGATGAAAGGCGTGTGCAACCACTGCCGGGCTAGTAAAAATAATTTTTAAGGATGGCCAGGGACTGAGGAGAAAGCTCAGTAGGAAAAATGTCTGTGAAAGCATAAGAACCCGAGTTCAACACCCAGAACTCACAAATCAAGTCAGAGAGTCTGGGGCATGGCTAAGCAAGTAAGAGCACTGGTGCTCATCTAGAGGACACAGGTTCAATTCCCAGCACCCACATGCTGGCTCACAGTTCTCTGCAACTCCAGTGCTAGTGCCTTCTTTTGACCGCCACAGACATGGCGTGTATGTGGTACTCAGACATTCATGTAGGCAAAACATTCAAGCACATATAAATAAATAGACAAGTGCCCTGGTACATGCTTGTGATCCTGGTCCTAGGGCGGTGGAAATAGGCAGTTCCTTAGGCACACTGGCCAGCCTACTAGCCTACTTGGTGAGTCCCTGGCCCTACTGAGACGCCATGTCCTAGGTCCTAGAAAATAAGATGGGCGGGGGGGGGGCTGTGACATACACCTTTAATCTCAGCACTTGGACAAGTAGAGGCAGGTAGATCTGTGAGTTTGTGACCAGCTTGCTCTATAGTGTGAGTTCCAGGACAACCAGGGTTACACAGAGAAACCCTGTCTCGAAAAACCAAAAAAAAAAAAAAAAAAAAGGAACTGGGCTGAGGAGAAATGACACCTGAGGTTGTCATCTGCTCCTCTCAGTTGCTGTGATAAAACAGTGACCGAAGCAACTTGGAGAAGTAGCATTTACCTCAGTTTACAGGTTAGAGTTCACTCTCCAGGGAAGGCAACGCAGGAACTAAAGGAGAAGCCATGGTTCACTAACTCAGACACCTGTAGTCCATGCTCAGTGCAGCATTGTTTACAAAAGCCAAGTTATGAAAATAATGTAGATAAATGTTCATCAGTGATGAACTAGTGACTCCCAGAAAAAGATTGCTGAGTCATATCCTGGCTATATTTGTAGAAGTGATACATTGTGTTGATTAATGGCATCGTGACTAGAGTAGATTTTAGGTGCTCTCCACATGCGCGTGCGCACACACACACACTTGATGTGGGATGTTGTATATACTGATTGGCTTGACTATGGTGATTCCTTCAGTATGCATATGGGTATCAAAATAGCATGGTCTGGAGGTAGAACTTAGTGGTAGAGCACTTGCCCAGCAAGAGCAAGGTCCTGGGTTTTATCCCTAGCACGGCAAAAACAATAACAAAAGTCTGATGCTGTACGTTCGAAATGCATGCACTAAAACTAGCTAAAAGCTGGCTACAGTAACACACGCTCCAGGGAAAAGCCCTCCAGAAGTGCTAAGCCCGAGGAGGCGATCAAGCACATATACAGATGCTCACAAAGCCCAGCTGGTACCTGAAGGGAAAGGTGTGTAACTGCGAACCCTCACTCCCAGTGTGCTCCAGTCTAAGAGGATCCATCTTTCACTCTTGGGACCAAACCAATTTTTCATTTTTTATGCTTTTGTTCCCCACCAATTTCCCTCTAGGGAGCTTTCCAGACCCAACACCCTAGTAGAATCTGTCTGCTGCCGCTCTAGACATTTCCCTGGAGGAAAACAAAAGCCCTTGGGCTAGAAAGGGGTTTTCGCTTTTCCTCACTCCCTCTTGTAAATATGCGGCTAGCCTCAGAGCATTTCAGGAAAATCTCAGAGAAGCTCCTGGTGCTGGCCCTCAGGCTCTGGTTGAGTGTTACAAGCCACACAGGAGGAGAGGCGTTTTCCAGGCTGTATTTTGTTCTGGGCCTGTGAAGGCTTTTTGTTTTAAAAGAAGACTTTTGGAAGCGTGTCAACAGTGATACTGTGGCAATGTTGATTGCGAAGTTTGACAGTTCCCATTTCAAGATGTGGGGAGCATATGATGTGCTTGTCCTCTGTCCAAACCCTCCCTAGTTTACATGGAGAAGGGCTGATATTTCAGCTAGAAAACATTAGCAGAAGGCAGAAATATGTCACTTAAAATATTGAGCTAGTCATGATGTGTTAAGTATGCTTGGGCTGGAGCTGGCTTTTCCTTCTATATGAAGAACTATCTTCTGCATGTATTGAATATGTGTGCATATAATGTATGATATGTGATACATATGCATATATATGAGAAATAGGACTTCCTAGCAGAATATAAAAATATAAAATACCAAGCCAGGCATGGTGACGCCACCCTTTGATTCCAGCTCTTCAGAGGTGGGGCCAGGTGACCGGGGGTTCACTGGGCTCCAGGGGAAGACCCTGTCTCAAAAGAAGCTGAGGAATAAAGCTTGATGATAGAATGCGTGCAAGGCCCTGACCTCCATTCTCACGCTCCAATAATAATAAAATAATAGTATTGGCATGAGAAAAATTCAGAAAACTTGAGGACAGAAATTATTGTTAATACATTAGAGAGGAAATTTAAGGTCTACTATAAACAAAGCCTGAGTTTCCAATAGGAAACAACAATGAAAAATCACCTCATAGCCTCCAGAATAGAGAAAAATGGGGTGAACCAATGAGTTTAATTAGGGTTACTTACAGGAGTGTGGGTGGGAGGCAATTTATAAGAGTATGGCTGACTGACTGGGAGCTACACCACAGACAAATGTCTCTTCTTCCCCTAGCAACCATTAACTACGGAGTGATTTCACGTTCAAAAGACAGTGTGCTTCCAGTAAAAGCAGCAACTGGAAAAGGGTTTTGTAAGTCTGGTGGAACTTACTGAAGCTAAACATGTGCACACCCTGTAGTGCAGCACTTCCAGGTGTAGGTGTGAATACCCAACAGTAATATGTTCACACTCACATGCTATGAACAGACAGGATGATAATGGTGCAAGTACCCTGTAGTGCAGCACTTCCAGGTGTAGGTGTGAATACCTAACAGTAATATGTTCACACTCATATTCTATGAACAGACAGGATGTTCATAATGGTGCTACTTGCATCAACTGCAAACTACACACAAATTCGAGTTCAGTTGTGCTATGTTCACACAGCAGAAGTTTTTGCAAGAGTGAAGGCCTGTGAAAGCTATGTATGTATAACAATGGGGGTATCTTGGAGACATAATTTTTACCCATAAGCCTATAGAATATACTTTTATTGTATATTATGTATATTTTTTCAATTAAAAAATTACAGGTCTTATCAGGACAAGGCTAACGGTGGTCTCCTCCTTGAGGTACCAATCCAGACAAAATGGCTCAAGCAGAACCCACTGAAACTGCAACCACTTCACAGTTCACCCCATGAACTCTATTTGCTTTGCCGGTAAAAATGAAGGATTTCTGTAGAACACACAGGTGTGAAGGATGGAAAAAAGCATCAAGTCTTTCTTATAACATCCCCAAGTCTTGGCCTTTAAATAGGGTGCACACTGGGTGACACAGGAGCATGGTATGAAGAACCGCCACTGAAAGCGAGCTTTGCTTGAGCAGAGCCAAAACAGTGTGTTTGTCAAGCACGTTCTTCTGAAAGCAGCAGGTCTAAAGCTGCAGAGTCAAAGACGCCACTTAGGTGGAGCGGCAGCTACCAAATTCATTGCACCAGACACACTGTTAAATGAAAAACGTCAGAAGCACTGAGACCCTACTGTGTGAATCCATCTACATAAAGTTCAAATCCAACAACAAAGATGGATTCCAGCTCGGTTTAGCGGACCACATATTCACTGGACATATAGTCTCTCCTAATTAACAAGTGGGGGGATTGTGCATATGTATGTCAGTGTGATGTACATGAGTGGAGGTGCACATGCCCAAGCATGTTCACAGAGGCGAGGGGAAGGCACCAAGTGTCCTGCTCTAGCCATCTTTCCTCCTCCCCTGAGACAGGGTTTCTCACTGAACCACTCGGCTGGCTGCCAGCAAGCCCCGACAATCTTCCTCCCGCACACTGCAGTGCCCGCCTTTCAGGAGAGTGTATGGTCATGCCTGGGAGCTGAACTCAGGTCTTCATGCTTGTCTGATAGGCACTCTTATGTGCTGAGTCATCCCCCAGAAGAAAATGCAAAGTGAGATCGTGTGTGTGTGTATGTTTAAAGGAAAATGTCCTGAACTTGCAATGACAGATAAGATAATGTGGGTCAAGTTTCCCGTTGAAAAATCACATATTAAAATCATTTGAAAAACATTAATGAGAGCCAAGCATGGTGGTGCATGCCTTTAATCTCAGCACTCAGAAGGTAGAGGCAGGCCTGTGAGCTTGAGTCCGTCCTGGTCTACATAGTGAATTCCAGACTAGCCCAAACCGAAACAGTAATAAACTCATTAGATCAAAATGAAACCAAAATCCAAGAGACCTGAGCTTCACCATGAGTCCCAGACCAGCCTGAGATACATATGGTGACCCTGTGCCAAAATAAAGTGCTGTCCAAGGCCAGGCTCATTCAACAGGGTTGGTACATGCAGCTCAAGCGGGTCTGGAACTCACGATGTAGCTATCTTCCTGCACTATTTTCTATAGTGCTGGGCTGACAGGTGAAAGGCTTCACTTGGAGCTTGGTAAATGCTTCTGCCCATAGGTATTGAGGTTTGCTGCCTCGAAGGAAGTTGCTAAAGGGCCAAGTTTTAGCTGTGCCTGTCTCCAGGGGTTAGGACAAAAACTCACAATACGGAGTTCACTGAAACTCAACAGGTGAACCTCGTGCCACTGTTCAAGGACAAATGTCTAACAGAGCTGGGACAATTAGTCTATGGAAAGATAAAACCCAAAGCCTGCCTGGAAAGACACACAGAAACTGATTGTGGGGATTATCGACCTAAGGTTAGAAGCTAAAGAAGGGTGGCTTAGTCACATAGGGCAAGGGGAGATTTTGTAATCAAGTCACACAAAACCAACAGCAACCATGGAGGACTGACACAATATGGGATGTTCTATCTGGAGTTTCTGCTCACTCCAAGGCATCAATAGAACAACCATGCAAACAGAGCCAGACAAAAGCTTTGCGACATATCTAGCCACAATGGCCTCGCATCCAGAATGCCCAGGACACTAGTGTATTTGACACATTAATAAGAAAAAGACAGAGACCCCAGAGGGAGAATGAACTCAAGATTTGAGCAATTACTTCACAAAGAGGGCATCAAGTGTGTGCGTACATGTGTGTGCATGCATGTGTGTGTGTATGTGTGTGTATAAAGGTGTTGTGGCTCATTAGCAATAGCGAAAATGAAAATTGCAATGAGATGCAGTCAGAAAAAAAATGAAAATTGCAATGAGATGCAGCCAGAGATCCATCAAATTGGTGAAAATAAACTAGACAATCCTGAGCATTGCCCAAGACTTAGAGCAAGGGGAAGCTCTTAGGCTACTCCTGGAAATTTGTATTGGTCTGGCCACTTTGAAACACGGCCTGCACTAGTTGGCAAGTAGAAGGCCAAGGGACATCTTCACAAAGCGATGGGCTAAAGGAAGTAGCAAACCTAATGTCCCTCATGTATGTATGCAATTTCCAATGCTCTAGTATAGTGGGAGTGAATATCAGGTGACTGCAGCAGCATGGTTGAACCCACACTGATGAGTGTAGAAATGAGGTACTTTGACTTATGTAAAGCTTATAACATAAAATTAAACTGTTCAGACATGCAGAGATGGTTCAACGCTAAAGAAAAGAAAGTAGCAGTTACTTACTCTAGGAGTCAAAATAGCTCTTAATCCTGGTGAGGGATGAAGGAGATTGGTACTACAAAGACTCTTATGTGAGTCAAGTTCCCCCTAAACTCGTGTTGAATCCCATTCCCCCAGGACCTTATAGAACCTGACCACATTTGGACTAAGTTAAAATAAGGTCATTAGAGCAGTCTCTAGTCCACTCGGACTAGTGTCACTAGGAAAAGACAAGAGTGAAACAGAAACATACCAGCAAGGCCATAGAGAACACAAGCAAAATATAGATATGTGTAGAGGAAACAAGAGGTGCAAGATGGAAGAGAGTAAAAAGCCACGAGGCAAATCATAGATTAATATAAATGGGTTAATTTAAATTATAAGAGCTAGTGTGACAAGCCTATGCTAATTGCCAAGCTTTCATAATTAATACTAAGTCTCCATGTCATTTTTCTGAGCTGGTGTCCCAAAGAAAAATTCATATACATTCCCCCTTTTTGTTGTTGCTGTTATTATTTTTGTTTGTCTGTTTTGAAACAGGGTTTCTCTATGTAGTCCTGGTTGTCCTGGAACTCACTCTGTAGACCAGGCTGGCCTTGAACTCAAAGATCTGCCTGCCTCTGCCTCCCGAGTGCTGGGATTAAAGACCTCTGGCACCACCACCATAGTCTAACTCCGTAACCCCAACTGGCCTCAAATTTCCAGCAAATCTTGCCTCAGCTTCCAAAGAGCTCAGATTAGAGACACGCACTGCCATGTCTGGCTCCCCCATTCCTATGGATGGCAGAGTGTATTGTGTTTACCTATTCATCAATCGCTGGGCATTCAACACTGTTCTGAGCGCTCAAGTACAAGTGTGCACTTCTCCAATTGTCCCAGATGCATGCTTACAAGCAGAGCCTTTGGCGATGTTGTAATTGTGTTTCACTTCCCAGGGAGCCGCCAAACTGTTTCCCCAGGAGCTACACTGTTTCTCATGAGCAGGGAAGAATGGATTGAGTTGCTTCGAATTCTTGTCAACTGTTGTTATCCTCTGCTTTAGAAATATTCCAACCATCTCAGTGAGAAGAAGATGGCATTTCCCTGTTGTTTTGATTTCTCACACTTGATGGCATAGAGACTTTTATTGATAATGGCTATCACCTCAGTTTCTTTAGGTGAGGAAGCTGGGGCACAGAGAGGTTGAGTAGTTTGTCTCACATCACCCAGCCTGGATGCCTCTTTCCCTCTAATAGAGCCGCTGCCTATGCTAAAGGGAGGACCTTCTCATCAGATGATCTGAAGCTGGAGAACAATGCCAGAGCGTCCTCTGAACAGAAAAGTCTCTCTTGGTTCTTTGGATCAAGCACCTGTCCCTTGGTTGTTCGTCATGACCCCTGAGTAGGCCTTCTGACTTGTCTAGTTTCTGTTGCTGTCACTGACAGTTCCATGGCATCACTGTGCAGCACATGCTTCTGTCACTAGCCTACTGTAGGGGACTCTGGTCTTCCAAATACCCAACTCTTTGACACATCTCAGCTCAGCAGTAGGTAAAAATGCCAGTATGCCAACGCTAGCAGCGTTCTATGAGAGCGGCAGGTCCATCCTCTTCTGGTTCATGGAGGAAATTGACTTGGGGCTGATTGAGAGTGTTCTGAGGCTTCTCAGAATTCTTGATATGTCGCTGGGGACAGAGCTGATCTCCTCCTGTTTGTACACATGCCTCGCTTGTCTCTTCTCCTGCAAGGGAGCATGTGCGAAGGGCTAGGCTGACGGGGAAGGGCAGAGGCCCACTGTCAGGGTTCAGGAAAGCAGGAGGCCAGAGCGTTGTGGGCCGCAGGCAGGTGGGGTGTTGGTGAGTGATCAAGTTGAATCTGCCAAAAGCTAGATTTGACCGTCCCAGTGGAGGTGTCCCCGACCTAGTGGAGCAAGATTGCCTGTCCTAGTGACAGGTTAACCAAAGCACTTGAGAAAGGTAAAGATAAAGCAGATTTCTCTTCTCCAAACTTTGCCCTTTGAGAGGCAGCTGCAAAGCCCTGGCTCACCCCAGAGGAGCTCTGGGGGAGGAAAAGCATGACAGGTCTTTTCTTATGGAGGCTTAAAAGCTTGACCTTCACCCAGTCCGCTTGTTTCCACACAGCGAAGTCCTTCACTGGGCCAATGGAGTGCAAATCTGGGATCTGGAGGTCCCTGTGCTGTTATGCACGTCCTGCCCAGATGGCGGGAGATAATCAGCAAGCTTCAGGTCATAGTCCCACATAGGTCACCCTACCTGGTAGAATGTCAATGTTGCAAAAAGAAAGAAACCTCTGCAAAGCTGCATCCTTTGGAAGTGCCAGCTGGGCTGAGGCAGCTCCCTGGGCTGGGAGACAGAGTCCTGGTTGTGTCTTCAGTGATGCATGGCCTCACTGCATTAATACCGGCCCATGCTTCCTGAGCCTCAGGTCCTTATTTGTAAATATAAACAAGAAACAGGCTGCAACTCACAAGCTAGCCCAGGCTGCCTTCAAACTTGCAGCAATTCTGTCTCAGCCTCCTGAAAGCAGCTGTGACAGCTATGAGCCACCATGCCTAGCTTAGATGGTGATATTTTTGGTATTAAAAACAGACTTCCATATTCCTTTAAAAATATAGCTAATTTCAAAACATGTTTATATGAAGGTAAGTATTTTTCTTGTTTACTTTTCTTCTGACTACTCACTTAATTGAAAAATTTCAGGAAATTGACATGTTTTCCATTTAAATTATTTTGTAGACAATCTAGGAATACACATGCTACATTTATGTGACAGAAATATACACCTCCATTAGCAATTGAAAATATTGTCACTGTATCTTGCAGATGCAGGGTCAATGCAAGTAAAACTCTCTACAGTTTTACTATGCATCTATTGTTTCTTTTGTTTGTTGATTATTTTTGAGACAGGGTCTCTCTCTGTGTAACTCTGGCTGTTCTGTAACCCACTCTGTAGACCAAGCTGGCATTGAACTCACAGAGATCTGCCTGCCTCTGCCTCCTAAGTGCTGGGATTAAAGGTGTGCCACCATTCCCTGACTTTTGTATGCTTTTGTAACCTCAAACTAGAAGGGTCCTTTTTATTCATTCTAGCTTGACATTGCTGTTCAAAGAAACAGAGTGAATGTTCCCTTCTCTTTGTCTCTGGATGGGCTTTGTGACTTGCTTTGGTTGGTAGACTGCTCAGGTAGTGATTTAGGGTGACTTGTGAGATTAGATGAAGCAGCCCTACAGTTTCTGTCTCTGGCTTCTTCAGCTTCAAGACCACTATGCTGTGAGGACAGTCAGTCCCACATGGTGAGAGGTGCTCAGCAAAGGGCTCGCTGCACAGGCCGAGCTGCACTGAGTTTGTCTTTATACTTCAAAGACAAGGTTGCCTTGGCCTAGCTCCTAAGAGATAGCCTGTGATGCTTTAGAATAGCTTGCCTCATACGAACGCCTGCCTGAGAGCATTTCTATCTGCCCAGGACTCTGCATTGCTGTATCAGTTGACTGGCAGGGGCTGAGATCAGTTGGGAGGTGTTGCATGCTTATAAGATTCACACACAGAGACACATATATGCACATGCACTACACACACACACTTACATGCACTACACAACACACACATGCACTACACACACACATGCACATGTACTACACACACAAACACACACACGCACAAACTGGATGCCAAGGCTCAGATGGATTTCTCCAGTTACCCAAACATGTAATGTGTTGCCACAAATTATTGCTGGGAGAAGAAACGTATCCCTGAAACTGCACTGTGAGGGACACCTGAAAGCTTGGAAACAGCTCCTCTTGAACTTTGTCCCATGGGCTTTTTCCCTTTCCTGATTTTGAGCAGCACCCTTTCCCTATCTTAATGCCTGAGCACAGAGATAATTTCTCTAAGCTCTGTGTGTCTTTCCAGTGAGTCATCACGCCCCGGGCTGCTTTGGAGACACCTGCCACTAAAGCAGAGAGAGGAACTGAAGAGCGTGGGCCAGCAGCCAGTATTAACTGGCACATGCCCCAGTGAGAACATCTGGGGCCCTTCGGCCCTAGTTGAGCTACTGAATGTCTTCAGCTGTATGAATAAGTCCAGGAAAGGCCAACAGGAGGATACCTAGGCAATGTGTGAAATTGTGAGATATATTATTTTTCATTTTTTAAAAAAAATCTTGAGATCAGTTCTTATTATATAAACTAGTCTGACCTGAAACTTCTGATCCTACTGCCTCAGTCTCCCCATTGTCGAAAGTACAGATGTGTACCACCAGTCATGATAATTTTATCAGTGTTATTTTAAGGCACTAAAATCTGTGGTATCTCATTCACTTTTATAGGAAGTTTTAAAGAAATTATCTCATATCTATATATTGGAGTGGTGCCATTAAAATTCTGATGCAGATTCTATACACAGTAACTTTGTTTATTACAGATTTCAAGTAACAAAATGTTGTCAACAAATAAGTAGAAATGGTATTAGTTTTCAAAGTATTTAATATGTATCTATTCATATTTGTGCACATTTATGTATGTAACCAGGAGGAATGGTAATTACCCATTTCTGCTGTTTGTGCGATTCAGCCAGTACATACTGATGTGGTCCTGACTGGAAGGCTCCATAGCCTTTCTGTTTTAATAGCTATGGCTTTCTTTTTGTTCACACCTATTTTTGTTTGTGTCAATGGAGATGGAACTTGGGGTTTTGTGTATGCCAGGCAAGTGCTATACTTCTGAGTCACTGTCTCTATTTTCTAAATCCTATGAATAAATATCGAATATTCTTTATTGTATTATTAGAGAAAAGGAAAGTAAGTGTTACATCAAGTACTAAATAAACTTGGGAAACAGTGGTGAGTGGTGGCAAAATATGTAGTGGAAGGAGAAAGGCTGATGCGGGCAGACAGTTCTGAGCCCCCGTTTACCTGGAATTCAGCTAAACTTGTGGGAACAAGTCCCCATAGTTGAGCAAGGCTTCTAGAGCCGGAGGCCCAGGCTTTGGATGGCAGCTGCTTTGGGCCTGCTTATCCAAAGTCCTGTTAATCATTTTTTCTTATCAGTCACCAATTTCCCTCCAGGGACCTCGAACATCTTCAAGCAAGGGAGCAGACTTGATAGCTGGTTCATCCTGTCTTGCCCTGCCTTACCAGAGGCTGGAAAATATGTAGGAGACAGCTAGGCCCTGGGGCTTAACTGTTTCATGGAATCTATTGCTCAGATGGCTGACATCTTGGAGCTGGAGAGGAATTAGAGCATCTATTTAGGAGCAGGTGAGGGGTGACTTAGCGCTGGAGGGAGCCTTGGTAACCATCTAGTGTCAACTGTGTCCGAGTCAGGACTCCAGCAACAGGTAGACCTTTCTGCTTATGCTACCAAGGGACACCAGCCTCTGTCTGTTGTCCCTCCAGCCTCACAATGAGAGGAGCCCCTGCTTTCACAGACAGCTATCCCAGGCACCAAAGAGCAATAGAAAACTCATGCTTACTTGATGTGGTTAATTTTGTATGTCAATTTGATTGGGCCACAAGAAGCTCAGATCTGGTCAAACATGAGTTCTGAAAGTCTGTGAGGGGATGTTTGGATAAATTTAGCAATTATACTGGGTAATATTAATGGCCAACCTTGAAACTAAATCTCCAAGGGACAAACAATTGATCATATCTGTGAGGGAACTATGTTACAGAATGGCGCCCACGTGGATAACTGCATCCACAAAAAGCCTGAGAAAGCTTGGGAAAGACTAGAGTAAAGCATTTCGGTTTTCAGCTGTAGCAGGCAAAAAGCTGTGCTGTTGGCTTTCTGGGCTGTCCTGCCAGGAAAAACTCTGACTCTTTCAAGCAGGTGGTCCAATGGATACACTGTTGCAGCTTGCTTCCTGGCAAGGATCTTGAAACGCCTTGGAGTTGTGGCAATAAACATGGCTCTGGCCAGTACCTCAGCCAGGATTGCAAAGAGGAAGAAAACCTATAAATGGTTTACAATATGTTAAAAATATATACAGGCTAAAGGTTAAGGTTCTCAGAGTTAAGAAAGAAAGAAAGAAAGAAAGAAGGAAGGAAGGAAGGAAGGAAGGAAGGAAGGAAGGAAGGAAGAAAGAAAGAAAGAAAGAAAGAAAGAAAGAAAGAAAGAAAGAAAGAAAGAAAGAAAGAAGCAAGCCCGGGAGGCAGAGACAGACGGATCTCTGTGAGTTACAGGATAGCCTGGTTTACAGAGGGAATTCCAGAACAAAGATATACAGAGAACCTGTCTCAAAAAGCCAAAAGTTAAAAGTAAAAATAAAAGAAATAGAGGTTAAAATAAAGCCACGTAAAGATGGAAAATACACAGAGAATCTTGATACTGTATGTTATTATGCTCTCTTTGAATTGTTTGAATGCTGAGAAAGGAGCAACAGCTGCTAAAAGATATTTGCTTATAAACGTTGCAGAATTAATCCAAGATAGGTATTTTAAAAATACCTTGGCTTCAAAATTGAAGTCAAAAGATATATTACTGTGGAGAAGAGATTTTGCTTTTGTTTCCACAGAAAATGAGAGGCTGTGGATTTATTCAGAGTTAAGAAAAATCAGCTTTGATCAAGGAAGACCACCTGAGAAATCTCTGGCAGGAATAGATGGCCTAGATGTCTGAGTTCTTCATCCAGAACAGGTTCAAGACTGCTGCCTGATATGATCAAGACTCACAGGATACTTTAGTCAGTATCCCCAACCAGCTGGAAAAGCCTGGAATATTACGCCCACATTCCCAAAAAATGGACTATGGATGTTTTCCTTTTTTTTTTTTTTTTTAAAGAGGGGGAAGTGGTGTGGGAGAATTGTCTGTATTTTGTCAATCATATTTTAAATAAATGCTGATTGGCCAAGCAGGAAGTATAGGCGGGAAAACCAAACAGGAAGTAGAAATGATGCAAGGAGAACAGGAAAATTCTGGGAAGGAGGAAGCTGATTCCTCCCACTCCTGCCCAGACCACCGAAGCAGCAGGCTGTGATCTGCCCCACTGAAAAAAGGTTCTGAGCCACATGGCTAACATAGATCAGAAAAATGGGGTAATCAAGATGTAAGAGTTAGCCAATGAGAGGCTAGAACTAATGGGCCAATCAGCTTATAATTTATGGAGACTTATGTGTGATTTTCTTTGGGGCTAAACAGTTGTGGGGTACTGGCTGGGACAGAAAACCCCAACAAACAAGCCGGCCCCGCTCATGTTACAGAACTAGACTGGGCAAATTGAGGTGGGAAGATGTACCCTCCATGTGGGTGGCATCATTACATAGGTTGGGATCTTGGACCCCAAGGAGAAAGTGATCTGAGTACCAACATTCAACTCTGTGTGTCTCCTCCATGGGTGTCATGTGACCAGCCTTAGCAACCTTCCAACAATGTCTTCTCCACTTTGTTCAACTGCGAACCAAAACCAAGACTTGCCAGATAGCTCCTGTCACAACAACAAGCAAAGCAGCTAACTAAAGTAATGGAATTTCGACTTTTTGAGTTTTAAAGCAGTTTTTTTCCCCAATATGGGATTGAGCTTAGGCCTCACATGTTAAGCAAGGGCACTGGGACTGAGTGCCATCCCTGGTCCTCTTTTTACTTTTTATTTTGAGGCAGAGTATCATTAGATGTGCAGACTAGCCTGAAACTCACTTTGTAGCCTAATCAGCTCTCTCTCTCTCTCTCTCTTTCTCTCTCTCTCTCTCTCTCTCTCTCTCTCTCTCTCCCTCTCTCTCTCTCTTTGAAACCCCTTCCTTCCTGCCTTCCTCTTTCTTTCAATATTTTCTTCATCACATTACTTAGTTGGTCTTGAACTCCTCAACTCAAGTAATCATTCTACCTCATTCTCTCTAGTATCTGGTACTATATGTGTGTGCCACTGTAAGTGACTGTCCTTTATTCTTTTAAGATGGTACATTGTAGCACATTCTGAAAATATCACAATGTTTCTTTCACCATTTCCCCTAACATAAACATTTATATTGTTTTTATCTTTCCCTTTTATAAACACTGCAGTGGTAACTTTCTATGTCTTGACTTGCACACTAAAAAGATGATTTTCCCCTCTTAAGTTCATAAAAGAATAATGTGACTTTATTGTTTTTATAAAGTAGGTATTGTATATTATGGAACTGGAAGCAATTTAAGAATTAAAAGAAAAAAAATACCCAACAAAGAGAATTATAATCAATAAAGAAACAAATCACTAACAATTTTATTACCCGGAATAAAACAAATACAGTTAACATCTGGTAATAATAGTCCAACTGACATGGTTTGAATATTTATTGCTTAACAGTTCATATTGAGTCTTAATTTCCAATGCCACAGGATCATGTGATGTGGCCTTTGCAAGGTGCTAGGATCACTAGGGCTACTATAGGTCCTAGATTGGAGTTCACCCCTTTTTGCTCTGCTGGCTTCTATCATAGAAGGAAAGAGAAGGTCTTTTCCAGACACTAAATTCTTGGACTTCTCAGATTCTAGAGAGATGAGAGGTAAATTTCTGTTCTTCATAAATTACAGTCTCAGGTATGAAACATACTAAGGCATTACCTTAGTTAGGTTTTTAATTATTGTTGATAAAACACCATGAGAGAAAGCAAGTTAAGGAGGAAAAGGTTTATTTGGCTTATACTTCCACATTGTAGTCCATCACTGAAGGAAGTCAGGATGGGAACTAACACAGGGCATGAACCTGGAGCAGGAGCTGTTGCAGAGGCCATGGAGGGGTGCTGCTTACTGGTTTGGTTCACATGACTTACTTAGCCTACTTTTTTTTATACAACCCAGGACCATCAGTTTAGGGATGGTATCACCCACAATGGGCTGGACTCTTCCACATCAATCATCAATAAATAAAATGATCCAGAGTCTTGCTTACAGGCCAATCTCATGGAGGCCTTTTCTCAATTCAGAGTCCCTCTTCTCAGAAATCTATAGCATAAGTCAGTTGACATAAAAACTAGCCAGGACAGACATCAACCATTTCTTACACATATGCTTTCTATGTTTTTAATTTCTTTTTCCTTGTAACATATATGAAGAAACTATTTTTTATAATTTTAATATATATTTTATTTATTTTTATAACCCAACTTCTGTTTCTCCTCCTTTCTCTCCTCTCAGTTTCTCTCGCATCTCCCCTCTGTCCCACCCCACCCACTCCCCCTCAGTTTCTATTCAGAAGAGGTCAGGTGTTGACTGAGGTTTCTGTCCCACCAGACCCTACAGCCATTTAGTTCCAAAGAAGCACACAGAGGTCTACATTAATTATAAACTGATTGGCCTATTGGCTCAGGCTTTTTATTAACTCTTACAACTTATAATAGCCCATAATTCTTGTCTATGTTAGCTACGTGGCTTGGTACCTTTTTTGGCAAGGCAGTCACATCTTGCTTCCTCCACATCTGGACGACAACTGCAGACTGAGCTTTCCTCTTCCCAGAATTCTTCTGTTCTTATTGTCCTGCCTCTACTTCCTGCCTGGTTGCCCCGCTTATACTTCCATTGGCTACTGACCAATCAGTGTTTATTTAAAATACAATTGACAGGGTACAGACCATTGTCCCACAGCAGTCAGGTTTCCCATGGAGATCAACCCCTTCAACTTGATAAAGAAAACTATAAATGGACTTCCTTTTAGGTTTTCTTGTTCCCCACCTTCCAGTTTGAGTTGGTTTTATTTGCTTGCCTTTGCCAGTACCTAACCACTGCTTCACAGTGGTATCGTTCTTCCAATCAGTCGTGTCTGTAGTTAGTCTTAGTTTTATATTTTAATGGTTTCAGTTTTCACTATTGTCTGTTTAAAAGTTCTGATCTCTTTTTTGATTGACATTTTTTTCTTACCAGGAAATTTTTTTTAAATAAATGAGTGAGGTTAGAGAGATTGCTCTGTGGTTAAGAGCACTGGATGTTCTTTCAGAGGACCTAGGTTCAATTCCCAGCACCCACATGGTGGCTCACAACTGTCTGTAACTCTAGAGCCAGGAGACTCATTGCCCTTTTCTGATTTCTGTGGGCACCAAACATGCACATGGTACACAGACACACATGTAGGCAAAATACCCATAAAATAGACATTAAAAAACTATTAGCTACTGGGGCTCAAGAGATGGCACAGCAGCTAAGAGCACTTGCTGGGTCTGGGTGTGCTGGTACACATCTCTTATTCCAGCACTCAGGAGGCAGAGGCAGGTGTATCTCTGTGAGTTCACAGCTAGCCTAGTTTTCATAGAGAGTTACAGGTCATCCAGACCTGCATTGGGAGACCCTGTCATAAAAACAAAAGAGAAACTGGTGCACGATTAATAGAAACTCAGAGACTGAAATTGGGGTACAACCTGAAGACCTGAAAAGCAAAGTAGCCAGCTACTGGCTCTTACTCAACATCAGTCCGAAATGGCGATCCTGCCTCCAGGAATCACAGAATGAGACTGTGTCTGAGAACTGTCTGCTCCCATTTTATAATTCTCTCTAGTTCTGAATTAAAGGCGTGCATCACTGGGATTAAAGGCATGCATTGCCCGGTTTCTATGGCAACTAGTGTGGCTACTGGGATTAAAAGTGTGTTACCACTGCCTGGCTGTAAGACTGACCAGTGGGGCTGTTTTACTCTCTGGTCTTCAGGCAAGCTTTATTTATTAAAATACAAGCAAAATGCTACTACAAGAAACAAAACAAAAAAGCAAACACACGTGTTAAACTAGCTTACTGTGTTTTCAGAGGACCAGAGATTAGTTCCCAGCATCTACCTAGGGCATCTTAAAACTGCCTGTAATTCCAGCTCCAGGGGATTTGATATCCTATTCTGGCCTCCTCAGGCAATCACACACATACACACAAGCACACACAAACAATAAACAATAAATAATAAAAATACATCTCTTCTACAAAGAACAAATGAATGCTTATTTCTATAATTCCTGTTTGTGAAAAGCATGTTTGCTTGAATTATAAGTAGTTTGGGTTGGAGGGAGAGAGAAGAAATGGTAATAGGGACAATGGTGCATTCATGATGACCCTAAGATGCTTCATAGACTTCTCTCACACAAGCTTCTCTGGTGGAATGGTAGAATGAGCTGCATCTGCACCCATCTCTCATTTCAGCAAATATGCCCCCAAGCTTCTTGAGCCACAGAACGCGAAGGCCTGTAAGAAGTAACAGGTGCTTATAAACAGACTCCCTTCCCTTCGCTTTGGATGAAAGATGCATAAAAATTGATTGGCAGGGTGTGATATTTGTAGATCATGCTTTTTGTCCATCTAAGCTTCGTAGGTACTGATCACTGTTTTCTGACATTGGTAGTTTCTGTGGAAATAAAAAAAGACATCTAGGGTTTTCCACTTTGGGAACTTTTTCTTTCAGCTTGACTAGCAGAGCACCCTCCTTTGTACTTCAATGCTAACAATTTTACCAAGACGCCTATCCAGGTTAATGATACAATCTCCACTTTTGCCTTGCGGTGTGGCATGCTTTTCTCCTCTGTGGATTCAGTCATAGCTTGATTTTGACAGCATTTGTTCATGACAGACCCATGGATCAATTTCTGCTCTATTTGACTTCCCTTTAAGTCCTTGTTTTATGGAATCTGCTAATCTACTCAAGCAATAAGTATTATTAGGAGCCTGCTACCTGCCAACCACTGTGCCCTCCCCTCTAGGAGCTGAGAGTAGGAAAACTGAGAAATATGAATGAAGAAAACAAGCCTGGACAATGGGTAATGCCATGAGTGGGCCGTAGAGTTGAGAATGGCCTGTGTCGCATCACTAAACAGTTGTCATAGAAGGCCACACTAAATGTTAACATTTGAGAAGGACTCTGACTAAGACCTGGCCCCTAAACTCCAGGTGTCCATATGTAAGTCTATGTTTTTCCTTTTTGAGACAGTGTTTCTCTGTGTAGCCCTGGCTGTCCTGGAAGTCACTTTGTAGACCAGCGTGGCCTCAAACACACAGAGATGCTCCTGCGTCTGTCTCTCAAGTGCTGGGATTAAAGACACGGGCCACCACTACCCGGTCAAGTATGTATTTATTGTCTACAGCTGAATGTTTAACATAAATCTCAAATTTAACCTTCACAAAGTAGAACTTGGGAACGTTCCCAAATGTGGTCTGTTGCCATCTTCCCATCTGCATTCATGGCCTCAACCTCTGAATTGTTTGAACAAAGAAACCTTGAAATTATTCTAGGCTTCATTCTTGTTTGTTTATTTATAAAACAGTCTTTTCTCATTCACACACCAATCCCAGTTTCCACTCCCTCCCCTTCTCCCGCTTCCCCCTTCTCCTCACCCCACCCCTCATCCACTCCTCAAGAGAGGGTAAGGCTTCCCAAGGGGAGTCAACAACGTCTGTCTCATCACTTTGAGGCAGGACCAAGACACCCCCGCACCGTATCTAAGATGAGCAAGGTATCCATTCTTCCAAAGGTAATGGGTTTAAAAAACCCAGTTCAAGCACTAAGGATAAGTCCTGGTTCCACTGTCAGTGGCCCCACAGTCTGCCCCAGCTATACAACTGTCGCCCACATTAAGAGGACCTACTTTGGTCCTATGCTGGTTCCTTCTCTATTCGGCTGGAGTTGGTGAGCTCCCACTAGCTTAGGTCAGCTGTGTCCATGGGGTATCCCATCATGATCTTGACCCCTTTGCTTACATAATCCTTCCTCCCTCTCTTCGACTGGATTCTGGGAGATTAACCCAGTGCTTAGCTGTCGATCTCTGCATCTGCTTCCATCTGTTGCTGGATGAAGGCTCTGTGACAATATTTAAGACAGTCATCAATCTGATTACAGGACAAGGCCAGTTCAGGCACCCTCTCCACTATTGCTTAGGGTCTTAGCTGTGATCATCCTTGTGGATTCCTGGGAATTTCTCTAGTGCTAGGTTTCTCACTAGCTTCATAATTGCTCCCTCTATCAAGATATCTCTTTTCTTGCTCTCTGTCTCTGGCCTTCCCTCATCTCAGCCATTCAATTTCCTTATGTTCTCCTCCTCTTCCCCTTCTCCCCTCCCCTTCTTCTGTTCCTTCTACCCCCTCCCAATTTTCTCAGGAGATCTTGTCTAATTCCTCTTCCCAGGGGGATCCATGCATCTCTCTCCCTGGGTTCTCCTTGTTACCCAGCTTCTCTGGGGTTGTGAACTATAGGCTGTTATCCTTTGCTTTACAGCTGGTATCTACTTATGAGTGGATTCCAAGTTCATTTTTCTGTGTCTGGGTTACCTCACTCATGATGGTTTTTTTTCTAGTTTTATTCATTTGCCTGCAAATTTCAAGATGTCATTTTACTTTTTTAAAGACAGGATTTCACTGAGACCAGGCTGGCATTGGACTCACAGAGTTCTGCCTGCCTCTGCCTCCCAGTGCTGGGATTAAAAGTGTGTGCCACCACATTCAGCATTGGCACCGTTCTTTGCTTCACATCCATATCTAGTTGTCTTACTTTTGATGTACTGAACTGAATTTCACTATTTTACCTCGTGGCTACTCTTCTCACTATGACCTAAGTAACTGTCCTTTCTCTTTTGGATTACTGCCATCACCTCCTAACCGGTATCATTGTTTTTCTTCAACTTTTTTCACGAGCTTCCTGGGGATTTAGGGGTTGTAAACCAAACAAACTTGACAGTAAAACAATGCTTCATTTATAGAATTCTGGTAAGCTACTCTGGAATGTGGACACTCAATGCCCTGTGTTTTTTATGACCATGTGCACATTGCTTTTTAGGATATATTCTTAAAGACTAAAAAACTAATTATGTACATGTGCATGTATCTAAGCGTATGCCGTGTGTGTGCACCTAGGTGCTCATGGAGGCTCTAAGAGGGTGTGTGATCCTTAGAAGCTGAAGTTATAGGTATTGGGTGCCAGGAACTGAGGTCAAGTCCTCTGCAACTGCAGTGCCCACCCTTAACAAGTGAGTTCTTTCTCTAGCCCTTAATACACATTGCTTTTGAGAGTGGGTCTGTGGTGGTTAATCTTGATTGTCAGTTTGGCAGGATCTGGATTCGCCGAGGAGAACTTTGATTGAGGAAGGATGATCCACTCTGAAGATGGGTGACACAATCCAAATGGGCTGGGGTCCCAGACTGAATACATAGGAGAGAATGACTGCTTTGACCTGAGGAATTCTCCACTCTCAGGACTTTCTCTCAGTTTCCCTTAATAAAGTTTTATTTGCTGTGCTTAAGAGAGAGTGAGAAAACGAACGTATCTCTCCCTCTCTGCTTCACGACCTTGGATACAATGTGCCAAGCTGTTTCGTTCTTTTGCAACATTGCCTTTTCTGTATAGTGGACTATATCCTTTCAAATTTTTTTTTTTTTTTTTTTTTTTTTTTTTTTTTTTTTTTTTTTTTTTTTTTTTTTTTTTGGTTTTTCGAGACAGGGTTTCTCTGTGGTTTTGGAGCCTGTCCTGGAACTAGCTCTTGTAGACCAGGCTGGTCTCGAACTCACAGAGATCCACCTGCCTCTGCCTCCCGAGTGCTGGGATTAAAGGCGTGTGCCACCACCGCCCGGCTCCTTTCAAATTTGTAGGCAAAATAATTCCTTCTTTCTTCACCTAAATATTGAGCTGTGCCAAAGGTACCTGATATAGACACTTAGTATTTAGTTGCCCTTGCCTGGCCTCAAATTCATTTATATATTTCAGACTAATCTTGAACTCCAATTTTTCATGCCTAGATTTCCTGAGCGCTGGAATTTTAGTTGTGAACCACCATGTCTGGCTCCAACTTCACATTTTGTGAATGCAACACAGGATTTCACTGTGAAAACTCAGCTGGACTGAAACTCAGTATATAAACCTATTTTGTTTCTAGCTTATTTTTTCTTTATTTTATTTCTTGAGACAGGGTTTCTTTGTGTAGTCCTAGCTATCCTGGAACTCACTGTGTAGACCAGGCTGGCCTTGAATTCAGAGATCCACCTACCTCTGCCTTCCAAGTGCTGGGATTAAAGACACGTGTCACCACTGCCCAGCTTATTTTCTTTTTTCTAAAAACATTTTAGATTTATTTTAGTTTTGTATGTATATGACTATTTGGCCTGCATGTATGCATGCGGACCACATGCATCCCTGGTACCTGTTGATGCCCAAAGGGTGTGTTGGATCCCTTGGGACTTGAGTTAGAGATGGTTTTGAGCTGGTGCAGGGAATCAACCCCAGGTCCTCTGCAATAACATGTGCTGTCAACAGCTACACCATCTCTCCAGCTCCAACTTACAGTTTATTTTCAAAATATTTTCCTTACCTCATCAGATGAACAGAATGGACTCCCACTGCTATTTATATTGAAATTTTCATCACTGACCACCCGAGGCTGTGGCTGAAACCCAACTCTTCAACCATTTTCTCGCCTTTCTTGGAGTCCCAGAGGGGTCTTCATGAGACCTTTATCACTGTCTGCTGAAGAACAACTAAAATTCACAATAACTTCTTTGCCATGTATGAAAGTCTTGCAGAAAGTGGTGCAAGTTCCCACCCAGTGAGGTCTGATTTATGTTTTCTCTTTGTGGCTCTGACTGTCATATAAGGTTGTCTACTGCCTCTGGAGTCAGGAGTCGCCATGATTCGCCCACCAAACACAGACGCAGGTTAAGATCTCCCTGGTAAGCCACCAGATCGTGGTGCTACACAGAATATTAGAAATGGGTTAATCTAGATATGAGAGCTAGCCAGTAAGAGGCTGGAGCTAATGGGCCAAGCAGTGTTTAAAAGAATACAGTTTCCATGTAATTATTTCGGGGCATAAGCTAGCCATGCGGGCGGCCGGGTGCCGGGGACGCAGCCCCGCCGCTCTTATCACAACACCCTTGTGGCACCACCATGAGGAGACTATTCCCCATAAGACAAACACACAAACAAAACCCCTGCTATTCTTTGGTGTCTCCAAAATCAGAGAGCAAATGTGTGCACAGTTCTGGAGTCAAACACAGCACGGCTTGTGCTCATGTCCTCACAGACTCTCAAGAGTGATGTGATTAGCCATCAAAACCACAATACGGCATAGCCTCATTTCAGGTAACAAAATCAGTCGCCACAAAGTTGAAGAGGCAATGAAGAGAAAAGTCCTTGTACACGATTGCTAGGACTATAAATGAGCACATCACTATGGATAACAGGGTAGAGGTTCCCCAAGACTTAGAAATAAACATGGGTATGCAGGTGTTTCTTTGATACACTGATTCTATTCCTCTGGATATGTATGTAACCAAAAGTGCTGTAGCTGTTTATGGTAGCACTATTTTCAACAGTTGAAATATGGAATTGGCTTAGGTGTCGTTGGGTGACTTTTCCTGGGGAGGTGTGAACAAGTGTCTATTCACCCCAGATAGGCATTTACAGTAAACCAGAGGAATGATTCCACCAAAGGCAAGGTTGGTGAGTGGATGAGTTTATTGGGGTTACCCATTGGGAGGAAAATGAGTGATTGACTTTAATCAATATACACTGTATGTATGTATGTGCGTGTAAAAGATATAACCACGATTCTTATTAATATGTGCAATTAATACATTAACACATGTTAATAAATAATTTTAATAGAAAAATCCTTCAGCCAACTTCTATCATCATCTCTTTGGCTCAGAGGCTACCACATTTAGGCTTCTGCTTCTCTCATTCCAATGGGCTATTTCCTCATTCCATTATAAAACAGTCTCACAAGCATCTCAATGGACAAAACCAAAATAAACCTGACTAGTGGTACAGAATAAAAGCTTTATTACAGGAGACAGAATTGGGAGCTTTTGAGAGAGGCTCTTTCGGTTTGTAATATAATTGGCTACTCACCAGCTCAGGATCTAGAGTAGCTGAAGGATAAGGTCTGGTACTCAGTGTCATATTTCCACACATGCGTTCATCATACACAGATAAAATAAAATCAAATTTCACTTTATCCACCTCACCCCCACATCCTTCTTAGTCTGTCCCGACCACTATTCTACAGTCGGGCTGATTGCTTTCAACTTTCACATATGAGAGAGAACATGTGGTTTCTACCTTTTTGTGTTTAACTTTGTTCAGTTTCCATGATGCCTTCCTCGTCTATCCATTCTGCTGTAAATGCTGGATTTCATTCTTCTTTTTACAACTCTTTCTTTTGTTTTTTTTCAAAGTTAATGTAATTATATCATTTTCGCCTTTCCTTTCCTCCCTTCAAGCCCTCCCATATTCATCCTTGCTCCTTTTCAAAGGGTTTCATTTTTCTTTATGGGTGAGAAATAATCTACTCCCTATATAAAATTTGAATATTAAAAATGTCTGTACATAATTTTGTCATCTATTCACATACATATGTAGCTAGACAATGCATTGACATTGCTACTTTTATGTGATTCTGGGAATGGGATCTAGAACCTTGCAATGCTAGGTAAATATTCTCCTACTGAGTTACACCTCCAGTGTTTGAATACTTGAACTTTATTTTAAAAACTGGATCATGTTATATATGTGAATTATGTAGTCTTCATGGGCATACTGTTTTCACTCAATGTCATTATTGTGATTTTTCTGTTATTGTTTGAGAATATAGTTTGTTCATTTTCACTGCCAACTAATATGCCATAACTTGTCCACCCATCCTCTTGATGTTTGCCATTTAGCTTCTTACTTCTTCTCTTATGGTACCTAGAAGTGGAGTTGGCATATTATAGATTATAAAAACATAGACTTCCCACTATTGCACAAAACATCTTTGACTAAGTGTAAGAGACTCTCTTGTCTCATCTTCCCCATCACTCATCAGACTTCTTAGTTGTTGCTAATTGAATGGGTGTAAAATGGCACCTCACCGCAAATTTGATTTTGATTTTCATTTCCCTGATTGCTAAAGAGGTTGAGCATCTGCTCATATGGGAATTAGCCATATGCTTTTCCTCTTCTATGGGATGCCTGTTCATATCTTGTTTGCCTATTTTCCTGTTGAGTAGTTTATTTTTCTTTCATTGATTTGTAGTTCTTTATATATCAATCAAATTCATTGCCAAAGATCTTTCCCAACTTGTGGCTTGTCTTTTCACTTTTTCCCTTCTCCTTTCTTCTTTCCCTTTCTCCCTCTCCTTTTACTCCCTGTGTGTTTTTTTATAAAGGTAGGGCTGGGTCTCACGGTATAGTGTAGGCTGGTCTAGAGTTTACTGGGTATCCCAGGCTGGCCTCAATCTTGTGGTGATCCCTCTGCAACTAGTGCTAGGATTATAGGCGTGTATTAGCACCCATGGATTTTTATTTTTATAAAGTGACTTTTGATGAACCCAAGTTCTGCATTTTAATGAACTCTTTTCATTTATATTCAGTGCTTGTGTAAATTAGTTGTGAAACCTGCTGTTTCTTCCTTGCTACACTCCCAGATTCATCCTGCCCATGCTCTGATCGGAGTCACTAGAGGCTACTATCCCTCACATACATGTTGGCTGCTAATAATTTGGAAAGCAAGAGGAGGAAGAAGCCCTCTGTGTTTTTGGCTGTGTGTCCTCAGAGGTGGGTTTTGTCAGGATATTTTATCACAGCAACAGAAATGTAAGTAGGATAGAAATTGGTAACAAGGAAATGGTGTCATTGCTGTGATAAACCTGACCATGTGGTTTTTAAGCCCTGTGCTGTTTTGTAGGAGCATGCGATATGTCAGGTTGTAAAAGTTGTTGATGCTAGAAACAGAGCTTAATGGGACTCTTTCAATGTGATCTTAGAAGATAAGAATGCTGAGAAGAACATGGAAAACTGAGGCCAGGCTCATGGAGCTGTAGAAAAGAACAAAGACAGGAAGATGAACTTTCCATGTGTGCACTGATCAGCCCGAGGCTGAAGAAGCAGTGTGGTTGTCAAAGAGATCAGCACTACTGAAGTGAAACCTTCTGTGTTCTGTTCGGACAGTAGGGAAATGTTTCCTTGGAGTTAGCACACAGAAGCTGATACAGCTGTGGTTCAAGGGGATCAGGCTACATTTTAAGCCAGCAGCACAATTGGACAATGTAAGTGTTGTCGACAGGGTACTGACTTTGGAGGCATGAAAGATGCAAGATTGACAGGGTCATGGGCAGCACCTGAGGCCCAGCACCACCTAAGAGACAAACTTTGGACATATCTGTAAGGGCATTTCCAGACTGGTTTAACTGCGGTGGGAAAACTCACCCTAACTATGGATGGTACTATTCCATAGGGTGGAGCCATGGGCTGAATATCAAGAACAAATAGAGCTGAAAATCAGCTTTCATCTCTCTCTCTCTCTCTCTCTCTCTCTCTCTCTCTCTCTCTCTCTCTCTCTCTCTCTCTCTCTCCTTCCTGACTGTGGATATAATGTGAGCAGCTTCCTTAAGCTCCTTCTGCCATGATGGGCTGTATCCTCGAAGTATGAGCCAATGTAAACCTTTTTATCCCTTTCTTCTCAGTTCATTTTTATCATAGCAACAGGAAAACTAACAAGTACCCACATACAAAATGTATATAATATATATTATATACATTATGTAAGAATGTATGTATTTCAACATGGATTGTGCATATTATGTAATATCTGATATTTGTCTTTCTGCATCTGGCCTGTCTGCATCATTTTCCTTAGAATTTTCATCCCTTTTCTTGCCTATTGTCCACTTTTTACATCAGTGTTGTCAACCTATTAATAAAGATTGTTTCAAACTCCTGTCTGATGATTCTAACATCTTTGCTCTGTCGAAGCCTGGGTCTGATGCTTGCTTTGATTTTCAAAAAGGATCTTCCCTGTATAGTTTACTTTGATATATTTTGCTGTAAGCTGGGCTCAGTGTACAGGATGGGGGTGGAGAAAAACTACAGCAAATAGCTTTAGTGATGTTGGGTGAGGTGATGGGGACGGAATCAGTCTGTGACTATGCCATCAGGATCTCATTTGGGTATCCCTTGGGGCGCCTCATCTTTGTGGTCTCTGTCAAAATAATTCATTTGAGCCACACAGAGCACAGTGTAGAAGATGGGTAGGGTTTATTGCAGAGTAATATAAAACATTTTCAGGTGTGAGAGTAAGCAATGGCCAAAGAGACTATTTGGCCTCATTGATCTAAGTTTGGGTAGGTTTTATATGATTTTTAAAGTCTTGAGAACAGACAGCTTTTCTAGGGGGCTGTCACTTCCCTATATAGGTGATTGACAGGCTCATTTGGAGTGACTCTTATAGGAGGGGACTATCATTTGTAAAGCCTCTTGCTTGTAATCTCACTAAGTTAAGCATTTGTGGAGTCAGATTTTGTTATCAGTGACCTTTAGGTAGTTAATTAGTCCTGCGCTTCCAGTCGCTCATTTTATAGTCTGCTCATGATGAACATGTCCACACTTAAGGTCCTCTAACACTACGCTTCTGACTGGCCACCTGACAACTAGCACTTAGTCGTCTGCTAAGCCCGTGTTGTATCCTGTCACCACCCAAGGCACTTGCAGAATTTGCCTCCTTAAGTGGGGCAAGATAGCTAGAGCAGGCCGCAGATGTGTCTTTGCCTTCCTCCACTTGAAGGGCTGGAGCCAGCTGAGCTTAAGTGTTTTCCTCTCCGAGGAAGGGCAGGCTCCGCTAAAATCCTAGCAGCTGAGCCTCTGCTGAATTGGTTTTGCTATAGCGCTGACCTTGGCAGGAGCAGAATGCAGGGGCATGTTTGAAAATGGTTCCTTCCCCCTTTCTCTTCTATAAGGTTCAGTATGTCCGGCTTTATGTTGAGGTCTTTGATCCATTTGGACTTGAGTTTTGTGCGTGGTGATAGATATGGATCTATTTTCATTCTTCTTCATGTTGATATCCAGTTATGCCAGCACCACTTGTTAAATATGCTTTCTTTTTTCCATTTGATATTTTTTGCTTCTTTGTCAAAAATCAGGTGTTTGAAGGTGTGTGGATTAATATCCGGGTCTTCGATTCAGTTCCTTTGGTCTTTTGTTTGTTTGTATGCCAATGAGACCACTTCCCAAATATAACCCCACCAGCACAGACACTGAGAGAAACAATAAATGGGACCTCTTGAAACTGAAAAGCTTCTGTAAAGCAAAGGACACAGTCAGTAAGACAAAACAACAGCCTACAGAATGGGAAAAGATTTTCACCAACTCCACATCAGACAGAGGTATGATCTCCAATATACACAAAAAGCTCAAGAAATTGGTCATCAAAAGAACAAATAATCCAATAAAAAAGTTGAGTACAGACCTAAACTGAGCAGAGGAATTTCAAGTGGCACTTAAGGAAATGTTCAACATCCTTAGTCATCAGATAAATGCAAATCAAAACAACTCTGAGATTCCATCTTACATCTGAAAGAATGGCCAAGACCAAAACCACTGGAGAGGTTGTGGGGTAAAGGGAACACTTCTGCGTTGCTGGTGGAAATGCAAGGTGGTCCAGCCCCTTTGGATGTCAGTGTGGCAATTTCTCTGAAAATGATAAAACAACCTTCCTCAAGACCCAGTAATACCACTTTTGGGTATATATCCAAAGGATGCTCAATCGTGCCACAAGGACATGTGCTCAACTATGTTCAAAGCAGCATTGTTTGTCATAGCCAGAACCTGAAAACAACCTAATTGCTCCTCGATCGAAGAATGGATAAGAAAAATGTGGTACATTTACACAATGGAGTACTACACAGCAGAAAAAATAACGACATCTTGAAATTTGCAGGCAAATGGGTGGAGCTAGAAAACATCATATTGAGTGAGGTAACACAGACACAGAAAGACAATTATCATATGTACTCACTCATAGGTGTTTTTTAAACATAAATCAAAGAAAACCAGCCCACAAATCACAATCCCAGAGAGCCTAGATAACAATGAGGACCCTAAGAGAGACATACATAGATCTAATCTACATGGGAAGCAGAAAAAGACAAGATCTCCTGAGTCAATTGGGATCATGGGGACCCTGGGAGAAGGTTGAAGGGGAGGGGAGAGGTAGGGAGGGAAACAGAGAAAAATGTATATGGCTCAATAAAATCAATAAAAAAAGAAAATGGTTCCTTTCCCTTCATGCCTCCAGAAGCATGACAGTATCTTTCTCAATCCTTACTTGGTGAACTGCATAGAGTTTCTGGAGGTAAAAGTGACAAGTATAGGGGACCCTCCTGTGGCCCAGTGGCCAACCCTTGCCCTTCAGCAATTTGTCAGTTGCAGCTTAAGATTTCCTGGCCAGCACTGATTTCAGAGACATTAGAGAAGAGGACCCCATATTAGAAAGACAGACGAGTAGATACATAGAATTCCAGCATAAAGTCGCTGTACTTCAGAGTTCATGGCTCATTTTCATAATTGATTCCAGAATATTCTAATCATGTTTAAGCAGTCACTCCCCATTCTCCCTCTCTGCCTGTTACTGATTGGCACAAATCTTTTAGGTCTCTCTGGAATGTTCTATTACAGAAAATTCATTTAAAAATAGGATGATAATCTAGGTAGCTTTTTGTGACTGGCTTCTCTCACTTAAAACATTTTCAATGTTCATCCATGCTGTGGCATGCATCAGCATTTCATTCCTTTTCTGGCTCAGTAATATTCCATTGTATTTTGACCTCAATTTACTTTGCTATTCATTCACTGAAGTCCATTTTCACTACTTCCAGGTTTGGGGTATTATGGACAATGCTGTTATACACAGTTGTTATGCTTACTGTGTTTTAATTTCTCTTGGATTTTTGTCCATCATCTGCTGAATCTTGAACATTATTTCACTTTGCACATTAGTGCTGCTCTCCTCTGGCTTCTGTTTGCTTCTCTATGAATTTTCTGAGGAAGGATCTCATTCCCTTTATCTGAAGCAGTTCAAGCTCCCCCCTACACTCCATTTTCTTTATAAGGATCCAGCTATGTAGCCAGGCCCGTCTTGTACTCATGAGCTTCCTGCTTCAGCCTTCTTCTGAGTGCTGAAACTATAGGCCTGCACTGACAGGCTCATTTCTTAATCTTTGGTGAATGGACTGCCTTCCAGCCTGTCTTGGGGTTGTGGAATTTGTATTGTTAATGGCTGGCCAAACAGATTCCCATGATAAAATCATGAAACATACTGAACAACTAGGATCTGTACCGAACACCAGTAATCTCCAGCATTTCAACCTCATTGAACACAGGCTGAATATAGGGGTGGCTAATCAACCTGGAAAATTCTGCACACTATTTCCATGGACTTGAGCCAACTGCAAACTCAGATGAATGTATTATATCAACACATTCCATCTTCACTGGAGTCTTAACTCTTTTTTAAATGTGTGGTATACCCTTCCAGAGCACAATTCATGTCTGCCTTGGGCTGTGTTGGTCTCAGACTCTCATTATAGTTCCAGAGGCCATGAGAGGAGATGATTAGAGACCTCACCTTGTGAGTCTTCACCTGATGAGCAGGTACACAAAGGAGGGGCTGCCTCTTGAGAATTCTCAAAAGTTTCCCTCCACTTGTCACAAATCCAGTTCATCTTTGTCCATACTCTTACCTTAGCTTGAGACATCTATGGGGTTTTTCACTGGTACTGTAATTTTGCAAGCTTTACAGTCTGAGCTTGGGTTTGATCTTCAGTCACATTTGCCCAGTGCCTAAGGAGATAGACTCTCAAAGCATCTATGGAAGCTGTCCACTGCATGTTTATAGTTGACGTTGCTGCTACCACATTCTCCTCCCTAGTTGTATATTCTTGAAATTTAACTTTCTGAACATTTTGAATTTACATATATGGGGCATGCACACTATACAACATGTATATGATCTGTAATGATCAAATCTGTGTGATTAACCTGTTTGTCATTTTTTGAGTATGACTCTAAATGAGATGATTCATAATACATGTTTGCTCTGCCTACTGCATTCATTACATTTCTCATGTTGTGATAGTCCACCTGACAAAAGCAGTTCATGGTTTGATGGTGGAGTCCATCCATCACGGTGGCAGGGAAGTGAGGCACAGCTGACGACATTGTGTTGCAGTCACAGTGGTTATACCTATTGCCAATAATGGACAGGATCCCAGTAGTACAGAACATGGGACAGGAGGGAACTAGGATAATTTTTAAAGGTATAGTACAAAAATATAGGTCTTACTAATAGCTTTTTGTAACCATGTTTAGGCCCAAAGATATTAGTAGAGGGAGCAGTTCTCAGGATCAACTATAGAAACATTGCTTAAGGTGCTGAGAGGAGTCACAATCTTCAACCAAGAGTTCAGTTAGTTCAGGATGAGCTTTTGGGAATGGAGCCAGTAGAATAAACAGTGTGACCTGATAATTTGTCCTTTCTCTAGTCTCCTTTTTGGGCAGCTCATAGACTAAAGCAACTGGGAAATCAAGATCAAGTGAGCCAACCTGATGAAGTCCACTGCTTTCTGAGATAGTCAGCAGGTTGCAAAATGCTAAGGAGTAGATATGGGAGAGGATGGGCTGCAAGCCAAAGATGTCCACATTAGGTACTTTAGGAGTTAACATCTGAAAATGCTTAAATCTGTATTTTGAGTTTCCAAAACTGATCTGAGTCCATATAGTACTTAGCATCCTATTATCTTCCCTTGGAAGTGTATCAAGATTGTTCCATTGTTTCTGGCAGTTACTATTATTGAATACTTTTTGAAGGTGTGTTCATGCATATGTGAGGTGATTTCGGATTTGCTCCACTCATCACTTAGGGAGCTTTTTCTACATGGATACTCATTGTTCTTGATCTCTCTTTATTGACTCCCATCTTGATGTGGGAGTGATTTCTTTCTAATCTGTTGCTTTCATTAGTTAACTAATAAAGAAACTGCCTAGGCCCATTTGATAGGCCAACCCTTAGGTGGGTGGAGTAGACAGAACAGAATGCTGGAAGAAAGAAGTGGAGTCAGTGAGTCGCCATGATTCTCCCACTCCAGACAGATGCAGGTTAAGATCTTCCCTGGTAAGCCAGCTCGTGGTGCTACACAGAATATTAGAAATGAGTTAGATCAATATGTAAGAGCTAACTAATAAGAGGCTGGAACTAATGGGCCAGGCAGTATTTTAAAAGAATACAGTTTCCATGTAATTATTTTGGGTATAAAGCTAGCCGTGCGGGCGGCCGGGTGCCAGGGACGTAGCCCCGCCGCTCATTATTACACCATCTCATCTTTTTTGTGTTCAGCAATTCTACCCATTCTTTGCAGTGTTCTTATAGTTCATGAATTTGGTTTCAGTGATATTCAAACTGCTAGTCAGTATCTTGTGTGTGTGTGTATTTTGTCAATCATGTTTACTATTTTCAAATTATTTATTTTTTATGTATGTGTATGTGTGCACTTGTACACCTAAGTGTACACATGTGTGTGCAGGAGCTCACAGAGGTCTGAAGGAGTCCCTTTGACCTGGAGTTACAAGCCATTGTGAGCCATCATATGAGTGTTGGGAATAAAACCCAGGTCTTCCCTAAGAGCAGTAAGTGCTCTTACTTACTCAGTGAGCTGTCTCTTCAACTCAGGTTACTATTTCCTGAGAGATTGTTTGGATGCTCTATCTGAGAACAGATATTCATATACCAAAGAATGGTCCTCATCTATGAAGGAAGTTATTCTCTTCTAATGAACACACAGCTTTAGGAAGGACACACACCTAGCTAGCCTGGTGTGGGAGGTCCTTCTGTCTATGTGTTGGTTTTATTGGTTAATGAATAAAGAACTGTTTTGAGCCTGTGGCAGGAAAGAACAGAACTAGTTGGGGAAAGCTAGGCTGTGTGCTGGGAGAAAGAAGGGTGGAGTCAAGAGATGCCATGTAGCCCCACCAGTGACAAAGACTGGAACTTTATCCAGTAAGCCAAAGCCACATGGCAATACATAGATTACTAGAAATGGGTTAAATTCATATGTAAGAGTTATCCAATAAGAAGCTAGAGCTAATGGGCCAAACAGTGATTTAAATAATACAGTTTCTGTGTGATTGTTTTGGATCTGAGCTAGCGGGGATGCTGGGAACCAATAAGTGGGCCTTCCTCCAACAAATTGGTGCACCAATGTGGTGGGCTAAATCCATGTAAAACCTGAGAGGGCTTAAAAGGAATTCTAAACACTAAAAAACAAAGTTTAGGGGGCTGGAGAGATGGCTCAGAGGTTAAGAGCACTGATTGTTCTTCCAGAGCTCCTGAGTTCAATTCACAGCAACCACATGGTGGCTCACAACCATCTGTAATGAAATCTGGGTGCCTCTTCTGGCATGGAGGCATACATGCAGATAGAACACTGTAAACAAAATAAATAAATAAATCTAAAAAAACCTCCCAAACTTTAGCCTCATTTTTTTTTCTGAGTAGGCTTTGTTTAGGGTGGCATGCTGCAGCTCCTTTAAGAGAGGTCTTACTAATTCAGTGGCAGCAGCTGCATGGTTTTAAAGCAGCAGCTTCCTGGTCATGGGCTGTGCTGTTAGCATGAACTCTGACTCTTTTGGGAAACTGAGCATTTGGATGGGGTTTGTGAGCAGACTGCTATAGCTTGTTTAATGGCAATATGGACTGGCTGTGTGCCTGAGAATGGGGCTGTGTGCATGGCTTTGAGAGGTGTTAGTGGTTTCACCATGCTGGACTGTACGGGCAAGCAGAAAGTACCATAGATATCATAGTAATTGCACAGCTTAAGTTTTAAGAAGCACTTAGAATTTTAAAAAGTGCTACTGGACAGTAAAGAATTATAGATATGCAATAAAGACAAATCCAGATGAGTCATAGTATTGGATAAATGTATGTAGGCTTGGATGAGAGAAGAAAAAGAGTATAGAGAGTCATAAAATAAAGTTAATGCTTTAAAAAAGGGTAAAGGCTTTAAAAAGACGTACAGATAGTCATATATTAAAAGGAGTAAAGAAAAATAAGCCAAATAAAACGGAAAATTCACAGTTTGGATTATGCATATTATTGTGTTATCTTTGAATTTTTTTGACTGTAAATGAGCTAAGTATAGAGAAACATTTTATTGTATGGGCTGATAAGCCAAACAGGCATGTATATTATAAAGATATCATGACTTCCAAATTTGAATCTAAGGATATGTTACTTTAAAAAAAGATGTTCTTCTCTTGTTTCCACAGAGGATGATAACCTGTGGATTGCTTTCAGACTTGTGTGGTTTGATAGAACAAGACCCCTCGAAGGTTGCTGTAAACATCCCCAAAAATTATTACACCCAACAATCAGCAGGAAGAAGTATGTAGAAAACTACACCCATAGTCCCAAATATTGTCTATAAATGTTTGTTTACATTTAAAGAGGGATATGATATAGATATGAATAATTTACATTGATATGGATATTGGTTTATTGATACAAATTTAAAGTCAATTTTGTTATATGTGTATTTCTGATCTTGATTAAGGTATTGTATTCGTGCAGCTCATTTAAAAATTTAATATATAATTAAGAAGTATAGGTTAATCAATAATCATTTATAATATTTAAGCTTGTAGTCACATTAGTTAGATTTTCTAGATGGAAGGAGATGTATTTCAGATGGATAGGCATTTTTCAAACCTTTCAAAGACTACAGAATATGGCATTTAAAATGTTTTAATAACTTAGGACTTTTTATGACAATGAGACACATCTGCTCCTGGCAGCACCAATTACTTCAAGAGGAAGATGGGCATTGAGAAGGCTCCTTATGGAGTTGGCTAGCCATTTGTGCAAGCAACTGCTTTTGTCTGGACTGCTTGATGAAATGGACATGCAGGACCCACAGAGAAATGAAGGTGAGATCATCCTTCAGGGTTCCTGCTTCACGAAAGAGTCTGCCAGACATTCTGCAGGATACAGAAGAAAGTGACTGGAAAACTGCCAATATAGGTGGAACTGTCTATGAAATTTCCTGCTTCATGGAAAAGTCTGCTGGACACTATGGGTCTGTAGACCGAAGATAAATGTCCCAATGGTACAGAAGACCTTTGGGTGACTGTCTAGGCAATGAGATGTCTCTGTCAATTATAGAGTTTTGGAAGTTGCTTACAATGCACTTCCTGTTTACTTAGGTAATATTATATCCTTCTTGAGTCTTTGATGGAGTTGAAGAATAGATAGATAGTGATATTCATAGTTTTCCTTAGTTATGATAAAAAATAAAGCAAATAGAAATATTGTAACTGTAATTCTTGTTTGATAACTGCTTTATATAATTGTACTATGTTAAAGTCTTCCTTTTGTTTAAACAGAAAAAGGGGAAATGGTGTGAGAGGTCCTTCTGTCTTGGTTGCTTTTATCGGTTAATGAATAAAGAACTGCTTTGAGCCTATGGCAGGGAAGAACAGAACTAGGCGGGGAAAGCTAGGCTGGGAGAAAGAAGGGCAGAATCAAGAGATGCCATATAGCCCCACTAGTGACAGACACTGGAACTTTTTCTGGTAAACCACAGCCACATAGCAATACACAGATTACCAGAAATGGATTAAATTAATATGTAAGAGTTAGTCAATAGGAAGCTAGAGCTAATAGGCCAAACAGTGATTTAAATAATTCAGTTTCTGTGTGATTACTTTGGGTCTAAGCTGCCAGGAACCAACAAGTGGGCCTTCCTCCAACACTAGCCAGACCAGCTTAAACAACTGTGAAGATTAGTGGGATGATAGCTCTTATATCCATGTTTAATTTTCTAATGCTTTCTTATTCTATTTTCGTTTTGTTTGTTTGTTGTTGAAACAGAACTTCATTCTGTTAAGCACAGACTGGCTTAAAACTTAGTTTATAGCCTGGGCAGCTTCAAATTCATGGTGATCCTCCTGTCTCAGCTTCCCCAGTGCTGGGATTAGAGCCATGAACCATCATGCCTGCTTAATATTTTCATTTTTCATAGTGGTCACAGGAGAGCATTTGCATATTTTTTCAAATCTCTCAGAGCACACCTATTAGTCTACTGGTTTTTCTTACTATATACTCTATCTGGTAATTTATTGGTGGTACATTGTGTGTAATTAAACCCTTCTCTTGTCCCTGCTTAGGTGGCAAAGCCCCAACAATCATTATTATAAGCAAGGTTTAATAGAAACTGTTTGTGATTAACTATCCATTTTTTCTACATTCCCCAGTGGTATCTGGGAAATGACTTAGGTAAAGAATTTTCAAAAATATTTATTTATTTTCATTTATATATATGAATGTTTTTCCCGCATGTATGTACCTGCACTACATGTGTGCCTGGTGCCCACAAAGGCTAGAACAGGGCATCAGATTCCTGAAAACTGGAGTTACAGATTGTTGTGAGCCACAATGCGTTACTAATGCATTACCAGGAGCTAAACTCAGGTTCTCTACAAGAGCAGCAAATGCTCTTAGCTGCTGAGCCATCTTCTGACTTCTTTCTTGTCTTTTCTGAAGTGCTTTTTATAACTTGCTTCTCTAAGCCAAGGGAGATGACTCAGATCAGTTGGAATCATGTTTATTGCTCTGTGCCCTAGGGCCTAGGAACTTAGTATTAGCTCCTGGAAACATCTTGTGCTTTAGTACATTTACTAGAGAAGTTTTCTTTTCTCTCTTTCTCTTCTTAAAAAGTGTTCTTATATTATCTTATTTATTTTGAGTCTGTGGTGATGGTGTGCAGAGGCCAGAGAACAACTTTCAGGAGTTGGTCCTTTCCTTACACCGTGTGGCTCCTGGGGATGGAACTCAAGTCATCAAGCTTGGTAACAAGTGCCTTTACCTGCTGAACCATGTTGTCAGGTATTAGGACTTTTTTGTTCATTTCAGTGGTATGAGATTTCTATTCAATACACTTATACTAGCATATCTTCTAAAAGTCAGTTGGGTTCATAAAAAAAGAATAAATAAACAGAAAAAGATAGACAACACAGTAAAACACCAACAATGAAAAGTCTAATGGAAATAATAATTAATAAAACCAAGCCAGAGAATTAGTCAAGTGAGACACAGTTGAAAAATTAATTGGTTGGGCTGAGGATTTGTGGCTGTGCACTCTAAAAGTGGAAGCAAGAGCATCAGAAGTTCAAGGTCACCCTAGAGAGTTTAAGGCCACCCTGGGATACACAAGACTCTGTCTCAAACAATCAAAAATCAAGTCTCTTGCCAACCCTAAGATGGCTCCCTTAGATAGGATATATACTTCGCTGCTCCCGTATCCATCCTTCCTATATCCCAACCATCCCAATCCTCCGAGCTCCTCCCATCCTCCCCTTCTCATATTTCTCATCCCATTTCCCCTTTGCCCCATGCCACCTCACCCGCAAGTTCCCAGTTTTTGCCCTGGAATCTTGTCTACTTCCCCCTCTCCATGCGGATGACTATATGATTTTCTTTGGGTTCACTTTCTTATTTAGCTTCTATAGGATCACACATTATATGCTTAATGTCTTTTATTTTATGGCTAGAAACCGATTATGAGTGAGTACATCCCATGTTCCTCTTTTTGAGTCTGGGATACCTCACTCAGGATAGTGTTTTCTATTTCCATCCATTTGCACGCAAAATTCGAGAAGTCATTGTTTTTTACTGCTGAGTAGTACTCTAATATGTATATATTCCACATGTTCATGTACTTAAATGAAGTAAACTAATGTCTCAAGCATCTCACAAACGAGTATAACAGCCTTCAACATCTCCCTGCTTCTGTTCTGTCCATCCTACAACCCCCTTTTTACTCAGAAGCCTTGGTTCTTTTTAATATCTGGATTAGATTACAACTCCCCCACTTAAAACTCTCTAGAGGGTTCCCAGTGATACATCTTGCCATTCCTCAAGGATGTCAAGCACACCCTGACTTTTACATGTATGTTCTATATTTATTGCTTCCTGTTGCTTCTCTCTACGACTAGAGTGTGAGTTTTCTGAGGCCAGGGACTAATCCTGTCTTGTTCACTGTTGTATTCCCAGAGCCTACACCATATAGGTGGCAATTTTTAATGAGAATGGCAACCATAACCTCATATGGTTAAATACGTGGCAGTTGATGACTGTTTCAATCAGATTAGGCGGCATGGCCTTGCTGGAGGAAGTATGTCACTGGCCGAAGGTTTTTAAGCTAGCAAAGAAAAGAGCTGTGCCATTTTTGAGTTCCCTCTCTGCCTCCTGGTTGTGGATCAAAATGTGGATTTCAGTTGTTTCTACTACCATGCTTTTGTTCCACCATTATGGACTCTTAATTTGTGGAACAGTAAATCCCAATAAAATGCTCTTTTATAAATTTCATTTGCCATGGTGTCTCTTCACAACAATAGAAAAGAAACTAAGATGATATATTACATGCCTCATAAATAGTTTACAACAGGATACATGAATGCAAGATCAATGCAACATTAGTAAGGCAGGAGCTAGCTCCCTGTAGGCAGTAAAAGGAAGGTAAAGGACTCATGGTGATAACTACAAGTTGCTCACATAGGTTACAATGAGAATGGACACTGGAGGTAAAATTAAAACTAAAACAGCTGAGTCTGAAGCAGTGAGGAAGATAAGAGGGCTTTTAGATGAGTATGAGACAACCAAGTTAAATAGATATAAGGAAGGTGGAACGAGACTCTGGGTCAGTGTTGGGAGACCAGCTGTACTCTGAAGCACCTGAAGAACATACACAGGGAACATTTACACATCTCTTCCACTAGTACAGTTAATTGTAACTAAACTGTAAGTAAACAAAGCTTCTAGAATCCTGCGAACACTTATAGAATGAAGCCTGTCTTAGTTACTCTTCTATTGCTGTGTCAAAGCACCATGACAAAGGTCACTTATAAAAGAAATTATTAGGTTGGGCTTATGGTTTCAGATAGCTAGAAGTCATGATGGTGAAGGTCAATACTGGACTCAAAGATGGAATGAAAGTGGCTTCAACTACTTCTCACTGCAGAACATGAACAGTTGCATGAATGTAGCATGATTTCTAATTGGTCTTATTAATAAAAACATGGAATCAGATATTAGGAGGTGAAAGCTGAAAGACCAGAGACACAGAGCAGCCAGCCACTAGTTTACCACTACAAAATTTTCAGACCAAAAAGAGGCCAACCTCGTATCTCTTTCCACCTCATTTCCTCTCTCTGCTCAGCCACTGTAGTTAGAGATTGCTCGTTCGTTCATTTCCTAGCTGCCCGGAAACTATATTAATTCCAACACTGCTTGACCGATGACTCTAGTGTATTCTTAGCTATCTCTTACATCTTAAATTAACCCATTTCTATTAATCTGTGTATTGCCACAAGGCTGTGGCTTACCAGGTATAGTTCTATTCTGGTGTCTTTCTCCTTCAGCAGCAACATGGCATCTCTTTGACTCCACCTACTCTCTATATCTCTGTTTCGATTTCCCACCTGGTTTTACTCTGCTAAGCCATTGGTCGAAACAGCTTTATTCATTAACTAATAAAAGCAACACATATACAGAAAGACATCCCGCATAATCTCCCCCTCTTTGTCTAAATAAAAAGTAAGGTTTTAACGTTAATGTAGTAAAATTACATATAACAAAAGAGTTATCAAACAAGAATTACGGTTACAATATTTCTTTGTGACCCTAAAGTTTCATATCTAATTTATCTTTTATCGTAACAAAGGAAAAATATAACTATCTGTCTTCAACTCTTCAAAGACCTGAGAAGTATATAATATTATCTAAGTAAAAAGGAAGTGCATTTGTAAGCAATTTTCAAAACTTTAGAATTGACAGAGGCATCTTGCTACATGGACAGTTGCCCAAAGTTCTTCTGTAAATATGGGGCATCCATTTTCAGCTTAACAGCCCATAGTATCTAGCAGACTTTTTTATGAAGCAGGACAATTGAAGATCTATTCTGCCTTGTACTGGCAAAGTTCATCAGTTGCTTTCTTCTGTGTCCTGTAGAATGTCTGGCTGTTTATTCTATGAAGCAGGAACCCTGAAGGACCATCCCATCTTTTGGAAAGTTCAGCAGTCACTTTTCTGTGGGTCTTGCATGTTCAGTACACACAGCATCCCATCAAGCAGTTCAGGCAAGAGCAGTTTCTTGCCCAAATGGCTAGTCTTGTTACATTGAAGTCAAATTTCATAACGAGTTTCTTCAATGCCCATCAACCTCTCTGAAGCAATTGGTCCTGCCAGAAGCAGACACGTCTCACTGTTGAGAAAAGTCTAAGTTCTTAAAACATTTTAAATGTCATATTCTGTAGGTCTGTGAAGTGTTGAAGATTATCTAACTGAAGCATATCTGTGTATATCCAGAAAACCTAACAAGACAAATTTGACTTATTATAAACTACTATTAATCTGTAATTTTTAAATTATACATTACATTTTTAAATAAACTGCATAAACACAATACTTTAAATAAGAGCAGAAATGCACATACACAGTGTAGCAAAATCAACCTTAAACTGGTATCAATAGACCAAGAGCCAATGAAAAGTGTTCCTCTCTATATCATATCTCCCTTATTTTTTTAAGAAATTGGCTGTGACCATTAATCACTTATAATCAACCATTTGAAAATGAAAATAAACATTTATAAACAATCGTTTTGGAAATTTGGGTGTAGTTTTCTCCAAACTGCTTCCTGCTGTTTGTTGGGAGAAGTATTTGTAGAGTTCACAGAGACCTTCTGGGGTGGGGGCAGTCTTGTTTCCATCAAACTGAATTAGCCTGGAAGGAATCCACAGGTTCTCATCTTCTGTGGAAACTAAAGCGGAACATCTTTTCCAAAGCAACATATCCTTAGACTCAAATTTTGACGTCAAGATATGTTTGTTCAATTTAGCAGCCCGCAGAAACAAATGTCCTTCTGCAGTCAAAAAAATTTAAAGAAAACACAATAATATGCATAATCCAGACTCTCTGTGTGTTTTTCATTTTTACATGGCTTGTTTTTATTTACTCCTTTAATCTATGACTCAATCTATAGTCTTTTTATATTACTTTTATCAATTTTTTTCTTTGGTTTTTCGAGACAAGGTTTCTCAGTAGCTTTGCAGCCTGTCCTGGAACTAGTCCTTGTAGATCAGGCTGGCCTCAAACTCACAGAGATCTGCCTGCCTCTGCCTCCAGAGTGCTGGGATTAAAGGCGTATGCCATCCCTTACTGTCTCTTTAAAGAGTTCTTTTTATAACCATCTATACTCTTTTTCCTCTCTCTTCCAAGTCTATGTACATTTTTAAACATACTGTGTCTCGTTTAGAGGTCTTTATATCTGAATCTGGTCTATTGTGTATCTGAAACCCTTTTCTGACAAGGAACATTTTAAAATGGTAAGCAGTGTGGTTGTTGCAGCCACGAATACTGGTTCCACCTCTCTTGGTTCTTCAATATGGCATAGGTAGATTTACCGCCACCTCTAGGACTGCTGGGTAGGAGCCATGTACTCAACATCTCAATGCTGGGAAGCACCATGCAGCACACAAACCCTTTAGGTCTGAGTAAAAGCTAAATCTGCCATGCAGCCATGCTGTGTTGCCACAAATGTCTCATTGTCTGGTGACAGGAATCAGTCATGCTTTCCTGCCTGTGCACACCTAGCTGAGCCTATCCAGCTGCTTTCCCAGGCATGCTCTCAGCTACTTTCCACATCAAGTCACATCACTTCCTGTCTGTTTGTGCAGATCTCCAGACCTCTATGGTTAACTAGTAGCTAACGCCACCCTCTGATCTTCAGGCAAGCTTTATTTGTTAGAGTACAAACAAGGTATCACGACAAAAGATTATTTCCCTGGTTGGACTAGAATAGTGTATGGATCCTCCATTGACTTGCTCTATGACAGTCCAAAGAAGTAGCCAATCTCAAGAGAAATTGTCTCAACTTTTGTGCTCTTTCTACCATTACTTCATTGACTCTTAGTCAAAAGAAATTCAATGACTCTTTTCTTCTTTTGGAAACTCCTCCCATTCTAAGGGCTTTGTCTCGCTTTTATTTAAATTTTCACTTTTGTGTAATAATTCTTAATAGAGCCTGTGTGCACTTTTCATACCGTCATTAGTCTCTGGTGTGAGACAATGAACTTAGAACCATTGTTCCAGGCTCCTATTTGATGGCTCTGAGTGCCTTACATTTTAAGTCCTTGTGTCATTCACAACTGGACTGTGATAGGTAGTGTGACCTTAAAATACAATAAAAGAAAAACAAACCACATCATTGGAAAAGTGACTTTGCAATGAACCACATCAATTTCAGTATGTGCCAAGGAGGTATTTGATAATCTACCTGTCTGTCTATCTATCTGTCTGTCTATCTATCTATCTATCTATCTATCTATCTATCTATCTATCTATCTATCTCTCTATCCATCTGGATGTTTTGTCTGCTTGTGTATCTGTGCACCACATGTGTGCCTGGTGTCTACAGAAGATAAAAGAGGGTGTTGTATCCTCTGAAACTAGACTTACAGATGGTTATGAGCCAGTCTGAGGGTTCTGAAAGTTGAATTCAGGTCCAATGCAAGGATAGCCAGTGCTCTTAACTGCTGGACTATCTTGCTAGCCCTCTTTTATTGGAATTTACTGAGTTCTAGATAGTGTGCTATGTTCTTCCCGAATATCACTCAATTTTCGTGTCTATCTTATGAGAGCAGCAGTACCACATGAGCAAAGTTAAGATCCTTTCCAAAGCCATTCAGCAAGTACAGGGGGCAGACAGACTGGCAGAAGACATGTGTCTATCCTGACAGAGCTCCAAAATAAGAATCGTGAACTCCAACTGGCTCATAGACAGTGAGCCTAGTTCATTCTCAGAGATGAGCAGAGCTATGCAAATGGAAGCAACAATGCCTATGGAAATGACACGCATTTGGAAAATGGTGCAATAATCACCATGGTCATTGTCTTTTGGTTCAGGGGAGAGTCAGTCTTTCTGAAAAGTAAATGTCAGCTCATAGCTTAAGCCATGTGACTGTTGATTTCCTTTTGCCGAGCAATTCTGGGTCTATTAATTTATCCTCAAACAGTTAGTCACAAGGATGTTCACTGAAACAAGCCTCACAAAATAACTTTTACCATATGAATGCATTGTACATTTATTCATCTCTACCTACTTTTGGGTACTATTTGAAATTGAACTAGCCTGTGTATTCTATGTAAGTACTCTACTAGAGACTTATAGCCCCAGAAATCTATCTATTATGTATTGAGACTACCTGGAGAACAGTATGCCAAAATATTCACAATGAATATTTTCTCTGGATAAAAAGATTACATGTAATGCTTTTTGTTCCTTTTAAATACTTTGGTCTATTTTCTGGACCTTTATCATAATCATAATCATACATTATCATTTAAGTAGAAAACAAAATAAAATTATTTTCCTTTTCTCATGCCTAACGTTTCATTCAACAAGTTAGACCCAGTACTGGGAATTCCGATAAAGCAGTGAATGGCCAAGCCCCCACCCAAGCCCCTGCTCTCAAAATATCTTTTCTATTTCCCCACACTTGGCTGTTTCTGGCGCTTGTTGTTTCTTTGTGTGGATCAAAGCTCTCTCCAGGGCCATTTTTCTTCTACCCAAGCAGCCACCTGCAGTGCTTCTTACAGTAAAGTTGTGGGTGGCATGTTGTTTCAGGCTTTTATTTTATCTCAGCATACCTTTATTCTACCTTTGTGTTGGAAGGATGTTATCCCCAGGTACAGACTGCTAAACTGGCCATTTCTTTCAGCAACTTAAAAACCTGTTTCCATTCTCTTTTGGTTTAATCATTGTTCCTATTTATGTAGTATGTTGCTTTCTCTATTGGCTTAAGAAGTTTTTAATTTGTCACTGACTGTCAGCCTTCTGATTACATGCCTTGAGGTTTACACAGGAGCAGTCAAGAGCAGTTGGTACTCTAGGTATTGAGCAAAATAGTGAATTGCCCCTGCTGTAATCCCTGCACCCAAGTACTCAGACTTCATTCAGAGTCGTCACTATGACTTCATTCAAAGTCCTCAGAAAAGTTGGGGGCCACATGATGAACTTGGATGAACTTATAAAACCATTATAAAGTAATTAGAGATATGCTTATTACTAGTCCCATTTTGCGTCTCCGTAAGTGGAGGCCTAGTGAAGCAATCTATACAGGATCTCCTAAGACATTAACAGGACAGTCAAGACTCCAGCACAGCTCTTTTGACCCTGTTATCCTGACTTTCACGAGGCCCTGCGGCTGTGTAGCTATTTCCTCTTAATTAAAGCATTGCTCCCCTCTGGAAAGAGCAGGAAGCTAATGAAACTTGCCCAGTTCAGGAAGCTCAGAAAGTCACAAGACTCCTGGGGCTCTTTTCTAAGGTTGTACAAACAGAAAATGATTGCAGAGGAAGAGGAAGGGCTCAGTATGGAGTTGCCTGCTACAAGTTGTGCAAGAAGCTGTGTGGATCCAGTTTTCCTCAGTCATTGTCGCTTATGCTGAGGTGGGCCTTTTGGTGATGCATTGCCTTTGAATCATCCATGCTCCTGTAAGGAACCCCTCATCTATGCTCCTGAAAATAAACCCAATAAACTTGTTTCAGCAAGATACGCTGGGGTGGAATTCTTTCTTTGTTCTTTTGTTGCTGCCTGATTGGATGAGTAGACAGTTGTTTACATCCCCTGAGAAAACATCGTGTAACCCTTGTTGTATCCTTGGACTTTCAGGTCAACTTCGGTTAAAATTAACTTTCCTAAGAAGTATGCAAATATTTGCACCTTTAAAGTCAGATTATTTTGGAAGTGATTCAATGAATACTGAGTGAATATGTGTGAGGCTTATTGTAGATATAAGTTTATTTTAAAATTTTTATTTTTTATGTTTCCTAGATGTTTCACCTGCATATTTGTATTGCACCACATGCATACCTGGTGCTCGGAGATGTCAGAATAGGATTATGGGTCCCCTGGAACTGAAGTTAAGAATGTGAACCACCATGCAGATGCTGAGAACTGAACCCAGGTCCTCTGTAAAAACAGCCAGTGCTCTCAACCACTGGAGCCATCTCTCCAGCCTCTAAGTACCAGTTTATGATCCAGCTAAATACTACTGTACCCCCAGTTATTTTGACTCATTATACAGTGTCAGTTGATTGTGCTCATAACTAAAACATTGTTTACTTCATGTTTGCAACAGGCTCTTGGTTAAAGGCATAAGTGGAAGGAACCTTATCTAGTCAACCACAAGTAAATGAGATAAAGAAAAAGGTAATTATTTTGCAAATTCACTTCTAGACGGCTTATATCAGATATGCAAATTATATTCACCTCAGTATGTTACTACAAAACACATCAAAAAGTTTCTATCACCTCTTCCTATAGCAGTGCTAAGAAAAGAACTGGCAAAGACAAGATGATTTATTTGGTCTTTTATTTATTTTGAATAAAAATAAACAACCAAGTTTTGAAGGAGAGTACTTAAAAATAACATCCCCAAATTTTCTGTTTTCACTAATTGCTGAGCCACAAGCTCCACAAGTTAGAAGAATAACCGTATAACTTGATGTTTTATCTTGACACTGACACAGAGTATGTGTTTATGAAGCACAGTGTGGTACTTTGCTTCACGTAGGTACACTGGGTAGTGATGGGGATAATTACCTGTTGTAATAAGAGCGGCGGGGCTGCGTCCCCAGCACCCAGCCACCCACATGGCTAGCTTATGCCCCGAAATAATTACACGGAAACTGTATTCTTTTAAACACTGCTTGGCCCATTAGTTCCAGCCTCTAATTGGCTAGCTCTTACATACTGATCTAACCAATTTCTGATATTCTGTGTAGCCCCATGAGGTGGCTTACCAGGGAGATCTTAGCCTGCGTCTGTCTGGAGTGGGAGAATCATGGCGACTCCTGACTCGGCTTCTTTCTCCCAGCATTCTGTTCTGTTTGCTCCGCCTATCTATCTTTTTGTTCTATCAGAGGCCAAGCAATTTCTTTATTACTTAACCAATAAAAGCAACAGATAGAAAGATGACCCACCTCCATCAATTACCATAGCCGTCACCTTTAACTTCACTCATTTCTTTACAGTGATTGGATTTTTCACATCACATGAAAATAAATTTTCTTAGAGCAGTCATTTAACATTGAGTCATTTAACATTAACTTGCATTCTCTTTGGCTCCTTGTTTTCTTGATTATTAACATCTTATATCATTGTAGCATATTTGGTAGAGTTTATGAGCCAATATTAATACATTAGTAAAAACTAAAGTTTTAATACAAGAATTAAATTACATACGTCAGGTCACTGTGAAAGTTTGGACCTGTATGTCTCCCAAAGGTTCACATCTTAAAAGCTACGTCCTCAGGATGGCAATATTAAAATCTCAGGCTCCATGGGAAATCCCCAGATCAACGGGAATGTGTCTTGAGCATTGTGGAGCACTAGTTTTTATTGGTTTATTTGGTTTGTTTGCTCGACTTTTTGTTGTTGTTTCCTTTTGCTTTCCACCCCTGAGGTTAGCAGCTTTATTTTACCACAGGCTAAGTGGTCAGAGATTGAAAACTCAGAAACTGAGTCAAAATGAACCTTCCCTTTTTCTGTCTTAGGTTCTAGTCCTCAGAATCTGGTGGATTAATATGGTCATGAAAGTAATTTCTGCTGCATTATTATGAGGTGTCAACCTAATCATATATTAGCTGTGTCAGTTAAAATGTCGATATGTGCCGTGTTTCATAAATAATATAAATTGCCATTTTATAATAACAAAAACTAAATTTCTATATGTACTTATTAGGAAAGTTGTTAAAGAGTATAAATATTGCAGTTTTATGAATTTGATAGCCATGTATAAATCTAAATAAAATACTTTGGATTAAAATAATCTCTTTATCATATATCATGCAAAAATATCAAGTGATTTTTAAAATTTTTAACGGAGATTGAGAGGTTATATACTATTATATTATTATCCTTAGAAAAGACTGAGATGTGTCAGCCTAGACATTTCTCTGAGTTCTTCCTACTTCTTCATCCCCAGGTCCATGTCCCATGTCACAGCGCAGGCAGAGAAAACAGTCGGGAGGAAGCAGTGTTGTTACAACAGTCTTCATCTTGTGCATGCACATTTGAACAGCAGTGTCTGTGTTGGGTGTGTGCATTTAGAGTGATTGCATATCTGTGTGTCTAAGTAAGTGAATGTGTGTGTAGAGGATTGTATGTAAATGTGTGTACCTGGGACTGTGGGAGTGGAAATGAGTAGATGTGAGACCATGTTCATGAATAAATATGTGCCTGTGTGTTTGTGCGTGTGTGGATGTGAAAAAGCCCATGTTTGAGGAAGAGACCCTGGGTTCATATGACTGTGGAAGAAAAGTCTAAAGTACAAGTGCCTGTTAAATGCAAGGAGATAGATCTTGTGCGTGGAGCTAAGAAGAGCCCTGTCATCGCTTTTAGCTGCTCATTTGGCGGTTAGTCATGTAGCAGAATGAGGTTATGTCTGACTGGGTAGAAGCGGATGCCTGCACATATGCATGCTGGTGTGTGTGTGTGTGTATGTGTGTGTGTGTCTGTGCATGCATGTGTATGCGTGTGCGTGTGCGCGTGCACGCGCGCGCGTTCCTGTATGCCCCCGTCCATGTACGGATGACAGACTTCTGGACCAAGCTGCCAGCCCAAGTGCTGCTCACTGGATGCCCTTGAGTATGAGGGCTGCTGTAGGAGGCAGGCGTGAAATCCCCACCCCCACAGCACAGTGGAAATCTCCCCAGCTCCTCAGCAGGCCCTCCCTTCCTCTCTCCCCCCCCCATTCCCTCCCTTCCTTGCACATCCTCCCCAGGACACACACCAAAGTGGGCTCGAGCCTCTGTCTTTAATAAGCTTAGAAGCCAGTAAATCATGGTAATGAGAAAAACAAGAAGCCCATCTGTTCCCGATGAAGCCGTGCACGCGGGCTGATCAATTGCTCTAGGAACTGTCCTTTGCACATTATTCAGGATGAAGTTGTCCTGCTAGAGTGCGCTTTCCCATACATAATCAGAGGACACAGACTTCTCTAGCTGGCGCTTTGCTGTTCTCCGCACAAGCAAAAAGGAGAGGCAGACAAAGAGACCAGTGAAGACCAGAGGTGCCAGAGGCTGCCCGGGGAGAAGCAAAGGGGAAGCTGAGGAAGCTGAGGAAGGGCAGCCTGGGGAGCTGGCTGACACATGTCTATGAGATCACTCTGAAGATACTGATTCAAGGCTTTGCTGTCCAGAGCGATCCTGTCTGTCCCCTTTGGATCTAGGGATGCTAATAGAGAAAGTTGTTGCCGGGTCAGGTTGCACGCAGGTGTTTCTGGTGGAGCAACAGCATGGTTCCCGTTGCAGGCATCCTTAGGAATGCGGGAGCGTGCTTCCAAAGTGCTTCTCCTTTCAAGTTCTTTAAGCCTCAGAGCCCATACACTGAACAAGCAAGTTTAACAGGGATAGTGAGTTTTCAGGAGCACCTTTTGACTAGAAGCCACACTTTGGAATCCTGAATTTTTGTCTCCCCCTCAACATTATCCCCACCTTTGATTTTGCATTTATTTACCGTAAGAATTTGAATCCCTTTGTGATTAAAAACATTCATGAGCCTTGTTGGGAACCTTTGGAAGTCTATTCCTCCCAAGCAGCTCCGATTCTCCCCAGACTTGCCCAGCATTGCCTCAGTATGGATAACCCAGCCTGGCTCTCAGGTGCTGCTCAAACATCACAGCTGCTTGGTGATGCTCTCATTCAGTTAACACTGATGTAGATGGGAGATCTTCCAAAACAAAGATTGCTGCCATGCTGAGGTTAGGATAGCAAGGAGAGACAGACACATAGCAGCCGGCATAAATAAGGAAGCAATATATATGCTAGCAGATGCCATAAAGGAAAAAGAGTGGGTTTGAGAGAGGAGTCGGGATATTAAATAGAGTGGCTAGGACCTTAATTTGCAGTCTGAAGGACGAAGCTGATAGATAGCAAAGGGAGAGAGATGCATGGCAGTGGCTGAGACAGGTCAGGCAAAGGCCCCAAGGCAGGCATGCGCCTTGCCCCTTTGCAGGCACTGGCAAAGGCTGTGTGGCTAAGTCCAGTAGAGTAAGGGGAGTGGGGCTGGAGGAGGCGAATGGAAGGATGATGGGATCAGATGATGTACACAGCCCCAAAGGTCCCGGTGTGGACGTGGGAATGTACTCTGTGTGAAATGTAAGCCAGTGCCAGCTTTGGAGCTGAGGAAGCGCAGGCCTCTTTGGGAATTAGAAAGCTAGTGTAGTAATTCAGGTGGGCAGCTTGTTTGGCTTTCTGGCTTTGGAAGCTGCATTAAAATATCTGCTTCTGGGGTAATGGTAGGGGTCTGCAGGATGGGTTTGGGGCAGGAAATTAACTTTTTTTTTTTTTTTTTTGACGTTTGGGATACTGTATCCAATTCCTCCAGGCCATGTGCATTGCATTGTGGGAAGAAGCAACCTAGACCCCAGATCCAGTCCTTACTTTAGCCTCTCCTTAGAAAGGCAGAGTGAGGCTGGAAATGGCCTGCAGGGACCTGGGGAAATTGCTGAACAACCTGGCTGTTAGCAGGATTAGGTCCCTGGCCTACCTAGCAGGTGGGAAGTCTTTTTTCTTTCCAGTTCCTGAATGCTGAGGGACAGTTGCTGAGGAAGGGGCTGTAGGGACACCAGGGCAGAAGACTTTAAAATGGGGAAGATGTAGTGCATTTGGGACTTTGTGGGTTCGAGTGGCAGCAAACTGTAGGGAACAGGATGCGTGCTGGTCCTTTTGCAGTGGAGATCATGAGTCTATTGTACAGTTCCTGGGGTATTTGTAATCATACAAAGGGTCGCTGTGCAGGAAGCCCGGCCTCCAGTTCTGTCTGCAATACTGTTGAGTTTAGGAAAGGCTGTGGTCCCCTCCAGAGTGTCATTCCTGAAGTAGAGGAGCTCAGCTCAGGTGACCTCTGAGGCTTTCCAGTCAGGACACGAGGGACTGCGGCTTAGCCATTGGCTGACTTCTCCTGCTGCACCGAGCCAGCGCCGCAGAGAAAGAAATGCGCCGCTGCGGAGTCGAGGCTTTAATAATTCACCCAAGGCTTGCTCAGAATACAAATGGGCCTCGGGCGGGAGGGAGGCGGGAGGCGGGGACCCGGGCCGCGCCTGCCACCGCGCGACCGGTCTGTGCTTTGCAGACTCTTCTTGGGTCGCCTTCCAAAGGGGCTGGGAAAGGGAAGGGAAAGCCTTGAGAGCACCTTGCACTGCCCTTACCGCCTACCTCTTCAGGCGTTTATTCATACTCGTTTTCTGACCATCTCCATCTCTTAGGGAATCTCCCCCAGTACAATTATAAACTGGATTTTCCTTCCTGATCTTACCAAAGAAGACTGTTTGAGACAAGGATTAACAGTCGCCACACAAGGTTGTTGTGATATCAGTTCTGCCCTTGAACCTGAGTAAGGTTGGCACTTGTCTCAGAGCCTGCATTCTTTGTAGAGAGTTCCCTGAAGGAAAACTCCCCACCAGTTCCTGAGACCCTTGGGCTTGTGACGAGTGATTCCTTTAGCTGAGACGACTGCCTACATTGTTACTGACCCTGATTTCCTCTCATAGGGTCTGTCCCACGTCCTCCACCCTCTTACCCAAGAATTTTCTACCCCACGTCCTGAGAAGCCTGTGACAGTCACCTCAGGCTCCCATATTGGAACTTTGGTTGGGGTAAGGAAAGGTGGCTGGGAAGCATACTGCTTGCTATGGTCAATGAGTTATTTATTTAGCAGATGCCAGAAAGATTAGGTGATGCTGGCGTGCGGGTTTTGGTGAAGTCCAGTAAACCCTAAGGATTTTTTTTTTTGGCAAACAAATACCAGGGGGAATTATTGCTTTTACTGGTTATAACAGAAGATTATGAAAATATAATCTCTTCAATCCATAAATCAGTTTTCCCCACCAATCTTTTTTTTTTTTAAAGAATATATAAGGGTCTCCTTATATATTCCAGGCTGGCCTGAAAGCCTCCTGCCTATTGAGACCATAGGCATCCCTACCATCCTTATCCCTTTCTTTTCCTTTTTAAAGATAGGATCTTCTGTAGCCCAGGCTGTCCTTGAACCCCTTATGTAGCTAACTATGACCTCAAACTCCTGATTTCCCTGGTTCCATTTCCCAAGTCTGGGGCGCAGGAGAGTACTACTACATCTGTCCCTTTTTTCCCTTACAGCACATGCTAGGCAAACCCATTGAGCAAGTCCCCAGCCCCTCCTAAAGAGCTCTTTCATTCAAGGCACAACAGTGGATACTAGGCCCAGTCTAGATGCAAAGGCAAGCTCATCTTCTTGGATCTCTTATGGCCTTGGCCTGTGGATCCTCTTCCAGGAGATCGCCCTCTTTTGGCTTTTCTGTGTTCTTGTCTTTTCCAAGTCTCCTGCACAGGATTCTTGGTCCATCAGGGTTCTGCTGTGGGCTGAACCTGTCCTTCCCACTGAGTTCACCCATAACAGGCCTTGAATGGTCAACTTGTATACAGACTGAACCCATGCCATTACCCAAACACTGACTTTCCCTCGCTATCGCTGGGTGGCCATCTCCATAAGGATGCCCCAGGCAACACCCACTTACCATACCCAAATTTGATCTCACAATCTTCCTTACCCTGGTTTGTTCCACGGTCATCCAGATACAGTAAAACTGCTTTACTATGACCAACAAAGCCATTCCCAACCCATGCCAGCATGCTGCCTTTGTCCTCAACTTATTGTGTCTTCACATGCCCATAGTCTCTCTTAATTTACAATTTTAATTTTTTGAGAATTTCATACATAAGTATTATGTTTACATTATTTCCATACCCTCTTCATTTCCGTCCATGCTGCCCCCAACTCCTTCTCAAATCCATAACCATTCTTCTAAGTGTTACCATTACATACATACATACATATATGCATAATCACATATATCACCTACTGAGCCCATTTAATGTTGCTCATGTGTACATGTACCTAGAGCCACGCAGACTGATAACCTATCAGGGCATCTCTCACCTGCCTTTAGTTGCTTCTAGCTCGTCATCTCCAGGTGAGGCCTCGTGAGATTTCCCCTATCCACGCTGATATGTCAGCTAGTACTGTCACTATGCAGTTCTTGTTTAGGTGACTGTATTTTTGATATTCGTGAGTGCAGCTTCCCTGTCACATATAGAAAACACTAGCTTGTAGCAGACATCCAGTTCCTTTGGCTCTTACCATCTGTGTGCCCTGTCTTCTACAATGTTTCCTGAGCCTTAAGGGTAGGAGTTGTGTTGCAGGTGTATCAGCTGGGCTTGAGCACCGCACAGTCAATTGTTCTCTGCAATAGTCTACACTTGCTGCAAAAAGAAGCTCCTTTGATGAGGAGTGAGAAGTCCAACTCCCTGTGATGATTCGGGTAAGTATTTAGAATACAGCTAGAGATTATATTGGTTTAGACAGATGGCAGGAGAGAGTTATCCTCTAGGGCCTAAAAACTATATTGTAGAACCGTGTAATAAAACAGTATGGAACTGGGGCAAAAACATGTAGATAGATCAATGGAACAAGTTAAAGACTCAAACGTGAGAAGTACACATTACTACAGCCTTCTGATATTTAACAAAAATACACACTGGAGGAAAGATGGAATCTTCAATAAATGGTGCTGCTGAAACCAGTTGGCCATGTTAGAAGAGTAAAATTAGACCCACATCTATCACCCCAAATAAAAATCAACCCCAAATGAATAAAAGAGCTCAGTGCGAAAGCTGAAATGCTGAGCATGCTAGGGAACTTCTGAACTAGGACTTCATGTCCTCTCTATAACCCTGCTCCTCTTAGTGCTTTATCAGCCCCTCTTGGCCACTGTCTTCCTGATCCACCGCAACATCCACTCCACATGAATTTAGCCCCTGTGTCCCAATATCTGCAGTACGACCTCACACTGGCGCCATGAGCCCCAGCTGCTCCATCTGTTTGGAGGACCCTCCCCTCCCATGAGCATCTCCTTTTATTACTGAGCCGGTTGCAGTGCTGCTTCCCAAGAAAATGTTTGAGAAGAACTTGTAGCCTGTCTGGCCTTCAGCTGCCGAATCCCAGCAGCCCATATCTCAGCCCTAGTAATTGTGTTAACTCACAGTCCACATATACCTTTCCAAATTTTTCTTGCAAAGCTAACAGTCCATCTCCCAGCCCTAGTAATTGTCTTAACTCACAGTCGTAGTTTTCAAAATGCTCTTTGCAAAGCCCGTGTTGCCACTGATCGATAGCCGTGTGAGTCTTTTGAAGACCCTTATTCGGGGGAAAATGGGAACTCCAAATGAAAGCTGATTATCTCTATTTTGTCTGTCACTTACTACGTAGTCATCATCTGATCCAATTGGAAGTCAGATAACAACACAGATGACAGTTGCTTAGATCCCATAGGAGAAGCCCAGGGTGCAGCTGGTGCAGGAATTCCCTGCGGAGAAAGGACATCAGTGGCTGCAGGGGAGTAGAGTAGCCCAAGGTGGGTGCATAAAAGTAAGAGAACCCAGCTCCTAAAAGAAGGGATCTCCCCTGTTCTTGAATCTTCCCCAGAGATTACAGGGCTCTGTCGTCTCTTTTGGCATCATTGAAATCTTGGCTTTATGAGGAAGGGGCTGAGAACATCCTGCCTAGACCAAGAGTCAATGCCACAAGGGTAGTTTCCCTCACAGGCCATTTGCTATGTTAAGGTGGTGATCCAGATTGCTTTCAATGAAGGGCTGTGGACCTATTGCTTGCTTAACCCCACTTACTGATTTTACACTAAGATCCCTCTATAGAGAGATCAGCACAATGCCCTGTCTCTACCTCCTCAGCATCCGTGACTTTCTCAAATCATTGAACACTGACTTCCCAAAGGTTCTCTATGGCCTTCCTTGACTTCCAAATGCTGGTCACGGTCAATCTGTATCTTATATGGCTTCTCTGTGACCCTGAATTTTGTTTTCCTTCTAGCCCTTGGTTTCTTACACATGCTTTTTTTCTTGGTTCTTTTACCTTTCTGATCCTTCCTTCTTGGTCTCCAGAATGTTAATGGCTGTGGTACATTCACTGCATTGTATATCCTAGACCAGAGGTTGTCTACTCTAATCTGTGACTAATACTACAAGTGAATGCAAGCCTCTTAGTTAGTTGAGGGGATATGCCTGGTCTGTTCACTTTAAGAGGCTCCAGCAATTGTCCCCATACTCTTCCATTACTGTGTTTTACACTCTCTGACTAGTGTCATGACTTTTAACTCTAACACACTGAATGCTTCTGAACCCAAATGTGTGTCATCTCCAGCTCAGATTCGATCCTGAGCTCTGCACTTCCACCTCAACTGCATTCTCAACTTTATTGCTTCACTGTCCAGCATCATCTGAAGACTGAATACTTCCACAGACTCTTGGGATATTTTCCCAAATATGCCATCACATGTGTATTTGTTTATTTTTATATAAGCTATCACTACATAGAACAAGTTGGCCTTGAACTCACAGAGATCCACCTACCTCCTCAGTGCTAGGATTGAAAGTGTGTGCCACCATGACCGGTTAAATATTTTAATGAGTTTTATATTTAATCTTTATGTATATGAATTTTTTGCCTAAATGTATTTATGTGTACCACCTGTGTGCCTGCTGTCCACAGATGTCAAGAGGACATTGGATTCCCTGGAACTGGAGTTATGGGTAGTTGTGAGCCACATTACATGGGTTTTGGGAATCAAAAGTTGTTCCTCTGCAAGAGCTGAACTTGGATCCTCTTGCCTGCAAGGCTTCTCTGTAGTGCTGACTGGTTACTATTTAGTAAACAGCACCATTACCATGATTCATAATCTGATTCTGCAATCCCTTCAGTAAAGTCATGGAAGTCCTAGCTGCTGTGGCTTAGCGTCAATTCCTCCTATGATGATTGTACTCTAGTCACACTGGCTTCCTTGATGTCTCTCAGACATGCCAGGCACAGCACTGCCTCAGTAGAGTCTTGCTTGCTGGCTCTACTCCCTGGAATATTATTCTTCTGGCTGTTGGCTGCTCTGTTGTCAGATGACACCTTCTTAGAAAGTCCTTCCTTATTCGCTCAATTTATAGGAAAAACCACAAGCCTGTTCATACCTATATTCCTGCTTTCTTTCTTGGTTTCCTGTTTCTCCATGTTCTTGCTATGCATCCCAGCTGGCCAGATACTTTCTATGTAGCCCAGGCTAGCTTTAAACTTGTGGCGATCCTACTGCCTTATCCTCTGAAATCCTGAGGTTTCAGTTATGCACTATCAGGCTAAACAGTTTTTGCACGGGGCATTTTATGCCTACTTCTCTGAAATCTGCTGTCTTACCAGTGACATCCTAACAGAAGTCTCAGGATTTTCATCCATGCCTTTCCCTATACTTTTCTCGGTTGCCATTGAAACTTATCACGGGACAGTATTTGAGCTGATACAGCATCTTGCATAGAGTGGGAATTCAACTCACATTTGCTGAATAGATGAATGACAAGGAGATTGTTAGGGACATCAATGGCAGCAACTTAAAGTCTGATCTTGTGGATGAGCAGGTTTGGGTCATGACTGTGGAAGAGATAGAGAGGAAGGTTACTGGTGGGAAGCCAGCAGATGCATGAAGTGGGCTGGCTACTTCTGGAAAGTCTTCATGGCCTTATGTGCTGACAAAGAGATGCAGAGGTATCTGGAAGCTTTCAGGGCCTCCTCGCCTCCCCTGATTCTTCATCTAGTGCTCAATAGTGGTCCAGGACCTCGGATGCATTGTCAGACCATGGGTTAGACTCCCACAGAGAAGCAGGAGCTTCTCATCAACGGGCCTTCAACCTTCCTTTATTACCGACTTAAGCACGTAAGTCTGTTTGGGTTTTTTGGAATTTTTTCAGAGAGGTCTGTGCTGTTCCACTGCATCAGTGCTTCAGAGTGGGGCTTGCTGATAACACCTTTTTAAAAAGATTTATCTATCTATCTATCTATCTATCTATCTATCTATTTTATGTGCATGAATGTTTTGTCTGCATGTATGTCTGCACACCACATGTGTGCCTGGTACCATTAGAGGCCAGAAGAGAGTACTGGGATTCTCTGGATCTGTAGTTACAGATGGTTCTCACATATTTTCTCACAGCAAGAAGTAAAGTACAGGTTTTCATATTTTTCTCATTTAGAATTTAATAAAATTCAGGTTGAAGCTTCTTACTTGTCCTATTTGGTATATTATTGTAACTTGGAAAGAATAATTTAAAACAAGTTTTGAAGTTATTTGAAATATGTAAGCTAAATTTATACTTAAAATTCTTATGAAAAACTCTTGCTTAACAAGTATGATTAAACTTTATTTATTTATTTATTGGTTTTTCGAGATATGGTTTCTCTGTAGCTTTGCAGCCTGTCCTGGAACTAGCTCTTGTAGATCAGGCTGGCCTTGAATTCACAGAGATCCATCTGCCTCTGCCTCCCGAGTGCTGGGATTAAAGGTGTGCGCCACCACCGCCTGACTTAAACTCTTTTTAAAAATGAAGCATAGTATACATACAGACACACACAGTTTCCAGAAGGGAACACAATGCAATAAAAAGAACAGCCACCTTCTCCCAACCTTAAGGTTGGGAGACCAGTGAACTGCAGGCGAGTTGCAGAGCTCAGGACGAGGAGGTGGAGAACATTTACAGTTAAAACAATCAGACTGAAGTGTTTGATTTTCCAGACTAAAAGAGGCCAAAGAGTGGACTGGCCAAATGCTTAGCTGTGCACACGGTGTGACCTTGGAAAAATCAGGTACTTTCTCTGGGTTTTGGTTACTCCCACAAATATGTTGAGACTATCATAGTACCAATTGTTTATGCCAGGCATGGTGGCACACACCCATGATTCCAGCACTGAGGAGGTAGATGAAGGGACATCTCTATATAGAGGAAGAATTGGGGCAGAATCGAAAGGTACTCAGTCATGATCAGGGTATGGTCTGGGTGGTCATTGTCTCAGTTCCGCTTCTGCCAGATGCTTCCATAAGAAGTTATTATTGCTATGTTGGTTTGAATGGAATCTGATTCCCATAAGGTCACCCCTTGTCTTAGGGGTTCTATTGCCGTGATAAAACACCATGACCAAAGCAACTTGGGGAGGAAAGGGTTTATTTGGCTTACACTTCCACATCATAGTCCACCACTGAAGGAACTCAGGGCAGGAACTCAAACAGGGAGGAACCGGGAGGCAGGAGCTGCTACAGAGGCCATGGAAGGGTGCTGCTTACTGGCCTGGTCCTCGGTGGTCACTCAGCCTGTGTCCTTATGGAATCAGGACCACCAGCTCAGGCATGGCACCAGCATCAATTACTAATGAAGAAGATGTACTAAAGACTTGCCTACAGGCCAGTTTTACAGGGGTATTTTCTCATTAAGGTGCCCTCGTCACAAATGGCCCTAGCTTGTGTGAAATTGACATAACACTAGGCAGTACCTACCTGCTCCAGGGAGCCAGCTCACCATCATAGATGACTGCCTCATTTTAGGCTAGTCTGTCTTTGGAAGCTTCTCTGGTCCAGGAACACAAAGTGACTCCAGGTTTAGGGCGATGACTTACCCCTGTGTCATGTGTGGGAGACGAAGCCAGGGTAGGTAAACAGACACCCCTCAGAGATTGACAGGCCTAAGCAGAGTCAAGAAGGAGCCTGAGGCAATGTGAAGGAAAGGTGACAGACACAAAATGAAGGCAGAGATGCCAGACCTGTGTATGACCTGCATTTTTTAGTCACCCAATGGGCCCAAGGGAGGCATCTGCTTCTCAAGGAGAAAGAAGCAGTTTGTCAGCCACCTGTTGTCTCGTGAGGCTGGTGACATGAAGAGTAAGTGTCTGCAAAGGGCAAAGAGTGATGGTCCCTTAGAACAGTGCTCAACAAATTTTATATCCTCATTCAAATTTTTTTCTTTTCCCTTTTCCTTCAATTGAGTTCCCCTCAAACCATGAGGTGAATGTTTGGCAAGCTGAGGATTCTTACCCCACTTGAAACCATGAGAGGTGGAAAGGTTAAAGAATTTACTGAGATGTATTCATGAGGAGCAGGGTTGGGACAAATGCCCAGTTACCTGACTTTCCGTTCTGGTCATTTGCTACTACTCCCTGGTGCCTAAGGGTCTGGCAAAGTGGTGAGCAAGTAGTTTGGTGAGCTTGGAAATTCTCGTCCATCCATGCCTTCATGTAGCCCTCAGCCGAGCGCTGCCTAGCATCACCCAAACTGTTCACATCGGTCCCTTCAGCTTGGGGCCAGCCTCAATTCTGGATCTCTGCATCCAGGCCCCTCCTCTAGCTGGTCAGGAGAGCAGGCAGAAGATTCCATCTGCCCTCGGCCTGACCCAGTACATCCCACTGAGTTCCTGCTGAGCACAATGTTCAGACAAACTAGTGATCTGATTAGCCCCGGCTCCGCCTGCTCTGGTCAGCCCCCTGCGGCGCTAATAGAGGAGGAGGGAGATTCAATTAGCAATGATGCTGAGCTGGAGAAGCTGCTGAAATGCATTTATAAATGGATTTTTAATATAAAAAAAGGGCAATTGGCACTGACAATTAGGATATAATGAAGGCCTTCGTAGCTAGAGCTACTGATAAGAAAGCAATAAATTGAAGAATGGGAAATCTCCAAATCAGAGATGTTCGCACAACCCGTAACTATGGGATTTTCTGTGCAGTTAACTGGGGTGCAAGAGAGGAACATGTAGGCAGAGGCCAGAAATTACCTCCAAACCCTGAGAGGAGGGCTGAGCGGGATCATCTACATGAGAGCAGGGCTCCCGGGCACTCAAAAACAACACAGTGCTAGAAAAAAAATTGAGAAAGGCTGGGCAGGGTGACTCATGACTATAATCTCAAAATTTGAGAGGCTGAAGCAGGAGGATTACCTTGAGTTTGAGGACAACCAGGGCTACACAGTGAGTTCCAGGCTAGCCTGTGCTACAGGTCTGTAGAAGGAGCTGCGGGCCTGCTTTTCGTCCCACCCAGCTCCCACACGGCTAGCTTAGCCCCAGAAATAATGATACACAAACTGTATTCATATAAACACTGCCTGGCCCATTATATCTAGCCTCTTATTGGCTAACTCTCATATCTTGCTTAACCCATTTCTAATAATCTGTGTAGCACCACGAGGTGGTGTCTTACTGGGAAAGATTCAGCATGTCTGACCTGGTGGCTGACTCCATCGTGTCTGACCCAGAGAGGAGAGGCATGGTGATTGCCTAACAGGTCTGGCTAGTCTGAGTTCAAAGAAGTTATTTGCTATCATGACAATGCACCAGAGGAACCAACCTGGAAAATTCATTACAATTGACTTCAGCTCTGACTGACTGCACTTTCAACATTCAACACTGTGGACATGGAGAGATGGCTCAGTGAAGTGCATGCCTCATGAGCATGAGGACTCGAGTTCAGACCCCAGAAGCCATGCAAAAAGCCAGACATAGTTTGGCAGGCTTGCAATCACAAGGATGGTGATCTAGGAGGAGACCCAGAGGCAGCCTAATGGATCCCTGAAGCTTGCTGGCCAGCTAGCTTAGGTCATGTGGTGAAATTCCAAGCCAGTGAGAGACTCTGGGTTCATAAAATGGCAGAAGACACTAGAGGAACAACAGTTGACATTGTCCTCTGACCTCCACATGCAAAAACACACATGTGCACAGGCACATAGAAGCAGCATGATTATACATCATAAAAGTCTCTATTTCTAGTACATAATTTGATGAATTTTAAATTGTATTCTTTGGTAAATCCATGCATGAACACAGCGTATTTCCATGAGATCTATTTCCTCCCCCACTTCAGTTCCTCTTGGGTTGCCCATCTCTGACCCAAATCCTTTCTTCCTCCTTTTCTTTCAAAATCAATTGTGGAAAATTTTCTTATTTTAACCACATTCTTGATGGTGGGGTTGACACACCGAAAGTCAGACACATCTGTCTGCACTGCAGTGAATTTAGGGATGGTTGTGCACCTGTGGGACCATTCATACACCTGTGTGATCTTGGCTGTCAAGCTGACCACGTTGAGGAGTGAGTGCCTAGGGGATTATGAAAGCAGGCCTCTTGGTGCTGCTGTGAGGATGCTTCCAGAGAGGATGCCTTCCCCACCATGATGCACAGAGAATACGAATAGGCCTGCTACCTGCAGGTGCTTGCTTTGTCTTAGGGTGTGGAATAGGTCCTTAGGGTCCTGGCTGGGAAAGGGACTTGACTTTTCTATATGCCGGTGGATTATTAGGGAAAGGTGTCTGGGTTTCAGGAAAGCCATGGTTGCTAAGGAACTGTGTTGCAAGGAGAAAATGAACTATTTCAGAACTACCGCTATAATTCTGAATAGCACTTAGGTAGATGGATAGGCTACTTGTGTCATCCAAGAAATACAGGAGTGGTGATCCATGGTGCCATGAGAAAACTATTATTTGTATACTTACTAGAATAATACAGAAAGTAAGATATAGAGCCCAAATGCAGAGGCAGGAGGATCATTTCAAGTTCCAGGTCACCTGATCCTATGTAGCAATTTCCAAGTCAGCCAAAGACTATAAAAAAAACAGAACAAAACAAAAAAATGGACTCTAGAGCTTCACACCCATGCATGCGTGTGTGCGCGCACGCACACACACGTGCGCGCACACACATATCCCTCACAGAGATTACAACTCTATGAGGAGAGGTGGGTTCTATTTTCATCCCATTTAAGTGAAAACTGAAGCTCGGTGACACTGAGTACTTAGTATCACACAGGAAACAAGTGGCAGAATCTGGCTTTGAACCTACCTCAGGCTGGGCCCATGGGCACAGTCCAGCCCTCTCTCTGGCACCCCCTTGGAGTTGAGGCCTCTATACATTCCATATGTTTACCAGTTGATTATGAGGCATGGTAATTTCTTTCATTCCCTCCCTCCTTCCTTCAGCCCGCTCTGTGCCACACCCCACCTTTCTTTCAGATAGGATCTTCATGGATATGAGGATGGCTTCAAGCTTCTTCTATAACCATGGAGGCCACCGAACCTTGATCCTCCTGGCTCCAACTGAGAGATTACTTTGTGTTCTGGGCAAGGCTGTTTTCATGACAAACTGGTTACCTACTCCCTCCATCTGACTTCACTGTCTGGGTTGAGCTAGGAATGTGACTGGGAGGTTAGCAGCTAGATGTGTGGGTATAGACATGAAAATCTATAAAGAGAACTTTCCCACAGTTGGAACGTGATTCAAGTCTGGGACTGGAGTTTGCGTCGTTATCTGAATCAGAATGCATAATTATTGGAGAGCAGTGTGGGGATTGTAACTAACAAGAACCCAGTGCTCAGGTAAAGAACGTGACCAGTCCCTGAGTACTGATTCTCTGCCACCGCCTACTGTCCCCAGACCAGACGACATGGCAGTTTAGGTGGTCCTTCCATGCTTTTTCTTAAGAAAGCCTTCCCACCGTCGATTTCTGTTCGCCTCAGGTGTGGAGGCCCTCACATGCTCTCGCTCACAGTCATCCCCCAACATCGGTTCCCTGAGGACCCAGACTGTTTTCCTTGGGCTGAGTGGGAACCCTAGTTCTACCCAGTATGGACTCCCGTGGCTAGCAGAGCCACACGGTCCCATTACCAGGCCTCCTTACCCACCCCCTGTTTCATTCATCTGATCTAGTTGGCAGGAAACACAGAGCCTAAAAGTTGCTCCCAGCCTCTTCAGATATATCCCAGACCAATCTGTTCAGGTTGGTTCCACTTCACTCTCTTCTGGTTTAGTGGTGCCCTCTGGCGGTCACTGTGACACATGCAGGACAGAGAGGCCAGAAAATTGTGCTAAAGGCTCAAGCTGAGTCAGTTCTCCAATGCTCCATCTTCCTTCCTAGGTGAAGTGGCAGACCACACCTACTGGCATCAGGTGGGTCGCTCTGTCAGTGTCCATCTTGGATCACTGTCGGGCTTGGATTTGGCTCCCAAGTCTGGGCTGCTTTTCCATTCCCGGGGCCGCTAGAAAAGCAGCGCTTGTTGGTAGGACTGTCTCCCTCCCACAAGGCAGGTCTATGAAAAGTAGTCCGTGATTGCGATGCAGGCACTCTCGTGGCCCCATAAGTCACAGAATGTCTGGTACTTGCCTATAGACTCCCACACAGTGACTCAGTCTTTGTGTTCACACTCATTTCCAGCAGCCTCTGTTACTGCTCCATGAACCCCGGGTGGAGAAAGGAACAGATGCTTGTGCCTTCCCATCTCTGGAGACTGGAAAGCCAAAATCAAGGCAGTTTTTTCCTAGAGTCTCTAATGGATCCTGCTCTTTGCCTCTTTCCCAGATTCTGCCTTGTGGATGTGTCATTCTTTGTTTCTCCTAATGTTGGGAAGAGCCTTATACATGCTAAGGAATCAGTTTCCCTCTGAGCCACATCCCCAGTTGTACTGTCTGTCTTTGCTTTGTTTAAGGCTGCTACATTTAAAATAAATTTCTATAACAGCCTTTGGAAATTCCTATAATACCTGATGATATTAAACATGCCTGTCCTCAATGTATGGGGGCAGATGTGCACGTGTTGAAACTGCTGCTGTTAGCCTAGTCCTATTTCCACGAGGCCCCACCATTTCTGACTGAAAGCCTACAGTTCAGTCACCTCCGGTAATACTTCCATCCATGCTTCATGTACCACTCATGCACCAGGAAACATCTGAAGTCATTGTAGGCAGGTCAGCCATGACACAATACCTCTGAGGGGGAGATCATGCAATTGACCAGGTCTGCAAGGCCACTGCCCATGTTTAGCACATGTGTGTCCCTCAAAGACCCAGAGGAAGGCTATGATGCTTGATGTGGGATTCCCCTCTGGATGCTGTGAATACCATTGTTGAATAAAGAAATGGCGTTGCCCTATTGATAGGGCAGAACTTAAGTAGGTGGGGAAAACTAAACCGAATGCTGGGAGAAAGGAGGCAGAGTTAGAGAGAAGCCATGGAGCTACCACCAGAGACAGATGCTGGGAACTTTACCCAGTGAGCCACAGCCACATGGCAGTACATAGATTAATGGAGATGGGTTAAATTAAGATGTAAGAGTTATCCAATAAGAAGCTAGCGCTAATGGGCCAAGCAGTGATTTAATTAATATAGTTTCTGTGTGATTATTTCGGGGCTGAGAAGCCATGAACCAACAAGTGGCCTCCTTACAACAGGTGCTCATCCATTCATCCCATACAAGACCCTATTTCCTTTCCACATTTCTGGAAGGAAAGCACTTACAGGAAAAGCATTCTAAGTGGTGCTGGCTTGGCCCAAGGGAAGCCCATTCTTGAGTTGCAGGTGTTGTGAATGTCCCAGGATAGTCCTGGTCAGTTCTCCCCATCAGTTTTCCGAATGATAATGTGAGCAGCACCACTGGAGAGCATGTGGGGCTTTATGAGCAGACGATGGCACATTAGTGACTGTTATCCAGTTTGCACCACTACCTCTGAGCCAAATTGTGGGAAAACATTTGTTTTTGCTGCCATCCAGGCTCATGCTTCTGTTTGTAAGTCCTTTCAACAAGTTATACTCTGTGTATTTTTAAACTCTACCTTTTTCTTAGGATTCATGGCATCTTGGGACCAGTTCTGATACGTGGGTATCAGATTATTCCAGAATATCTGGTCTCACTAAAACTATCATAGGGAGTTGGAAGAAAGTTCATAGCATATGGCCTAGAGTATTATTCTATTTTATCAAACTGCAGGTTCTTCTCTCCAAGCCTGTGTGCACAATGGCTGTACTATAGTCAGTTACTAATAGTAAACCTTAGAGGACAAAGAGAATTTATAATCAACAATAAAATGTTTTGTCCTGCTGAATTATGCCAAATGGTGTCAAGGTACTTGTCAAGGTTCCTGCCATCGTAATCTTCCTGAGAAAAACACAGGGGCTCCCCTGGCCAGAACTCCTAGTGTGAGGAGTACTCCTAGGTCAGCAACAGCCTTCTCTCCTCTACTGATCAGAGCTCTACAAACATTGAGAGAACTAAACTTCACAGTCACCAATTCAACAACTCAAATGGGTTTTGGCTCTGCCTCACTGAACAGTGTCTTGTCTTAGCTTTCCCATGCTACAATGCTGCTTTTTTTCTATCCTTTTCCCTTCCAGAGGGTCATCTCTCCTTCAGGCCTCCAAACCAACTTACCCTGTACTGTCAGCGTGGACAATGTAGATCTTCAGATGAGAACTTCCACCACCAAGCCTGTAAGGACCCCTGAGTTTGGATTGCTCTTCATCTTTCCTTTTATGTCAGGTCAACAGTCTCTGTATTTTGTTGTCCTTTGTTTGGTTTTTGTTTTTGGTACCTATTGAGTGTGGTTTAGATATATTTTTAAAGATTTGTTTTATCATTTTTAATTGTGTGAGAGACAGAGAGAGTGTGTGTGTGGAGGAGAGACATATATGCATACATACATAAACAGAGAGTGCAGGTGCCCATGAGTGCAGGTGCCTGAGGAAATTACAGGTGTCCAATCTCCAGAGAGATGGGGTTGTAGGCAGAAGTGAGACCCCACAATCTAGGTGATGGGAACTGAACTCTGATTTTTAAATCAGTCAGAACTACCATTATATTGAGAGGTAAGGAGACATGTACGTTTAGGTAGTGAGATTTTACCCTGTAGAGAATATTGGTTTCATAAATCAGATTTATTTCTTTACTTGTTGATTCTTTCTGGATTCTTTCTATCTTTTTTTCTTTAGGCATCTAGATGTCCAAGGTCTCCTGACATCTCAAAGATGGGTATTTTCTATTTTCCTGCAAAGACAAGAACAGATCCCTGCTCCAACCCCTGTGAGATTTCCTTACAACTTGTTTCCACAGAGGATAGAAAGCAGTAGTTTCCTTATGGACTACTGGGATTAAAGGTGTGTGCCGCCACTGCCTCGTCTGTATGGCTGACCAGTGAAGCTGTTTTACTCTCTGATTTTCGGGCAAGTTCATTTATTAAAATACAAATTAAATATCACTATAGAATTCAGGTCTTCTATAAGAATAGTATATCCCCTTAAACAGTGAGGATATACTCTCCAGCACCCCTAGATTTTTAAAGATTTGCTTATTTTATTTGTATGAATGCTTTGTCTACTGTGTGCGTATGCAGCTGGAACTGGACTTGCAAGTGTTTATTAGCCATGTACGTACAAGAACCAAGAACTCAACGCAGGTCGTCGACAAGAGCAAGTGCTGTTAACCACTGACTTGATTTTCCAGTTCTGGATTAGGTCTTGATTTTTTAAACACTTTTAAATATTTATTTAATTTGTGTACACACACACACACACACACACAGCAAAACTTATGGGAGTCAGTTCTTTTCTCCTACCCACAGGTTCTAGGGATAAAAGTCAGTTGTTAGACCTAGTAGCAAGTGTCTTTATCTTTGAGTCGTTTCATTGGAGTGTCTCCTAATGCCTGCTTCATGAAGCTTGATTCTCAGCATATTCTCACTAACATAAAGTAATGGAGTCTTTGGGAGGTAGAGTCTATGGGTAAGTTTTCCGGTCATTGGGGAGCCTGCCGCCAAAGGTGGTTCTGGGAAATTGCTCTCTTACCCTCGCTCTTCACTTCTCATTCCTGAGACTCGGCCACGTGCGTCTGCCCAATGTGCAGTAAGTCATGATGGAAATAACCCTTTTCTTCTTATGATGTGATTATCTCTGATGTGTGTCACAGTAACAGGCTGACTAGACCACCATTCACTTTTAATCTTCTCAAAAATCTTCTCAAGGCCAATGGCATGGCTCAGGGAATACGACTGCTTGCAATGTAGGCATGACAACCTGAGTTCAATCCCCAGATCTCACCGTAGAAGGAGAGAGAAAACTCCATGTATGTGCTGCCATGTCTGCTCCCTCACATCACACACAACAACGTTGATAAATAAAAGACCCTTTGTTAATCAATTGGTGTGCATCACCCTGTACAGTGAAAGTGCCAACTCTCCCCTCATCCTTCCCTGCTCCCCAGCTCTCTAACTATTCTCCTAGTTGCTGGATGTTCTGCCTCCATCATTTTGCAATGCCAAGCAGCACCTCTGTAAAATCCCTCCCAAGAGCCTGCTCAGTTATGTGGGGGAAGAGAATTTGGGGCTGGGGCTTCTAAACTTTTGCAGATTTGTCTCACAATGCCATATTATTCTCTCACAGTATGCATTTAGTTTCCCAGCACCGCAGCCTATAGGTTGCTGCTTCCGTCATAGACTTGTCAGCACTGGCACCAGGCTAGAGATCCTTTAGTCAAGCTCATGAGTTTACAACGAGGATTTATAGCTTTAACTCGTATTTCTCTGTCTACTAGTGAAATTGACTGTTTCATATTTATAATGAATTGGCTTGCTTTTTGTGAACTTTGTTTTTAGAGCATTTTTCCCACTGGGAATTTGTCTTTTTTGCATAGTTGTGCATGATTTATTGTATTCTGGACACTAAAACTCTTCCTGTCATATGTATTAGAACAATTTATATTCCAGACACGTAGTTCATCTTTTAATTCTGTGGATAGGGCTCTGTTTCAGGGAACACTTAAGCTATCACTCTCTTTTTCCATTGCCTGTGGTTTTGTACCCTTCCCACAGTCATGTCCTATTTGAAGATCCTGAAGGCATTTGCCATAATTTATTCATCTGCTTAAAGTCCTGTTTCCCAAGTGTATAGAAAAGTGCACTAGAAACAGAGAGAGGGAGAGATAGAGAAAGAAGGAGAGAGAAGTTCATTTGAAGCATAACTTCTGCAAAATACTCTCATTTCAGCTCATATTTCTGAAAGTTTTGCACATCTAATTCCTGTACAATTATATCAAATTGCATAAAATTTCCTTGTTCAAAATGGTGTTTTCCTGTTCTTTTAATTTACCTGCAAATTTCATTTTTCTTAACAGCTAAATCATGTTTCATTGTATAAATGTAGCATATTTTCATTATCCATTCATTGGTTATAGGATATCTAGACTGTTTCTTCTTCCTGCTATTGTGAATAGAGCAGCAATGAATGTGGATGAGCAAACATCTCTGTAGTAGGATGTAGAATCCTTTGGCCGTATGCTTACGAATGCTATATCTGGATTATATTGTGGATCTATTGCTTTTCTTTTAAAAAATAGATTTAAAGAAGGCAGTGGTGGCACACACCTTCAATTCCAGTACTCAGGAGGCAGAGGAAGGATGGTCTTTGAATTCAAGGCAGCCAGGCTGGTGTACTGAGTAAGTTTCAGGAAAGCTGGGACTACACAGAGAAACCCTGTCTCGAACCTCCTCCAAAAAAGTAGATTTATTTATTTTATGTGTATGAATGTTTTAGCAGCATGTATGTCTGAGCACCAAGTATATGCTTGTTACTTGTATAGGTCAGAAGAATGTATCAGATCCCCTGGAACTGGAGTTACAGATGGTTATGAGCCACCACGTGGCTGCTAGGAACTGAGCCCAGGTCTCCTGAAGAGCTACAAATCCTCTTAGCCATTGAGTCATTGCTCCAGCCCCCCCCCCCTCCCCCCCCGTAGACCTACTTTTAACTTTTCAAGGAAGTGATTTCCATACTGGCTGCAGCAGTTTGTACTCGCACTCCCAGGCAATAAGTGTTCCCCTTTCCGCACATCCCCACCAGCATCTGTTAGCCTTTGTTTTCTCAACCATTTTGCCTGGGATAAGATGAAACTTTGAAGTAGAGATAAGTTGCATTTCCTTGGTTGGTGTCGAAGGTCTTTCTGTCTCTGTGTACTAACTTTTGTCTAATGCCTAAAATTAGTTGTTTCACATATTCTGTCAAGCTTGTGGTTGTTTATGGAATATTCTGTTACTTCTGTGTGGCCAGAAGTGTTTTAAAGATTAGGTTAGAGCTTTGGGAAAGTCTTACATGTGCATAATGCATTCGAGTCACTCTTTCTTCTTACCTTCTTGTATCTACCTTCTACCCCACCAGTCCTTTCCCAAGATCCATGATTTTTGCTTTTTTTGTAATTCTTTCAGTTTAACTATGTGTGACTGGGGCCTGGTTGGGGTCATTGATGGGTCCACAGCTTAAAGCAAGGCAATGACTCCCCTGCCCCTGAATCTATCAGTAACTTTGAATTTATGACAATTTTCCTGCTTTAACTTCGTGAGTACTGGGATTACACATTTGAGCATTAAAATATCTTCAAAACAGAAAGGCTATCCTTAACTTATTTTCATGAAAACACTACCCATCATGTCAAATAAGCCCCAAACATTATCTGCAGGCTGTGTTTTCAGTTCAACGAAGTCTAATTTTGATGGTACAATAAGATGATTATTAAGAAATATTATATATAGATTTCATTTTAAAATAGACATTTTACAGTCTGGCATAGTCTGCAATGAGAGTTCTTAATGATTGAAGCTGTTGTTAAAATTAGGAGAAAAATGTGACTTTTTGGAGATTCCAGTTCTCCCACTAAATTTACCCTAGTTGCTTTATTTCAGTCAGTTGGATAATTTTTATAGTTTCCCTGCAAATGATGTTATACTATTTATTTTAAAATGCCAAGTCATACATTTTAAACCACAAAGAAGCAGCAGCAGTACTCTACTCAGTAAATTAAATGTGTCCCAGTAGAGACATAGAAATTCATTAATTTGCTGCTACTGCTTAAAAAATTACAATCATGCTAAACAAAGGAAAAACATTCTAGATGGCTCAGATTGGAAAAAACAGTGCATTGAATGTGGAGCTCCTTGCATAAAGGGAAGTGTACTTGTCTTCTTATTATATTTTATTTGGTATCTGTGTATAAGTAAGTACATACTCAATGCGTCCCTGATGATTTTCCATTGCATTTTTAATTAACTTTTCATTAGGATAGTTGGTTGACTTGTGACATTTTCATACATGCATATTTTTATCACTGTGAAGAGACACCATGACCATTACAACTCATAAAGGAACATTTAATTGGGGGGACTCACTTAGAGTTTCAGAGGTTTAGATTATTATCATCATAGTGGGGAGCATGCAGGCAGACATGGTGCTGGAGACATAGCTGAAAGTCCTACATCTTGCAATCAACAAGAAGTCAAACATAAATCTGGGTGGTATCCTGAGTATAGGAAACCTCAAAGCCTACTCCACAGTGATACACTTCCTCTAACAAGACCATACCCACTCCAACAAAGCCACACCTCCCAAATACTGCTATGAAATTTTGGGGCCAATTACATTCAGATAACTACAGGCAACTAATTTTTTACTGGGAAAGGTCAGTAGCATAATCAGAATTAGATGCAACACCAAATCTGTGAGTATTAGATTGAGGTGAGAATGTCCTCAAAGAGTTGGGAAAGAAGGCATGAAATTTAGGGCAGAGTCCTGGGTAGAAGTAAAAAGAAATCTGAGGGTGGTTATAAATATAGATGATTGTCGGTAGGTATAGAAAGGAGGCTTGGAGGAAATCTACTGCAGATTGCCTATTTTTCTTTTTTTCTAGAAAGATCATGATCTGGCCAACAGCGCTCAGATCTTGAACAACAAAATGGCCAAGGCACCAGCTGACCATAAGGATTAGACAAAAAGGCCTGTGCACAGTTCCCCTAAACATGATACTTCTGTGCTTTTCTGTTGGCAAATAATCAGAATCAGCACAGTAGTATTAAAGTTTTATTATAATTTGCATTGCTTACTAGTGTGTTGAACAAATAACCACTGTGTTAACTGCAACTTGTTTATTTGGTTCTCTTTTTTTTGTTTTTGGCTAGAAATCATATTTGGTCAACATTCTCCAATTTATGTTCATTGCCTTAAGACTGGACAAGATCATCCATTGGCCCTGGCTTGTATGTAGCTTTTTAAATCCTTAAACAAACACTTTAAAAATTTATTTATTTTTTTATTTTATGTGCATTAGTGTTTTGTCATGGGTGTCAGGTCCGCTGGAACTGGAATTACAGGCAGCTCTGAGCTGTCATGTGGATGCTGAGAATTGAACCCAAGTCCTCTGGAAGAGCAGTCAGTACTCTTAACCACTGAGTCATCTTTCCAGTTCCTTAAACATTTTATAATAAAGGTAATTCATATTTAACTGTGAGATAATGCTTTTTTACACTGTAAATATTTGTCACTCATATTGGTTTGATGAATTGCTGATTGGCCAGTAGCCAGGCAGGAAGTATAGGTGGGGCGACCAGAGTAGGAGAATTCTGGGAAGAGGAAAGGCAGAGAGTCAGTCACCAGCCAGATGCAGAAGAAGTAAGATGAAAAGGTTTCACTGAGAAAAGGTACCAAGCCATGTGGCTAAACGTAGACAAAAATTATGGGTTAATTTAAGTTGTAACAGTTATTTAGTAATAAGCCTGCCTGAACAATAGGCCAAACAGTTTATAATGAATTTAAGCATCTGTGTACTTATTTGGGATTGAATGGTTGAGGGACCAGGCAGGACAGAAATTTCTGTCAACAATATTTATTTCAGGAGTCTTGTATAAAACAAGCAAGCATGAGCAGCAGCCTAATGATCACACATAATACCAATTTGTATTTATAATACATAATAATTAAATCAGTTTAATTACCATACTTATTACCTGAGACATTTATCATTTATTTGTGCAAGGAATATTCAAAATATTATTCTCTTTTAGCTGTTTGGAACCATTTAATTATTATCAATCATAGTTATTCTGCTGTTCTGTAAACATTACAAGAATTTTTATGTTTTGCAACATGGTTTCTCGGTGTAACAGCCCTGGCTGTCCTGGAACTCACTCTGTAGACCAGTCCTGCTTCTGCCTCTTTAGCACTGGGATTAAAGGTGTGCACCACAACCAGCTACAAGAATTTTTTTTATCTCAAACCTCCAGTGTATTTTTGGACATAAAAACCCTTGTTTAATATTTTATTGTTTTCTTATAAAGTATTTCAGAAAAAGAATTACTGGATTATAAGGCAGAAACTTTAACAAAATTAAAGAATTTTTAAAAATTTTGTTATTTTTATGTATATGAAGGTTTTCCTGAATATATGTCAGTGTTCCTTATACCTTCAGTGGTTGAAGAAGCCAGAAGAGAGAGCATAAGATTCCCTGTGTCTGGAGCTACAGATGGTCATGAGGTAACATGTGGGTACTGGGAATTGAACCCAGGCCTTTTTCAGGACCAATAAGTACTCTAATCTACTTTACTGAGTGGAATCTTGCACTCCCTTTATTCCATTTATTAATCTTTTTATCTCCTTGCTCAGCTTACTCATTTTCATTATAAATCTTCATTAGAGTTAGCACTAATAATCACAGGACCAAGTCTATACTAAGCTGTTTTGAGATTTCCTCTACCAACTGAACTGATCCAAAACTCTTCACTTTAGCCTTAGGCATACTTTTTGGACAATGGGAAAAAGCAGTTACATTGTTCATCAAAAAATCACAAGAACAACTTTTAGGCTATGTGCTGTGGGATAATCTTTTTGTACACTGTAAAGATGTGTCTCTGTCTAAGGTGCCTTCTGATTGGTTTAATAGAGAGCTGAATGGCCAATAGCTAGGCAGGAGAGAATAGGCAGGATTCTTGGGGAGAGAGAGGAACTCTGGGAAGAAGAGAGGCAGAGAAATTCCAGCGAGACTCAAAATAAGTTGGGTGTACAGAATGGGAGAAAGGTAAAAGCCAAGAAGCAGAACATAGATTAATAAAATGGTAATTTAAGTTATAAGAGCTCGTTGGGGATAGGCCTGTTGGGGGAGGCTGCCTGTTCATTTCCTGGCTACCCAGACCCCCAAAATAACACACAGAAATTTGTATTAATTGCAGTACTGTTTGGCCAATACCTTAAGCATATTTCTGACTAACTCTTATATCTTAAATTAACCTATTTCGATTAATTTGAATATTGCCATGTGAGTATGGTTTACTGGCAAGGTTCTGGTACGTCTGTCTTGTGTGGATAGCTACATGGCTTCTCCTTGACTCTGCCTTCTTTCTTCCTCTATCTGCTTTGAACTCCTGCCTTGCCCTATTCTGCTAAGCCACTGGCTGAAACAGATTTATTCATTAACCAATAAAAGCAGCACATATAGAAGGACTTCCCATATCATCTTCGCTTTTCTGTTCAAATAAAAAAGGAAGGCCTTAACTTTAACATAGTAAAATTTCATATAACAAAACAACGTGTGCCAGCTAGATCCAATTAAAACCCGAGAGAGTTTAGGAAGGAATTCTAGACAAAAACAAATAAACAAACCGGAGTTTAACACAGCCTCTTGCTCTGTTTGTTGGCTTGCTGTGGCTCCTTTAAGACAGGTCTTCTTGACTCAGCCTTGGCAAGGAAGGTTGTGTGGCTTCTTTAAGGAGCTGGCTTCCTGGTTTACCAACACAAACAGCTATGACTCTTTCAGGAGGTCGAGATACAGAGCATTTAAATGGGGTTTCTGAGGCATGTTGCAAACTACTTAATGGCGTGACATAGACCTATAGTATACCTGGACCTGGGATGGTGTGCATGGCTCATAGAGGTGGTGAACATGCCTCCACCATATTGGACTGGGTGGAGCCAAAAGGCAAAGCAGCCTTAGTCCTAGCCATACTGCTTAGCATTTTAAGAAGCAGTCCTGGTCAGAAATAAATACACAATAAAGACAAATTCAGATGAAAAAGACCTCTAAATGGGTTACAGTGTGTTTAAAAAAGTGTACTTAGGCTTGGGAGAGAGAAGAAAGAAAAAGAGTATAGAGAGTTATAAAAGAAAGTGAATGGTTTTTAAAAATAAAACAAAGTCTTTAAAGAGACAGAGTACAGACAGTCAGAGATTAAATGAATAAAGAAAAATAAGCCACATAAAGATGGAATATACACAGAGAGTCTGGATTATGTATATTATTGTGTTTTCTTAAAGTTTTTGACTGTGAAGGAGCTAAGTACAGAGAGATATTTCATTGTTTGGGCGCTAAGCTAAACCAACATATATTTTAAAGATATCTTGATTTCAAAATATGAGTCTAAGAATATGTTGCTTTAAAAAAGAGGTTCTTCTTTTGTTTCCATAGAGGATGAGAATCTGTGGATTCCTTCCAGACTAATGTGATTTGATGGACCAAGACCCCTCCCAAGGTTGCCATAAACACCCCCAAATATTACTTTGCCCAACAAAAAGCAAGAAGAAGTTTGGAGAGAACTATGTCTAAATCCCCTAAATGATTCTTTAATTAATGTTTGTTTACATTTAAAGGGGATATGCTATAGAGATTTGCATTGGTATGGGTATTAGTTTATTGATACAAATTTAGGTCAATTTTGTCATATATATATTTCTGTTCTTGGTTAAGGTATTGTATTTGGGTAGTTCATTTTAAAATGTAATGTATAATTAAAATATAGGTTAATAGATAGTCATCTGTTAGAGTCAAGCTTTTATTCATGTTAGTTAGGTTTTCTAGATATATAGAGATATATTTTAGTTAGATAGATAATCTCTAAAACTTTCAAAGACCTACAGAATATGGAATTTAAAATGTTTTAAGAATTTAGACTTTTCATGACAATGAGACATATCTGTTCCTGGCAGCACCAATTGCTTCAAGAGGAAGATGGGCATTGAAGAGGACTGGACATACAGGACCCACAGAGAAATGACTGCTGAACTTGCCTAAAGGTGGGACAGTCCTTCAGGATGATGGGGGAAGCTTTGTTAACCACTTATCTTTATGAGGTGGAACCCAGTGAAGGTGTGGCTTCCTGGAGCCCTAGAGAAAACAGGTACACCAAGGTTCACTCTCTCAGTGTGATTTCTGTGGGGCACCACTAAGCTGGGACTTCTCGTTCCTGTTTCATGAGTTTTCCCCTTATAATAAATAAAAATATAATTGTTTTATCCTTTAGCTAGCCTGGTTATTTTCCAAATAGAGCTAATTTCTATAGTTGGTGCCAGGATCGTGGGGCTAGAGTCTCCAGTGGCTCTGACCAGCTGTGGTCAGGCTCCATGCCTTTCATTTTGGGTATAGAATTCCTGGCCCTGAGTAGCGGCTACCAGCTGACTTCTGGGTCCAAGGTGGGCAGAGAGATATGGGAGGTCAAGGTAGAAAAGGCTGAGGAGCCATCTGGTATGGGAAAAAGGAAACTTTTAGGAAAATTTTTACTTTCTCCATGTCTATTTTTTCTATATCATATTCTTGATGGAGGTGGGTCTTGTATTAATCTGTTGCTTTCATTGGTTAATTAATAAAGAAACTGCCTAGGCCCATTTGATAGGCCAACCCTTAGGTGGGTGGAGTAAACAGACAGAATGCTGGGAGAAAGAAGCCGAGTGAGGGAGTTGCCATGATTCTCCCACTCCAGACAGATGCAGGTTAAGATCTTTCCTGGTAAGCCAGCTCGTGGTGCTACACAGAATATTAGAAATGGGTTAGATCAATATGTAAGAGCTAGCCAATAAGAGGCTGGAGCTAAAGGGCCAAGCAGTGTTTAAAAGAATACAGTTTCCGTGTAATTATTTCGGGGCATAAGCTAGCCATGCGGGCGGCTGGGTGCCGGGGACGCAGCCCTGCCACTCATATTACAACATATTCTTTATTGAATGTATATCTATATAAATAATGTTTAAGTTTCCCATGATGAACAATAGAGTTTTATACAGATCTTTTTCCTGCAGTAATCTTTAAAGTTTCCAGATGGGGCCCTACAGCAACAACTCCACCTGGTTGAGATGACATCATGATGCTGATAGCACTGCTGTAAGATCTATTTTTTTGGGTACCAGATGCTGAAATGGTGCACCTTCTCATGACATTCTGGCTAAAACTCTAAATAAGAACTTTGGGAAAAAACCCTATTGACTGCTCAGAAATCATTTGCAACTATACTAGACAGTAATCTTGAAACTTAACCATAACTTTACTTTGCAGGATCCCATAAAGAGAACATTGCCCCCATGATAGCTGGAAGCAATTCTAGAGGATGACACCGCCCTCTCCCAAAAATGTTTTTCCTCAGAGTTCGGGACACCATTTAGGGGTTGTTGATTATTACTTGCATCAGGTAGAGGGTTGGGGTGGAAACTATGTAGGTTCAAAAAAGGGGGTAATAATAGTGGGTAATAGAGTGAATACTTGTGAGTTATTATTTATGGATAATTTACATTGTTTTGTATATTGATACAAGTTCAAATTATATTTCTGTTTATAATATTTGTACACCTATAAGAAGTTATTCTGTCAGATTGTACATATGCATGTTTCTACCTCTCTTTAGGACATTTCGTATATTGATACAACTTTTAGGATATATTTTCATGCTGCATTATATATTATTCTTACCTCTGATCAAGATACGTATACATTGTTTACTTTTTGAGGTCATTGTCCCCATTTGTTGCACATTTGTTTACAGATTATTTAATATCCTGACATGAAGTTTTAGTCTTTAAGTTATACAGGTATTAAATATTATAGGTCAATAGTCATTCATGTTTGTTATACATATAGTCAGATTAATTAGGTTCTTTAGATACACAGAGATTGTATTCTGTCTAGATAGGTAATCTTCAACCACTTCAAGAATCTGTAGAATATGGCATTTAAATAACTTAGGGTTCTGTTGACATGAGACATGATTGCTCCTGACAGATCCAATCTATTCCCGAGAGAATGTTGAGCACCAAAGACACTCCACTTGGAGCATGTTTTCTTCTTGGCAAAAATGGTCTTTGGGCAAGGAACTGTCCATGCATTGACCACTGACAAAAGGTATGATATCCAGACAGAACAAGCAGAAAACAAGAAAAATTCTGTCAAACCTTGCCAAGACAGGGTAAGACAGTTCTAAAAAATTCCGTGCCTCTGAAAATGGTCTGTCAGTTATGCTAAGCCTTAGCCAAAGTTCGTAGCTTCAACATTGCAAATGAGACTTTGGGTGATTGCCCAGGTAGCTCATTGTCTCTGTCATATACTGCTCACTCTGGAAGCTGCTTGATTGCACTTCTTGCCTACTCAAGTGATATTAACTCCCTTCTCAGGCCTACAATGTGGTTGAAGATTAGATAGTCATATTTATCTTCCTCTTTTGATTTAGCTGAGACTCTTTGAAATAGAATGTTTATTAAAACATTTGTCATGTGTTCCTTGCTTAATGTTGTTTATGTTGGTTGTTTTTTAATACTTGATATCTGTTCTAATTGTATATAGTTGTATTGTGTTTGAATCGCTCTTGTTTAGACTAAAGGGGGAGGTGATGGGGAAAACTTTGTTAATCAATCATCTTTAAGAAGTGAAACCTAGTGAAGGCATGGCTTCCTGGAGCCCTAGAGAAAATGGGTGCACTGCCCAGGTACTCTCTGTCTGTATGATTCTTGTGGGGCACCACCGAGCTTGAACTACTTGTTCCTGTTTCTTGAGTTTTCCCCTTATAATAAATAAAAATATAATTGTTTTATCCTTTAGCTAGCTTGGCTATTTCCTGAATCAAGCTAATTTCTATATCAGGGTTCCTTCTTCATGAAAGAGTCTGCCATACATTCTTCAGGCCACAGAAGAAAGTGACTGACAAACTACCAGTGTAGGCGGAACTGTCTTTGAAATTTCCTGCTTCATGGAAAAGTCTGCTGTATACTAGGTGCCTGTAGGCTGAAGATGGATGCCCCAATGGTACCGAAGAACTTTGGGTGACTGTCCAGGCAGCAAGATGTCTCTGTCAATTCTAGAGTTTTGGAAGTTACTTACAATCTACTTCCTGTTTACTTAGGTAATATTATATCCTTCTGGAGTCTTTGATGGAGTTGAAGATAGATAGTTATAATTATAACTTTCCTTAGTTATGATAAAAGATAAACTATATATAAATATTGTAACCATAATTCTTGCTTAATAACTGTTTTGGTGTATGTAATCTTGCTATGTTAAAGTTAAAATCTTCCTTTTTAATTAGACAGAAAAGGGGAGGTGATTTGGGATTCCCCTCTGTATTCTGTTACTATGTTTTATTGTCATTGGTTAATAAAGAAACTGCTTTCAGTCAATGGCTTAACAGAATATAGCTAGCCTGGAAAAGATATATAGAAGAATAGATAGAGTCAGTTAGATACCATGTAGCTGTCCGCAGGAAACAGATGCACCGGAACCTTGCTGATAAACCACAGCCAAGTGGCAATACACAGAGTAATAGAAATGGGTTAATTTAAGATATAAGAGTTAGCCAGACATATGCTTAAGCTGTTGGCCAAACAGTATTATAAATTATATAGTTTCTGTGTGGTTAATTCTAGTCAGGACAGTCGGGAAATGAACTAGCAGCCCCCGCCAACATAGGCCTAAGCTAAAGGCCAAGCTCTCATAATTAATGATAACTCTGAGTCAATTGCAGGCTAGTGGTCCCAAAGAAAGTTCGATTACAGCTATGAGCACATAATGAAGGCATCTGTTGCCAGTCCTCTGGGGTGGTTCCATATGTTGGACTGTGAACTGTGCAGCACAGATATGAATGGGCAGGATTCTCTGTGGCATACTCAAGAAATAAGTGAGATCAAAGTCACCATCCAATCAATAACTGAACAAATGATTTGAACTGACATCAAGGAAGGGTTAAGGATGTTGAATGATTTTTAGTTATGTATGTTTATTGATCATTTGTATTTCTTCCTTTGTCAAAATGTTTATCATCAAGAAATCAGATACCAGCCGAGTGGTGGTAGCTCACGCCTTTAATCCCAGCACTCAAGAGGCAGAGACAGGCAGATCTCTGTGAGTTCGAGACTAGTCTAGTCTACAGAGCAAGTTCCAGGACAAGCCCCAAAGCTACAGAGAAACCCTGTCTCAAAAAAAAATAGTTAATAATAATAAAAAACCCAGATGCCACCAAATACTGGCAAGGAGGTGGGTGAGCAAACTAGTACAGTTATTATGGAGCCCAGTCTGGATATTTTTCCAAACACTAAAAAATAAAACTACCATATGACCCAGTTGTTTTTCTATTTTTTTGCAGGCATACACCTGAAAATAAATAATAATCTTAATATTGATTTAATTTTAAGTTTAGTCTAACTGCTTCCTGATATACAAATAATTTGGAAATTAATTTAAAAATTTAATTTCTATAGCTAGATGTTATGACATATACTGACAATCCCAGCACTTGGGAGGCTGAGGCAGGAGGATGGTGAGTTCAAGGCAGCCTGGATTACATAGTGAATTATCTATCAGGCATGCCGGGGCTAGAGAGTGGACCCTGTTTCAAACAAAAGAAGACAAACCCCCATGTACTGACGAGAGACACTTTGAAAAGCCACCCATGTGCATCTCCCAGTTACTCAGTTTCTGCACTGCCACAGAAGAGCTCCGCTAAGCAGGGGTGTGTGCGTGAAAGGGTATTGTGTTCAGCACTGCCTCAGAAAACCCTCCATGCTGTCATCTTTGCTAGTGTAAAGCCCACACAACTTTGCGAAGGTGTCAGGGGCATGAGGCTGAAGACCCTCTGGGACCCACAGGTTTGTTTGCTTTCTTTTGGGGTGGAAGGAGGGGAATGAAGAGAAGGGAAGGCAATCATAAAGAAGTTGCTGAGAGGATAAAGAAAATAACTATGTTCTCATCTGTATATTTCTGCACTTAGCAAACAACTTCTCTTTCAAAACTAAAATCTTATGAGTCACCATGAAGTCAATGGATGAAGTTACTGAACAGACCCACTGCCACAAACTGTGCTATTGAATAGAACTTTCCCCTTTTGTTTCCTATTTCCAATGTGCTCATGCAGCAAACAATCAAATAGCCCCAAATACCCACGTCCAAAACCCAGAGTACCCAAATCAAACAAAATGGTCTCCAAATCATGGCCTCTGAGCTAGAGGTCCCTGGGTTATCTCCAGCTATATCAACTTATCATTCAAGAGACCTTTATCATTTCATACTTCAGTTAATTATAACTTTTTCAATTTATAAGGAGCATTAAAATTTGATGGATAAAATTATTTTGGCGAGAACACTCATTACACATGTGTAATGCAGAGAGTACAAGTTAGAAAATGAGTTCCATCACATCTTAGGAAATTTCAAAGAAAAGTGCGTGTCATTCAGTGGTCTGCTGCTGTGATAAAATGCCTGTGGAAGATTTCTTCTAGTTTATGGTTCCACAGAGAGCCCATCATGACAGAGGTATGGCCCAGTGACAGAGGCAGGAAGCTGTGCATCTTCAACAGCAAACTGGAAGTGGGGCGAGGCTAGGAGCTCTCAGCGCCTTCCCCCAGTGAGGCGCTTCCTCCAGCAAAGCTCCAACTCCCAGAGGATTCATGACCTCTCCAAACAGTAACAGCAGTCTGGGATGGGGGAGCTAAGTGTTCCAACACAAAAGCTTATAGGGGACATTTCTCATTCAAACCACCACAGCGTGGTAATGAAAAAAATGTACATACATCATGACTACCAACAGACTAGTAAATCATAATTGGATTGAGAAAGCAAAGGTAATGAAAATATAGGTTTGTCATAAAAAGTTTTGCCTGGCAGTGGTGGTGCACACCTTTAATCCCAGCACTCAGGAGGCAGAGGCAGGAGGATCTCTGTGAGTTTGAGGCCAGCCTGGTCTACAGAGGGAGTTCCAGGACAGGCTCCAAAGCAACAGAAAAGCTCTGTCTAGAGAAACAAAGTAAAACAAAGGTTCCATGCTGTGTTCTGTAGGCATAGTGCCATTTATAAAAAAGCTAGGGTGTTATCACTGTCTTGAAGACCAGGGCATCTGCTCTCCCAGTGACCTGGTTGTTTGCTCCTGCTCCATCATCGCTAGTGTCACCTTTATTTTTCCTCCAAAGACATTCCTCTTCATTCCTCCTTCAACACAGTTTTCATTGGTGGTATATTTGTTTTGAATTTCCCCTTTAATGAAGCCTGAAAGGCGCAGTTTCTGTTTCTTCCTCAGTTCTGAGGTTCTCTTTATACTGCTCATCCTCATGGTCCCCTGCTCCTCCTCTGGCTGCTTTTCTTTCTCCTCTGCTTCTTTCAAGTCAGGTGCTTCAGTACCATCTTGACAAGGCCGACCCAGCTCTGTGACTCACTGTAGCAGTTAAAGCACGTCTTCTGCCATCCTCCAGGGTGGGGGCTTCACTTCTCCTCTCAATTGTTGAAAATAAACACCGGCATTTTGAAATGAATACAAAGAAATAAATGCACATATAAATGTCCACTGCTATTAAATAGAGAAGAAGAATATGGAACTAAAATGTAGAATGAATATTGCCCCCACAGACATTTTTACACCCATGTTCTTTACTTATGTGAGTGACTGACCAAGCCTCAACAAATCGTTTTTAGGCTTTAATGGGGCCATTCTCCCTATTTGCCATCAGAGGGCGCGCCGGCACCAGGAATGACAGGTTACCTCACTCTCTGAGAATCAAAAATCAGTTTCTGATACAATCAGGCAGGCACTGCCTTGAGTTCCCAAAAGGCCTGATTTCCTATCTCAGCAGCGACAGATAAATCACTGTCAAGGTCACATCTTCCCGTTCCCGTGCTAGGACGCCCCCCCCCCCCATACCAGAACTACCATGTTTTTCTCTTTTTCGCTAAGAGTGGAGGACCCCTGGCTTGTTGGATATTCTCTTTGCACTGAAACGCCAAGGCCCTTTATTCAGAGAATAAACAGAGAAATGGATTCCCTAACAATTTCACTGCCTCAAATCAGAGCTTCTCTGGAGAGCCCCAGAATCTCTGGGAAGAGTCCCAATAGTCGATTGAGACCTGAGGCCCCACCCTATCTTATTTGTAAGTGTAGACAAGTAGCTGCAGGTGGGAGGAGAGAGCAGGTACCTATTTGGAAGCGGCTTCTCTTTTTTTCTATGCAAAGAATAGGCCCTAATTGCGCTTAAGGGGCCTCCACTAGTGTTCCCAAAGTACCAGTGCAGATTAGAACACATTATGGTGAGAAAGACTGAAGCGACTTCCCAGAATTACAAAGTGAGTTTGTGGCAGATCAGATCCTGAATTTCAAAGCGCTGATTTCTGGTCTGAACTCCAATAGCAGCACAGAGCCCTTGGATGTTGGCACCCGTGAGAGGTCAGCGGGAGGCAAGTGTAATTGGTTTCTTTGTAATGAACAGCAGCTGTTTGTGCTAGCTGGAAAATTTGTACTTTTCGAGACCGCCATCATCGGTAGGCTTCAGTCCTAATTGCTTGCTCTTGCCAAGCGCGCTGCCATTCTGCACACTAGGGGTGCTGTTGTTTAACTAGCCGCCTTGTTTACGCAGACTGGAGCTCTTTAAACATTATGCTTGGCTGCTAAACCTTCCTGGCTTCTGCTACAACAGGCTGCTTGCCCGTCCTTCTGGAACCATCTCAGGATGAGTAAGCATTGACTCCTGCACTTGGGAGACCCAGAGTCAGTACAAGATCAAAACGGTGCACCTGCACAGAAAACATTCTGTGCTGTTCACTGAGGTGGGGAGGACGAAGGCCACACTGACCATGCGGGATTGGCCTCTTTCTCAGGCCAATACAAGACAGGTTCCACGTTGTGTGTGCTGCTGTTGTTGTTCTAGTTTGGCATTTTTTTTTGTCTTTTTTATTTTCTTGGTTTTTGTTTGTTTTTAATAGAACAGACATGAATTTAGGTGGGTAGGGAGGTGGGAAGGACCTGAGAATCTTGGAGGATTTGGGGAAGAGGAAGACTATAATAAAATATATTGTCTAAAATTTTTTTTAAAAATATTTATTTATTTATTATGTATACAATATTCTGTCTGTGTGTATGCCTGCAGGCCAGAAGAAGGCACCAGACCTCCTTACAGATGGTTGTGAGCCACCATGTGGTTGCTGGGAATTGAACTCAGGACCTTTGGAAGAGCAGGCAATGCTCTTAACCTCTGAGCCATCTCTCCAGCCCCCATTGTCTAAAATTTTTAAAAAAAATAATTTAAAATGTAAAATAATTCAAAAGATGAGGGAAAATGAACCTCTGCTTTACGAGGATGTCCACCCACTCCCCAGAAAAGTGAAGATGTAATGTTAGGAGCATCAGACCCATGGGGATGACTGTTTCTGACAGGGAGCACCAACATTTCCTCTGGGGAGCAGGGGAGGATTTGTGATTCCTTGCCCACCCTTCGGTCTGCCCACTTGTGTGGCGCACATCCTGGCTGGTATTCATTGTCTGGTTGTCCTCATAGGTGATTTGGTAACTGCACAGCTATCTTTCATAAGACTTTCAAATCAGTTCATTTCCACGTCAGAAATTTGCCCCCAGCTATTACAGGTCAGCAACTTGTATGGTGTCATCTGTTCAAATGAGTTGGCAGACTTGTGGGTCTTTGGTAGAGAAGCAAGCCCATTGTGGGGTGAGGGCATGCAGACCCTTGCTTACACCTTCTTCCTCAGTGAGTGCCTGTCACTCATGCGGCCCTGGGGGATCTGGGTGTAATATTCTCTTAGTAAATTAAGGAATATTTTCTCTGAAAAGAAATAGCTCATCGCTGCTGTCATGCTGAAAGGCTTCATGTGATCTTTATGTAAATCCCAAAGCCTGTTTGCTGCTTTAACACTTTCCTCTCTTTGCATGCATATAAAATTAAACCAATGTGATCTCTCTTTCTCTGTCCTCCACAGATCACTGTGTATAAATCTTACAGACTTGGAAGTTAGAGTGGTCATGCACTTGGCACAGCTCTGTCAATTAGAATTGACCCAATTATTTGCCTTCTTGAGCACTTTGGTGCCTTAAGATAGTAAGATATATATAAGGTGTCTTCACGGTTTTTCAAATCCCACAGTGACTCAGGCGCGGAGCTATGCTACTAGATTTTCAGTATACGGTGGTTTCATTTTGCAACATTTGGGTGTGGATATTCCAGCTTCTGGAAACTTCTGGCATTTCCTAGGCTACTGCATGGAGGCAAAGCCATCTATGTGTATAGTGCTCAGGCAGCCTCAGTCTTTTCAGCAGCCACAACTTTCCTCTTCACTCAGGCTACTGCCTGCTCACTTCTGTCTTCTCCACCCTGACCTGTATTGCTGTGTGTCACTGACTATACTCATCCTCAAGGGGACCCTGCCCGGCCACAGCCTCCTTTGAGATCAGGCTTAGAACACTGTCAGCGTGTTGCCTAGCTAGCCACCAGTTCTCTGAGGAGAAGCATTACTACAGAGCAGCTGGCCGCATTTCACTACCACCTAAGCTTACACGGAATGCTTCTTTTCCCCAGATAATCAGATCCCCAAAGGAAATTCAGCTAGTGACCTGTTCCCACGAGTTCGAATACTGTGCCACCCAAACAAACCATTGCTGGGGTTGGGAGTAGTTACCTTCCACTCACCATAAAGTTTGGTGATTTGATTTTTAGATCGTATAGAAGAGACTAAATTCTTAGAGGGAAGCTAGCAGAATTCCTTCACTGTCCTGAAGATACAGGATTCTTTGCTAGGGGTTGAGCTTTCAAATTGTGTCAAGCAGGGTGTCCCATTGTGAGAACCTCAGAGAGGTCTGAGATTTGGGGTTGGGCACTGGCCCTCCCCTTTCTTTTCCTGCTCTGTGTGAGTGCTGTACATGGACTTGTGTGTGCAGCTGAGTGACTCTCTGTGCACGTGTGTGGCGGTCAGAGGAGAACATCAAATGAACTGTCACTCTGCATTATCGCTTGAAGACAGGGCCCTTTGCTCAACCCATAACTGGCCATTTTAGTTAGGCTGCCTGCCAGCAAGTCCCCCGAAAGATACTCTTCTCTATGCTTCCTGCAGTGCTAGAGGTACACCATCTGGCATTTCCATGGGCTCTAAGGGTCTGAAATCAAGTCTTCACGCTCATGCAGCAAGTGTTCTTAGCCATTAAACCATCTCTTCAGCCCTTGCCTTTTCCAGACATAGCCTCAGAGAGGTGTGCAAAAGCTTCTTCTTCAACCCTCAGTTCTGCACAGGATGGAGCTCTCGGAAAAGGCCTTTGATCACACATCATACTCAGCTAAAGGAAATATACTGCCCCTAAAGGGCACTTGTTCTTCTAATGAAGCTCCTGTCTTCAAAATGAAGCATCACAGAGTGTTAGCTGAAATGACTATGGCCCTGCTCACAGAAACTATTTCTATCATTTCTATTCCCAGAAAGACCTTCAAATATGGAATTCTAAAATCCTAGTACCACACTGCCAAAGAGAAAGATAAATGCCAACACTGTCACAAACGCTTCAGTCTACAATGGTGTCCTGCCTGCAAGATCTATTAGGGCACTGATGGCACAGAGTTTGTGGGAGGAACCAACTAATATCTGATTTGACTCCACAAGATGGAACCCATACAGGGCACTGCTGGGGTGACCAAGAAACAGAGACTAAACAGCCCAGGGACCTGAGGCAAAACCAAATACTACTCTTCTACTGAAAGAACACAGCAATAAAATGACTCCTGATGACCTTCTGTTCTACTCAGAGAGTGCCTTGCTCATACACCATCAGAGAAGCTTCTTCATGCAACAGATGGGAACAAATACAGAGACCCACAGCCAGATAATATACAGAGTGAGAGACCTTGGAACTCTCAGCCCTAAATGGGATGTCTCCATCAAATCCCTCCCCTCAGAGCTCAGGGAACCCCTCAGAAGAGGAGGCACAAAGAGTGTGAGAGCCAGAGGGAATGGAGGACACCAAGGAAAGAAGGCCCTCTCAGTCAACTGGATCAAATCTCATAGGAACACCCAGAGACTGAAGCCGAGGCACGGGGCCTGCAGCGCTCTGCACCAGGTCCTCTGTGTATCTATTATGACTTTCAATTTAGTGTTTTTCTGGGATTCCTGAGTGTGTGTATGAGTGTTTCTCTGATGCTTGTGTCTTCTCTTGTAACTCTAATGTGTTTGCTTTTCCTTTCATCTTACTATTATCCCTTAAAAGCATCTTTGCTTGCTAATGAGAGACAGAAAGGGGTGGATATGAATGTGAGGAGAGGTAAGGAGGAACTGGAGGAGCAGAGAGAAGTAGTAGAAACCATAATGTGAGAAAAATCTATTTCCAGTAAAAGGACCAAAAAGGGGGAAACCCCCACATTTTTAAAAACCAGAAGATATATTTTAAGATATTAAGAAAATACTAATAATAAAGCATTATTGGGAAGGGAAAAAATAAAATCCTAGTGCTGGAAATGATTTTTGAATTCATAAACTGAAGTTCAAACTGAATGGGTCCAGAAATGAGGATCAGGCCCATGGAGCCTGGGTTTGGTGTTTATTTGCATGTTGGTGAGAAGAAAAAACACTAGCAAACAAATGGTCTGAGTGTGTAAGTATGGAGCCAAGAACAGTTGTGCAAGCATAGCAGAGTGTCTCCCTTGTGTCCAGTGCAGTGGAGGTGAGAAACAGAAGACAGTCGCTGAAGTCAGCTTCAGGAAGAGCAATGAAGTCAGAATATGGGTTATGGTAGGCTGAAGGGTAAAGACTACCAGCTAAAGATGCTGAATTGAAAACTCTTGTCAAGCATCAAGTCCCAGGGGAGATCACAAGAAAAATAAGAGAAAAAAGTATAAAGTGAATACTAACGAAAAGCTCATGAAATAGTCTCATAGCGGAGACCCAGAGATGAGAGACTGTAAAATGGGAGGAAGGGGATCTTAGAATCAGGAACGCTCATCCTTGAAGTAAATGAAATGGATCAAGGACGTCCAATTTCAGAAACTATGGAGGCCAGCCTAATTGGATTAGCTGATCTTCTGGAAAAAAGAAAAACAGAGAAGAACGTTTTAAAATCTTAACAGCATAAATATTTTGACATCAAAGAAAGAAATGAAAGACATCAAAGACTGAAATAGAAGGGAACATAGTAATTTCAAACTATTAATGGGGGCGGGGCTGAGGAGACACATTGGTAGTTAGGACCACTGCTCTTCTGGAAGACCTGAGTTTGATTTCCAGAACCCACATGGCAGCCCACAACATCCTTAACTCTAATTCTGGGCACTCTCATGCTCTCTTCTGGCCTCTGAGGAGTGTAAGCATGTGGTGGGTGCACAGATGTGGACACAGACAAAACACCCATGAACATAAACTTTAAAAATTAGGAAAAAGGGGCTGGAGAGATGGCTCAGTGGTTAAGAGCACTGGCTCTTAACCAAAGTTCCTAAGTTCAATTCCCAGCAATCACATGGTAGCTCATAGCCGTCAGTAATGAGATGTGTAGGCAGAACACTGGTCTTTGTTGAGTGTTTTCATCATGGCATGATCTTGTACTTTGTAAAATTTCTTCTTTAATATCGATTAAAATTTGACATAAAAATCAGAAAAAAATTATATTATGTTGTTTTGTCTTCTTTTTGTACTGTATTTGTTGATTATTTATACAGGGTCCTGTGATGGAGGTGGGTCTTGTATTAATCTGTTGCTTTTATTGGTTAATTAATAAAAAAACTGCATAGGCCCATTTGATAGGCCAACCCTTAGGTGGGTGGAGTAAACAGAACAGAATGCTGGGAGAAAGAAGCCGAGTCAGTGAGTCGCCATGATTCTTCCACTCTAGGCAGACGCAGGTTAAGATCTTTCCTGGTAAGCCAGCTCGTGGTGCTACACAGAATATTAGAAATGGGTTAGATCAATATGTAAGAGCTAGCCAATAAGAGGCTGGAACTAATGGGCTAGGCAGTGTTTAAAAGAATACAATTTCCATGTAATTATTTCGGGGCATAAGCTAGCCATGCGGGCGGCCGGGTGCCGGGGACGCAGCCCCGCCACTCTTATTTCAACAGAGTGGCGCCCAACGTTCCCATATATTGTTTATAAATGTTCTTTTACATTTAAAGGGGGAAATGATATAGATATGAATAATTTGCATTGGTATGGATTTTAAGGTCAATTTTGTTATATGTATATGTATTTCTGCTCTTAAGGTATTGTGATTATGTAGTTCATTTAAAAATGTAATGTATAGCCGGGCGGTGGTGGCACACGCCTTTAATCCCAGCACTTGGGAGGCAGAGGCAGGCGGATCTCTGTGAGTTCGAGACCAGCCTGGTCTACAGAGCTAGTTCCAGGACAGGCTCCAAAGCTACAGAGAAACCCTGTCTCAAAAAACCAAAAAAAAAAAAAAATGTAATGTATAATTAAAAAATATAGGTTGTTAATGGATAATCATCGATAATAGTAAAGCTTGTAGTCATGTTAGTTAGATTTTCTAGATATGCATAGATATATTTCAGATAGGTATTCTTCATATCTTTCAAAGACTACAGAATATGGCATTTAATGTTTTAATAATTTAGGGCTTTTTATGACAATGAGACACATCTGCTCCTGACAGCACCAATCTACTTCAAGAGGAAGATGGGCATCGAAGAGGCTCCTTATGGAGTTTGATAGACATTTGGGCAAGAAACTGCTCTTGCCTGGACTGATGCATAAATGACACAGAGTACCCGCAGAGAGAGGACTGCTAAACTTGCCTAAAGGTGAGATGATCTTTCGGGGTTCCTGACTCATGAAAGAGTCTGCGAGACATTCTGCAGGACACAGCAGAAAGTGACTGAACTGTCTTTGAAATTTCCTGTTTCATAAAAAAAGTCTGCTGGATACTATGGGCCTGAAGGCCAAAGATGGATGCCCCAACGGTACAGAGGAACTTTGCGTGGCTGTACAGGCAGCAAGATGTCTCTGTCATTTCTAAAATTTTAGAAGTTACTTACTTTTTGTTTACTTAGTTAGTATTATATCCTTCTGGAGTCTTTGATGGAGTTGAAGAATGGTTAGTTATAGTTATAGTTTTCCTTAGTTATGATAAAAGATAAAATAGATATAAATATTGTAACTGTAATTCTTGCTTGATAACTGTTTTGGAACTAATGGGCTAGGCAGTGTTCAAAAGAATACAGTTTCTGTGTAATTATTTTGGGGCATAAGCCATGCGGGCGGCTGGATGCCAGGGACGCAGCCCCGCCGCTCTTATTTCAACAGTCCTGTGCAACTCAAGTTGGTCTTGAGTATTTTATTTATAGAAGAAATAAAAATTAAAAAATATTGAGTACATCTTTTGATTTGAGAATATTGCTGATTCAGTCAACGTTGAATTGAGCATTTGACAACTTCCAGGCCAAGGGAGACATACAATGGAGACCAGAATGGATGTCTGTGAAGAGCCTAATAAGAGACCTCAAAAGCTGATAACCTCGAGTACCCTGTAGTCATCTGCGGAAGATGACTGAGTACAAGAAAAAGACAGGCCCAGGTGGCCCCAAAGATCAATTCTAGCAAACATCTGAAGAAGAATCACTATCATTACCTCTCAAACTCTTCCGAACAACTGAGGAGAATGGACTGCTTTGACACTGAGCTATCCCAATACCTAAACCAGGCAAAGACATCTTAAGAAAACGCTAGACCAGTACCCATTACAGACACTGAAACAGAAATGATGAATAAAATATAGACTATCAAACCAAATCCAACAATATATTAAAGGATTTCACAACAAAACTGAGCAGGATTTTTTTCCCAGAATGTAAGATGGATCAGTGTATGAAAATAGATCAATTTTAATCATCTTATTAACAGAATAAGGAGAGGGACATGGTGGTAATGGCCGGAATCCCAGGGACTGGTTAATGGAGGCAGGGAGGTTGGAGGTTGAAGGTCATCTTCGGCTACACAGCATACTCAAGACCAACTTGAGTTGCACGAGACCCTGTATAAATAAATCAACAAATACAGTACAAAAAGAAAACAAAACAACATAGTATATTTTTTTCTGATTTTTATGTCAAATTTTAATCGATATTAAAGAAGGAATTTTACAAAATACAAGATCATGCCATGATGAAAACACTCAACAAAGACCAGTGGAACCTACTGTAGCATAATAAAGCTCACATTCAACTGCGCAAGACTGCTAGCTTTTCTTTTAATGTCAACGATAAAACAAGCGTTCCTCCTGGAAATTCAAACCAGAGCAATTATAAGACAGAAATAGAAGGCGTGTAAATTAGAAAGAAAGAAGCAAAGTAATCTTCATTTACAGAGAAATATTATGCATAGCAAACCCTTAAGAATTCCCTCAATAAAATTGTTAGAACTAATACATAAATTCATTAAGGTTTCAGATTACATGATTAACATATGCAATCCAGTTGAATTTTTATATATTAATGAATCAACACATAATTTGTGAGATCAGTCAGCCTGTTGGACTTTACAATTAGCATCAAAATATTGAAGTACCTAGAAGTGAAACAATCAAACTGTCTGTAAAACTTCGATTTGGGAAACACTAAAAGAAATGGAAAGGTATGTTAGTGGGTTAACAAGCACACTATTGGGCTGGGGGATGCAGTCTAGTTAGAAGAGTGCTTACTTAATGTGCATGAGGCTCTGGGTTCAATCCCCAGCACCACATAAAACAGCGCAATAGTACGCTTGTAATCCTAGCACTCAGGTGGAGACTGGAGGATCAGAATTCATGCTCATCTTTTGCTATATATCAAGTTCAAAGATCCTGGGCTACATGAGATTCTGTATCAATTTAAAGCAAATACAACCCACAAAATTATAAATAATCTCTTTAAATTAATTGACATCTAGAGTTAATGTATTTTAATAATATACCCCAATAAAACTATGCAGAGGTGTGTGCATGTGAATTTTGTCTTAAGTTTAATAAGATTATTATAAATAAATATGAAATGCAAAGGATCAAGCATGCTCAAGATACTGTGGAAGAAGCTTAGGGTAATGGGAAATGCCTTCCTGTATGTCCAGGCTAATCTGAAGTCCTAGTGACTAAGAGAGTGTAGCTTTAACATGGCGGTAGAAAATTGTCTAATGAAACAGAGGCAAGGCCCCAAAGCATACCTGTACCTATGTGGGCACTTGCTATCTGCTATCTGCCAATGGGGTGAGGGTGGACTCCTCACTGGTTCTGTGACTATGGTTTTTGAATATATAGATGCAAATGAAATTAGATTCTGGATTCTTACAGTGCATAAAAAACCCTGATAAAAGCCTAAGGTGGAGGAAAAAGCATAAAGCTTTTATAATATAAATGAACATATATTTATAGATATAGTGGTCATGACTTCAGGAGAGGGCAGAGCACCTCAAAAGAAGACAAAAAGGCCCTACACTAGACATTCTAAGAGTAACTGTTGACAACCTGCATGTAAAGAGAGGTCTTGCTTTGTGAACAACAGATTTCATATTATACATGCTCAATCAAGCCCTCGTCAAAAGCAAGGCCAAAGGAGAGTTTGTGTGCACAACCCTCCCCTGTGGCTTATAGTGAAGAAGGTCTCAAGCTGCATGCACACGAGCCTAGAGACATTTTGATGACATCAACACTTAACACTGGGAGCCACTGGGGCAAAGAGAACTAGATGAAGCTTGACCACCTTTCAGGACCAGAATGAGGCCCCCAGTCCTGGCGTCTTATCTGCCACCTCCAGAGGAGAGAAATCGTTCACTTGACCAGGTGTTTCTCAGTGCAATGTTTTCCTACCACTCTGGCCAGAAGTCCAGTTCCTGGGTCTATCCTGACGTGGAGACAGGAGAAGGAGGAAGTCCATGGTGAAAGTGAATGTACCTGAATTCTCCAGGACTGCAAACGTGGAGGGCAAGAACACAGGGGCAGTCTCAGAAACTGCTTCCCTTTGTATTCTGCTTCAAAGGGGAGCCAGGAGGAGCCCAGGACCTCCAAGGCACGTTATCTTCTCTGTCTAGCTAAAGCCCTGGGGCTAGCCAGCACCGAAACTCAGCACAGAAAACAGGTGAGGCCCTGGCGCCGTTGGAGCCAGGCTCCTGTGTAATTGCTGTCTTTTACAGAAAATGCTGGAATTTCCTCCTGGGACTCTTGGGCCAGGTGCTCGATGCTGCTGGGTTGCCTCACTGAACTTTAGACACTTTATCCTGTGGCTTCTTTTTTGTCTTTTGTTTTCCTGGTTTTTCGAGACAGGGTTTTTCTGTGTAACAATTCTAGCTGTCCTGGAACTAGCTTTTGTAGACCAGACTGTCAGCCTCAAACTCACAGAGATTTGTCTGCCTCTGCCTCCCGAGTGCTGAGACTAAAGGTGTGTGCCGCCACTGCCAGGTTCCTTTTGCTTCTTTAGCATTCTTGGCAGGCACATATTCTCTCCATGGTACAACACAATCCTTCTTCCTTCTCACACCTCACTTGCGGAAGTGATGCCTGGACACAGCCACTATCCTCACCTTCTACTCCTGAGACTTTCTTGGTCTGGGACAGACATGGAAGCAAATAGAAGACAGTCATGCCCCTCTGTTTACAGTGCTAGACAGCTCAGTAGAAGGAAAATGTTTCAAACTGCCTGTTGTTTTTAGTCTATAAAGTCAGGTCAGGCTGCTCTATGGGTGTTTGTTATGTGGAGAGATTTGAGATGGCCTCCCATGGAAGATAGGTTGTGTAACACACACCAAATTCATCAGAGAGAGTTCTGGGATGGACTTCCAGGGGCTGAGAGTTCTGGAAAAGAGATGCTGAGGCTCTGGAGATTCACCACAGTTTCCAGATGCCACAAGTGGGAAACACATATTAGTTTGGAATATGAGCCTAAACTGGAATACCTAGGGGGACACGCTGCAAGGTGCCAGGGTCAATTTTCAATGGACTACTCCTTGGTGGAGCTGCGAATATGAGGTAAAGGGGAGGTAGGCATATATTTAGGGGTAGACCACGAATGTCTCCAATACCATGGGGGTGCTGGTGAAAATGAGTCCGAAACATAATGAACTAATATCTCCCAGGGACAGAACAAGTTGGCCAATCAAGAAAGAACAGAGTTATCCAATTCCAGTTTAATACTCCTTGTTCCACAGATCCTGTGTAGAAAACTCCATACCAGCCAGTACCTGTTCCTCATGTGTGACTCATTTTGATCAGCTACAGGTGGCTGTCAGCTTCGGAGTTACCCGATAAGGTACAAGGTGCCCAGTTAAACACAAACTTCTGGAAAATAAGTGAGTTAGGACGACAAGTATGTCTAACTACGGTATGAGATGAACTTCCTTTGAGATGCAGACGGATCACTGCAGTTTTAGTTACCGAATCAGGCAGGCATAAGTAGGATGCACTTTCCAGTGGCACAGGCAAAGGTCCCTGTCAAGTCCTGTGCTAAGATTCCATGGCCATCACTTTGGAAGTCAGTATGGCTATTTCTCAGAAAATTTAAAAAAAATCTACCTTAAGACCTAGCAATACCACTGTTGGGTCTATACCCAAAGGATGCTAGATCATACCACAAGGGCATGTGCTCAACTATGTTCATAGCAGCATTATTTGTATTAGAAAAGCCTAAATGCTCCCAACCAAAGAATGGGTAAGGAAAATGTGTTATATTTACACAATGAAGTACTACACAGCAGAAAAAAATAATGACATCTTGAAATTTGCAGGCAAATGAATGGATCTATTGAGTGAGGTAACCCAGACCCAGAAAGATAAATATCATATCTCACTCATAAGTGACTTCTAGACATAAAACAAAGAAAAAACAACCTACAGCCCACAACCCCAGAGAACCTACACAACAAAAAGGACCCTAAGAGAGATGTACATGGATCTACAGAGGAAGGAGAAAAAGACAAGATCTACTGAGTAAACTGGGAGTGTGTGGGTCACAGCAGAGGGTAGAAAGGGAGGGGGTAGGGAGGGGGCCAAAGAAAAATGTATAGCTCAACAAAAACAATTTAAAAAACACTATGGCCACAGCAGAGATAGGGTGGGGTTTGGTGTGAGGACCAAATGTACATGTTATGAACTGGGAAACATGCATGCAGTTTCAACAGGTCTGAACCTCTGGGCAACTGGGGACAGAGACAGTAACCAACACACCTAGATCCCTTGAAATGGTCAATATCTAGGGGTGCTGTAGGAAAAAAATGGGGCTGCTTTAGGACATGTTTCTGGGCTACTTGCATCAGAATCATCAACGCCTTAGGGAAATGTGCAGACGCTCGGGCTGCACAGAAGACTGGCCTGCTGAGTCAGAAGCCCTAAGGGCAGGCCTGGATATCCTCAGTTGTTCTCTTGTTCTAACTCTCAGTGGCTCTGGAGCAGTGTGGATCCTGGTGGCTAACCGGGTCTTGTGTGTTGAAGAAGGTGACTTGGACAGACCTCCCACAGCAAGCACTAGGCAGCTCGCTGCATCAGGTTGTAAGGGTGATTAATAAAAGGGAGGGTCTTTTAATGTCCGACTAGAATGCGAAACCAGGAAAATGGATACTGTTCATTAAGCCTTAATTAGCAGGTAAATTGTGCAGGGGGGGAGAGAGTTCACGTGTTACCACGGGTAATTAATGTGCTGCTGTTCTCTCTGACCACGCTTTGATTGGAGCCACCTAAGCTGCAGCCGTTATCAGGCCCTAAGATCCCGGAAACCCTGGCTGCTAATTACTTTGTTGAGTCCCTGACTGCGTGCAAAGAAATGGATGCGTTCTGCTCCCTCTGATGACTCAAGCAGAGGGAGAAGACAGAGTAGTTCTAACCGTGATGAATTAAACCCTGAGGATTCAGAGAGGGTAATCATTCTTTCTGTTCACTTAACGATTGTGAGTACTGTCTCCAAGCTCGGAATGTAAATGTTAAGCACACATTGTCTGCTTACAAAATCGCCCACCCAGTACCTGTCCCAAACTGCTCTCCAGGTGGCTGATCTAGTGACTTGATCCTGCCTAAGTCCCTGCTCAGTTCTTTTGAGAGTCAGTCTTAGCCCTAGAGTGGTAGCCACACCTCCCTGAACCAGTTTTCTTAGGTTGGGCCAGGTTCCCCAACCCTGCTCCATGGGGTCCCGGTTTCTCCTGTCAGAAGTGACTTGAGCAGCAGTGGACGAGCGAGCGGGTCTGACCATCTATCTAGGCCCATCACTCTGTGCACTCTTTCTGGCTGGTGCCAGGAAATATGTGTTCCTTCTTGTGAAAAAGACAGTAACCATAGCAGGAAAGTTTCTCGGATGGCAGGGAACACAAATTCCTCTGTAGGACCCTGTCCATCCGTTACATTCTCAGTAGCTGGGATGCTGGACAGTGCCCATTGGCTCACCCCTGCTTGAAATTTCAGGCCAAAGGCAAGAGGTCTTGGAGCCTGAGCCAGCAGGGTGCAGAGTCTCTGCTCTCCCGGAGACAGCTTCTGCTCACGGAAGTCTAATAAAATACAGCTTTCACAAAATCCTAGAAGCTTTCATCACGCTTGTTGCAGCACCCGGAGCTGGTTGAGTGCCTCCTTGGCTCTGAGGAGTGTTCTAGATGTGTGCATCTTATTCTGAACTCCAGATTATCTGCATTCTGCTGCGAGGAAATGGAGATATAGAAAGGCTAAATAACTGCTCCGAGACAAGTGGAGCAGCTGACTTTGAACATGAAACCCAGGGTCTTATGCTCTACCAGTGACCACATTTCAAGCCTCAAAGTTGTTTTTCCGTCTAAGAATCAAGTGAAATACAGCCACCATTCATGGAGTATCTCCTTGGTACTAAGATGGGGCCTACCCAGGTCCTCAACAATTTTCCATTGTCTTCCTATAAAGAGGCAGACATCTCAGACTGTGAAACCAGAGAATGCCCCATATGCATTCAGACTGAAGGACATTTTGCACTGTTATTGGCATCATATCAAATGTTCATTCGTCAGTTTTCATATTAGATCCAATGGTGCTACGTGCCTTTGGCAAGTGATTTGGAAATTCCAGAGCACAATATCTAGAGGAGGTTGGAGTGCCCAAAACATCCCTTAGCAAACATGGGGCAGAGTGGTAATGAGGCCACAAGGCCCTTTGCTTATCTATCTCAGCCTAGAACTTCTTTGGGCTAAAGAGAGTCTAGAGTGTTCCTAGAAACGCTTGGTATGGTAGTAGAAAAGTGGAAAGAAGTCAAGTGTCCATCAGTGGATGGGTGGATAAAAAAGAAATAGTCTAAGAACACAATGGAGCGTTGTTCAGTCATAAAAAGAAATGAAGTCCTGACCCATGCTTTTCCACTGATGGGCCACAAAGCATTGAGTTAGGGAAAGAGGTCAGACAGAAAAGACAAATCCTGTGTGAGTCCGTATCTGTGAAGTGCTTAGATGAGCAAATCCATAAAGGCAGGACCTTTGGTGGTTTTTGGGAGGTGGAGAAGCACCTGAAGAGGGTAAGGAGTGAAACTCGATAGTGATGATGCTGATCCAACTTTGAAAATATGTGACAAAGAGAAGGGCTGGCTTGAAAATGCAGGAGTGGGCACATGCTTGTAATACTAGCCCTTGAGGGTCTCAGGCAGGACAGTGAGTTTGAAACCAGCCTGGGCTATGTGGCAGGAGGTATGTGACAGGCAGAGAGAGAGAGAGAGAGAGAGAGAGAGAGAGAGAGAGAGAGAGAGAGAGAGAGAATTATGGCATGTGAATTATATCTCAGCAAAACAAGTAAACAAAATGTGAAAGAACGAAAAACGAGAATAAAGCATTTCTCTTATCAAGTCCTCCAGCAGGGGATGCGAACACTTCTTCTGAAGCTGGCCTTGGGAGCAAGGCTCTGGGCTGAGCAGGAATTGAGCCTAAGTCTTAGCTTTGGTACAACTTAGGGCAAGCCATTTCATCCCTCCAGATAGTGGTTTCACCATCTGTTTAATGCTGTTATTGGGAGAAAACTGTAAAATACTAATACTTATATAAAACTGCATTCATGGACTGGGAATATAGCTCGATTGCAAGAGTTTGCCCAGCGTGCTGGAAGTTCTAGGTTTAACCACTACTAAAGCAAGCAAGCAAACAAACAAGCAAATGAGCGAGCAAACTAACCACAGGCAAGACATTATCCCAGTGTCCTGGAGGCTGAAATACTATCTTTCACCACAATCAGCTCAAACCCCACAGGTGCTGGCTTATGTACTGAGAAAGGTTACTTTGTCCTGAACAGAAAGTACCCATTGAGAGAAGGTCCCAGGTTTCCCTTTTGGGATTCTAATAGTTAATAGTTTCCAAGTCTCAGTGTTTCTGCCTATCCCAGTTATAAAGATTTCTAAGCAGGCTTTCCACATTTTAAAAAATGCTTTTAGATTCTAAAATCATACACTCTCCACTATACCCCCAAAGGAGGCACGATTTAAATGTTCCAAAGTCATCAAACTTACTGTTCATGAGACTTGTCCTACTTACCCCTGTGAAGAGGTCCCAATTTTCTCCCCCACATGTGTTCATATGGCAGCTTTAATATCCACGTCTTTTCTTAGTTCTGTGGTGATGTTGATAATCTGTATTAAGCTAGTTCATAAAAATAACAATTCAAGTAGAAACAGAAATCTTTCTCCAGCGATTATTAAAATATTTGCTTCTTGGTGTTGAAAAATCAAAGCTCCACTAAGTCATGATCAAATAGTGTCCAAACGGGGCAGGGGCCAGACTTCAGCTCACTCTCAGGCTCGCTCCTCAGTCCCTAGGCTTTCCAGTACGCTTTCAAGGCTAGCTTCCAGCGCCAGGGACTCTGCCAGCTTCAGGGTCACAACAGCTTCACAGTCCTCACAATGGAGCATAAGTGGCCTGAATAGCCTGCAACAACCTTCCAGTTGTTGGCATGGCAGGGAGGGGGTGGTGTTTACAGCCCTTACAAAGCTGCTCTCCATTTTTCTTCCATTCTATTCTGTTTATTGAATTCAAAACCACTTCGGATCCCGCAAGGGAAAGGTTCTGAATTCTCGCAGACTCATCTGTTATGTTGAGCTTAACATCGTTACTACGTAGTGTACGAAATGGACAGGCTTTGCGCTGTTAGCCTCTTGTCCAGGTGCACAGTAGGGCGCCGAGTACAGCAAGCCGACTCTTGGGCTGCAGTTTCTGTACGTGTGGAAAATCCTGCCTGACGCTGGCGGTGTGAGAGCGCCCGGCCGGGGCTGCAACCGCCAAGCAGACAATGAAACGTGAAAAAGCTCCTGGCAGGAGGTGGTGGTTCTCGGCTGTGAGCAAGGATGGGGATCGGGTCTTTTTTTTTTTTTTTTTTTTTTTTTTTTTCTAGCTCGGAGACGCATTTTAGCTAGACTGGGTGTGCGATTTTAGTTACCAGCGTTGTTTGTTTCTCCGTAGAATGTTAGTACATGTGTTGAGGTCCAATGAGAAATTTGCCCTAACTCGCCCCTGTGACGCCCCCCGCCCCTGGGTAGGGGGTTGCGACCAACGTCCAGATGGCTGCACTCCCGGCCATTGCAATCCATCAGCCCCGCGGAGGGAAAAAGGCTGGTCTGCACAGCGACTTTCCAGGTGTTAACCTCTGGTTTTATTTTCCCCCTTCCCTTCAAGGGTCTCTAACATGATCAATAACTTTTAGTAGTCAGCTGAAATCCCCTGTCTTGACCAGGTTTTTGGAACCATCCAGTGTCTGAAACGCGCCCTTTTGCCTGAGCCTCAACGTTCAAATCCCCCTTGGTCAAGGGTCAGGGACTGAGAGATCTCCGTGTCCTCAGTGCCTGGGTCTTTGGGGGAAGGAGACCCACGGTGTGAAAGTGCAGTCCGGAAAGTGAGGGTTTGAAAAGAGAGTCCCTGGCTAGGAATAGAAAAATAGAAGGGCAGCAAACGTTGTGCCTTAGGCTGGGGGCTGCGGACGCTCCTACGGCTTCTGGCTTCTTTGCCTCGGGCCAGGTTCCTACGCAACAGGTTTGTGGCGACAGCAGCGCCGCGGACCCTCGCCTGTCCGACTGCTAGATACCACCAGATAGGAAAGGCAGAGCACTAGAAGGAGAGAGACGCCTGACCGGTTCTCCCTGGGCTGCTTCAAAGAGCAGGAGCCCAAGAGAGAGGCTTACTTACCCATTTTATGTTTACCTAAAGCAGTTCCTAAATTCCTATCGACAGGCTGTGTGTAACTGGGAGGATAAGAGGTCCCGCTCCCACCTGTCCTAAAGCTGAGTCTGAGAGACCACCATCTGTTCTCCCCAGTTCTTGGGGTGCAGACCTGGTCCCAGCTTTTAGAGTACAGCATTTCCCCCATGGAGAGTGCAAGTCCACCAGCTAAAGGAGGAGACCCGCTCCTGGAATGACCCGACCCAGAGTGGAGTGAATTCCTTAGAGTGTAGTGACCCCAGTTTGCTGTGGGAGAGCATTTGCCATGCGTTCCTTATCAGTTACAGAAAGGTATGGACAATCTAGAGCGCGGGGAGTAGGGTAAACCTCCAAAGGAGTCTGTGGAGACAAGGATGTGGGCGTTTAAAGGGTCGCTGGCTGTTCCCTTCAAGTCAGGGGGATGCAGACTTGATCAGACTGGTGCTAGACCCCAAGAAGCATCTCATGAGCCCTCTCTGCAAGCCACATCTCTTTAACAGGTATTTGTGTCAGAGGGAGAAGAACTTGCTAGAAATGGATGCTTAGCGACTCGACTCTGAGCTAGTCACGAAGCAAGGTACCTGGGGAATTCACGGGGGCGGGAGGGAGGCAGGCTAGAGAGGAGGGGCAGCACAAAGGGAGGGAGGCAGGCTAGAGAGGAGGGGCAGCACAAACAAGGTAGTCAGAAGCAAGACGACACCTTGCAGTGGATTTGTCCTGGGGAAGGAGGTGACTAAGGAGGGGGGGTGGTCAAAGAGCTCTGATTGGTTAGGGGGAGGGGTTAGGGGTGGGGCTAGCCGCTTCTTGAGGCTTTAAAAGCTCACCAGAGAGGGGCGGGGAGCTGTCATTTGCTCTCTGAGCCTCGGACAGAGCGCCACGCTTCTTCAGAGCTCCCGGAGCTCCGGGTGGCGGAGCAAGTATTCGCTGCACGGACTCACCAAGGATTCTGAGCTTGCTTAGGAGGGATGGCCACGGTCCCCAAGAGCAACATGGGACCTACCAAGGCGGTTCCCACCCCATTCGGCTGCATTGGCTGTAAGCTGCCAAAGCCGGACTACCCACCAGCGCTGATCACCTTTATGTTCTGCGCGATGGTTGTCACCATCATCTTAGACCTGATCGGCAACTCCATGGTCATTTTGGCTGTGACCAAGAACAAGAAGCTCCGAAATTCTGGTAAGCCACTCTCCTTTTCCCTACCCGGTGAATCCCCTCTGCCAAATTCCTCCCAAACCCCCGGGGGCGGTAGGGATGACGTTTTCCCGGGTTCCCCTAAATTTCGAGCTTCATAGTGCTGGGGGAGCTCAGGAAATTAGCGTTGGCCAGTCGAATGCAAAGCCCAGGTTTTTAAGGTGCGCGGTAGCGCGCCAACCCCTGTCCCGTCGGAGATTGGACACGGAAGGAGTCGGCACAGGATCGGAGAGTTTGGCTGCCACGCGGGGACAGCCAGTCGAACTGGACACCGGAAGGGCGGGTGACCTCGCTGAGGCACTGCTAGCCTCACTGCCTCAGAGAGCAGCGGGGCTGCGACCCGTTTTGGGAAGTTCGCAGCGGCCGCGGCGGCCGCGGCGGCCGCGGCGGCCGCGGCGGCGCTCCGAGGAGCGCAACGCTGAAGCGGTCCCCCAGGGCGGCAGGGACTCCGCTCGCCGCTTCTCCAGGGCTTCCGGATCGCTCCACAGCGGCGCCGCGTAGTGCAGACCCCACGCCTTCCTCTAGCAGGGCGATCTGAGCCCGCCAGAGCCGAACTCAGTCTGCCTGTCCCAGAGCAAGCGGCTGGGACTGGCGAGCGGCGGGCTGGACCCTGCAGGCGGCGGCGGTGGCGGTGGCGGTGGTGGCGACGGTGGCGGCAGCGGGCATCCGGAGGTCTGTATCGGGGAGTTACAAGGAGGGCGGCGGAGGGGCTCAGGAGCTCTGCGCGGTGGCTAGCTGGCGGGCGGGCGGGCCGGTGGAAGGAGGAGGCAGAACAAGGTAGGAACAGTGGCGGGAAGGCAGTTTGAGAGCTCCTGGGGAGACATGGGGCTTCTATTGCAAAGCGCTTGGGTGTGGAAACTGAGCCAGACTCCCCTAACCGCCAGCCAGGGCAGACCCAAGGGGGACTGCGCGGAAAGGTGCTGGGCTCTGAGACCTGCGGGGGGAGGGGGGTGAGTAATAGAAGATTGGAAAGCTGTCAGTCTGGTTTTTAGGGTGGGTGGGAGAAGGTTGTGGACAAGGGGAGGACGGGTGATGAAACCCCCAACTCCACTTTCTGCCTGGGTGAAAGTGATGGTGGCGCCCTGGGTCGTCTTTTCCAAGATCTCAGCGGCTTGAGAGAATGTACAGATCTGGGAGGGTTGGGAACAACGGAGACCCTTAGTGGCCTGGGACTGGGGGAAGGAGCAGGGCGAATTGCTTGGTGAGGGACAAGCTTCAAAACTCAGTGACAGACTCAGAGTCGTTACAATTTTTTTTTTTCAAACTACTGTGAGTGCTTCCGATTTCCCCCTGGTAACCCAGAGACCCGAGGCTGAGCCTTGGAGCTCACCTTTCCTTCCCTCTTGATTAGATACCCAAGGGCAGATCCACGGAGGGTGGGGAATTAATTACCTGCAAAGCTCCTCCGTTCTGTCTCCTTTCTTTTTCTTTCTATCTCTTTTCTTATAAATTGCAAATAAAAGTTGTTTTGTGGTTGTTGTGGTTTTATTTTTAAGGCTTTTGACCTTTCTTTCCTATTTTTCTTTTGGAAGTTCATTACTTTGAGGCAAAGCCTTATAATCCCTTTTGTCAAAAAGCACGGAGGGAAGTCTTGATGCCCTTTTAAAAAGCCCTCTTTTTCTTCCATTCCAGGACAAAGTTCAGTGTTTTGCCAAACCAATGCTAATTAGCAATAAGGTGTTCTCAAAGAAGAGGACCCTGTGCCTGCACTTGGCCTCTTTCGTCTACTTTTTTGTAAAGAGTTTTACAAAAATGTACACCCCCCCCCCCACACACACACACTTGCTCCTGCTGTTCTTTGAACGGGGCAGGGCAGGAGGAGGCAGGGGTTCCCCAGGCTGTTTCCCTGTTCGGCAGGCAGACTCCTGTGCTCAAGGGGAGTCTGTGCAGGATGCTTTGTGTATGGCTGGAGGTAAAACCACCTTTGCAGGGATTTCTCCTTCCTCCTGATCACTCTCTTTGACCTCATACTTGCTATTACAGAGTTTCCTTCTCTTAAGTTTTACTAGGAAGGTAGCTGGGGAATGGTAAGTATTTCACTGGGCTGTTTGATCTCTTTGAAGAAGCCTCCTAGGCCTTCTCAGGGTGGTCTCTTGGCAGGTAGGCCTTCCTTCATAAGGAAGAGAGTTAATAAATTATTATTATCATTGTTAATTTTAGGTTGACTCTCCTTCTGGACAGCTCCATCTACCTCCCCTCTCTCCCACTCTTACTTCTCCATCTTTTCCACTGCGGAAAGTGTGGCGTAGTTGTATTTCTCTAAAATGGTGTCCGCAGGACTCTGCCCCACGATGTTTATGAGCTGTCTCTCTCACTCTGTCTTATACTCACTTCTTCCTCAGAGCAAGGATGACGCGCCAAACAAACAACAGGTTGGCAAAGCACAGAACTTGCTGTGCATCAGAGCCACCTGGGACCTGCTGGTAAATAGGAAGAAGAAAGGAAGAAAATTGGTTTTGTTCAAAGGAAATATAGTATTCTAAATTATCACCCATCCAATTGGTCTTTTCCTTTTTGGGAGGTAGCTTTCCAAACATTAACCACTGATTTCTGTCTCTCTCCTTCTTTTCCTTCCTCTGATGTTTTTCAGGCAACCTCTTCGTGGCCAGCCTCTCTGTGGCAGACATGCTGGTGGCCATCTACCCTTACCCTATGATGCTGTATGCCATGTCAGTTGGAGACTGGGATCTGAGTCAGCTCCAGTGCCAGTTCGTCGGGTTCGTCTCTGGACTGAGTGTAGTCGGCTCCATCTTCAACATCACAGCCATCGCCATCAACCGCTACTGCTACATCTGCCACAGCCTCCAATACAAGCGGATCTTCAGCCTGCGCAATACCTGCATCTACCTGGTCGTTACCTGGGTCATGACTATCCTGGCTGTCGTGCCTAACATGTATATTTCCAGTGTTGAGTATGATCCTCGCACCTACTCCTGTATCTTCAACTATTTGAACAACCCCTCCTTCACTGTGACCATTGTCTGCTTCCACTTCGTCCTCCCTCTCATCATAGTTACCTATTGCTACACCAAAATCTGGATCAGAGTGCTGGAAGCCCGTGACCCAGCCGGACAGAATCCTGAGAATCAGTTTGCTGAGGTTCGAAATTTTCTTACCATGTTTGTGATCTTCCTCCTTTTTGCAGTGTGCTGGTGCCCTGTCAATGTGCTCACTGTGTTAGTGGCTGTCAGTCCAAAGGCTATGGCAGGCAAGATTCCCAACTGGCTTTACCTTGCAGCCTACGGTGTAGCCTACTTCAACAGCGGCCTCAATGCTGTCATCTACGGTATCCTTAATGAGAATTTCCGACGAGAATACTGGACCATCTTTCATGCTTTGCGGCACCCTATTCTGTTCACCTCTCAGCTCATCGCTGATATTCGGGAGGCTCGGGAGACCCGAGCTCTCACTCGTGCCCGTGCCCGTGCCCGTGATCAAGCCCGAGAGCAAGAGCGTGCCCGTGCCTGTCTTGCTGAGGAGGGAACCCCACGGAACATCCGGAATGTTCTACTGCCTGGTGATGAGGCAGCAGCCCCCTCTGATTCTGCCTCTGTCCACCCCAAGCCCCAAACCAGGTCTACTTCTGTCTACCGCAAACCTGCCTCTATCCACCCCAAGTCTGCCTCTGTCTACCCTAAGCCAGCCTCCTCTGTCCATTTCAAACCCAGCTCTGTCCATTTCAAAGGGGACTCTATCTATTTCAAGGGAGACCCTGTCCATTTCAGGGCTGCTTCCGAGCTTGCCACTAGTCACCCTACCTCTGCTGGCTCTTCCCCTACCCATCCTACATCCACTGCGGGTTACATTAAGCCTGGTACCAGCCACACTGCAACCACCACTGTTGACTATCTCGAGCCTGCTACCACCAGCCGTTCTGCACTCACTGCTGTTGACCTCCCTGAGGTCTCAGCCTCCCATTGCTTTGAGATGACTACTATTGGCCACCTCAAACCTGGCTATACTGCCTCCAGCTTTCCTTTTGTATTCCCGGAGTCTGCTGCCACCTCTGCCTCTCCTCCCGACTCCACTGTAATCCCCATTCCCGCTGATGATTACCGTAAGGTTGTGCTTATAGATGATGACTCTGACGATTCCGATTGTTCTGATGAGATGGCTGTGTGAAAATGTTCTTTACAGTTCACCCTGTTTGTGCAGTCCAGAGGGAGACACCTCCACAGCACAGACACACCGCCTGACACACACAGACATGAACCCGCAGACACAGTGGAAGTTCCATCCACCTTTCAGGCATCCTCCTCTTAGGCACCTTGTACTCTTGAAGGCGTCTGTATATTCTTGCTATCTTAGACAACAAATTTCCAAGTGTGACGTCTGTGATTCAGCCCTCAGTGATCTCTGAACTATCTGTTGCTTTGATCCTCACCGACTCTTTCAGCCCCCACCCTTACCCCAATTCCTGATTTCTTCTGCCTCCAGCTTTCTTCTCCCACTCCCAGGGGTGGGGGAGGAGTGCATGTGCACTGGTCAAGGCCATTTTGGTGGTCAGCTCTGTAATGTGACTGTGACCTCACAGCTTTATGCTGTAAGTGTGTAACTTTGTGTTGTAACTTTTTAGCAGAAAGGACTTATGATGAAGTTCAAACACTTGAAAGTTGGGTTTCAAGATTTTCTTGACAAAAAATGACCCCCATCTGAAGAACAGAATTAGATAAGTTCTTATTAAAGTCTGTCAGATCAAGTAGCAAAAGAAGTGATATGTCATACTAAGTTGATCCTAGTTTGTGTAAAGTTAAGCTTTGGCGCTGGTTTTTATGCATTCAGTTGGAAACGATGAGATGTTTTTAGCCCGTTTTTGGTCATTTGAGTTTTTCAAGCATTGACCAGTACATTCTTTTATTTCCACAGAAATAGATCCATGTACAAGCAATTTTTTATGGCTGGTAACCCTAAGTGGCAATTATAGTTATGTTTGTAATATTATAATTCATAAATCACTCTTTTAAACACTTGAGTGTTGTGACACTATCAGGCTCTATGATTTTGCTTTTCCTTCAGAGCTTGAGGCGCCACCTGAAAGCGCGAAGTAAATGAAGTATTAAAAAGCTTTGTCTTTGTGACCCCTGGCTTGGGGATAGGGGCCAAGGAGGAAAAACTGCCAGCACCAATAAATCTGTGAAGTAGTCAGTCTCTTGTTAGTTCTGAAAGTGATTTTCCTGTAAGACCCAAGAAGAACTGCCATTTAAATGAAATTTCAATTGCTGATTCAAATTGACACTGTAATCAAAGTTTGTTGTATACAAGCTTATAAGATGAAAGTGAAATGTATTACACTGTCTTAATTCTGATCTGCATTTGTAGTAGCGAGTAAATAAAAGTGCTTCTGTGGCTGTAGTATGTGACTTCTTCACACATGGATTTTTTTCTTTCGGTTACTTATTGTGGGGGGTGTGAAGGGTATGTATGGGGGGAGCACTGGCCTGGAGGAACAAGAAGACTTGACTACAAATTCCATCTCTGTCACAAGCCTGCAGCATCCTGTAGCCTCTCACACCTCAGTTATTTTAATTAGCACACTTTGGAGAGGAAGGGTTGGGGTAGGGAGGCACACAGATGCTGCAGTTTTCTCCTCATAGGGAAGGAGTAAAGCCAGCCCTCAAGCCTGCCACAATGGAAGGGATCAAGCAGGACATGGTATGTGACAGTGAAGGACAGAGAAGAGTGGGGAATAGGGGCCAGGACTCCAGCACTGAGCAAATATCCTGCTCTCAGGAACATGGTCTCAAAAGAATGTTCAAAATTTCAAACATGTACTAGGACATCATGATATGTGTTAATATAGATGTAATTTTTAATTTATTTTAAGTAAACCTCTGCTAGTCCTAGAGGACTTAACATTTTATTTATTTTGTGTTGGGCGGGGATCTGTGTGCATGTGGACATCATATCTTTAAAATGCGGCTTCTAGGGATGCAATTTCAGGTCAGCAGTCTTGGCAGCAGATGCATTTACTTTCTGAGCCATCGTCTCAGACCAGTTTGATTTGCTTTTTAAGATAAGCACATTTAACACACGCATATACAGTGAGCATAGTCAGGAGTGCACACTCATTTGGCCTATCCAGGCTTTGGCAGACTGAGCTCACCTGAGCCATCAATCCCTAAGTTAAGGTGGACCTAACTCCCCACCAGTCCTCTAGCAGGACTGCTGGGCTTCAGGCACCACACCCTGCACCCCGACTGAGCACAAGATTCCTGCTAAGTGTTCCTGGTTGTCTGACATGGATGCTCACATATGTGCTTACAGACTGGCCTAGAGTCAGCCTCCCGCCCTCCTACCCATACCCCTCCCCCTTACTTTGCTAAAAAAATTGTTCTGGGAGAGGCTGCGAAGTGTCCAAACTAAAGGTAATGGGGCCTGATGCTCCAAGCTGCTGTTCTCCAGGCCCTTAGTGTTGCAGGATTTCAAGAGGAAATGGAAGGGGTGAAGTCTTTAAAACAGCAAAGCTCCAAAGTTCACCTTCAAGGGCCTCAGCCTCAGCCTCAACTTCTGTTGGTGAGTTGGAGGAAGGCACAGTCCCTACTCAGCAGGCCCGTCCAGCCCTTTGTGTCATTACCCCCCACTAAGCATCTTAGCTCACAGGGAGCTCAGAATCCCAGAAGTGCTCTTGTTCCCTCTGAGTTCCAGAACTCAGGGTTTGGCTTAACACTTTCACTTGGCTGGTGCTAGGTACAAAGCTGTTTTCTCTTTCTAATGCAGGGAGTTTCCTTGTTTTCCTGGGACCTTGCATGTGTAAGCCTTGTGATTCCCCAACCTCCCCACCCCCAACCAATGGACCTGTTCTCTGTTTTACTCTAACCACAAATGTGCCTCCCATTCAAGGAATCCTTGTAAGCAGACGATTTTGTTTATTTATTTTCATTTGGCTCAGGGTCTCACTGTGCAGCCAGGCTGGCCTTGAACTCAGCTCCCTCACTAGAGTCTTCTTGAGTGACAAGTGCTAGAATTTTAGATATACATTACACTTAGCAACAAGCAAGCAACTTGTCTCCTCCGGATCTCCCTGGATGCTAATCTTTCTGCTTGTAACTGAAATACAATGTATACTGTAAAGTGCTATCTTGATCATTTTCCCTTTCGCGTGCAGGAGTGCAGCAGCCATCTGGGCCTTCCTACAGCCTCCCTTTGCCCACTTCTGACCAAGTTACATTCCTGTTGGCTATTGTAGAATTTTGTCTAAACCAAACCATTGCATTTGCCTCTACCTTTTAGTGATAAAGCTTGATAAGCCATACACAGCAGAATTTGAAGCATTTTCAGTATAAAGGTTAGTCACTGTAACTGTATTCTGAGAGTTGTTCAACAGTCACAACTGTTAATATACTTAAGTTCTTCATCTTCTAAACTGCAACTCTGTATATCCATGGCCTAGCTCATTATACCTCCGTTAGCTTGGCCTAGACTTCACATAAAGTAGCTCAACATACAGGCTTCTGGGCTTCATTTCCTTGAACATGCTTTGGAGATGTGTCCATGTTGTTTGATGCATCAGAAGTTACTCCTCAAGGTTTTCTGAGGGAGGGTAGAGAGATGGCTCAGCATTTGAAAAGCACTCACAGGGGATGTAGGTTCATTTCCTAGTTCCCACATCCATCCTCTTAAACCCACCCTGTAGCTCCAGCTCCAGAGGATTCCATGCCCTCTTCAGACTTCCATAGATACTGCATGTAAACTGTTCACTTAACATGCAGGCTAAGTCCACATACACATAAAATAAAAATAAATAAAATCTTTAAAAAATATTTTTGAAAAGATTTCAGACAGCACTGACAAAATAGCTCATCAGGTAAACTTCCTGAAAGCCTGCTGGTCTTTGCTCAATCACCAGATCCCACAGTAGAAGAAGGTAACCAACTCCAGAAACTTCTTTCCTGACCACCTCTGTATACACACAATATTAATAAACAAACCAATTTTAATGCCTCAGAGGGATATTTAAATATTTTGAGTATTTTCAATCTCTATTAAGTTGAACAGGCACCTAATAAAGTAACATGTATTTTTATTAACAAAACTAACATTTTAACACTGTCTATAGTAAAGGTGTCTATCTCCATCCCTTTACCCATCTTTGTGTTGTATTGTTTATTGATACATGATTCACATATGACAAATTTCCTCATTGTATTCAATTTTGTGTGTTTTGTATATCCACAAACTTGTGCTACAAGATGACTCAAAGAAACCCCGGAATCACTGACTTCCATTTCCCATTTCCCTCTTTTCACATGGAGACTACTACTTTTTCTGTGACGGAATTTACACATCTGGATCTACCATATAAATGGAACCATGCAATATATATCCTTGGTGTCTAGTTTCTTTTCCTAAGCATAAAGATTTCCAGATATATCTGTGTTGGTAGCATGTAGCAAGAGCTCATTCATTTTTGAGATTGAATAATATTCTATTATAGGTACATTTATTCATGCATTTATCTACCAAAACATTGCTGTGTTGATATCTGTTTGAGTTTCTACTTTTAGCTCTCTTGGGCATATATGTAGGGCAAGGGTCATATATATTCTCTACAACAAACACATTAGCGCTAATATAAAGACCTAGCTAGATTAAGAATAAAGAGATAGAAAAAGACCCACCATGTTATTGCTAACTGAAAGAATGCTGTCAATCTCTGTAACAGTTTCAGAAAGAAAAATCATTTGGTGAAGAATAGCATTGTTTAATGGTATAATAACAGGAATAACTAATAATCCTAAAAATGGTGTTCCTAATAGCATGCTGTCAAAATAAGTGAATTAAAAACTGGTGGAACTGCAAGAAGGAAGAACTGCAATGCTAAAACTAAAGCTGATGGCTTCAACACCCTGTATCAGTGATTATTACAGTCACCCTGTATCAGTGATTGAAAGAGTCAGTTTGTATCAGTGATTGATAGAGTCACCCTGTGCCAGTGATTGATAGAATAATCCTGTATCAGTAATTGATAGAGTCACGCCTGTGTCAGTAATTGATAGTGTCACCCTGTATCAGTGATTGATAGTCAGTTTGTATCAGTGATTGATAGAGTCACCCTGTGCCAGTGACTGATAGAGTCACCCTGTATCAGTGATTGATAGAGTCACACTGTGCCAGTGACTGATAGAGTCACCCTGTATCAGTGATTGATAGAATCACCTATATCAGTGATTGATAGAGTCACCTGTATCAGTGATTGATAGAATCCCCTGTATCAGTTATTGATAGAGTCACCTGTATCAGTGGTTGATAGAGTAACCTTGTATCAGTGATTGATAGAGTCACCCTGTATTAGTGATTGATAGAGTCACCCTGTATCAGTAATTGATAGAGTCACTGTGTATCAGTGATTGATAGAGTCACCCTGTATCAGTGATTGATAGAGTCACACTGTGCCAGTGACTGATAGAGTCACCCTGTATCAGTGATTGATAGAATCACCTATATCAGTGATTGATAGAGTCACCTGTATCAGTGATTGATAGAATCCCCTGTATCAGTTATTGATAGAGTCACCTGTATCAGTGGTTGATAGAGTAACCTTGTATCAGTGATTGATAGAGTCACCCTGTATTAGTGATTGATAGAGTCACCCTGTATCAGTAATTGATAGAGTCACTGTGTATCAGTGATTGATAGAGTCACCCTGTATCAGTGATTGATAGAATCACCCCTGTATCAGTGATTGATAGAGTCACCCCTGTATCAGTGATTGATAGAGTCACCCTGTACAAGTGATTGATAGTTATCCCTGTATCAGTAATTGATAGAGTCACTGTGTATCAGTGATTGATAGTCACCCTGTATCAGTAATTGATAGTATCACCCCGTATCAGTAATTGATAGAGTCACCCTTGTATTAGTGACTCATAGAGTCACTGTATATCAGTGATTGATAGAGTCACCCTGTATCAGTGATTGATATAGTCACCCTGTATCACTAATTGATAGAGTCACCCTGTATCAGTGATTGATACAGTTACCCTTGTATCAGTGATTGATAGAGTCACCTGTATCAGTGATTGATAGAATCACCTGTATCAGTGATTGATAGTCACCTGTATCAGTGGTTGATAGAGTAACCTTGTATCAGTGATTGATAGAGTCACCCTGTATCAGTGATTGATAGAGTCACCCTGTATCAGTGATTGATAGAGTCACCCTGTATCAGTGATTGATAGAATCACCCCTGTATCAGTGATTGATAGAGTCACTTGTATCAGTGGTTGATGAGTAACCCTGTATCAGTAATTGATAGAGTCACCCTATATCAGTGATTGATAGAGTCACCCTGTATCAGTGATTGATAGAGTCACCCTGTATCAGTGATTGATAGTCACCCTGTATCAGTGACTGAGTCACCATGTATCAGTGATTGATAGAGTCACCCTGTATCAGTGATTGATATAGTCACCCTGTATCACTAATTGATAGTTACCCTGTATCAGTGATTAATAGAGTTACCCTGTATCAGTGATTGATAGTGTCACCCTGTATCAGTAATTGTTAGTATCACCCCTGTATCAGTAATTGATAGAGTCACCCCTGTATTAGTGACTCATAGAGTCACTGTGTATCAGTGATTGATAGAGTCACCCTGTATCAGTGATTGATATAGTCACCCTGTATCAGTGATTGATAGAATCATCCCTGTATCTGTGATTGATACAGTTACCCTTGTATCAGTGATTGATAGAGTCACCTGTATCAGTGGTTGATGAGTAACCCTGTATCAGTGATTGATAGAGTCACCCTGTATCAGTGATTGATAGAGTCACCCTGTATCAGTGATTGATACAATCAACCTGTATCAGTGATTGATAGTCACCCTGTATCAGTAATTGATAGTATCACCCCTGTATCAGTAGTTGATAGAGTCACCCCTGTATTAGTGACTCATAGAGTCACTGTATATCAGTGATTGATAGAGTCACCTTGTATCAGTGATTGATAGAGTCACCCTGTATCAGTGATTGATAGAGTCACCTTGTATCAGTGATTGATAGTCACCCTGTATCAGTGATTGATAGAGTCCCCCTTGTATCAGTAATTGATAGGTCACTCCTGTATCAGTGATTGATAGAGTTACCCCTGTATCAATAATTGATAGAGTCACCATGTATCAGTGATTGATAGAGTCACCGTGTATCAGTAATTGATAGAGTCACCCTGTATCAGTATTTGATACAGTCAGCAGGTGGAAAGTGGATAAGGACATGGTTGACATGAACAGTGCCATCAATCAAGTGAGTCTAATTGACACTGAGGCAGTACTTCTTCAGAGCAGGCAGAATACATCCTTCAGAAGCTCTTGTGGGAAATGCATTATCTTGTTCTTGGCGAAAAAAATTATACCTTAATAAGTCTAAAGAAATACAAATCATATATAAGTATCATTTCGGATCATGGTGAAGTTAAATCAATAACAAAAAGATGGATAGAAAACCCTAAACAACCTGAAGATGTAGTGTAATTTCATTTGTATTTTAATAAATAAAGCTTACTTGAAGATCAGAGAGTGAAACAGCCACACTGGTCAGCCTTACAGACCAGGCAGTGGTGACCCACACCTTTAATCCCAGTAGTCACACTAGTTTGCCATAGAAACCGGGCACTAGTGGTGCATGTCCTTAATCCCAGCCCTAGAGAGAATTATAAGAGGGGAGGAGACAGCTCTCAGACACAGTCTCATTCTGAGATTCCTGGAGGCAGGATCGTTATTTCGGACTGAGATTGAAGTAAGAGCCAGAGACTGTTTTGCTTTTTGGATCTTCAGATTGAACGCTAATTTCAGTCTCTAAGTTTTTATTAATCGTGCTTTATAGAGATTAAACAATGTATGAATAATTCACAGACAAAAAGTCTTTTTTCTTTCAGACAGGGTTTCTCTGTGTAGTTCTGGCTGTCTTGGAACATCCTTTGTAGACCGGGCTGACCTCGAACTCAGAGCTCTGCCTACTTCTGCCTCCCAAGTGCTGGGATTAAAGGCATGCGTCACTACTGCCTGGCATCAGACAAAAAGTCTTAATAGACATTTTAAAATATTTTGAATTACTTGAAAATTGAAAACACAACAGAAAAGTTTGTAAGTATTGTGAAAGTGGTGCTTAAAAACGCCAATGTTGTTATGGTTACTAGGAAATAATACCGAAGATGTGGGAGCTTCCTAAGTCTCAAGGGGCAGAAAAAAATAAATGATAAAGTACAAGTAAGTCTCATGGAAAGCAGGAAAGTAGGAAAATGATTACTGTAGTCAACAGAAAGGTTCTGAGGAAGTATAGACAAGGTACTTGCCAAAGCCCTTGAATATCTAAAAAGTGAAGTATTCTTCTAGGCTTAGGGGATGCCATGGTTAATTTGTTTGTCCAGTTGGCATGACCTAGAATCATCTAGGGGAACTGTTTATCCACATTAGGTTAGCCTTTGTGCAAGCTTGCCTGGGAGGGACTATTTAGAGTGTGTTAACTGTGGTGGGAAGGCCCACCTTAAGTGAGGTCATCCCCCACCCCAGAGGGCCTGGTCTTGAATTGAAGGAAGCCAGCAAGCTAAGCAACAGCACTCTTCTGTCTCTGCTTCCCAAGTGGAATGCAGTATCACTAGCTGTGGACTCTGGCATTTTCTAGGAGCACCGCTTTAACACTACCAGAGATGCCAGGACAAAGGACCAAATGACAAGAAAATGGATATTTTAAAAATGAGGGTCGTTATCGTATTCCTAAGGAGGTACATTTCTGGCTGAATCTGCTACTACTATTTCTTCCTCTTCATTCTTGTCTTCCTCCTCTTCTTTGTTAAATCATCTTTTGTTGAAAGTAGATTTTTTAATACAATATATTCTGGTTATGGTCCCCCCCAACTCCTTCCAGATCTTTCCCATCTCACCAAATCCACATTTTTTTCTTGCTCTTTCTCATTAGAAAGGCTTCTTAAAACTGATAAATAAAAACAAACTTTAATAGAACAAAACAAACAAATGACAAGAAAAACAAAGAGCCCCCTCCCCTCAAAAAAGAAATAAAACAAGCACAAGAAACACATATAGATGCAGGGACACACATATTGGCACGAACAGAAATCCTGTCAAACAACAAAACTGGAAGCCAGAATATAGAAGCAAAAGACCTGTAAGATAAAAGGAGAAAAACTGCTCATACAAAGTATACTACAAAAACAAAATAAAATATTCCAAAAATACCATCGACTTCATTTTTGTTGGCCATCTACTGCTGGCATGGCACCTAGCCTTAAGAGTTCTTTGTATCCCCAGTGAGACACAGCTGGAGAAAACTCAGTTTTCATTTGCAAGTTATCAGTTGGAGATAGCTTCTGGGTTAGGGATGGGGGGGATGTGGGCATTTGTTCACTTCCCCTCTCAGCACTAGGACCCCATCAAGACCAGACCTGTGCGTACACTGTGTACGTTGCTGCAGTCTCTGTGAGTTCACATGGGCATGAGTCATGCTCTGTCTGGAAAGCTTTGTTTACTTGGTGTCCTCAGTCCCCTCAGGCTCTTTGAATCTTTTCTCCTATTTTACAGAATTCTCTGCTCTGTGAGGAGAGAGATTTAATGGATATAACCCACTTAGGACTGAGTGTTCCAAGGTCTCTCATTCTCTGCATATTGTCTGGCTGTGGGTCTCTGTATTTGTTCCCATCTGTTGCAGGAAGAAGCTTCTTTGATGATGGCTGAGCAAGGCACTCATCTATGAATACAGCAGAATGTCATCAGGAGTCATTTTATGGCTCCATTCCTTTAGCTGAATAGTAGTATTTGGCTTTCCCTTAGGTTCCTGGCCTATCGATCTTAGGTTCTTGGTCACTTGAACAGCATCAGGGAAGGGATCCATTCGTGGAATGGGCCTTAAGTCAAATAAGATTTTGGTTGGTTAGTACCACAGTTTGTGCTCATATTGTATTAGCACATTTTGTATGGTGGTCACAACTGCAGACTGAAGAGTTTATAGCTGGGTTGGTTCCTGGGAGCCGATTCGAGTGGCCGCCATTACAAGATGGCGCTTGGCCCCAGCCTCGCTTGGTGGACAGCTCCATATTAGGCAATGCAGTGGAACTGTGCCTCTCGCATGTGCAGTGACGATGATGTGCTTAGGGCCAATCCCGTGGCCAGGAGCATTGGCAGGCGCGCATGGGCCAATCCAGGCACGACTCGTTCCCTTACCCCCTATATAAGCAGCCTCCGCTTGGCGCTCGGGGCCCCTCGCTTCCACTCTCCCTTCAACCAAGAGGCTCCAATAAAGCGTGATTTGGGAAGAATCCTCGTCTGGTGGTTGTCCTTTCCTGCTGGTCAGGGAGTTCGCCGCAGTTGGTGTTTACCTTTCTCCTTCAGTAGCTTGCAGACTACCTTCCAGCACCATGAACATTGCAAAATATAAATGCTGTGCAAGCAAGAGGACATGAATTTAAATCCCAAGAACCCATATAAAATCCAGGCATCTTAATGTAAGAAGAAAGTTTGCATGGTGGTGCAATTCTTTAATCCCAGCACCAGAGACAAGTGAAGCTCTGTGAATTCTAGGCCAGCCAGAGTAAAAATGAGATTCTGGTTCAAAATTTTTGAATAAATAAAATATAAGAATTCTTAAATATCAACAACAAGAAAATAAAGCCAATAAAAAATGGTAGTAGATTTAAACTGAGATCTCACCAATGGATGGGAACCAATTTGTATACATCTTATTTGTCAACTAAAAACAAATGGATAAATAACGCAAATACACTCATATCAACAAGAATTGAGTTATATGGTTCGTATTATTTATTGAGAAAAGTTTGCAGTGATTTTTTTAAGCAAAGGTGCATTGCTTAGCTTTCCTCCCTACCTTTCTGCTATGTAGTCTATATTATCATTCCTGCCTTAGCCTGCCAAACATGGGATATAGGTATGCATCACCATGTTCAGCATAGTGCTCATTTGTGGAAGAGCTTTATTTTCTCATTTAAAAGTCACATATTTCATGTTTCAACAGTAGGAAAAAGTTATTAGAATGCCATAACAATTTTGTATATTGGAAGCACCTATAATATGAGTATTATGAAAAATATTTTTAGTTTAAATGTAAATATTGCAATTATTTTGTATGAGTGTCAAGTCATGTTTAAATTATTACTTGTAGGGTAGCATATGTAGTAATGGGCTGCATTATGGCATTTTCATATATATGAGTCATTGTACTTCGTTCTCATTGAACCCTCCCTCATGTTCGCCCTGCACTTCCTGCCACCTGGCCTCTCTCTTTCTCCCAGAGAGTGCTGCCTTCTATTTTTTTTTTTTTTGGTTTTTCGAGACAGGGTTTCTCTGTAGCTTTGGTGCCTGTCCCGGAACTAGGCTGGCCTCGAACTCCCAGAGATCCGCCTGCCTCTGCCTCCCGAGTGCTGGGATTAAAGGCGTGTGCCACCATCGCCCGGCCTGCCTTCTATTTTTATGTTACACAGACTCCACTTTGCTCTGTCCTTCCCAAACCTTACAGTCTCTCACTCCTTTTCACACTCTCTTTCTAGTTCGTTGACACACATGCATCCACATATCCATACACACATTTATGCATACATGTATGCTCTAAATAGAAGCGAAAATACCGTGTCTGTCTGTTTGAATTTTATTTTATTTAACATAATAATTTTCAGTTATATCCATTTTCATGAAAATCTAATGATTTTGCTTTTCTTTATGTCTGAAAAAATTTCATTGTGTATTTATTATTCTTCCATCATTTGATGGATGTTCAGGCTGATTCCATTGCCTTCTGACTGTGAAGAGAGGAACAATAATGCAGATGTGCAAGTTTTTGTGTGGCGGGATGTAAAATCCTTTGGGTGTGAAGGCTGTGGTTTTGACACGTAGTAGGGTGCTTGATTTGCAGGGCCCTGGGTTCAATTCCTAGTACTTGAAAAAAAGAAAGAATCCTTTTGGTATATGCCCAGGAGTCATACATGTGAGTAACAAGATAGCTTCCTTCCTTCCTTCCTTCCTTCCTTCCTTCCTTCCTTCCTTCCTTCCTTCCTTCCTTTTTCCCTCCCTCTCTCCTTTCCTCCCTTCCCCTTCTCTCTTTCTCTCTCTCTCTCTTTCTCTCTTTTATTGAGGAACCGCCATACTGATTCCTGTGTTTTCACTCCTACCAAAAGCAAATGAGTGTTTTTCATATATCTCTGACAGCATCTGTTGCTGTTTTCTGCTCAGCCATTCTGACTGGCATGAGATAGAATCTCAAGTGCATTTAATTTGAGTTTCCCCATGGGTGAGGATGTTGAATCTTTTAAATTGTCTATTAGTCCATTTATTAAGTGGATAATTTGATATTTCTAGTGTGTAATTGTTTCAGCTCTGTATATTTCTTAGATATTATTTTGCCTATCTGATGGAGGTGGTCATCTTTTTATCTGTTGTTTCATTGGTTAAGTAATAAAGAAACTGTCTTGGCCCCTTTAATAGGACAGAAAATTAGGTAGGCGGAGTAGACAGAACAGAATGTTGGGAGAAAGAAGCCGAGTCAGGGAGTCGCCATGATTCTCCCATTCCAGACAGACACAGGTTAAGATCTTTCCTGGTAAGCCAGCTCGTGGTACTACACAGAATATTAGAAATGGGTTAGATCAATATGTAAGAGCTAGCCAATAAGAGACTGGAACTAATGGGCCAGGCAGTGATTAAAAGAATACAGTTTCCGTGTAATTATTTTGGGGCATAAGCTAGCCATGTGGGCGGCCGGGTGCTGGGGACGCAGCCCCGCCGCTCCTATTACGCCAGAGTGGCACCCAACGTGCTAATGAACTCCAGACAGGTATTTAATTGTATAGGTAATTCAGTTCTGAGATCCAGTTCTCCCTTCTGTCTTCTGTTCATCAAATAAAGCTATTGTGAAAGCCCTGGCCAATAGTTCCGGAAAGCTTTTATTTGAGGATAGACTGAAGTGGGTCTACTTCATTTAACTATTGTGTCTTCTAGGATTTGCCAACTTTCCCTCAGACTAAGTTAGCTAAGAACTAGGGAAGCTTTCCCTGCTCTCTCGGTACTCCCGAGTTGACGCTGAGCATGCAGACACAGAACCCTTAAGATACAGAAAGAACGTTAAAGACAATCAACTTGAACCTCATGCAGAGTGTGGGGGAATTTGTCTACAATGAACACTGCTGGTGACAGAGGGGCCTCTACTGCTCAAGGCTGTTCAACACTACTGTAGCTATCTAATTGCTTATAGTGGGCAGAAGCCAAGTCTGAACAGGTGAGGAAGAAGAAGCTTCCAGAGAAGTAGAAGGAGAATAAGAAAGCAGTAGTATCCTGGAAGAGAAGAGAACTTGAAGCGTGAAGCACTGCTGACTTAACATTGTGTCCGGCAGCGACATGAGAATCGACACATGCTCACTGACTTCCAAGTGCTGGGATTAAAGGCGTGTACCACCACTTGGATTGCAATAGTTAATTTCACAGGTCAGTTTTATTTGGCCATGGAGTGGGGCCAGAATGTTTCTTGATGTGTCCGAGAGTGCTTTGGATGAGGTCACCATATGTCTTTGTGACTGAGTAAAGAAGGTTGTTTTCCTTAAAGTGGGTGGGTTTCATTTAACCAGTTGAAGACATGGATAGACCAGAAAAAACAAGGAGAAGGAACTCATGGCACCAGACTGCTTAAGACGGAGCATCATGTTTTCTGGCTTTCAGACAAAACGAATCATGGACTTCTTGAGTGTTAAGTTTATTGGCTTTTGAGTCAGAACAATGCTTGGATCTCCTACATTACAATCTTATCTTTTAAAGATATATAATAGCCCGGGTGGTGGTGGCTCACACCTTTAATCCCAGAACTTGGGAGGCAGAGGCAAAGGCAGAGGCAGAGGCAGAGGCAGAGGCAGAGGCAGAGGCAGAGGCAGAGGCAGAGGCAGAGGCAGAGACAGGCAGATCTTTGAGTTTGAGGCCAGCCTGGTCTACAGAGTGAGCTCTAGGATAGCCAGGGAGATGCAGAGAAATCCTGTCTTGAAAAAACAAATATACATAGATATATATATGTGTGTATACATATATAATTTTTAAATTTTCTCGAAGTTATAATTACATCATTTTTTCTTTTTTCCCTTTTCTCCCTCCAGCCTTCTATGTACCTCCCTTGCTCCCTCTCAAATTCATGGTTTTTTAATTATATATAATATAATATATATTCCTACATACGTAGATACAACTTGCTCAGTCCATATAATGCTATCTGCATGTATAAGACCTCAGGACTGACTATCTGTTATGAGATGGCTAGTTGGGGGATGTCCTACCTGGTTTTGTGTCAACTTGATACAAGCTAGACTCATCAGAGAGGAAGGAGTCCCGTTGTAGAAACGCCTCCATGAGATCCAGCTGTAAGGCATTTTCTCAATTAGTGATTGATGGGGAAGTGCCCAGACCATGGTGGGTGGTGCCATCCCTGGTCTGCTGCTGGTTCTGGTTTCTATAAGAAAGCAGGCTTGGCAATCCAGAGGAGCAAGCCAGTAAGCCGTACTCCTCCATGACCTCTGCATCATCTCCGGCCTCCAGGTTCCTGCCCTGTATGAGTTCCTGTCCTGACTTCCTTCAGTAATGTGAAAGTGTAGGTCAGATAACCCATTTCTCTCCAACTTGTTTCTTGGTCATGGTGTTTTGCCACAGCAATAGAAACCCTAAGTAAGACAGGGGACTTTTCCCTGGAGAAGAGCATCTCTCCATCTTGCAGAATTCTTCATTTGTGTATAGTTCCTGGTCTAGGGTTGGCCCTCCTGAGCTTCCCCCTTCCAGGTTACCATGTTTATTCATGGGGTACATGTTTGGGTCATGTTTAGGTTGTCATACTGATGAGACTTTCTGGGTGTAGCCTCTCTGACATTTCTAGTAGACACAAACTCACAGCAAAAGCTTCCAGCTCCTCTGGCTCTCACAACCTTTCCATCCCCCCTTCTGCAATGATTCCTGAAACTTAAGTGTAGAAATAGTATTACAGATGTATCAGCTGGGACTGGACTCTACAACTCTGCGTTTTGATGAGTTGTGATTTTCTGTAATGGTCTCTGTGTCAAAGAGAAATTTCCTTAATGAGTGGTAAGGACTACACTTTTTCTGCATTTGTTAAGGATAAATATATAGAATATAGATATGTTGATTTAGAAAAATGGCATTTGTATGTTCTCTCCCAAGATCTGTGTGTTCATTAACCCTGGGTAGTTGACTAGATTTCCAGTAACAGGTATGATCTCCCTCTTGTTGAATCCAGTTAGAGAGCTGTTGGTTACTGCCATGCTATTATTCCATGCTATGACTAGCTGATCAACTGAAGATCTTATCACGTGAGCCAACTCCTTCTAACTTCTTTCTTCTCTTCCCTTCTCTTCTCTCAACAACCATCTATTGAATATTAATACATATACATATTATATGTATGCATATATTATAAAAAATAAAATATGACGGTGCATTAAAAATTTAAAAGTGTGTTCAGTCAGCTGGGTCTACCTCTAGATGAACAGTAAATACTGAGCCCTTGCTGGCCGCCTGCTTAGTTAGCCGCCCTTACTTAAAATCTGCTAGTCTAGCCACTTGTTCCCCACCCCCCTCCAATCTCCTCGAAGCTTAGAGTCAAAATTTACTAACAGCCAGACTTATTGAAAAGGCTTACTAGTGTGACAAGGCCACGTGCCTGATAAGCCTTAAAATGTAAACAGAGTGTAAAACCAAGAAATGAAAGCACACAATCATTGTTGAGAAGCAAACCGCAGAAAGGATAAGATCTAAGTGGCATGTAAGATTTTTACTTCCTGAATACTCAGCCAATGAGGAAAAGGAGGAGGCAGCCTGCTCTAGGGTTCTAAGAACTGCTCTCTGTGCTCGGTCAGTGCTTCTGTGGCTCTGGGCTGATACCAGGCTTTGCAAAGATTTCACTGCTCTGCTTTTAGTACTTTTATTATGAAGTGAGGATCTGTGTTTCTTATATGTATGCATAAGGGTGTATGCATGAGTAGACACAGATAGGCTCTTAACCCTGTCTTAATCCTTAAAATATGTATGTTCTTTCCATAGCCAAGAGAACATGTATATCCTCCCTGTATATTCACTATACATATCACCTTTATTATATAAAATATTTGCTACATATTACATCTACATTAGAGATGTCATCTGGCTCTGTTTCTCTGGGAAAACCTGACCAGTGCAATAGTGGGAGACAGTTATGCCCCATAGCTCCCATCCCAGCACTGGGGCAGAATCAGTGCTCAGCGGACGTGCACCCCTTCTCCTTCTCTTGTCTTCTACATCCTGTTAAAAGTTCACTGAGCACTGAGGAGGTAGACTGAGTTGCAGAATGTTTGACGCCTTAGGATCTTTGTAAAATTCCATTCCCAGGAATGGTAATGAAGTGACTCAGTGAGAAGGACTTGAGAAGGAAGATGCATGACCCTTGCTTGCTCTTGCTCTAGAACCTAGCAGCCCTCCTCCCCACATGCACCAATAGCACACTGGTTTAGGCTGCTCTTTTTCTTAGTGACACACACTTCTGAAAGAACACGTACATTTTGTCTAAAAGAGGCAAAACCCTATTTATTTTCCAAACCAGGGTCACCACCTATGCAAAGTTCTAGATCTGTTTTATAAATAAAAACTAGAGCCGGGCGGTGGTGGCACACGCCTTTAATCCCAGCACTTGGGAGGCAGAGGCAGGAGGATCTCTGTGAGTTTGAGACTAGCCTGGTCTACAAGAGCTAGCTCCAGGACAGGCTCCAAAACCACACAGAAACCCTGTCTCGAAAATCAAAACAAAACAAAACAAAACAAAAAAACCAAACTAGAATCTCCCAAAGCTTAAGGAAAATTGTTTAATGGTTAGACCAAGTAAATGTTAGAGGTGAGGAGTGATAGAAGAGCCCCCACTAATTGAGCACACCATACACACAGCTATTATTACTCTCTCCTCATTTCTAGATGTGGTAAATTAGGTCCAGAGACCTGCCTTGGGAACCTACTAAACAATGACAAACTGAGATCCGCAGTAAGCTACTTAATATTCGTTCAATTAACATTTGTCTATCTGGAAGAGCATCTCTTTTTCTTCCTCTTTCCTTTTCTTTCACTAATGACTCATTTAAGAAATTTACTCAGGGGCTGGAGAGACAGCTCAGTGGTTATGAGCTCTTCTTGAGGACCCAGGTTCAGTCCCCATTACCCACATGACTGCTCATAGCCACTTGTAACTCCAGGTCTAGGGGATCCAGGGCTTTCCTCTGAACTCCACAGGCACACAACACACATGGCGCGCATGCATCCATCCAGGCAAAACACTCTTATATATGAAACAAATCAATCTAAATATTTTTAAAAGTCTAAAACCACTGTGTGAAGGTCCAAATCAAGAGCAGGAGACAGAGCACGAGCAAGGAACTCAGGACCGCGAGGGGTGCACCCACACACTGAGACAATGGGGATGTTCTATCAGAAACTCACCAAGGCCAGCTGGCCTGGGTCTGAAAAATCATGGGATAAAACCGGACTTGCTGAACATAGCGGACAATGAGGACTACTGAGAACTCAAGAACAATGGCAATGAGTTTTTGATCCTACTGCACGTACTGGCTTTGTGGGAGCCTAGGCAGTTTGGATGCTCACCTTATTAGACCTGGATGGAGGTGGGTGGTCCTTGGACTTCCCACAGGGCAGGGAACCCAGATTACTCTTAGGGATGATGAGGGAGGGGGACTTGATGGGGGAGGGGGAGGGAAATGGGAGGTGGTGGCGGGGAGATGGCAGAAATCTTTAATAAATAAATAAATAAATAAAAATAAAACCAGCCGGGCGGTGGTGGCGCACGCCTTTAATCCCAGCACTCGGGGGGGAGGCAGAGGCAGGCGGATCTCTGTGAGTTCGAGACCAGCCTGGTCTACAGAGCTAGTTCCAGGACAGGCTCCAAAGCCACAGAGAAACCCTGTCTCGAAAAACCAAAAAAAAAAAAAAAATAAAAAAAAAATAAAATAAAATAAAACCACTGTGTGGATGTTTCTGTAGCCTGTGTATCTTGCTGTGATTGATTACAATTCCCCCAAAGCCACCTCCACACACCATATGAGCCTCATTCTTTGAAACACACTGTACACAGTCCAGTCCAAGCAAATAATCCTTGTATGTAAAGATGAGGCATCTCAGAGACCTTCACTAACAACTACAGCAATCAAGGTTTTTAAATATAAATAGATGCCCTATATCTACAAATAGGTCATAACTGCTTCAATAAATATACGAAGTGCAGACACAAAGTACCTATCTCGTTAGAGAAACTGAATTACATACTTAGGAAGAAAAGCCTGTAGGGTGGTACACAGTGTCTCCTTACTGCATACTAAAGAGTGTTACACTCCCTTCAGGTGTGTCCGTGTAGGAATCCGAGAGAGGATGCTACTGTCTCATGTCAGTTATGTGACCATGCGGCCATAACGTTTATGAAATTTTAGAGAGATACCTTCCTGTACTAGTTCACTTTCTATTTCTTTGATAAATGCCACAGTCAAAAGCAACTTGTGGAAAAAAGGATTTTTTGAGCATTCATCCCCAAGTTCACAGTCTATCACCTAAGGGGCTCAAGGCAGGAACTGAAGCAGAAGTCATGGAAGAATGCTTTTACTTGCTGGCTTGATTCTCATGGCATGCTTAGCCTGCTTTCTCATACGCCCTAGGACCAGACCACCTGACCAGGGGAAGTACTGCCCACAGTTTGTTAGGCCTTCCCACATCAATTATGAATCAAGAAAATGCCCCCTCGCAGACTGATCTATGGGATAATCTAGTGGAAGCATTTTCTCAGTTGAAATTCCTTCTTCCCAGTTTGTGTCAAGTTGACAAAAATAAATAAACAAAACAAAACAAAATAACAACAAAACACTTAAAAAATCTAACCAATGCATATCCTGACTCTGGAGACATTTCTTCTTCAAATGGAGAGAAGTCAAAAACCCAGAATCAATTCCTCAGGCATCTCCAGCAGCCTTTCTTTCCTCCTAGAAGAAGAAAGACACAACAACCAGGCAGGCACCTCACTGTACTTTGGCTTCCAATGTGCGTTTGGCATTGTCTTGCTCTGGGCAAGAAAGCATGGAGGCCAAAGTGGTGTTACGGTCGGTCTTGTGTAGGAGGAGAGCTCTCAAGGAGATAGGGAAAAAGTCTTCCTCCTGTCCCTGATTGCCAACAGATTGTGAAGAGGGACAGGGCTCTCAGAGCTGTTTAGGCCACACCATCATCTAATCATCTCTCTGGACAGGTAGATGTGGCCGTTCTGGCTGTGACAATGCAGACCTAGTCCCCTGATGTCCTCCAGTATATGGAGTTGTCAAAGTTGATCCTTGACAACAACAGCAAAGTTGATTTTCTTCAGCTTCACATTTTTCCAGCACAGGAAGGCTCTAAAGCAGAGGGTAACAAGTAGCTGTGTGTAGCTGTCAAATGGCTGACTCTGAGAAGGCCAGAGATCTAGCTGTGTGCCCAAGTTGTGGTCGCCAGCAGCAGATTCGACTTCTGCCTCTGCCTTTTCAAAAATGCAATGATGCTTTTGTTCTGAATGCAAAGTGATGCTTGCTCACAGAAAGGAAACAAAACCTCGGCAGAACATGATGGGATCTCCGCAGTCTTGGTACTTGGAGGCTGAGGTGGGAAGATCTGTGCTTCTGGACTAGCCTGGGCTGTATAGAAAGATTGCCTTCAGACTGGGCTTTTTTGACAATGGCAAGATTAGTGCTTTGAGCTAGGAACTCCTTTATGGTAGAAAGAATTGCACCATGCTTACTTGCACTGTGACCATTTACTTTGATGTTGCTGCAACCAGATTGATCTCCAAACATTGCTAAGCTTGCATTTGGGAACAGAATTGCATCCTTGCTCATATTTGTCAATCTTTGGTCGGGACATGTGATCATCAGATCTTATATCTAATTCTGAAAAGGTTCTGAACTTCCATTGATGTCTTTGGGGCAAGAGATACCTTTCCTTCCTGGAAGTTCTCACAGAGGCATGTTAAATCCATGAGTGACTTTGAATGTCTTTGTTTTAATAGACGTTTTCATGAAACTTGCTACTTTAGTAATTATAAGTTATTCTCAAAAAGTGTGTATGTGTGTGTGTGTATTATGTGCTTGCACATGTTTGCAGGTGAGTGTACTTGTGTACAGAGGAAGACATCAAGTATCTTGCTCTATTATTCCTTTTTTTAAAAACAGGTTTTCTCTTTGAATCTGAAGCTCAATGTTTGGACTATGTTGGCTAGCCATTGAACTCCTATGATCCACTAGTCTCTGTCCCCTCAATGCTAGGGTTACAAGAACACTCAACCATACCTTCCTTTTGCATCCTTTTGTTAGGAGTTTGAATTCCAGTTTGCTTGTTTTCACAAGTGTTCTTAATTATTGAGCTATTGCTAGCACCTCCCAAACATTTTAAATTGTCTAACTTGTATGAATATGAAGTTGACATAGTTGGTGTAGGTCAAAAAGAAAAAAAAGCCTAATTAGCAAAAAACAAAAAAAAATCAAAATGGTAAAAGAAATTGAAGCTAGAGTTACAGACTTTTTTTTATATTGTATTTTTTTTCTTTTTTTTTTCCTGCTCCCCATTTCCCATTTCCCTCCCCTCCTCCCAAATATTGCCCTCCCCCCACTTCCCTCCCCCTATCCCCACTCCTCTTCTCCTCCCCCCACTCCATTCCCCCTCCCTCTCGTTACTGAAGAGCAGTCCAAATTCCCTGCCCTGCGGGAAGACCAAGGTCCTTCTATCTACGTCCAGAAAGGTGAGCGTCCAAACAGGCTAAGCTCCCACAAAGCCAGTTCATGTATTAGGATCGAAACCTAGTGCCATTGTCCTTGGCTTCTCATCAGTCTTCATTGACCGCCATGCTCAGAGAGTCCGGAATCAACCCATGCTTATTCAGTCCCAGACCAGCTGGCCTTGGTGGGCTCCCAATAAATCAGTTCCACTGTCACAGTGGGTGGGTGCATCCCTCTAGCCATAAAATAAAAGACATTAAGCATATAATGTGTGATCCTATAGAAGCTAAATAAGAAAGTGAACCCAAAGAAAATCATATAGTCATCCGCATGGAGAGGGGGAAGTAGACAAGATTCCAGGGCAAAAACTGGGAACTTGCGGGTGAGGTGGCATGGGGCAAAGGGGAAATGGGATGAGAAATATGAGAAGGGGAGGATGGGAGGAGCTCGGAGGATTGGGATGGTTGGGATATAGGAAGGATGGATACGGGAGCAGCGAAGTATATATCCTATCTAAGGGAGCCATCTTAGGGTTGGCAAGAGACTTGACTCTTGAGGGGTTCGCAGGTGTCCAGGAATATGTCCCCAGCTGGTACCTTGGGCAACTAAGGAGAGGGAACCTGAAATGACCCTATCCTATACTGATGAATATCTTGCATATCACCTTAGAACCTTCATCTGGCGATGGATCGAGGTAGAGACAGAGTCTCAATTTGGAGCAACGGTCTGAGCTCTTAAGGTCCAAATGAGGAGCAGAAGGAGGGAGAACATGAGTTACAGACTTTTTAAAATCTGTTTCCGTTTTTCTTGAGTCTAATCAAGATGGAGAATGATATTTAGTTCATTATGTAAACTGTATTGAGCTTGAGGCCATAGGGAGGTCATTATTTCTTAGCATCTTCACTTTCCTCCTAACTAAATGTGAGTAGCGCTGACTGTGCCAGGGGTGGAAAAGGAGACACAAATGGAGAGGGATAAAATTCATTATTCAAGGACACTCTGTTTTTTATGTTCAGACAGTGTAACAATTAAGATGCATCTTAAAACATGCACCTTGATTACATGGAATGCTTTGTATTTGAAAACATTGTAGAAATAGGATGTCAATATTTTAGTCTTGCCTCAGGAGATGGATATAAGCACCATATAGATTGCAGTGGCACTGAAGAGATATTTGAGAGTTATGGAAATGTGTATATAAATTGGGAGAGTGATTATATGAAATGTATACCTTAATAAATCTTCTCAAACTGCATACTTAAAGGAGGGCAATGCTTTTTAGTTCCCGTTTCTTCTTAAATTATCATAGAAAGTGGGATTTCATTAGGATATTTTCATAGAACTGTTTTGATTTGTTCTCTTCTTCTATGGCTTGCAAGCATATTGGAGAGGGAGATACCAGAGGAACAAAAACAATGAACTCAGAGACCTCCAAAGCCACCTTGGGAGGACTGTAGGGGCAGAACTTGCTGAATTATCATGAGCTTGGATGCTTCTAACTTGTAGTGAATGAATTTACTATCATGGAAAGTGCTTTGTGCCTTGCCAAAGTGCTTCCTCGAATTCTAGCAAGATGTTTTCATTTTTTGAGTTGAATCAAATCTTTTCTTTTCTCTTTTTTTCAATTTAACAAAACATTTCCATTTATTTAACTATATTTTAAATTTATATCCATTTCATTTTTACTTTGATATGTTTGTTGTCAATACATTACAAATATAAACTTTTCCATTAAAAAATAAACATTAACTTTGTTTTTTAAGGCAAAAAGAAACCCTACCTTTTAACAGAAATAGAGGTCACAAAAGGCAAAATACCAGGACACTATATGTATTTATGAATTTTGCAATGTGGATATATATATGCTGTATGTATATGATGTGTGTTGTGTATTGTGAATGGACACATTTTGTGTTGTTTTTTTTTTAATTAGAAAATCAGAGCTTCATTATACTGAATAGAATTACTAGTCAAATTTAAACCCCCCCAAACAAAAATCCTTTGCTAAGTGATACAATATTTATGTGAATTAGTCCTAACCTTTGGGAGACCATTAAACAGTCCTCATTAATAATTGCTTCTAAGTGATAGCGCAAACTTGACAACGAATGGGAGCATTTGTGGGTTTTCTCTCCCAGTATTCACAAGCTTTCATGAAAGCTGGGGCTCCCTTGAGGTGATGGAATAAAGGACTTGGGGGCACTTGGGTCCCTCCCTCTGCTCTTCACTTTGTGCCTGATGAACAAGGCTGATTTCATTCCACAGCTGGATTGATATGCAAATTTGCTGGACTAATTGGCTTCCCCAGCTGTCTCCAGATGGCGGATGTATTCTTTATAAAGTGCTGTCTAGGACTGCATTGAGAACATTAGAACTACTTAATTGAATATCAATGAATCTTTATAAACTAATAATGATGGGGAGCCTGGGAAGCATGAGGTAGATTTGTCAGTCTGAGAAGAGGAGAGCCCTGATTTGAATTTGTGGGGAGGGAAAATTTCCTGGGGTTTTTACAAAACCACTTTTGGACTTCTTTGATCTGAAATCTTTGAAAGCCCTACTGGTTCCTTCTTCACCATGTCACGTGTTGAGTGTAGAACGTGAGCGAGTGTGTGGGTCTCTGTGAGGGACTCGCAGCACCTCCCCCTTTGCCTACTGAGTGTATTCTCTTTCACACAAGAGGGGAGTCACCAGTGCTTTTTGCAATCCTAGGGTCCAGAAGCAGTGTGAACAGACTGAGTAGACCCAACACAGGGCAACGGGAGCCGACAGACATTCCTTCTCTGTAGGGTATAGCTGATATTTGGAACGAGGTGAGCATGAGGAACTCTACTGAATGAAATCACAGCAAAGCACAAAACAACAACAGCAAATCTTGTACAGTTAATAGTAGCTAGGTTCATAGTGCTGGGCCATTTACTCAGTGCTTGCCTGAGTCGTACCTTTGATAAGGATTTCATTTTCTTCCTCTGTCTGCTATTCCTTCCTGTGCCACTAAACATTTAGAGGGATGACAGAAAAGTGCAGAGTCAATGTTAGAAACAGATAAAGATTGATGGAACAAAACAAATCCTGATGTTTTTGACCTAGAAAAAGAACTGTTTCATTTATAAAAGGTGCTGGGATAATTGATTAATCTTCTGTAATTAGTTATTTTGCTTGTTTGTCTATTTGAGACATGGTTACCCATTACCCAGGCTACTTTGAAACTCTCATATATAGTTGAGGTTGAACTTGAACTCTAGCTTCTTCTACCCCCTTCTTTTAAGTACTGGCATTACATGAAGGGATCATACCCATCAGTTTTCATTCTTGTATTTTTTTTTTCATTCTTGTATTTTTTAAGACAGGCTATCACAGTATAGCTTGGGCTAGCCTTGAACTTGTGATGACAAACTTGCCTAAGCCTCCCAAGTGTTAGCATTAGAATATGAACTATCACATCTAGATTGGTAAACAGTTCTTGCTAATACCCTGAAACAAGTTTTAATTAATTCTAATTAATTTGAGTTTGACATAGTACATTAAAAATGAGATAAGACATGTATGTATAAAATGTGGTGGAATATTTAAGAAGGTCCCTTTTTAAGAAAACCCCATATTAAATATCCTTATTAAAAACACTTTCTTAAGGGGTTTGTAATCTTAACTATTCAAGAGGCTGAGACGGGAAGATGGGAAGTTCAAGGTCTTCCTAGACTAAAGAGTAAGTTCAAATCTAGCTTGGGAAGCTTAGTAGACCCAGCTATGAGATAAAAAGTTAAAAGAAGGCTGGGTTACTGGCATGATGACTCAGACAGTAAAGATGCCTACTGCCAAACATAATAACTAAAGTTTGATAACTGGGACTCTGTGCTGACTAGTTTTATGTGAACTTGACACACAAGCTAGAATTATCTGAGAGGAGGGACCTCAATTGAGAAGATGCTTCTGTAAGATCCAGCTGTAAGACATTTTCTTAATTAGTGATTGATGGGGAGGGGCCAGCATGTGATTGGTGGTGCTATTCCTGAACTCCTGGTGCTGGGTTCTATAAGAAAGCAGGTTGAGCAAGCCATGGGGAGCAAGTCAGTAAGCAGCACTCCTCCATGGCCCCTACTTCAGCTTCTGCCTACTGGTTCCTACCCTGTTTGAGTTCCTATCCTGGCTTCCTTCAGTGATGAACTGTGATGAACAGTGATGTGGAAGTGGAAGCTGAATAAACCCTTTCTTCCCCAACTTGATTTTGGTCACAGTGTTTCATCCAGTTATAACCCTAACTAAGACATACTCCATATGGTGAAGGAGAGATGGGACTCTCAAATGTTGTTGCCTGATCCTTACATATGTGCTGGTGTGTGTGTGTGTGTGTGTGTGTGTGTGTGTGTGTGTATGAAGGGTATGCCATGTGTGTGCAGGTGCCAGAAGATGGGGACTCATTCCTTGAAACTGGTGCTCCACACAGGTGTTTGTGAAGTGCATGATGTGGGTTTTGTGAACAGAATTCAGGTCTTCTGCCATAGAGACAAGTACTCTTTTTCTTCATTTTAGTAAGCTGTAAAATGTATGTTTGTGTTATATATTGATAAATTTATAATTGAATATGTATTCTACAGTCTTAATAGTAAGTAGATTATTTCCCTTAAAAATAAAAATGTAGAACTCAACAAAAATCAATAAAAAACTCTAAGTATAAAAATATATTTAATTAATGTATTTATTTACAACCTGACCACTGTTTCTTCTCCTTCCTCTCCTCCCAGTCCTTTCCCCATCTTCCCATTGTGCCCCCCCAATCCATTTGTTCTCCATTTCTATTCAGAGAAGGTTGGGTCTCCAATGGATGTCAACAAAACAGGTATATCAAGTTGAAGATTGGAGGAGGGAAGCCAGTATGAGGATAAGGGTCCCAAAAGCCAGTAGAAAAGTCAGAGACAGCCCCTGATTCCACTGTTAGGAGTCTCAGAAGAAGACCAAGCTACACAACTGTAACATTTATGCAATGGGCCTAGGTCAGTTCGATGCAGGCTCCCTGGTTGTTGGTTCAGTCTCTGTAAGCCCCTATGTGTAGTGATATTTCATTTGTATTTTAATAAATAAAGTTTGCCTAAAGATCAGAGAGTAAAACAGTCCCATTGGTCAGCCTTACAGACCAGGTGATATATACCTTTAATTCCAGTAGCTACATAATCCCAGTAGTGTGGTAGTGATTCCAAAACCAGTACCACATAAACCTGGCAAGGTGTTGCACATCTGTAATCCCAGCACTCGGAAGATGGAACCCAGAGGATCAGGAATTCAAGCCAATCCTTGACTGTATATCAAGTTTGAGGCCAGCTTGACATATTTGAGACCGTGTCAAAAGATATTGCTATGTTTTCAGAGTCCTAACTAGGATGCTGAGAGCAGGGAAAGGGATGGGAAAGGGAAGAATAAGTCCTCAATATCTTCAGAGGGAAGAGCTGAGCTAGAGCCCCATCCAGGGGACTTTTTCAGAGGACAATGGCAACAGCAACTGCTTAGTTGCAAACAATTCAGTGGGGACTCTGCTTGTGAATTTGATTGCAATAGACCTACAAGACCAATTCACAGTAAGGGAGTTTGGTGGGGGTTACTTAAGAGCAGAGCAATTTGGTTCATAATACAGAATTCAGCAGGAGCTAAGAGGTGGTGATGGGATGAGTCCTCTCAATAACCCACAGACAGGGAAACTGCTGAGTTTCTGCAGAAATAAAACACAGACCTGATTACAGAGCTACTGGGAACAGACTTGAAGTTATAGGTTAGGAAGCAGACAGTCCACAAAGCTTACTCTTACAGTAACTGGATAGCCATGTTTCCTTGATATCCCTGGGAGGCCTGCCCTTTTCTGAATACAAATGGAGGAGGAGTAATGGGGGAGTGCAGAGGGGAGATTGAGGAGAGGGACTAGGAGGAGAGGAGGGATGAAGAACTTCAGTCAGGATATAAATAAATAAATTTATAAAAATAAGTTGTACAGTTGTGGAGGTGAATTAGGAAAGAAGAAAGCAGCATTGTGGACATAAAAAACGAGGGAAACATGAAAAGGGAACATTGTTTGAGTACACGGCATGTTTTCCTGCAATGAGGACACATAGAATGTGTGGCGCTTTCCACTCTACTTTTCTAGCCAAGATAGGGCTGAACACAGTCAGGCAACAGCCAGTCATACCCAGCAGTCAAAAAATAATGTGGACCACATGAAGAGAGCTCAGCTTTGGAAGGTGTCAAAGTACTGGATCTGGGTGGTAGCAAGTCTACATGAGGGTGAATGTGCTTACTGCCACTGAACCACATCCTTAAAATGCTTAAAACCTGGCCAGGAATATGGCTCGTTGGTTAAGTGTTTGCTGCATAAGCAAGAGGATCCAAATTTGAATGTTCATCACCCAGGTAAAAAGACAGGCATGGTTGTACATGGGCCTGTTAATCTACATTTGTGTGGGTGTAAGATGGGTGTGGATATGGATCTGTGCATGCCACAGTGTGTGCCTGTGTGTGTGTGTGTGTGTGTGTGTGTGCAAGTTAGAGAAAAATTTGTGGGTGTCAAGTTTTTCCTTCCAACTTTTGAGTCCTTGGGATCAAACTTAGTTACCAGGTTTGTCAACAAGTACCTTTCCAGCCCTTTCACCCCTTTTAAAAATGAATTTCTTTGTAGTTTTGCTACCTTATAATTTATAAAAAGCTGTAAGACAAGGGATAGTAAATACGCAACTGTGAGACAGGCTCATTGTTTCTTTCCTGAAGGAAAAAGATACCTGGACCTCATATTGTGTGAGACGGTCAATATAGTTTTCTGTTCTTTTCCTTTCTGTCTTTAAAGTTGTATTCTTTCACAATTTTATATGTATATAGACTATATTTTGATCCTAGTTCCTTCCTCTCTTTACTCCATCTCATTCCCTCCCTTTCCTGCCAACCCCCTTTCTTTCCTTTCCAACAAGTTTCCCCTTCAATGTCTTTTGATTTTTGTGCACTATTGCATTTCATTAAGGTTGCTTGCATGAGCACACAAGCATGGGTGGAAGTTATTTACTCAAAAAAAAAGGGCAATGTACCTGTGGTTACATAATTAAGGAATATGTCTCTGCTTTCCCCAATAAGCATTGCCTTTGCCCCAAGCACCTATGAGAGAGTGTTGACGGACCCGGTCGTATGCAGGCAACCACCAAGGTAACTGCGAGTATACACAACAGCCATGTCTTGTCCGGTGTTTAGCTGGGTTGATTTGGTGCTCTGAAGATGCTCCCATTCTCACCCGTTTCTCCACTGCTGAAACATTCAGTAAAAACAACTGAATCTATTTAACAAAATGCTGACGATAGTTACAGCTTAGTAGTGAATATATGAAGGTTTGTTACACAACTCCATCTACATTTGAGTACATTTACGTTTTCATTGTCTAAAGGAAGTTGAGTTATCTTCTAGAATTTTGACTTCCTAGATATGGACTTCACGTGCCTGGAGGAAATGGGGAGTGGGATGGAAAGACGACTCAGCTAATGACTATAGTTTAATTCTCAGAACCCATGCAAAAAGATTGAGCATACAGGTATGTGATCATAATCTTATTATCAGTGAGACAGAGATGCAGGGATACCTAGGGCTCTATGACTTACCAATCTAGCTTACTAGGTGAGCTCCAGGCAAGTGAGAGACACTGTCTCAAAAAACAAACAAACAAACAAACAAAAACAAAAAATCAAAAAAACTTAGGAATCACATCATAGGCTATCTTTTGGTTTACATAGGCACATTCACATGCATGGATATGTATAAACACAGAAGAAGATGGAGACAGAGAGAGGCAGAGAGACAGAGACAGAGGTGTCGTAGAACCAACTCGTAGCTACTTTGGAGACTACAGTGTTAAATTTCCAGGAATTTTGTGAATTAGCTATTAAAAAATTAATTTTCACAGCTCAATTTTATAAATTTGTAGGTAAATAAATGATATTTATAGAAGGAAATGGACACTCAAACTCATTATTGCCTATTCGGTTGTGACATTTACTGTTATGTATGACGTTAATGTTATTTACATCTATACAACATCATACGCAATATATAGTGAGGTGTGCCAATGAACATCTCTTTCCAGCTCCAAGGCTAGTGATTGCTTGTGATTTGAACTCATCAGTAGTGAGAATACTTCCATCATGAGAATTGGAGAACATAGTATATTGGAGCTAGGCTTATTGTCTACATTTAAAGTGATAGTAGAAATAGTAGTAATTCAGATGAAACAGAAATGAGTTGTTTTCATAGTCTCTGCATTTCTGAGTGGCACCAAAAATGATGGAAATAGTCTAGCATTAGAAAACTATTGTCTCACTCGGCAAATGTCACATACATGAATCAGAAATGAACATGTGGATTTTGGCCATACATAATACTGAAGGAAAACGGTATTTGAGTTTAATGTATGCAACTGTAGGAAGGTGAACTAGAGCTCACCTGGAGCAATGGATTAAATCTAATGACTGGAACGTGACTGAGAAAGAGTTAGGAGGTAAAGAGGCATTGCCATTTATCAGAACATGCTTGAATGTCAGGCAGTGTTGGCTAGGAATAAAGAAGCTAAACAACAACAACAACAACAAAAAAACCAAACAAACAATGGATTCCTGAAGAATTCATTGGTTACATTCATAGCAAAGTATATTGTACATTGAATTACTCAGGGTATATGCCCTACTATTCTGAGAAAAAAGTATTTCCTGCAGAGAAAACAATTGTTAAATAAATCTAACAAATAAATGTAAAGCAAATGATGCAAGACTAGGGATTTAATTTTATTGCTGACATGCTTCTCTGCTTATCTCAACCTTAATTTCTAGGTCACAAGGTTGAACTATTGTCTTCTTTTTCTGTTTATTAGATATAGAACTCATGAAAATGGAGAACCAGGCATCACGGTTTCAAAGTTATAAAATAATTCCTTTTGGTAGGATTGGAGAGATGGCTCAGTGGTTGAGAGCACTGACTGCTCTTCCAGAGGACCTGGGTTCAGTTCCCAACACCCACATGGCAGCTCACAGTCCTCTCCAGGGATCTGATACCTTTGTGCCAATGCACATAAAATAAATTGAAATAAATTATTTTAAAAACCAACTCTCTTTTGTGACTCTGGAAGTCTTTGGAGATGATCAATGAACTTTCAACAGTCTTTTGGTTGAAAGCTACTGAAGTCGACAACATCATGGAAATTAGAAACAATTCAGCTACCCTGGTGTTAATGAAAGTGAGTACTTTCTGGTATTCATATATCTGTATACATTCTTTTCTTATGAGAAACCTTTAAGTATGCATAGAATATAGTATAATAAATCCCCTATACTGATTTACAATATTCAACACTTAACATTTTGTTGTAATAACAGAGGTCGAAGAATACCAGGCTAACTCCAAGACAAACCAATTGTATTTTTCTTTATTATATGGAGCAAACTCACAAAACAGGAACAAGAAGTCCAAACTCAGTTGTGTAGCATGGAAACCACAGATAGAGAGAGAGAGAACCTTGGGTCACCTGGCCTTTTTCTCGGGGTACCCAAAAGGTTATGCCCTAACATGGTCCCACCTCTTAAAATTCTTTTTTTTTTGGTTTTTCGAGACAGGGTTTCTCTGTGGTTTTGGAGCCTGTCCTGGAACTAGCTCTTGTAGACCAGGCTGGTCTCGAACTCGCAGAGATCCGCCTGCCTCTGCCTCCCAAGTGCTGGGATTAAAGGCGTGCGCCACCACCGCCCGGCACCTCTTAAAATTCTTGACTGACAGAGATTCCCCATCACCTCCCCCTTTTGTTTAAATAAGAGAGTTTCAAACTCAATACAAAACTATAGAAACAGATATCAAGAATAAAATTTCAACCAAAATAAACAATATTAAGCAAGGAACACACGATAAATGTTTTAATAAACATTCTATTCAAAAGAGTCTAAGTCTTGCATTGGAAATGGCTTGGCTAAATCATAAGAGGAAGGTCACTGTGACTATCTAATCTTCAACTCCATTGAAGGCCTGAGAAGGGAGATGATATTACTTGAGTAGGCAGAAAGTGCAATTAAGCAGCTTCCAAATCATGCAGTATATGACAGAGACAACTGACTACCTGAACAATCACTCAAAGTCTCATTTGCAATGTTGAAGCCACAAACTTTGGCTGAGGTCTAACATAACTAACAGACCATTTTCAGAGGCAGAAAAAATTTCAAAACCATCTTACTCTGCCTTGGCAAGGTTTGGCAGTCTTTTCCTTGTGTCCTGCTTATCCAGTCCTGATACCACGTACTTTGTCAGTGGTAGAGGCATGGGCAGCTCCTTGCCCACAGGCCAATTGTGTAAAGAAGTCAGACCCTAACCTGGTCCCACTTTTTTTTTTTTTTTTGAGACAGGGTTTCTCCGTAGCTTTTTTGGTTCCTGTCTTGGAACTAGCTTTTGTAGACCAGATTGGCCTCGAACTCACAGAGATCCGCCTGCCTCTGCCTCCTGAGTGCTGGGATTAAAGGCGTGTGTCACCACCGCTCGGCCTGGTCCCACTTCTTAAAAATCATTGGGGGACAGAGATTCCCCATCAACATTTCTTTGCTTGCTGTCCTCTTTTCCATTTGCCTGTTTGATGAGTACTTATACTGGCAGTTTAATACATGTCAGGTTCAAGGTTGGCAGTGTGGCAGATTTGCCTAACCATTAGAGGAAGAAGCAATTTCTTTCTTTCTTTCTTTCTTTCTTTCTTTCTTTCTTTCTTTCTTTCTTTCTTTCTTTCTTTCTTTCTTTTTCTCTCTCTCTCTCTCTCCCTCCCTTCCCTCCCTCCTTTCTCTCTCTCCCTCCCTCCCTCCTTTCTTTCTTTCTTTCTTTCTTTCTTTCTTTCTTTCTTTCTTTCTTTCTTTTTCTTTCTCTCCCTCCCTCCCTTCTTTCTTTCTTTCTTTCTTTCTTTCTTTCTTTCTTTCTTTCTTTCTTTCTTTCTTTCTTTTTTTTTGAGATAGGGTTTCTCTGTGTAGCAGTCTTAGCTGTTCTGGAACTAGCTCTTGTAGACCAGAATAGTCTCGAACTCAATGAAGATTCACCTTCCTCTGCCTCCCAAGTGCTGGGATTAAAGGCGTTACCACCACTGCCTGGTGAAGAAATTTCTTAAGCCTAGTATACCCATCAGGGCCACATTTCCTGGCATATTCATGTGACTTCAAAAACTCGTCAGTACCAGTGACTTGAAGTTATGAGTATAAATTCTTGCTCCTAAAAACAGCACTTAAATGTATATATGTTTATGGTTCTGTCCATTTCTTAACTCTTTAAACAAAGCATGGAATAATATTTGTGTTTTTCTTTCAAATTCAAGTTCAATTTTTTTGAGTTTCCTTAGGCTGCATTTGAACTATCTACTTGCTCTTTAGACCAATTTGAATAGTGAAAGAAAAAGAAAAGAAGTTCAGTGACTGGTCCATCCATCCAAGAAGAGATTAGAGCACTACAAACTTAAACATTTAGAGAAACACTTTAGCAACTTTAGTGTGTGTAAGAATCACACAGATGGGCAAATATGGGATTGGGAGACACAGCTCAAAGCTTAGGAGCATTGGCTTTTTCTTCCAGATGATCTGCGTTTAATTCCCAGCCTCTACATGGTAGTTGACAATCATTTGTCACTCCCGTCCCAGGAGATCCAATGCACTTTCCTGGCCTCTGAGGAAACCACAGGCATGCATGTGGTGCTCAGACATATGTGTAGACTTGGACTGCTCTTCAGTATCGAGAGGGAGGGGGAAGGGAGTGGGGGGAGGAGAAGAGGAGTGGGGATAGGGGGAGGGAAGTGGGGGGAGGGCAATATTTGGGAGGAGGGGAGGGAAATGGGAAATGGGGAGCAGGTGGAAATTTTAATTAAAAAGGAATAAAAAAAAAAAGAAAATAAATATATAAATAAATCTATCGTATAGGGAGCTAGTTAAAAATGTGTAGTTCTCAGGTGTCATCTGGTGCCAATATAATTGATTATGAAGACAGCATCAGCCCTAGGAAGACACACTGAAGAACACAGGATTAGACCATGGGGAATGCCCACAAGAGCCAGTGAGGTCATGGCCAATGTTACTGCCAGCCTGCAAAACCAGGATCACTAATCAGTACCTGGGATGCTCTGCTCTAAGTGATCAATGTGACCCAAGATAAAGGCATCACCATGACTATGATCCAGTGAAAGCATCCTCATCATCAAAGAGAGGAGGAAGACCCAGCATGGGGTCAGAGAGCCCACCAAGGGCACTGGTACTTGTAGGGACATAGCCCCACCCATTGGGGGCGTGTTCGCCTCGGGCTAATGTTTACGGATAAATCTGCCGGGCGTGAGCCCAGCAGCCCTTTTCTTTTGCTCCGCTTTTCCAGTGCTCCGCGGGAACCTGTGGTCCTGTAAGTCTATTTCCTTATTAAAGCTGTATATATCTATATAATCTGTCTGCATTCATTTGCGACACCACAGGTACTGGAGGTGTAGAAGGGTGTGGTGATGAATGAGGGCCTGGACCAGCAGCCACAAGCTCCATGCCAGTGCATTCCTGTCGCATGTGCATGGAAACAAACAGACGGTGGCTTCCAACAGCCTGGGCCAGGAAGAAGAAGTTACCTTTCCCCCGTGGCAGGTGGAATTCTGCAGATGATTTATTGGAATTCTTCCCAAAGGAGGAGCTACCCAAATAGCCCAGTAAAGCCATACTGAAGCGATGTGATATCACAGTTTCCTTTAAGAAGTCAACTCTGTGGAGATGCTCACAGAGGTGATTTGTTGTAGTTGGAAAGACAAAGACATTTTCCAAATTTTATTCTGAGAAGCAGAATACATTAGTGCTGAGCAGGAACTTAAAGTAAATACTGCAAGTTTTCTCTCATAGGAAAGCCTTGATTATAAGATGTGTGTGTGTGTGTGTGTGTGTGGTGGACATAGATGATGAAACTAGAAAGGGATCATGATAAGGGAAAAGAGGAATTGGTGTGAGAAGGTAATACAAAGCATGGGGTGTAGAAGCAGGAGGGGGTGACTGGGGAGATGAAAGGACCCTTCAGAAAGAGCAGGGTCGGGGGGCAGAGGACAGGGGTGGTTAAAGAGGATCAACAAAAAGTTCATATGAGAATGCCAGAATAAAGACCTGTTGAACATGATATGTGTGTGTGTGTACGATATGTATGGATATATATGTATCTTTGCCTATACAGATGATGATACCAAGTGTTCTCATTTATAGATGGAGAAAGAGGTTTGAAAGGAAAATGTGGAAACCTGGAATGAGGTTTGACTCTAGTACTCACATTGATGGGCCGGTATGAGAAGACAATGTGGAGTGGTGGACACACACTTATGATGTGCCACTTAAGAAGCACGTTAGGTTTTAGATTGAATGCGTGGCTGTTTTCTTAGAAAGAAGTAGCTTAACATCCAACCCAGCAGCACTCTCTACTGAGTGTTCTGAAACATAGCTGTGTAAACCACACTTAATCTTTACCACCTTTTCAAACACTCATGGAACTCTAAACATGAGGACAAACCTCGAGCCAAACATTCACTTTGTGGGGACTTTGAACAGCTTCCCCTGCTCTCAGAAAACAGAAAGCATTTGCCTTGAGTCGGTTGTTGGTATGCATGGAAACAGTTCTACAGAGATCAGGCATGGTCTTCAGGATTTGCATCTCTTCACAGGTCACCTGCGCAACGTCAGGGAGGTCGACCATTCTGTCCCATTTTACCTCCTGGAAATAGTCACTGCAGCATTTAGGGTGTTAATTGTATAAATTGTTAATCACCGTCTTAGTTTTGTTTCCTGTTGCTGTGATAAAACATGTTAACAGAAACAATTTACAAGAGAAAGGCTCGTGGTCCCAGGTCCCAGTCTATCCCTGCAGGAAAGTCAAGGCAGTAGGAATTTGACAATAGCTAGTCATATCCACAGTCAAGAGCAGAAAGCAATGAATTAATTCATACATACTAGTGCTCACTTCCTCTGATCAAACAATCCAGTATATCATTGTCTCAGAGGGGGCCGCCTGCAGGGAGCAGGTCCTCATACCTCAATCAAGTTCATCAGGAATCACTACCCCAGAAATATCCTCAAGCCAATCTAATGTAGACAATCATTAACTGAGACTCCTTCCCCGGGTTATTTTAGATTGTTTCAAGTTGACATTTAAAGCTGCCCATCATAATCAGTAAGCCACATTGATACATCTATAGTACCTGCATTTTATGAAATGTTTGTCATCAATTCAATACACTAAAGGTGATTACAGGACTTACACATAGAGCAAGGGAAGTAGTAGAAGCCTTTGAAAAGTAGCTTTTTTTTTCCTTTTTTTTTTTTTTGGATTTTTCGAGACAGGGTTTTTCCGTAGCTTTTGGTTCCTGTCCTGGAACTAGCTCTTGTAGACCAGGCTGGCCTCGAACTCACGGAGATCCACCTGCCTCTGCCTCCCGAGTGCTGGGATTAAAGGCGTGCGCCACCACCGCCCGGCTTGAAAAGTAGCTTTGAACTCCATACAAGAACCCACTTGTTGAGTTGTAAATCCCTCAAATAAGTTTTTAAGGATAGTTGCCTCAGAATTAGTAAATTGCTTTCTGTTGTATATATTCAGCCTAAGGTAGTGCTGGAAATGTATCATTGGTGATCTGGACAAGAGAGAGGCATAGCCTCTATAGAAATCCCACAAGGTCTCCCCCAACTATGCACTTGTATAAATCATGAACTTGTGACAATCACCTAAATTTTCTAACATTAAGTGCTCCAAGACTGTTCATTGACTTCTAATCTGAATCATACACATGTAAATGTAGCAAGTCCCACAGATTGTAAAAACCTGTCTCAGAGCCTTAACTTCCACCAAAGATCAGTATGTGTGTCTGAGAACATGATAAAATCTCCAAACTCCTCTGTTAAGATGTTTTCAGCAATGTGTCTCCTTTTAAGCACCCACTCTGAGGATCGCTGCTCCTCCATCACGTCACTCTGATGGTGGTTGCTCTTCTGTCTATTTTTTTCTGACAGAAATCCCTATCACTTTTTACTTTTGGGGGGGTCTCAGGATTTTCTCATCTTTTCTATTCTGTTTTCAGACATTGTTGTAATATCGTTATTAAATATAACCTCTTCATAACTGCTTGCCTTTTGCAGAGAACTGTTGCTACATAGCAGAATGAATCTAGTTCTTTGTGCTGTGAAGTTTCTTCCACAAAAAAATCACTGAAGATACATAGTCCTATAGAATAGAAGCATCATTTGGACAATTTACATAATAATATTTTAACTTAACAATAAAGAAAATATTGTTATGCAGATTGTTCAAACTCGATAATCAGTCTTCAGATAAAATGGAGGAAGACAGCATTTCTAGAGCAAGTGCAATGGTCTGGATGCTACCTCAGTTCCTAATCCAGAAACCTCAGCTCTTCCAGAACATATTCATGAAAAACAAAGAAGGAAAAGAAAAATGCCTTCTGACTTCTATTTCCCAAAATCTAATATTTCCCAGTGATAAGATGCACATTGTACAATAAATGCACAGGATGCGTGCACTATTTTTCAAGAGCTCTTTAGAAACCATGAACACACATAACTTTCCAGCAGAGCCTAGTTTACAGGCTCTAAAGTTAAAGCAAACACCAAGGGAAAATTTACCTATGGAATGCTGAAAGACTTATACCGGAGGTTGAACTTTCATGGAAGCACCCAAATACCAGCTAAGCTTCTGAGAAGAAAGGCACATTAAACACACACACACACACACACACACACACACACACACACACACACACACACTCCATACACACTCTGATCCCTAAGTATAGTTTGGCTAGTACTATGGACTAGCTACTCTCTTAGTTAAATGCCCGTAACAAAAGGCTTACTTAATCCAGTCACTAGGATAAGTTTGGTTATAATAAGCTAGAAAAAAGTCAGTTTCTCCATCACTCTAGAGAGAAGGCAGACCTTGAAGGATCAGAGTTTCTGAGAATGGAAATATGGGCAGGATATGAAAGGTAATGTTGATCCAAAGCCAGGGAGTCATCTCTGTCAGTTCTGAGAAGTGGTTGATGAGCCCACCACACCAGGCAGAGTATGCCCTAGATGCACTGTTTGCTCTCCATCATTCATTCCCGAGCAAGTGGCCTAGGAGATAGGGTATTCTCTTATACTTTTCCAGACAAGAGTACTGGGGCTCATTGTTACAGTTCGAATTAGATAGTTGCCTTTTATGGATGCCACTGTTGTTTCTTTCTTTGATTTCCGTTTATATTATTTTCTCTTCGTTTCCTATATATCATTGTTTCTCTGGAAAATGCTATAATTTTCTCAGCTGCCCAGCAGACAAATCCTGGCAATGTTGATTCCATCACCCTTCAGTCAAAATTCATGGGTCTTTTGCATAGACATCTGAGAACCCAGGCTCCATTCTCTCACAATGACAGTAACCACATCCATAGGGTAGAACAAAATTTTGCATTTAAGAGAAAAGCAGCTGCTTGTTGCCTGGGGAAGAACTCTCAGGTTAATAAATATATCACACTTTAGGTAGTAAGTAAGGGCCCATAGTGTCCCAGGACTGGACTGCAATTCACTGGCAGTGTTTCTCTACACGTAGGAGACCCTGGTTTCAACCCTGAGCACCACTAATAAATACATAAAAGTGGAACAAGCTGGGCATGGTGGCACCTTGTAATCCTAGTACTTTGGAGTTCCATCTCTTTGGGAACAAAGAGGTGTCCAGTCTGTCCTATAAGTTCCCATTGAAGAGGACTTTTTTATGACTTCACTTGGGAAGCAACACTAGAGTGTAACTTTGAAGCTTAGAAATAGAACATTAAGATCAATAACTACAAATATGAGGAATTTGTTTCTATACCACATAGGAAACCTTAGATCAAGAGATTGATGAATTAATTACCTCACTGTCATCAATTTCTGGAAAACAGCAATCATGAGAACGTTTTGATAAGACGCCAACAGTGCAAGGCACACTGCCTTATTCCCACCCCTCCACTCTGGAATTCTTAAGGAATTCAAGCCTATTATCAACACAGTTTAAAGACTAATGAAGAAACAATCTTTTGTAAAGTAACAAAGAACAGAGTTTGAAAGCAGGTCCAAGAGAATACAAGAGGAAACACTTGGCTCTGTGAAAGGCAAACTTGCCTATGGACATGCTTTTTTCCCCTTTTAAATACCATAGGTTGCTTCGCAACCTAAAGCCTGAGCTTTCAATGCTTGTGTTGGGAGCAACACTTTCCCTAAATGCACCATATGTGGTTGATTGGTGCAGTTTAGGAATGAAGAGCACTAAGCAAGCAGACACTCAAAGAAGTGGTAGACACTTTTTTTTACATGTTTGCTAGACTTCTGCATAGAGCTCAAGGTTACTCTCAAGTAGAACTTAGGTTCTTTTGTGCAAAAACTGTCCTGCAAACTGACTAGGGAAAGTGAGCACAGAAAAGAGGAGAGGAAACACTGTTGCCAGAAGCCCATCCCAAAATGTGCTGTCCATGACACTGAGAAAGAGGTAGTTCATAGAGACAAAGCAGGAAAAGAAAGGGATGTGAATCTTGCCCATGATGCTGAAAAGTCTTATAGGGAACACTGTTTCTCCCACTCTCAGCTTTCCTTAGTTGCTTGTGGTTATGGAATAGCAAATAACTGGCCCTGACAACAGAAATACAGGTAACGTTTTACACACTGTGCATGTTGTACTTATGTAGTGTGAATATACATATATGCATTATATTTACATGCATATATGTGCATGTAACATCAATTAATAAAAAAGAAGCCATAACTTTGAAAGGGAGAAAGGAGGGATATATGGGAGAGTTTGGAGGGAAGACAAAGAAGAAGTAAATGATGTATTATAATCTCAATAAATAAATAAATTTAAAAAGCCTGTGGCCATAGGCAAGCCATTTCATGTTTCCCCAAGGTCAAATCAAGACCACAATTCCTACCTTGTCTATATAGCACAAAGTAATTGCTCGTAGCATTGGACAAGATCAGAGAGTGTGAACGTGCCAACTTTCTGTGATTATGTTACTAAAGACAAAGGACACATTTAGCATGCTTGGCTCCTGGTTGTTTACCTCTGACTTTTAGGCTTTCATCACATGTACATTGAGATCATGATGCCATTTTCTATGTACAGTTCTAAACGAGGAGAGGGGATAGTAGATACCATTTATCTCATGCACCCTCTCTCCACTCACCTACCCCTGTAAGAACCTAGAGTTGCTCTTCTCTGCTGTCAGGCTTCATGTTTCTTGCTAGTCTGTTTGCTGTCAGTGGCTATGTCTGCTCCTTTTTCTGCCTTTTGTAATTATTGTTATGCATTACCAGAAGAGCTTTCTGATTCATAGATTTTCATACTTCTATCAATATAGCAATCGTGGTAGTCTTCTGGGCTGCTCTTAATTCCTGCCACAAGATGGAGGAACTTTTATTCTGTGAATGTGACCACTGCTCACACTGTGTTGCTGTACCCTTCACCCATACTCCCTTCTAGTACTGATGAATGGCATGTGAAGGATGCTGGCCCCATACAAAGATCTTTCATTTTAGGAGATTTGTCATTTTATCTTGGAGTTCAGAAAGGACATTTCTGGAAGCTGTGCTGTTCTGCACCATGCTATACAATACCAAGAAATACTTGAATATGACCAGAAAATGAAGTACTATTTGTACGTCCTCATATATTCCTGAAAGGTATGCATTTGTGGTCATCATTACAATCTAAGTAATGATGTCTTCGAACATCAGTTGGAAGCTGGTATTCACAGGTGTCCCAATAGGTGACAGAAGGTTTACGAATGACATTGTGGCTACCATGAATTAATGGCACTTTCCTTACCTTATGATCTGGTTCTCTGCTTTTCAACAGAAATAGATGCTGCTTGCCTGAAAATTCCCTTCATGTCAAGCCACTCGAACTGTGAGTTTTTACATGCATTCCTTCCACTGCACTTTCATCTGGAGGACATCTCTCCTGTCTAATGCATTATCTTTGCACTTCCTTTTCTAGCATTTGTATTAGGTTCTTCCAAATGGCATTTTAAACATTCTTTTTTTCTGTTCTTCAAACTTCACACTCATGTTTGCTTACCTCCCTAGCTTAGTCATATTTATTCATAATCCCCTTCAGAGAATCGTGTAAATTATATTCTATGCAGCCTTACCACTGAGCCCTTAACCCTGTACAAACATGTTTCTACTTCCACTACTCCATCAATATGTTGTATAAAATATCACCAATGACCTCCAAGTTTGAAAAAAATGTCCCAAATAACATTGGATACTGCTGTTGTTGTTGGTTGCCTCCCAGAACTTGAAGTTAAGAACCTATTGCTGAAGACACAATTCACTGTGGACACAGGATTAGGAAGAATTGAGCTGAAACTGACTGGAATCCTCTGCCCTGAGGACTAGCTCTCACAGTATTGGAGGTGTTATGCAAGCTCTCAAGAAAGGAAAGTAATCAATAGTCCTATCCAGCTATAATATCTATGAGCCACAACATGTACCAGAATGGCAAGATACTCCCAAAGAACATTTTATTTCTCTTTTCCTAAATCTCCTAAGAGGATAGACACCATTGACTTCTTCCACTTAAGAAATCACTGCCTTCCTTTCTTTTACAGGAGTGATAGGGCACTCCACACAGCAGCTGTGGGAAAGGTGTTTCTAAGGCCACAGTGCAGTGATGAAGACAAAGATTATGTAGAAGCTGAAAGGACCTGGATTTGGCGATCCAGAAGAGATGCTTATGAGGACATTGCTCATGATACAGACAGGAAAACAATGATAAAGCGGTCCCACAGTTCTTTGAAGAAAATATAATAATACACATGATCTCAAATGTTGGTATACCAATGGAACTTGGAACTTGAAGACAGCTGTGTTGATTGTCAAACACACTCTCATAGACATCACCAAGGCAAGGTATTCCAATGAGGATGGCAGGCAGGCTCTTGAACTCTATTTGCTACAAGTTTTACATGATTGCCACATTTAATCCAATCAATTGGTCCTTTGTTTTCCTGCCAAATTCTTCTGACCTCTGCTTTACCTTTTTCTTGGACTGAGAGATGCAATCCTCATGCTAGAGACTTTCAGAAGGCTGGTGTTTTTGAAAATTTAAGATTCCTTAGAATATTTATGAAATGTGAACAAAATCCTAACAGAAGTGTTGCTGTAGAAGAAATTGGAACTCTCTTGAGGCTGAGAGATGGCTCAACAGTTAAGAGCACTGGCTGCCTTTCCAGAGGACCTGGGTTCAAATACTCCCAGCACCCACATGGCAGCTCACAGCTGTCTGTAACTCAGTTTGGATCAGGAATCTAACACCATCACACCAATGTGCTTAAAATTAAAAATAAATTATTTTTAAAAAAGAAATTGGAGCTCTCAAAGTATCTAGACTCATCTATCACATAATTTCCACTAAATGAATGCTTACAGAATTCAATCTAATCCATTCCCACCCTGCTCCCATGTTTACATTTTGCATGTAGTGAAGTCATACCCTAGGGTACTCCTCTGAGTTCTGCCCCAGGAAAGTTGATAGCAGAATACAGGTTCTCCAGACCTGGGTTAGTATTTTTCCCCAGTTCTAAATCATTAGGTTGAACAGTTGCTAGTCTTCTCTCATCATTATGACTTCCATTTTCCAAAAGCAAAGTTTAAATAACTCTCTTGCCTGGCACTCATTTCTTCTTTCTTCCTCCTTGCCACCCACATCAACTTTTAGTAGCCATCCTTAGCCATGGTGCTTCTCACTGGAGTATTTTTCTCTTTATACAAAGGCTTTCTATTATGGTAATAGTAATTAGCAAAGTCATAAAAAGGCAACTTGATAAATCTCTATGTAAAAATAGTGAATGCTACAATCAGTAGTAGCATTGAGTGTGTCATTCTGGAGAAAGTAATATGGCTTTTTGAAAATATCTGTATTACAGATTTCCTGTAGTGGTATAAAAGTCTTCATTTGCGCTCATTCAAGGTTCTGAAGGACTGGTTAAAATCTCCTGAAAATATACCACAAAAAATTTCAGATTGGCCAGAGGTTTAAATATGAAAAGTGAAGTCACGGCTATACACAAAATGCATAGATTTTTAAAATCTGGAAAACATATTTTCTTATTTAAAGGCAGGAACTATAATTTTATTTTTAAATAAATAAAAGTGTGTATTTATTTATCTTACATTCCAGCCACAGTTCCCTTCCTTCCTCTCCTCCACGTTCTTCTCCACTACCCCCTGTTCCTATTCCAAATCTATTCTTCCTCTGTCTCTGTTCAGAAATGGACAGGCTTCTCATGAGTATCAACAAACATGGCAAATCAAACTGCAGTAAGACTAAGCACCTTCCCATATATTGAGGTTGGGTAAGGTGACCCAGTATGAAGAGTATATGGAACAGACGCTTAAAAGAAATCCCATACTAGTTCAGAATTGAGAAATAGATGGTTATTTATTTAGAAGTAAACTCACAAATCAGAATTCTCTGCTTGAACAGAGAACAGAGATCGAATCCAGCAATCCAGCAATCCAAAAGAGCAGCGGGGGAAGAAGGGGCAGATGCAGGCTCTGCATCAGCATATATAGTATAAGAGGTCACACCCCAGTAGGCAGGTAACCACAAGCTGTAAGATTTCCTACAGCAAGAGTAGGGTAACAAAAGGCAGTAAAATAGTCGCAAACAGACCCTGTTCCCACTGTTAGGAGTCCCACAAGAAGAGCAAGCTACAACTGTCACATATACGCAGAGGGCCTAGACTGGTCCCATGCAGGCTCCCTGTTTGTCAGTCCTTGTGAGGCCTGGTTAGTTGATTCTGTGAGTTTTCTTGTGGTGTCCTTGACCCCTCTGGCTCAGACAATTCTTTCTCTTCCTCTTCTGCAGGATTCCCCAAACTCTGCCTAGTGTTTGACTATGGGTCCGTGTCTGTTTCTATCAGTTGCTAGATGAAGTGTCTCTTATGACAACTGGGCAAGACAACAATCTGGCCACAGGAGATGGCCAGTTCAGGCTACGTATGCATTATTGCTAGGAGTCTTAGCTGGGATCATCCTTCTAGATTCCTGAGAGATTCCCTTGTGCCAGATTCTCACCTGACTGCAAAATGCCCTCTCTCTCTAGTACTCATTTTAGCACTAGAGAGGAATATAAGGCAGGATGTTTTTCAATCTGAAGATCTCATTGAGATAGAAGCTCTCTACTGGCTGGCTGCTTTGCTTTTCTGATCCTCATGTTGAACCCCAATATCTGTTTCTGGGTTTTTATTAATCATGCTACATCACCCCTTCTGTGCCTCCCCAACCTGATCGCTCATGTTCTCATCCCCATTCATGCTCAGTCCACTCACTTAAATCTCTTCTATTTCCCCTTCCCAGAGAGATCTGGGTGTCCCCTATGAACCCATCTTGTTACCTAGTCTGTCTGTGTCTCTGGATTGTAGCATGGAACTATAATTTTAAGAAGACTGATAGATGTTATTACTTATGAATTTAAAAGTTTTGCACAGTACAGAGAAACAACAATTTCAAAGACCCAATTTGTAAGAAAATGTGGCACATTTACACAATGGAGTACGACTCAGCAGTAAAAAACAATGACATCTTGAATTTTGCATGCAAATGGATGGAACTAGAAAACACCACCCTGAGTGAGGTAACCCAGACCCAAAAGGATAAATTTGGTATGTATTCACTTTAAGTGGATACTAGCCATAAACAAAGGACATTGAATCTATAGTTAATGATCCTAGAGAAGCTAAGTAATAAGGTAAACCCTAAGAAAAACATATAGATCCACCTAGAAAATAGAAATAGATAAGATCGCCTGACAAAATTGGGAGCATGGGTGTGGGGGAGAAGGGAGGACGAAAGGGGAAGAGGAGGGGAGAAAGGGAGGGGCAAGGAGAACTTGAGGGAATGGGATAGTCGAGATGGAGGAAAGACAGAGATGAGAGCAAGGAAAGAGATATCTTAATGAAGGGAGCCATTATGGGCTTAACAATTCCCAGGAATCCACAAGGATGACCCCAGCTAAGACCCTAAGCAATAGAATAGATGGTGCCTGAACTGGCCTTGTCCTGTATTTCAGACTGATGATTATCTTAAATATCACCATAGAACCTTCATCTAGCAACTGAAGGAAACAGAGACAGAGACCCACATCGGAGCACTGAATTGAGCTCCCAAAATCCAGTTGAAGGGTAGGAGGAGTAAGAATATGAGCAAAGTTGTCAAAACTATAATGGGTTCACCCACTGAAACAGTCTACCTGAGCTAATGGGAGCTCACCAACTCCAGCCGGACAGCCAGGGAACCAGCATAGGACCAAATTAGACCCTCTGAATGCGGTTGACAGTTGCATGGCTGTGGCAGACTGAGGGGCCACTGGAATTGGCATCAGAATTTATCCTTACTGCTTGTACTGGCTTTTTGCAAACCTATTCTCTTTAGATGGATATCTTGCTCAGCCTAGATATAGTAGCGAGAGTCTTGAACCCTCCCCAAAGCAATGTGCCTTACCTTCTCTGGGGAGTAGACAGGTGTGTGTATGGGGGGTAGTAAGTGGAGGGAATGGCAGGAGGGGAGAGAGTGGGAACTTGGATTGGGTATGTATAATGAAAAAAAGATAATTTGTTTTCCTCTTTAAAAAAATTAACTAATTAAAAAAAGACCCAAATTGTAACACATATCACAAAAGAGTTGATAGTGAACAACATATGTGGAAAAGCGTTCAAAGTTGATATAGATTTGAAAATATGCTCAGTGAAACCATGACTCTGTGGGTTTTCTAAAGGGGATCTGGAGAAGTCCATAAATTGGCAAAGTCATTACACTTATATTTATTTACAAAACATTAAAAATAAAAATAATTGAAATTTTCATTACTGGAATTTGGTTAACTGAAACATGGACTTATCCACACAAAGGAATATTATGGGTGTGTTAAAATGATGATATAAATATATATTTACTGATATTAACACATTCTCAGTGTACCACTGTAAGAAAATTAGGTCACAAAATAAATATTTATAGAATAATCTTTCTCATGAAAACAGTTATTTTAGTCATGTTATGTGTCTGCACATATGTTAAACTTTCTATGGATTCTCCAGCAAGAACTTGTGCATCAGTCAGGATGCTCTTCATTGTTTTTCAATAATCTGGAAAATTTTGTGGTAATGTTCATCCTATTTATTTTCACAGCTATTCTTACAGTACTTATGTATGCTGTTCACTGTTTTAAGCATTTCACAAGTATCAGCTCATTTTCTCAGAACAGAAAAAGTGTAAGTAATAAAGTTTCCTGTGTGTGGGATTGGCGGGATGGAGAAGGACTCAGAAGGTAGAGGATGCCGGATAATATGATATGTGTATAGAAGAAATCCACTGTGTTTTGATTCAAAGCTATCCTCTTTTAATGACCCCAAAAGGTCAGCAGGTCATGGGAGCTCCATGCCTTAGCCTTTCTCTGATTCTTTTAATGATGGGACAACTAATTAGCCGTTAAGGATTAGCCGAAGTGGTCTTAAGACCAGCAGCATGTTTGAGCTGGACAGGGGAGGGCTTTTAGTTATACAAACCCAGCTTTGATTGTGGCCTATACTTATTTTGAGATCTGTGGTCAGGAGCAAGTTTCCTCATCTGTAGGTAGGGAATAAATTTTACATCATAAGATTGTATATGTCCTAAATTTGAGCTCCCCTGTATTTCCATATTTTGAAATAATTTATTTAAAAACTTACACATTTTTTATTAAAACAGAATTGCATTATTTTCCCCTTCTCTTTCCTCCCTCCAGTCCTCCTAGGAACCCTCCATTCACCTCCTCTCATGTTCTCCCCTCTCAAAATATAGACTCTTTTCTTTGATCATTATTGTTACATAAATATAAATGCTTCCATGTGAATGTACAAATATACAAAATAATCCGCTGAGTCCATTTTTGCTATGAGTGTGTAGATGGTTTCAGTTTGTGTTGGATAACCAATAAGGGGTTCATCTCTGTGAGAAGCTATTTCTCCTCTCTGCACTCATAAGTTGCCTATAATTCTCAGCCCCTTAAATTTTTTCCCTTCCCTATTAGATTTTATAGATATTGCTGTTATTCTGGTCTTGTTTATGCAGTCATTCCTAGGAAGGACTGTTTCAGAGTAGACATCCTAGTATTCTGTCTCTTACTGTCTTTCAGTCTCCTCTTCCTCTATGGATGCTGGGCCATACATGCAGGAACTGTGATGGCAATATATCCTTTGGGTCTGGGCTCCCCATGATCTGTTGATCTCTGCATATTGGATCAGATTGTGGTTTTCTGTGATGGTCTTCATTTGCTGCAAAGAGAAGGTTCTTTGTGGGCTGCTAGCTATACTTACCTGTGTCTCAGGATAAGTTTTAGAATGAATTTTGGAATTATGCTGGCCCATGACCTCACTAGCAATACGAAGTTGGTTTCTAGTATCATGGACTCCAGACAGAAGGAAGGTGGTTTAATCATCCTATATCTTAAGTGTGCAATGTCTTCAACAATAGGGGCTTACCTTTAACCTTTTGGAGGCAACCAAGGGCTATGTCAGTAATCTATATTGTTTGGAGAATAATATGGACTACCCTGATCAACCATTTGAAAGGAGATTTCTAATGTCTGGTACTTGGATTTTTGTTAGTCTATGATTCTTTGGGAAGCATTGTTAGCCCAAGTGGTATTATATGTGTGTGTGTGTGTATGAATATTACATGTAAGAATATATGAATATGATATATATGTATATATGTATGTTTGCATTATTATGTGTAATTCTAGAGAAATATAAAATAATATGATTACTTGAGGTTTTATCAAACAACTTTGGTAGTATTTGTCTTTCATTCCTCCTCTTGTATTGGCCTCCCTTAATCCCTTCTCCCCAGTTGGAGAACCTTGTCAATTTTTCTGTGTGCTACTTCATACTACCTGTATCCTGCTATTCCACTTTCAAGCTCTACTCTCACCTAACTCCTATACTGCCTTTAATTTGGAGCTAGTAACTACAGATGAGAGAGAACATGTGGTGTTTATCTTAGTGTTTCTCTGTGTAACAGCTCTGACTGTCCTGGAACTAGCTCTTGTAGACCAGTGCGGCGAACTCCCTGACCAGCAGGAAAAGATGATCACCAGACGAGGATTCTTCCCAAATCACGCTTTATTGGAGCCTCTTGGTTGAAGGGAGAGCGGAAGCGAGGGGCCCCGAGCGCCAAACGGCAGCTGCTTATATAGGAGGTAAGGGAACGAGTCGTGCCTGGATTGGCCGATGCGCGCCTGCCGATGCTCCTGGCCACGGGATTGGCCCTAAGCACATCATCGTCACTGCACATACGAGAGGCACGGTTCCACTGCATTGCCTAATATGCCTAATATGGAGCTGTCCAGCAAGTGAGGCCGGGGCCAAGCGCCATCTTGTAATGGTGGCCACTCGAATCGGCTCCCAGCAGCTCGCCCTTTTTGTTTTTCTCTGTAGGCCAGTGAGAAGGTCTTACTCCCGTTCAGGTCCTCACCTCATGATGCGAGGACCGATCAAAGGAGGCCCAAAACTCCTGGTACTCCTTCTCCCGTGCAATGGAATAAACTCCTGGGAGGTGCAAAGGCAGTACTCAGAGTAAAAATGCATACCTTCCTCAGTGCAATGGAGAATTTCTCCCTGAGAGTGCAAAGGCTATGCAAGGAACAAACCTACTGGCCTTTTAACCATACTTGGGGTGAATCGCCATTCTCCAAAGTGGCTAACGCTTGTAGAACCGCAACCTTATCTCGAGATGTTTGAGCTCGGAGGCAGCATATTAGCCAAAGGCAGACTATACATTCTCCCATGCAGCATGCAAAAAACAATCCTTATATCCGAAAACCTTTTGTTGTAGCCTCTAGTGAAATTAGCAGGGGCCCATTGAGGCCCAGAATAGCCTGAACCATTACTCACTTTGCACTTATTAGTGGTATTGGTAGCACAACTAAAGTTGCTCTGTCCAGCCTGCCCTCCCTGAAGTAACACAAAAAGGGGAGAGATCAGAGCAACTGCCATTAACCCTGCAGAGGAGCCATTTATTATAGGGCATTAGCAGATTTTAAGAAGGTTCCATTGAACCAAAAAGCCTGTAACATGGGGAGGCCCAAATCCTTGTTGGTAAAAAAAAGCGGGGGAAAACCACGGCATTGTGGCAAACAGGAATCGGCTTAGGGAAGGCAGACATTATTCCCCATCTCTGCTCCGCCTGAATCCGGATTGTCATCGCCACCATCATCAGGAACAGCAGCGGCGTCATCTTCGACCGGATCATGGCCTTCCTCCATTGGCTGGGGAGCAATTGAATCATCCTTAATGGTTCTTGTCAATCGGCACGGAACCCAGTGAGGCACCTCTTGACCCTGTGGGAAAACACAAATAGCTCCCCTGGATCTTCTGATGACAGGATCCGGGCCATACCATTTGTTATCCAACACATCCTTCCACATGACAGCCTCTCCTTTATCTTCAAGGGTCATTGCAGCATACCGATCAGCAGCTGTTCTGCCCCGGCCGTCAACTATCAAAAAGTTAAAAGTAAAGAGTGCCAGTGCAACTCTGTTCCTGGGGGAAGCTATCTCCGCTATTCCCCCTTTCTGTTTCTGTAGGAGTTCTTTAAGGCTTCTATTTGCCCTCTCCACAATCCCCTGACCTTGGGGATTGTAGGGTATGCCAGTGGAATGTTCCACCTGAAGCTGTGCACAGAAGGCATGGAAACCTTTTGAGGAATAAGCAGGGCCATTGTCAGTTTTAAGGCGGGTGGGTTTGCCCCAAGCCGCCCAGGCCTCTAGGCAGTGGGTCTTGACATGGGTGATGGGATCCTCCATCACCGGGTATGCTGAGGCTAAGTGTGCCCAAGTGCTCTGGCTAATATAATGGCAACCCCTTCCTGGTTCAGCCGCTTGTGCACCTAATGGCGGTGCCGAGGGGCGAGACACACCCTCCATCGGTGCGCGAGCACGGGGTGGGTTATAGGCTGGGGGACGGTGATAGTCCTGCTCATACCTTTCTTCCTCATACTTAGCAGCCTCCTCCTCTAGCTCCCCCTCTTCCTGTGAGCTGAGTTCATCGTCTGACAAATTTAAGTCAGTGAACTCTGTGAGGAGTAGGTAAAGCCGGTTTTTCTGCTTTTCATCCCCTTCCTCCCGTTGAGGGTCCTCTTGAGTTTCTTCTCTAGGTATACCCTTTATCTTGTTATCCTTTTCCTTTTTACTATCCTTTTTTATCTTTATTCTTTTCTGTCTAGACCTGCCTAAGTCCCCCCCTTTTGAATCCGACTCTGATAGGCTGTCCTGGTGTGCTTGCTGTGCCCTCCTCCCTTCCCTGCGCAACCAAAAGCAGCACAGAAAAACAACAATCATGAGGGCCACAAAGATCAAGCAAAACACCTCAGGTGCAACCCCAGCAATCATCATACCTGGGAGACTCACCGACGTCGCCGCTCCGCGTGTCGAGTTCTGAATCCTCTTTGGCCCCTCACTCGGTACCAAAGCTTGTCCCAGCGTCCCGGGTTTCTGGCACCAGTTGCGGCGAACTCCCTGACCAGCAGGAAAAGACGACCACTAGACGAGGATTCTTCCCAAATCACGCTTTATTGGAGCCTCTTGGTTGAAGGGAGAGCGGAAGCGAGGGGCCCCGAGCGCCAAACGGCAGCTGCTTATATAGGGGGTAAGGGAACGAGTCGTGCCTGGATTGGCCGATGCGTGCCTGCCGATGCTCCTGGCCACGGGATTGGCCCTAAGCACATCATCGTCACTGCACATACGAGAGGCACGGTTCCACTGCATTGCCTAATATGGAGCTGTCCAGCAAGCGAGGCCGGGGCCAAGCGCCATCTTGTAATGGTGGCCACTCGAATCGGCTCCCAGCAGACCAGGCTGGCCTCAAACTTACAAAGCTCCACCTGCCTCTGCCTCCTGTGTGCTGGGATTCAAAGTGTGTGACACAACTGCCTTGAGGTATTTCTTAAGCAATTTTTATTTCTTCTAATGATAACTCTGTTTAGATCCCTAGCACATTATTTTTAAATTGGGTCAATTGGGTTATTTGTTTTTTGTTTTTTTTTTTTTTTTGTTTCTTCTTCACTTGGTTGATTGTCTCAATAGCTGTATAGAAGCTTTTTAGCTTTTAATTTGTTTGTTTGTTCTTTTTTTTTTTTTTTTTTTTTTTGGTTTTTCGAGACAGGGTTTCTCTGTGGTTTTGGAGCCTGTCCTGGAACTAGCTCTTGTAGACCAGGCTGGTCTCGAACTCACAGAGATCCGCCTGCCTCTGCCTCCCAAGTGCTGGGATTAAAGGCGTGCGCCACCACCGCCCGGCTGTTTGTTCTTTTTTATTGATTTTATTGAGCTATACATTTTTCTCTGCTTCCCTCCCTTCCTCCCCTGTAGAAGGAGCTGCGGGCAGGCCTACTTTTTGTCCCTCCCAGCTCCCGCATGGCTAGCTTAGCCCCAGAATAATTACACGGAAACTGTATTCATTTAAACACTGCCTGGCCCATTAGTTTTAACCTCTTAATGGCTAATTCTCACATCTTGATTAACCCATTTCTAATAATCTGTGTAGCACCACGAGGTGGTGGCTTACCCGGAAAGATTCTAGCCTACGTCTGTCTTGGGTCGGAGAATCATGGTGACTGCCTTATTGCCTTCTTCCTCCCAGCATTCTGTTCTGTCTACTCCACCCACCTATGTTCTGACCTATCAGGCCAAGCAGTTTCTTTATTAATTAACAAATGAAAGCAACACATAGAAAGAAGACCAATACATCACTCTCTCCTCCCCTTCTACCCTCTCCCATGGTCCCCATACTCCCAATTTACTCAGGAGATCTTGTCTTTTTCTACTTCCCATGTAGATTAGATCCATGTATGTCTCTCTTACGGTCCTCATTATTGTCTAGCTTCTCTGAGATTGTGAATTGTAGGCTTATTTTTTTTTTTTGCTTTATGTCTAAAAGCCACTTATGAGTGAATACATTTGATGTTTGTCTTTCTGGGTCTGAGTTATCTCATTCAGTATGATGTTTACTAGATCTATCCATTTGCCTGAAAATCTCAAGATGTCATTAACTTTTTCTGCTGTGTAGTACTCTATTGTGTAAATGTACCACATTTTCCTTATCCATTCTTTGGTTGAAGGGCATTTAGTTTTATGAGCTTCCACTTGTCTTAATTCCTGAGCAAACAGTGTCATGTTCAGAAAGTCCTTTTCTGTTCAAGGCCAGCATGGTTCACAGAGTGAGTTTTAGCACAGCCAGGTCTACACAGAGAAACCCTGTCTTGAAAAACCAAAACAAAAGTCCTTTCTCACACCTATATCATGTAAGGTGCTGCCTATGTTTTCTGTTAGTTTTTGCCACTCTGTCGTAGAGCAGATGGCTGTAGCTATGAGTATTCATTTTTGTGTCTTTTGTTTTATTCCATTGATCTGCATTTCTGTTTTTGTGCCAGTACCATATTGTTATTATTATTATATCTCTATAATGCACCTCAAAGTCTGAAATAACAGTCTTTTTGCTCAGGATTGCATTGACTATCTGGATTACTTCCTGGTTCCACATGAGTTTTAGGATTTTTTTTTTCTGATTCTGTGAAGATTGTTGTGGATATTTTTTATTGGAATTGTATTGAAACTGTAAATTGCTTTGGGGAAGATGGTCATTTAACAATATTGATTCTACTAATCCATGGATACAGATTTCTTTCCATTTTTAGTGTCCCTCTCAATCTATTTCTTCAATGACTTGATGTTTTCTTTCTTTTTCTTTCTTTCTTTCTTTATTTTTATTCTTTTTTAATTAAAATTTCCACCTGCTCCCCGTTTCCCATTTCCCTCCCCCTCCTCCCACATATTGCCCCCTCCCCCACTCCCCTCCCCCTATCCCCACTCCTCTTCTCCTCCCCCCACTTCATTCCCCCTCCCTCTCGATACTGAAGAGCAGTACAAATTCCCTGCCCTGCAGGAAGTCCAAGGTCCTCCCACTTCTATCTAGGTCCAGGAAGGTGAGCGTCCAAACAGGCTAAGCTCCCACAAAGCCAGTTCATGTATTAGGATCAAAACCTAGTGCCATTGTCCTTGGCTTCTCATCAGCCTTCATTGTACGCCATGTTCAGAGAGTCCAGTTTCAACCCATGCTTATTCAGTCCCAGTCCAGCTGACCTTGGTGGGCTCCCAATAGATCAGTTCCACTGTCACAGTGGGTGGGTGCACCCCTCATGGTCCTGACTTGCTTGCTCATGTTCTCCCTCCTTCTGCTCCTCATTTGGACCTTAAGAGCTCAGACCGTTGCTCCAAATTGGGTCTCTGTCTCTACCTCGATCCATCGCCAGATGAAGGTTCTAAGGTGATATGCAAGATATTCATCAGTATAGGATAGGGTCATTTCAGGTTCCCTCTCCTAGGTCTTTCATCTCCTTGTGTCAGACTTATTCCGAGTTATTTTATTGTATTTAATGATATTTTAAATGGGAGTGTGTCCATGGTTTGTCTTTCTGTGTGTTTGTTGTTGATATATATAAAAGCTACTGATTTTTATAAGTTAATTTTGTTGGATTTTGTCAAAGGCCTTTTCTGCATCTATTGTGATGATCATGTCATTTTTGTCTTTATGCCCATTTATGTGATTTGCCGTATTTAATACATATGTTGAATTAATCCTGCATTTCTTAGATAAACCCAACTTGATCATGATAGATGATTTTACTTATATGTGCTTACATTCAGTTTATTATTTTATTTTGTTGAGGATTTTTGCATATGTGTTTATCAAGGATTTTGGTCTGTAGTATTGTGTGTGTATGCTTGCATTTGTGCTTATCTGGTTTAGGTATTAGAGTAATACTGTGATCATAGAATTAATGTCTGCTTAATTTTTTATTATTTCTTGTTGGATTTGAGTTTGGTTTATTCCCATTTTTCTAAATTATTGAATTGCATTACTAAGAAATTTGTTTTAAGGTAGGAACTTAAAGCTATAAATGTTGCTCATATAATTTCTTTCATTTAGAGGTTTTTCTATGTTGTGATTTTATTTTCATTTAGTTTCAGGAATATGTTCATTTCTTTCTCAAGATCTTTTTTGATCCATTTATTTTTTGTTTAATCTCTATAAGTTTTTACATTTATTGGAGTTTTGTTTGTTGTTGATTTTAAGTTTTATTATATATGGTCAGATAAAATATGTGGAAATGATTCTGTATTTGTTAAGTTTGTGTGTGTGTGTCCCAGCATGTAGTGTCTTATGTATATTTAATGTAAGATGTCATTTAATTCTGAGATCTCTGTGTTGATTTTTTTCCAGATGACCTATCTATTGACAAAAATGGGCTGTTAGAATACCTACAGTGATTGAGTTTATGTTAATTTGTGTCTTTAATTCCGTTAATATGACTTTTATGAAATGAAATGTGTGCACCAGATTTCAGTGAATGAATATAATCAAAGGCATAGGCCACTAAACCAAAAAATGGGCAAATTAGGTGGCTGGAGAGATGGTTCAGTGCTTAAGATAACTTGTTGCTCTTTCAGAGGACTCAGGTTTGATTACTATACCCACATGGTTGCTCACAGCTTCTGTACAATTTCAGGTGACCCAATACCTTCTTCTGGCTCCCATGGGCACCAGGCACACATATGGCACACATATATAAATGCAGGCAAAATACCTGGACACATAAAATAAATCCAATTTTTAAAATGAGTAAATAAGACCATATAAAACTGAAAACCTTATGCACAACACAGGAAACAGTCAACCAAATAACAAGACAACCTACAGTATGGGTGTTTCTTCTGACAACTTTATACACACACATGTTTGATTTTGACCAGACTCAACCCATTATGCTTTTGGTCTCCTCCTGTTGAACTTCCTTTCAATTATTCCTCCTCTTATTTGCATATCTTTTGAAAATGACCTTCTGAGTTTAAGTACAGTTACTTGCATGAGCTTGAGTGGGGAGTTATTCACTGGAGCATGAACTTAGCTAGCAAGTCCATCTCCCATCCACGATGGAATAGTGAAAGGCACATTATTGTGCAGGTTGTTTTGCAGGTAAAGCCTAGCTTCTGTGAGTTTATAAGTGCAATGGCAATGCCACATCTGAAAGCCACCATTTCAAAGCTCCCTTCTGTAGTGGCATTTTGCTTGTATTTTAATAAATAAAGCTTGCCTTAAGATAAGAGAGTAAAACAGCCCTACTGGATAGCCTTATAGTCCAGGCAAGTGGTGACATACACCTTTAATCCCAGTAACCACACTAGTTTGCCATAGAAACTGGACACTAGTGGTGCACGTCCTTAATCCCAGCCTTAGAGAGCAATATAAGATGGGAGGGGGCAGCTCTCACACACAGTCTCATTCTGAGATTCCTGGAGGCAGGACTGCCATTTCGGACTGAGGTTGGAGTAAGAGCCAGTGACTAGCTGTTTTGATTTTCTAATCTTCAGGCTGAATCCCAATTTCTGTCTCTTCATTTTTATTATTAGTGCTTTACCCTTCCCCACCCTCTAGCTCTTAAAGTCATTTTATTTCCTCTACTGTGATGTTCCCTGAGCTTTGGAGGGAGTGATGATGATATCCTATTTAGGGGCAAGCATTAAGCAGTCACTTATTTTTATCACGTTGGTCAATCATAAGTTTCTACATTAACCACTGCCCACTGCAAAGAACAAACAAACAAACAAACAAACAAACAAACAAACAAACAGATTTTCTGGATAAAGTTGAGAGCAGTCTTTTCATATCAACATAAATATTTAAATGACATCTTAACAACAGGTTCACTTATCAAAAACAATGGTGTAGGTTTCCTCTAGGGCCTGTGACCTTCCCAGCTCTCCTGGCTAGTTTTCATGTCAATTCAACATGAGCTAAGTTCATCCAGGAAGAGGAAATATTAACTAAGAAAACACCTCTATAGGATTGGCATGAAGGCAAGTTTGCAGGGGATTTTCTTGACTGAAGAGCTGTGTGAAAGGGCCTAGCTTACTATGGACAGTGCAATCCCAGGCTTGGTGGTCTATTGTGCTATGAGAAAGGAGTCTGAGAATGCCATGTAAGAAAGTCAGCAAGCAGCTCTCCTTCACAGCTTCTGTGTTCACTCTTGCCTCCTGGTTCCTACCCTGACTTCCTTCATTGATGGAATGTGGTCTGAGAGTTGTCAGCTGAAATAGACCCTTTTCTCACCAAGTTGCTTTTGATCACTGTCTTAGGGTTTCTCTTGCTGTGAAGACTCACATGACCATAGCAACCCATGTAAAGTAAAAATATTAAACTGGGGAGCCTTACATTTTCAGAGGTTTAGTCCATTATCATCATGATTCAACATGGTGGTGTGCAAGCAGATATGGTAGTGGAGAAGGAACTGAGTGTCATCCATCTTGACCAGCAGTCTATAGAACGTGGTCTATTTTACTAGATGTAGCTTGACCATAGGAGACCACAAAGCCCACCCCCACAGTGAGACATTTCCTTCAACAATGCCACACCTCCTAATAGTGCCACTCTCTTGGGGTCCCATTTCCTTTCAAACTACCACAGTCACAGTTTATTATCATGGTACTAGAAACTATAACTATGATGTTAACCATGGGTTTTTGACCAGGTTTACAGTACCTGGTATAAATTTCCTCCTGTGGATCAGTCCTCAACTCCAATCAGAAAGAAGTTGGTTACTCCATACCAGTCACATCACTATTGCACTAGTAATTGTGTCTCACCTGATGGGTTGGAATTATAGCACACAAGGTCCACAGCATGTAAGACTATTAATGACTTTCCTCACCCAACAGCTTACAAAGCACCTTCCAGTGTTAGAAAAGTTGGCCAGCAGGGCGGGAACTTCAAGTTCAGTTCCAGATTAATTTCTGTGTCCTATAACCTAAATGGGTGGTGGCTTCATGATTAAGAACTTACAATCTAGTTCTATTGGCAATCAAGAATAAACTCAACAGCATACACTCTTTTGGGTGACCTATGGAGCCTCCTTGACCAACAACTATTAGGGAGATTTGTCCCCAAAACTACTGTGATTTAATTTAATAAGCTTTGGCTTCTAAGATTATCATTGTTGAAGAATACCTATATTCAAACTCTTCTTAATTTTTAATAGACTATGTTTTAGTTAGTTTGTAAAGTAGTAGGTTTCCATAAGGTTTTTAGTAGATTCTTAAGCTTTTATTAATCCTCCATCTCGTCCACCTTTTCACCCATTTTCCTATCCTATCTCAGTTAAAATCTTTCCCCCACCCGAAACTTTCCTCACAGCTTTATATCATATGTGTTTTGCTATCTCCTGCTTGCTTAAGATTTCATTTAAAGGCTTCTGGCTCCTTTCTTATTTTCTGACTTCTACAGACTCTCACTCTAATTTCAACACAGAAATCTGGAAATTAAAAGCTAGGTCCATAAATGATAGAACATATATGGTATTTGTCTTTCTGAGACTGGGTTAGCTTATACTATATTATATTTTCCAATTCCATCCATAAAATGGGCAAATCATCTTAATGCACATCTTTCAAAAGAAGACAAACAGCCAAAAAGTATATGAAAAAATGTTACACCACAGATATCAGGGAAAAGAAAAATAAAGCCCAATCAATTGTACCTGCTAAGATGAATATTAGAAAAAGTTGAAAGATCACATATTGAAGAGGGTAGAGTAAAAGGGGAACACTTGCATATTACTGGTGGGAATGTAAGTTGATATAGCCATCATGAAACACACTATGCAGGTGTCATAAAATGCAAAGTAGAACTGCTATATAATCCAGAAAGCCTCTTCTGAATATGTTCCAAAGGAAAAAAATCAGTATCTCTACCTTTAAGTTCACTGCAGAACTAATCATGACATGGAAACAACCTAGGTATATATTAGTGGGTGAATAGATAAAGAAAGTGGACTATACATACACAGTAGAATAGTGCAATCAGTCTTAAAGAAAAAGAAATTCTGCTATTCACAACAGCATAGTTGAATCCATATGATAGCATACACAAGGGAATAAATCAGAAACAGAACAACAACTGCAGTGTGATCTCACTTATAGCAGTGAATAGAATGGCCGCCAGACATAGGAGATTCAGAGCAGGAAAAGAGATGTTAACGAAAGGACAGAACATTAATTCAACCAATGAAAAAATCCAAGAGATCTATTGTAGAATATAGTGACTATAGCTAATAATAATTATATTTGCATACATGAAAATTACCAAGTTGTTTCCCATAAAAAGTAAGTATATGAGGCAATGGGTACATTAACTAGCTTAATTTAGTCATTCTACAATGCATAAATATGTCAAAACCACATACTGTGTGCCATAAATATTTACAGTCTTCATTAAGAAATTAAAAGTAATTAATTAAAAACAAAGTATCATGAATATTACTTGAGTTGTGAGGGATGTATATAAATCACAAAGAGGACTGTCTGGCACCTAGTAAGAGCTCACCAGTGTTAAGTGGTAACAATATCACCAATACAAACCAGAAAAATAAATGTGCAAATAAGTGAATTTTGAGAACCTGACAATGACGTGTTGCAACTCAACAGAAGTTGGCACTGAGCCAGGGACTAGCAAGAACAATGTCTGTTCAAGCTCCTTTGCTTTCTATGCTGTAGGAGCTGAGAAAGGACTGGAGTTTCCAGGTGACCTGTAAATTGCTTTCTTCTCTTGGGCTGGAGTTGCCATCATTTTGCTGGGAAGTATATTTGGAAGATATGTGTGATTTTTGCCAGCTAAGTCAAGGAGAATTACTGTGACCTAATGTGAAGCCGTATGAAAAACTCTTGAAATTGCCCAGAGGGCATTCTTGTGTTTTCTTATTTAATGAACTCTGTCTCAGTTAGGGTTTCTATTGCTATGAAGAGACACCACGGCAACTCTTATAAAGGAAAACATTTAAATTGGGTGGCCTACAGTTTCAGAGGTTTAGCACATTATCATCATGGTGCAAGATAGTGGCTTGCAGGCAGATGTGCTGCTGGAGAAGGAATTAAGAGGCCTACATCTGACTCAGAGGCAACAGGAAGTGTTGACTGGGGTTTCTGTTTTGCCAGGTCCCACAGTCATTCAGCCTCAAAAAAACACACAGAAGTCCACATTAATTATAAACTGGTTGGCCTATTAGCTCAGACTTCTTATAACTCTTATAACTTATATTAGCCCACAATTCTTGTTTGTGTTAGCCACGTGGCTTGGTACATTTTTCGGAGAGGCAATCACATCTTGTTTCTTCTCTCAAGGGGTGATGACTCTTTTCTCTTTCTAGAATTCTCCTGTTCTCATTCCCCTGCCTCTACATCCTGCCTGGTCGCCCCAACTATACTTTCTTCCTGACTATTGGCCAATCAGAATTTTATTAAACAAGTACAAGAAACAAATCTTTACAGGGTAAAACCATTGTTCCCACAGCAAGGAAGTGGTCTGAAATATTTGGTATGGCTTGAACATGTATGAGACCTCAAAGCCCAGCCCCACCCTGACATGCTTCCTCCAACAAGGCCACACCTACTTCAACAAAGCCACACCTCCTAATAGTGCTATTATTCAAACTACCAAAATCTCTTTTACAGAATTTGGTGCTTTTCAAAAGATGCTTATGAAGCACACTACTAAGGCACAGTCTTCATTGCCTTCAACAATTAAATCCTATTATTTCTCTACCTCTTGATCATCTCTACACTTTCTCAAATAAAGGGATTGGATTAGCAAAAAAGCTCTTTTCTTTCCTTGAGCTATTCTAACATCCCTTTTATGTCCGTTGAGGGCACTTTCCACCCATCCACCCTTTTGTCTTTAAGACAGGGTTTCTCACAGGAATGGAACTCACAGTGGCTAGGTTATCAGGTCAGGGAGCACCAGGGATCCACTTGTCTCTATCTCTCCAGTGCTGAGACTACAAAGGCACATCACTACACCTGACTTTTCCATGATTTTGGGGATTGAACTCAAGTCCTCGTGTTTGCATGGCAAGCACATTAACAACTGAGCCATCTCCAAGCCCCTGTATGACAATAGTTCATAAATCATGGACCTTGATCACTTGCTTCATAAACATTTTTAGAGAAAGTTCCATAGAAAATATAACTCCTAGGCTTCTTCTCTAGAAGAAGAATCGAGGTAAAGTGACAGCTATCTATATATTTCCAGGTACTTGAAATGATTTGGTTCCTTACACTCTATAATCTAAAGGCCACTAGGTTAGAAGTTCTAAGCTTTGAGTTGAAGGGTCAGTGGAGGATCAGTCTTACTTATTAGAATATTTTATTGGGTGTTGATGGTATACAACTTCAATTCCAGCACTTGGAAGCAGAGGTATGTGGATTTCTGTGAGTTCAAGGCCAGCTTGGTCTATAGCACAAGTTACAGGACAGCCAGGGCCATGCAGACAAACTATGGTCTCAAAAAAAAAAACAAACAAAGAAAAAAGAATTTCATATATGAATGTAATGTGATTTGATCAAGTCCATCCCCAATTTCCTCCCTATCATTTCTTCCCCTATCTGTACCAAAGCTTTTTGCTTCTAACTTCATGTGCTCTCTCTTTCTCTCCCCACCTCCTCTCCTCCTGCTCCTCTTCCTCTTTTTCTGCTACTCATTTCTCTCTCTCTCTCTCTCTCTCTCTCTCTCTCTCTCTCTCTCCCTCCCTCCCTCCCTCCCTCCCTCCCTCCCTCCCTCCCTTCCTTCCTTCCTTCCTTCCTTCCTTCCTTCCTTCCTTCCTTCCTTCCTTCCTCCTCCTCCTCCTCCTTCTTCATCTCTCACTGAATCCTTCTAGTGCTGCCTATATGTGCAAGGGTTTAGGATTGTCTACAGGAGAATCAATAACCTCCTAGGGGCTGAATCTTTGACAAAAATTGAGTCACCCTCTCCCAAATGCTGTAAGTTTCTAATAGCTCTTCAGTTAGTGGTGGGACTTCATGATCCTTCTTCCATCCATGCTAAGAGCTTTGGCTGTCTTGATCTTGTGCATCAAGTTACAGCTACTGTGAGTTTATATTGCCAAAGTCCTGTCGTGTTAGGCAACTACTGTTTTACTACAGGTATCCAATACCTTTGACTCTTATAGTTTTTTAGCTTTTTCTTCTAAGATGATGCTCAAGACTTGGAAGAAGAAGGTGTGACACACATGTCCCATTTATAGCAATGCACTCCACAGTCTCCCATTCTACATACATTGATCAGTGTGGGTTCTGTATGAATCTCCATCTACTTAAATCATTCTGAGTGAGGTAACCCAGACCCAGAAAGACCAACTCCACATAATCTCTATCATATATGGATGTATATTTGAATTTTTAGATATGTGCATTTAAAATGAGTACCTATAGGAGTCAGGAAACTAGTGAGAATCTGTAGGGAGATTTCAAGAAAGGAGAATAGAATGAAGATAAAAATAAGGGAGAAAGGGAATAATACAACAGGAAAGGTTAAAGATGGAAGGGGTGGAAGATGAAGAGTAGAGAAGGAAGTACAGGAGGTATAACTATCACTTTTTAAAATGCCATAAGCAAATCTACTACTATAGAGGTTTCTGAAAATTTATACAAACACATATGTAAAAATTCAAAAGAGGTTACCGTGTAATGAGGGGCAGGATACTGCCTCTCTTAGGAACTACAGGCTACCAAGTAAAAAGCCCAGCACTATACATGAGTTACTTCCCTTTGAGATGTTGCTCAGTAAGTTCTCAAAGACTCCACCCAAACATTATAAGTTATTGCTATTGCTCTTGGTTATCTCCCAAGAACTTGATAGTAAGCCTTTTTTTCTGATGACACCATGTACTTGAGTCATATGACATCAAGAAATAGAGCTGGTATTAATCGGAGAGTTCCATCCCAACTGGTTAGCTTTCATAGTGCTGGAAGGTGCTATGTGCATGACGGAAGGAGAAAATAATCACTAGTCTTACCAAGCTGTGAATTCTTAAAGTTACAAGAAAAACTGGCCATGGTTTGGTAGTGGCATTAACATCATGTAAGTAACCAACTACTTTCTAAGAAGATTTAAGGCCCTCTTCACAAGAGGGAACCCATGTCTGGTACCATGAACTAGATACCAAACTGGTGACTGGCTAGGTCATAGAGCCTAGAGGAAAAGCTATGACTATTATTCTGCTAAATGGACATCCCCCTTTCTGAATGGTCCTTTCATCTCCCCAGTCACCCCCTCCTGCTTCTACACCCCATGCTTTGTATTACCTTCTCTCACCAATTCCTCTTTTCCCTTATCATGATCCCTTTCTAGTTTCATCATCTATGTCCACCACACACACACACACACACACACACATCTTATAATCAAGGCTTTCCTATGAGAGAAAACTTGCAGTATTTACTTTAAGTTCCTGCTCAGCACTAATGTATTCTGCTTCTCAGAATAAAATTTGGAAAATGTCTTTGTCTTTCCAACTACAACAAATCACCTCTGTGAGCATCTCCACAGAGTTGACTTCTTAAAGGAAACTGTGATATCACATCGCTTCAGTATGGCTTTACTGGGCTATTTGGGTAGCTCCTCCTTTGGGAAGAATTCCAATAAATCATCTGCAGAATTCCACCTGCCACGGGGGAAAGGTAACTTCTTCTTCCTGGCCCAGGCTGTTGGAAGCCACCGTCTGTTTGTTTCCATGCACATGCGACAGGAATGCACTGGCATGGAGCTTGTGGCTGCTGGTCCAGGCCCTCATTCATCACCACACCCTTCTACACCTCCAGTACCAGTGCCCTTGGTGGGCTCTCTGACCCCATGCTGGGTCTTCCTCCTCTCTTTGATGATGAAGATGCTTTTACTGGATCATAGTCGTGGTGATGCCTTTATCTTGGGTCACATTGATCACTTAGAGCAGAGCATCCCAGGTACTGATTAGTGATCCTGGTTTTGCAGGCTGGCAGTAACATTGGCCATGACCTCACTGGCTCTTGTGGGCATTCCCCATGGTCTAATCCTGTGTTCCTCAGTGTGTCTTTCTAGGGCTGATGTCTTCTGTGTCATTTGTAATTTCACTGTGACATTAACTGTAACAGATTCTCAAGGTTTGAAAGTGCTTGCTACTTTACAGTTCTCTCTGTTTCTTAAGATGTAGGTGCCCACAAAGCCTCATAATATGTGCCAGAAATCTGGGAAGTCTTAGGACAATTGATGCACATTAACTTTTCACCCACTTTTCTTCAGACTTCCAAATGGTCAACTGAGGGACAGCCACAGCTCAGTATTCTGTCACAAATGGATCTGGACTCCAATGTAAAGTCAAAGAAGCAAATTAAGACATTGATATGGAAAGCCTGAGCATTAAATTCTTGAAGGCAGATTTAAGTATCAAAAGTAGGATTATGAATAAGAAGTTGTTCTTCCAGTCAGAAGCCAAGCTGAGACAGCATCAGAGTGTCATAATGGGGAACAGCAAGGGAAATTAGCAGCACTTGAAGTCAACAATGCTGAGGTTCATCCCACAGAATTTTCCTTTCTTGATCATGAACTCTGTATCTCTGAACAACTTACTCCATTTGTTACCCACTGCCAACAGGAAAAATATCAACCCCGCAGCTCGCTGCCTTCCTAAATGTTTGCCCTTGTCCTTACCCCCCCCCCCCACACTCCATTTCTTTCTCTTTCACTGCCTCTATCAATCCCTTGGTCTGACTGAGCTACTTGAAGTTATATAGCCACCAGTGGCTTTTTATTGTTTACCGACCCCACTGCACCCCCGGCATGGATGCCACTTCTTCCTCTTGTTCATGTGTCAAAGATCTCTCTTTGAATCTTTCCTGATTCTCTCCATAGAATGAGTACTCTTTCCTGTGGTCTCATGATATTCTTCTATATCCTCCAGTGGGTTTGGTGATATGTTCCTCTTTTCTTATTTTGTGTTTCATCTTTAAAAGTGTTTCTATTGATTTTTATGCATTTTATATACCAACCACATTTCCTTTCACTCCTCTTAGCTTCTTTCTATTGCTGTGATCAAACACCATGGGGAGCAAGACAGTAAGCAGCTCTTCTCTATGGCCTCTGCATCAGCTCCTACCACCAGGTTTCTGCCTCCAGTTTCTGACCCAACTTCCCTGGCTGATAGATTGTAGGATGCAAGTCAAAATAAACCCTTTCCCTCAAGATGGTTTTAGTCAATCATTTGTCATGGCAATAGAAACCAAACTAGAATGGTGTCTTACTGTTACTAAGAACTCAGTGCCAGCTGGGCAGTAGTAGTACTTACCTTTAATCCCAGCACTTGGGAGGCAGAGGCAGGTGGATCTCTGAGAGTTTGAGGTCAGTCTGGACTACAGATTGAGTTCCATGACAATCAGGACTACACCAAAACTGAAAACCAACCAAAAAAAAAAAAACCCAGAAAACAAAATAAGCAAACAAAAAGCTCAGTGCCAATTACTTGAAAAAAAATTGTGATTGTCAGATTTTTGTCCCCAAACATCAATCCTCTAGTTCCTAGGAAAAGGGTGTCAGTTTTTTTAGTTCTCCTTTTCTTTGTTTTTTATTCCTTTTTTCTTTTCTTTTTACTTTTTTTTGTTTGTTTAAATGAGTCAGGGTTTGTCTTTGTAGTCCTGACTGTCCTGGAACTCACTCCATAGACCAAACTCGCTTCAAACTCAGATTCTCTTGCCTCTGCCTCTTGAGTGCTGGGATTAAACGCATATGCCACCACCACCTGGCCTGTCCACCATTTCAAGAACATCTATGGTCTAATCCAATTTGTTTTCCAAGTTTATTTTCTTTTTACTTCAACTAGTGAGAATTTCTTGCAATCCTCTCAATATACTCTGTTGTTTATCCTATGTACCTTCACTCAGATTTTGAAGCAATCATTTATTGAGCAGCTATTATGGTGTGTTACGGTTTGGGATTTTGCTTGTGCTTCTCTTTTTGTTTGCAATGAATTGCCTTGCCTCCATCTCCATGTTTCCAAGCCTCATAGTTTCCAATACCCATGTTAAACGTACTTTTAAAAGACCTTTCCTGACTCATAGGTTTAAGTAATTTATCTCTCCTTGGAATGCTCATGGAACATAGTGTGCATGGCTGCTCTTGCACATAACTCTGTGCTTGGTACAAGGACACAGACCTCTTCTTGCTGTTGAGGTGAATCTAACAATACAGCCCTTATCTGGGTCTCTTCTGTAGTCTCAGTTTTTCACCTGTTAGTCCACCCTAGATGCTTATATAATTGATAACCTAATAAATGAGGCTAGACCTTTTGTTTCCTGAGAGCTGAGGTGGCTAGTGGACAGATCCGAAGAAAGTTACAGAAAATCTAATCAAAGCTGACACAAAGGTTCAACAACTGTCTTGCAACCATTGGGAACATGGACAAATAGGTCTAACAGCAGTCCTGTGTTCCTGCCCATTCAAAAATTTCTATTTCCTAATGGTGAATCTAAGTTGTTGCAGAAAGGTGGGACTTGGAATATTACTGTTTAAATAACAGACACATTTGTAAACCATATTGTAAGATTTTATAAAACGAATTAAAATGGTTTTTGAAGTGTTTTGGAGGCTGCAAAGGGCCTTATATGTTACATGCAAAGTTGACATCCAAGTTAAGACTTCATTTTTATCATTGTGAGTAAATGAAGCATCCCTCGAATACATTCAACTGTATATTTTGTTTATCAAATTTTCCTCTCCAGTATGTTTTGAATTAGCAAAAGAAAAGGAGAAAGGAGAAAGATGCTTTCTGTTCATCTAATTAAAGGTCAAACCATTACCCAGGTAGCCATAAGACAGTGTCCTCAGCACATCTGTCATAGATATTGTCCATCAAGTTTTTCCTTCTCGGCAGAAATGTGATTATCCCTTGGAATGATGTTAGCAATCTCTAACTGCAGAGAGTTGATCTTGTTTACTATTATACACAAAATGTTATATTATGGGAAACACGATGGATTGAAAAAAACATAATCTGGTTATATTTGGGTTGTAGGTGAGAAATCAGTATTGAAAATGCTGAGCTCTCTCCTCCTTTGCAGCCCACAGATTGTACTCATCATGTTAAACATAAGTCTCCATGACCATTTAGAATCTTTCTGTACTTTTTTTCAATAGGATCATCAGGTTGGCCTCCTGAAGTATACAAAGCAGAAGTGATTGTCATATTTATTACTTTTAAGTGTATAATAGACATCGATGACCCCCATCATTCAACTAAGAACTTTCCAGGACCTTCCTCTGGGTGCTGCTCCAACATCCACCACCTGCCTTCAGGCTCTCTTATAAGATTAAACCATCACCATAAGATTTTATTATACTTGATTTACATTTCAACGTGTTATTCTTGTATACATTTACTTCTTAACAATATGCACTTTGTCTTATTTTATTTCTTATAATAAGGATATAATTATCAAATAGTATCTTCAGATTTGCTCTTCATTATTCATCATGTTATGTTCATTCAAACTAATTCTTGTTGTTGATACTTGGCAGTTATTACTTTTCACTGTTACTAAATATCTCAATGTATAGCTAACCACTTACTTTTTATTCTGTTTTGGAGAATGTGGATTATTTCCAGACTTCTTAAGTTTGTCTTTTGCTATTACAAATAATATGCCTATGTGTATGTTACATATGTCGTAATTTACTCATATGTAAGAATCTGTCTTCTGAGTTTTGGCTATACAAATCTTTCACTTTACCAGTACACATCAAATTATTTTTCAAAGTGGTATGCAGTAGTAATTTATAAGAAATTCTGATTTTAATGTTAGCATAGTCAAAATTACCACCTTTCCTCTATGATTAGTACTTTTAGCCATTTGACTAAGAATATTTTTCTTACCTTAAGGCCTAGTCTACTTTATTAGCATATGGAAATTCCCATAGTAAGGGTTTCACTACGGCATGTCAATACAGGAACAAATGATCATATCCATCACTTGATTACTCTAGCTTGTTTGTCAAAATTGACTTACAAACTGAGAGGTTTCCTGATGAGTTTTTCATACATATGAACTAATCAGTTTCTTCCATAATTCTGTACTTAAATTATACAAATTTATAAATTGCGTTATTTAGAAAGAAGCTTATAAAGTCTTGTATAATATTATACAATGTGATAAAATTGAATAGATACAATAAAACAGGTTGTTTAAAGATAGATATTAAAAATGGGAGTGTGCTGGGTGGTGGTGATGCACACCTTTAATCCCTGCACTCGGAAGGCAAAGACAGAAGAATCTCTGTGAGTTCAAGGCCAACCTGGTCTACAGAGTGAGTTCCAGGACAGGCTTAAAAGCTACAGAGAAACCCTATCTCAACCCCTCCCCCCAAAAGATGTGAGTGTAAGAAAAAATATTTAAAAGACCTTCTCTCAGAAAACTGAAACCAACCAACCAAATAAACAAACAAAAGAAAAACAAAAATGGCCAAACAATATGTACCTCATAATGCAACTAGAATATTAATTTTTATGAGAAAATTTTTTGTTTTAATGGTGGGATGCATAGGTTCTATTATCTTTCTATATCCATTGAAACAGCTTAAGATTTCTTTTCATTTACTTGAATCTTTAGCTGCTTTCATAAATGTCTTACTGTTTTCAGTGTACATATCTTCTACTTTGTTACTTCAACTTATTTTTAGATACTGATTTTGTTTTTATTATGAATGGGATTCTGTGTCCTGAAAAATTATTGAACTGGTTATTTTTTTTAATAGGTTGTGTGAAATGCTCAAGCTTTCTGTAAATCTAATTGGACCATCTGCGAACACAGGCTATTTAGCCTCTCTTCATCTAATCTGGATTTGATTTGATTTGAGATGGGGTCTTGCTATGTAGCATATGCTGGCCTCAACTCATCAAGTATTGGGGCTAGCAACATTTGTTGTCATGCTTGGATAAACTCCACTTTTGACCAAAAAGTCTCGGTCATCAGAATAATTTGTATGGTATGAGGCAGGAACCATGTTTATTTCTTATATGAATCTTAATATTTTTCAGTTCCCATCATGAAATAGTCTTGAATGCTTCCATATGTATTTTTTTGAGTTTTTCACACACACCCTAAAATTTCCTAGTGAACGTTTTTCTCTAAGACTCTCTGCTATCTTTGCTCAGAAAACTAGAACTTTCCCATACTTTGGCAACATTGCAAAGAACAGGCAGAAGTGATGGTCAGCTGTGTCTGCCTCCCTGCAAAAGATCGTATGAGCTAGGCTTGTTGGAAGTTTATATTTCTCATGAGGGAGTTCAGTAGGACATAGAATATTCACGTGAGTATCTAGCTGATACCTACTACCAGGTACTGCTGCATGTGGCCTGAGAGAGGGGATAGAGTCTATAGAGGCTGGGGGAGTCTTGGCTGGGTGCAGGAGTATCCACACCCCTTTAAGTAACCCATCACCAAGGCTCTGTAAGAAAAGTCAGTAGACGTAGTGTTCTTCATAGTGAAGTGTGTCAGAATCAGGCCTCAGTTTTTCATTGGGACCTTAGGAGAAGGGTCAGATGTTCCTTAGTCTTCCCACTAGAAAGGAATTTTAGCAACAGTCACAAAGCCCAGGTTCAACCCTTAGCTCCTCTCTTCATCAGCTGTGGGTCTGTGAGCAATTTATTAAACAATCACAGCTTTGGTTTCCTTGTGTGAGAGTAAAAGTAGGAATAGCTTCACTTAAGACAGCTATGACAATGAAAGGAAAGGACAGATGCAAAGGAACTGCTATGGGTTACTTCACATCTATCATTTATCTTTTGGATGTCTATTAAGGCTTCCTAAATACACATGCTTCTAAAATGAGGATGCTCTCATTTGCTCTGCCACCCTCAGACCACTTCTCACTTTCTCCACAGTACTTTGTCAGTTCTCCTGCTTCTCCCCCCTTTTTCTTTCTAGTTCTAAGGTACCTAGGTACTCTATTTTCTCATTTTCCTGTATGTGTTTTTGAATTTTGCATCTTGTAAAATATAAATTCTACTTTATCACTTTATTTTATGTCATGATTTTAAGAGCTGAATTGTAAAACTCATTTCTCTAAATTCCTAATTCCATTTCAATTTTACAGGGATTCTTTATAGTCTTTATAAATATTTGTCTGCCTATCACCTGCCTGTCATCTATCTGTCTATCATCTGTCTGTCATCTATCATCTATCCATCATCTATCTTCATATACTTAAACTAACTTAAGCACATTTTCATGGTCATTAAAAATAGACTTTATTAAGCCATAAAAAATGTCTCTTTCCCCTTTCTTCCAATGTGCCACAGCAAAACGTTTAAGATTTAAGTATTATATGCTTTGATTATATCTCTTTCAAATTGCCTTAAAATCATTTATTCAGAAATCAGTGTACAAAATAGGGTCCCAGGACTCTGTGGCCTTCATAGTGACTGGCCAAATGCTTTTCCCTAACAATTCTATACCTGTTTTACAGGTCACCCAGTTGAGAAATGAAGTTCTTTTTCACCCACTTACTTTCTCCAATTTATTACTGGCAGCTTTTCTTATTGCTGCGAAGAATATTAGTGTGTAATTATACCATTAAAATACTTAATTAGCATGATTCTGAAGGTGTGTGGGGTTTGTGAATTGCGTTCATTCTTGAGGCTCAAAGGCTATTAGTAATCAACCAATTTGACATTCTCAGGGAAGGGCAAGGCTGCTTGCTTCTTTTAAGAACATTACACTGCACTAGTGAATGTAATAATTTGATTTGTTAGGACAACACATTTTTTTATTAAATATTTATAAAATAATGACATTTCATGCACACATATTATTGTATCTTACTAATATTTACCTTTCCCACTACCTCTCCTCCCATCAACTTCTTTGGTCCACAACGTTTTCTCCTTTCATGACACACAAATCTCTCTCTCTCTCTCTCTCTCTCTCTCTCTCTCTCTCTCTCACACACACACACACACACACACACACCTAGATCCTGCATATGAGGGAAAATGTGGTGACATTTTGTCAGAAAGCACTTTTTTAACAAATGGGACACATAGGTACGCCTTTTTCCTTGGTGACATTGAAGGGAACAGTGGTTCATTGTCTTGAGCTAATACTCTTCTGCCACTCACATTAGCAATGTGATCTTGGCTAAATTATCTAGTTCTTTTGCTTCAGCTTCCTTATCTGCTCATTGGGGATACAGATACTTGCCCTGACTACCTCCTAGGTTATCATGAGACATAAGACAAATGTAACTGGCACTGTGGAGTATTCAACTAGGTACTGAACGTGGAGAATGTCTCCTGGGGCTGGTAAGAGGCACAGAAATCTCTAAGGAGAACGGAAATCACACTTACCATTTGATGTAACCTTTACTCTGAGTACCCAACACACTGCTCTGTACCTTACATGTCCATCTCATGCAGCCTTCACAAGAGTCTCATGAGGGAAGGGTTTACATTACCCACATTATGCAGATAAGGAAACCGAGGCACAAAGGTGTTAAACAACCTGCTTGGGGAAGACCTGGCTCAAAATTCTGACAGTCTGCCTCCAAGTCTTAATGCTTTGTTCAGTTCATTCATAGTGCTGTGTGGGGAGAGCACTCACACTCGCTCTCCACTCTTCCAGCTATCCGGGCGTTTTAATCGCCATCTCAAATAAGCCTCACTCTAATTTTCTAGCTTGAATAAAATTGTTTTCAGTATATTAGTTGAGGTATCCACCTAGTTGATGATAAATATGCCCAAACTCTAGCCAGCTCCCTTCCCACTGCCTTCACTTGTCACTCCGTGAGTTCATCCTGTCTCCCTGGGAATTCCTCTCACCTCACTCACTGCTCAGCTTTTGCTTTTGTTTTGAGGAATGCCTGAACCATAGAGTTATAGTGCTGATGAAAACCTACAAAATAGTCTTTTGTTTGATATATTCAGTACTTGATTTCTTAAAAAATCCTATACCAACACTGCTGTGCAAGACCTTCTCCTTCCCTATCCAGATTCATATCCAGATCCCTGGAAAGTTACAGCTTAAACATGGCCAGCAGGCAAAAGCAATCTGACTGATTATGTCCTAGATGTTAAAGATGCAGCCATTTCAGCAGCCACCAAATGTTATACATTCTGGTAGCTATGCCAACTGATACCTAGGCTGTTTGTTTGTGAGACGCTGGATTTGGTAAGAAACATTTGACTAATAGCATAAAAGACACTCTGCTAGTGAAAAGACGTTGTCTTTCACAGTGCTAGCAGTGCCAACTTCTGTCAGAGAACTAAATTCTTTCTCTTTCTTTCTTTCTTTCTTTCTTTCTTTCTTTCTTTCTTTCTTTCTTTTTCTTCTTTCTTTTTTTCTTACTCTCTCATCCTCCTTCTCTCTATCTCTTTTCCTTCCCTTTTTCTCCTTTTATCACTGCTTCCCTAACTTCTTCTCTTCTTCTTTCTTTTCTTCCTCCTTCCCTCTTTCCTTTCTTCCTTAATTCTTATAATTTTTGTTTTAATTTTATGTGTATAAAATTAAATGAACACATGTTGATTACATGAATATCTGTCTATCACATGCAGTGATTATATAGGCTGGAAGAGGACTTAAGATCCCCTGGGACTGGAGTTACAGCCAGTTGTGAGCTTCCATGGTGCTAGAAACCAAACTCAGGTCTTCTAGAAGAGCAACCAGTGCTTTTAACTGCTGAGCCATTTCTCCAGCCTCTTTGATTATTTCTTCCATCGTCCTGAAGACTACCTGGAATATAAGGCTTTCCAATACCTTTTCTTCTCCCCACCTTATTTTGCACTTGCTTCTCATTCTTTACAAAGTGGAAAATGTCACATACAATTTGAAAATTGAGTGTGAAAGGCAGCACTCTTGGAATTGATTTTTTAATTCAGGTTAATGGGGTATCTATTGTTGATACATAGTGGAAATTAATCAGGCGGCGAGCCCTTCAGATACTTCAGAAGACATTCTTAGGTCATTACCTAAGTTTTGAGTTCACTGTCTTTTACTAAAGACATTGGTTATTTATAGGAAGAAGTTCTGAGCAGGATGTTATGTAGTCCAGTCTGCTCGTGAACTCAGTTTGTATTCAAGTACAACCTTGAACTCCAGATCCTCCTGCATATGTTTTCCAAATGCTAGAATTACAGGTATGTGCTACCATGCCAAAGTCTTTCCTTCCTATCCACCTGCCTGCCTTCCGACCTAGCTAGCAAGCTATAGAGTCTTGATATGTATCCCAAACTGGTGTTAAACTCATGATTCTTCTCTGTCTACCAAACAGTGCTGGGATCATAGGGGTGCCTATATCTGGCTGTATTTTTTCCATAAAGGGTGTGATGGCTGTTCTTGGTGTCAACTTGACTACATTTGGAATTAACTACAATCCAAGAGGGTGGGTACATCTGTGAGGGAATTTTCTTAATGAAATCATTTGAAGTAGGTAGAATGGCTTTTAATCAGGATCTTTTGAGGTGGGAAGACACATTTTTTAATCTGGTACACACCTTTTGCAGGCAGAACAAAGAAGAATGATACTTTTGTTCTTTGTCTGCTTACCTTCACTCCTGCTAGCAAGTCCATTCCTTAATTGTAGCATTAGAGCTTACATCTTCATGATTCCAGTGTACACTGAAGACCAGGTGAGACATCCAGCCTCATGGACTGAACAACTACTAGATTCTTGGACTTCAGTTCGTAGACAGCCATTGTTGGACTAGCTGGATCAAAGCCTGTAACGGCGTAAACGAATGCAGACAGATTGTAAAAATATATACAGCTTTAATGGGGAAATAGACTTACAGAACCACCGTTCCAGCGGAGACCAGGAAAGCAGAAGCAAGCGCTGGGAGCATGCTTGCCAGATTTATAGGTAAACATTAGCCCGAGGCAAACACACCCCCTAAGGGGAGGGACTTATCCCTACATCTCCCCCTTTTGTCTAAATAAGACAGAACTAAACCAAATACAACTATATACAATAATAATAAATAATAAATATAACAAGCAATATTTAGAACAGAAGTTTTGCTAAACATTCTATCTCAAGGAGTCTAAATAATGTAGAGAGTAACTACACGACTCATATATATTTGCTGTTAGTATTTTAAGTCAGTCAGCATAGTTACAAAGTCATTAATGATATTATTTCCAGAGAATCAAAGTCAAAGTTTCAGAATTCATATTTCAGTTGCAATTAGATAGCACATGCTTTGAAGACAGACAAAAAGAATTGTCAGGAAGCCTTGAAAAATTGAGAGACTTTATTCCCACAATTATTTCCAGTGTGTTTCAAATGATAGGCAGCTTAAGAAGAATTGGGGGAGAAGAAGAATCTGGACCTGCCAGTGGGTTCATTTACCCTGGCCTGAGAAGAAGCTCTTCAAGTTAGCAGATAAGAGAATATAAAACCATGTGGCTTTGGGTGACTTTAACAAGTTTCTCGGCCTGGATCAACATATCCCATACAAGTCATTGGAAAACTTCATTTTTTTCTCACACATTTTAAAGCAAAAACATACAGGAAGACATTGGTTTCTGGAGCTTCCTTCTACTGTCCTCCACCCCACAGAATTATAGAGACGAAGGCCATTGAGTAGATGAAAAGTTACGCTAGTCACATGTTCCTAGGACATGTTTTGTCTTCTAGTATCCTCAGGAGGCCCCTAACATAGTCAGGGCAGAGATGGTATTCCTGTAGTTCACATGACATAACTCAGACTTGGAGGGCTATGACTTGCACAAGGCAAGATAGTCATTGGTGGAAGTTGAACTTGACAATAACTCATACAATAGATCCATTTTCTTTTATGAACTGTTTCATTCTTGACCTCAGATACAAATAAAGGCATCAAATAAAATGGAATCAAATAAAATAAAATCAGAATGCTGTTATAGTAAATCATCCTATTTTGGTTTGCTTTGTTCATATACATATATATACATGTACACACACACACACACACACACACACACACACACACACACAGGATCTTGTTTTACATCCCCAGCTGGCCTTGAACTTGGGATCCTTCTTCCTTAGCTTCTCGAATATTTCAGTTACAGAAGTGTACCATCCAGCCAAGGCCACTAAAATAACTCATGGTCTGGAGAAACATCTCAGTGTGTAAAACATCTGCAGTGCAAAGATGAGGAGCAGAGTTTATCTCCCCAAATAAGACCTGACATTGTAGAGTGTGTCTATAATCATGGTGCTCCTATGGTAAGATGAGAACTGGAAAGCAGAGCATCACCATATCTTTGTAGGCCAGCTAGTTTTGTGAATACAGCAATAAGGGACTCTGCCTCAAACCAAGTGGAAAGTAAAGGCCAACATCTAAGTGTAGGAGGAAGGTTATGAGCAGTGGGAAACTGAGGCACAGTGATGCTAGTAGGAGCCACACTGCTTAGATTTGACTCCTAGTTAAGACTTTTATTAAGCTTCTTAGCCTTGCTGTGGCTCAGTACTTAGTCTTTAAAATCCAGCTGATAATATTATTTCCCTTCTAAGGCTTTTATTTTTATTTTTATTTTTACAATGACTGAATAAGTGAATGTAGGTAAACTGCCTATAAGGCTGCCTGAACCCGAGGAAGCACTTTTCAGTCCTGCCTTGCATCCCATTCTCAAAACTCCTTTATGGTTTAACTCTTATCACACACACACTGAGTATCCTGCTTTTAATTACTCACAACTTAATGAGGCAGGCAATAAAATGAGAACTGATTTCCTTTAATTGGAGTGTTGGAAGAATATAAGTCATTCCTGCTTACAGATAGGCTGTGCACTGAAAGCTTATTTGTGCATCTGTGTCTGGCACTCTGAAGACACCAGCTCATGGAAATGCTGTATTTGATTATGGCTAGGCCACTCCGCCAAAGCTATGCAAACTACTATGTGCCCCAAAAGTTTGGACAAGTGTTTTTACCACAGTTAAATGAGGCCGCAGCTAGGACGCAGGGGCCAACATGAAAGAGAATATGCTGAGATAATTGTGTGTAAGTCAGGGACAGGATTCTACCTGCTTGATCCACTATCTTTTTTCTTGCAATGCCCCTCTCCCCACTTGTTTGACTGAAGAAGGGAGTTTGCAGTTCACAGACAGAGACTCCTACTGGAAACAAGAACTGTGACCCATCTTGGTATTATTGAACCAACAGCAGGCTAACAGGCCTAGCATTTGAACCAACATTATTCCAGCTCTGGTCAAGAGCAACTGATGACAAAAAATAAGGTCTGGGCCTATAATTGCTCCTCATCAACTCCATCCTCCTGCAACCTGCTCAAAAAAGACAGTCGATGTGGGATTCTGTTCTGGATGCTATGAATACCATTGGTGAATAAAGAAACTGCCTTGGCCTGTTGATAGGGCAGAGTAGAACAAAACTATACTGTATGTTGGGAGAAAGAAGGTGGAGCAAGGAGAAGCCATAGAGCCCCACTGGAGACAGATGCCAGAACTTTAGCTGGTAAGCCACAGCCTCGTGGTGATACACAGATTAATGGAGACGGATTAATTTAAGATATGAGTTAGCCAGAAATTCGCTTAGGCTATTGGCCAAACAGTACTGCAAATAATATGGTTTCTGTGTGATTATTTTGGGGCTGAGCAGCCGGGAACAAACAAGCAGCCTTTCTACTACAGACAGTCTTTTCCTAGAGGTGGTAAAAAGTTTGACATGGCCATGTTGAAATGAATTTACCATAACAAAGGTGCTGAAATTAAAAGCTAGCCTTTAAGGTGTCTGATTTCAAAATAAGTAAGTCTCTGGTTATTTTCGTATATCAACACCATGTCAGAGAGAAAGGGAGAAAGATTCCTCTGCAAATGCTAACACAGAGAGCCAACAAGCTCCCTCTCAAACTTACTTAAAAACTCTCAAGAGAACACATGAGAACGATCAGGGAACAATTGATCAGTAGCGACTAAGTGTGGCTCCACATCAATTTGTCTCGCGCAGCAACGGAGCTACTTGTCCTAAAGAATGAGCAATAAATCCTGGAGCCACTGCGCTCAGCAATGTGTGGGTGCAGCCCTGCCTTCACCCACTCGGCTGACTTGACCTCTGTACTGTACTCATTTTTATTTAGGAGAAGTGATTTTTGTTCTTTGAATAGGGACAGGGTGCTGCTCACTGAACAGTCAATGTGGTCCCATATTTAGCTGGCAAACTTTTTAAAAGAGAAACTTATACTGACATTTAAAATGTAGAAAATTGATGAAAGCAAATGAATCCTCAGATCTATTAGGCAAAATCATTCTTTGGTAAGAGACTTTCTGAGTCATACAGATTAATACTGGGGAGAACCAGTAAGACTGTTTTAATCAACACATGGATTTTGTTAAGTTTTTATTCGCATGTATTGAGTATACATAGCAACGGTTTCACTATACCATTTTCGTACATGTGTATGATGTACTTGATCATGAGCATGCCTATTACTGTTCCCTGTTGACCCCTTACTCTTTCTGACTAGTCTCCCTAATAGAATTTGAATTAAATGCTTAATCAGAGTGTGAATCAGCCTTTCCCTGGGATATCACCCATGGAAACAGCACTGAGGATATAGTGTGTTTGCTAATGACAGTGACAGCATTCTCAGTGTCTAAGGTAGTTTGTGTGCTAGGGCCTGTCCTCTGTACTCTTTTCTGGGATTTGCTGTACAGCTCGGAGTTTCTCTACCATTTGTTCAATGCTGAGCTCCTACCACGGAATGCAGAGGCTGATGTGGAAAGGATCAGAGCTTTGCTTGATTTCCTCTGCTCAGAACTTCAATCCCAGTGTTTTTCAGGATTCTTCTGCCAATCTCATCTTTCCTAAGATCACATATTTCAGTTGTGAACTACACAAATAATCTAGTATACTCAATTAACTATTGGTAATCTTCGTCCAGATGTCCTTCGTACTCAGCACATCTTTCCCAGATACCTTAGGTACTTCTAACCTTGACTGACGGCATCTACATGTGTGAATCAACCAAATCAGAAACCTAGACGACATCCTAGACTCCTCTGTCTTCCAAATCTCCACACAATCTATCTTCAACTCTTATTTCCCCCATTTTTAAGTAACATATCTAATTTGCCAGTATACTGACTTCTCCGCTACTTCTACATTTAGTCAATGGCACCCTGTCTGTTGCCCAGATCCTCAGTTTCCCTCCATGGTGCATCTTGAAGGATGATGCTAAACCAAACCAAAGCAACATAAAACAAAACAACAAAATAGTAAAGCAACCTGATTTCCTAAGATTACAGTTACTATTGGAAAGATCTCTCTGCAATCAACTTTCTCGTCCTTCCAGGCATCTGCAGTTTTGGATACAGTATCCCTGTAATCCTCCCTGCAGGAATGAAGATACTCTAAAAGAGAACTCTGACCACCATCTTTGGCTATGAAACTATTGAAACAATGGATCCCAGGAAATTGGAGTTTCCCGAAGAGTCTGATGCTGGGAAAGGGGAAATACTGGAGTCTGGTGCTAAATAGAGGGAGAACTTGTCTACCAGAAAGAGATTTCATACAATTCCGAAAACCTGTCCAACTGCCTTGCGGGAGATGCTGGGGCAGAGGCAGTGATTGTCAATGGTGGGTGGGACCACACCTTGGCCAGGTTTGTTTAACTAAGCACACTTCTTGTCTTTTCTCGAAATGTGAACCTCATGTTAGGACCTGGAAGATAGACTTGGAAAAGGGGCTTGTCCCTGGATCTCTTTGTTCTTACAAATGTAGGCATTTTAAATAAATCTATTTTCTCCTCTCTTATACTGTGTCTTTTTTTATTTATTTATTTATTTTCGAGACAGGGTTTCTCTGTGTAGCAGCTCTGGCTGTCCTAGAACTCACCCTGTAGATCAGGCTGGCCTCCAACTCACAGAGATCCGCCTGTCTCTGCCTCTCAAGAGCTGGGATGAAAGGCGTGCGCCACCACCGCCTGGTTTATACCGTGTCTTTAACTGGAATATTGACAATGGGTCAGTGGCTGAATCTAGAAGTTTTCTTACTCGATTATATCCTTGTTGAGCGTCTTTCTTCTCATTGGTACTTTCGCTTACACACGTTTTTTGCCACTTGTTCACTTCCTGGCTACTGTGCCTCTGTCTTACCCCAGCACCTGGCATAACAGCCGGCGAGCATGCCATGTGCATTTGCTGAATGAGGTAAGCCGAAGAGAAAGCAGACTGTCGGAATCTAGGTTTGCCTTCCCAATCTGAAGGCATAATATATGGCAGGATAAGCTCAGTTCTGAGGAGGAAGGGATTGAGTCCCTTCGCTATTTTTATTTATGAAGCAGAACTCTTTGCCAAGTTTTTGTTTATCTATAATTCCCACTTTTTCTCTTTTCTTGTCTTGTGATCATTCCACCTAAACATTCCTAGCCGTCAGCATTTGCCTCCACCCCTCTGCTCTGCCAACAACTACACTTGAGGAATATGAAGCCAGATCTATTTACTCCACACTGTGATAAAGGAGCAAAATAAAGGAACTTTTTTTGCCCCGTTATCTTATGTGGGCCTCAGTTTGCTCATCTGTTACTTGGGACCTTGCGAGATGATCTCAAAGTCTTTTCTCATAGCAAAATATCCTGGTGTTAAGCACAGAGATTATACAGTGTTTTTCACACTTCATCTGCCTTGGTGATATAAAAGTGATGGTATATGTATCAGGCTTTGCTCTTTCTTTCTTTCTTTCTTTCTTTCTTTCTTTCTTTCTTTCTTTCTTTCTTTTTTGGATTTTCGAGACAGGGTTTCTCCGTAGCTTTTTGGTTCCTGTCCTGGAACTAGCTCTTGTAGACCAGGCTAGCCTCGAACTCACAGAGATCCGCCTGCCTCTGCCTCCCGAGTGCTGGGATTAAAGGTGTGCGCCACCACCGCCCGGCCAGGCTTTGCTTTTTCAAGTCAGAGCCAAGGAATATCATGTAGCCCACTGTATCCCTCCCACAGAAATGGCTGTGACTTCCTGAATCCAAAGTCCCTTCTCTGTGCTCTCATTACAATGTCTTGCACTCAGAGCAAGCTCAGCTGTGTGTCTTCTCTATGTGGACACTTGAGGTAACATGTTTATTTGGACACATGTTCTCGGGGTTGTTATGGTGCAGATCAATACTTAGAGCAGTGAAGAAGAGCCAGGAGGAGTTGACAGCCAGATGCACCTAGCCCATGGGAGCTCTTGGAGAAGGGGAGGTGCTAAGCCTCTTTCTCCGATAACACCACAGACAAGGACAACAAAGGAAAGTAATGAAGTCAAATCAGACACTGAGAGTGTCAGTCAAACTACTAAGGCAAACATTGTTATTACATAACTGAGTTTTGGGTTAATATAATCTTTTTTCAAGACAGTGTTTCTCTGTGTACCACTGGCTGTCTTGGTACTCACTCTGTAGGCCATGCTGACCTTGAACTCAGAGACCTGCCTACCTCTGTCTCCGAAGTGTTGAGATTAAAGGCGCACGCCACTACATTCAGCTTGGGTCACTATAGTCTTATTAAAACATGTTAGATTTTCATATTGTAACTGGCCTTGGGAGAAATGAAGATATTATGGAGAGACAGACTATTGAAACAATAGAGCCCAAAACAATGGAATTTCCCAGGAATCTCCTGCTGGAGAAGGAAAGTGCCCCAGGCAGGAGGGAAAATCATCTCCCCACAAAGAGATTTCACATGATTCTAACAACTTTTCAGACCACCCTACAGGATGAGACTGAAGCCCAGACAAAGGTGGGCTAGTGGTGGGCAGGACCATACCTTGACTGGGACTGCCTAGATATGCTTATTCTTGACCCTTTATTTAAGTTTTAATCTTACTTACGGCCCTGAGGGTCTCTGGACCTCTTTATCCATCTTCTCAATGTGGCCACATTTGTAGTGGGAGCTGCGGGCTGTGTTCCTGCCGCCCCAGCTCCTGGTCGCCTGGCTAGCTTATGGCCCGAAATAACAACACACAAATTGTATTCATTTAAACACTGCTTGGCCCATTAACTCTGCCCTTACAGGCTAATTCTCATATCCCAATCAACCCATCTCTAATAATCTGTGTAGCATCAGTCTTACAGGGAAAGATTCAGCATGTCTGATCTGGCAGCTTGCTTCATGGTGTCTGCCCGGGAGAGGGGAGCATGGCCTCTGCTCCAGAGAGCAGAGCTGTCGAGTCTGAGCTCACTTCCTCTTCCTCCCAGCATTCTGTTCTGCTTACTCCACCCACCTATGTTTTAACCTATAAGGGCCAAGCAGTTTCTTTATTACTTAACCAATGAAATCAACAGATTGATATATGACACTCCCACATCACACATTGAATAAATCTCCCTTTTCTGTTTGCTACCACTAATTTGACTTATTGACAATGGGTGGCTGAACCTGACTTGGGACACAATGCCCAAAGTACATTGACAAGCTTTAATTCTTGTCCTGTACAATCTCAGAGGAAGATAACCTTCACCTTGACAGAGATCACCTTTGAGAGAGGAAGGAAGCATTTCGTTAATTCCTCGGTAGAAAACATAAAATTAAGAAGATAACTAAATGTTGTGCTTTTAAGCCAAAAAAAGGTGCTAAGACCCAAATGTCTCTTGGAGTAAAGGCAAGAATCAGTTAAAAGAATATGAGAACATCCACTACCACCTTCATGGGCATCCCTCCCACCCTCAAATATCCTGCGCACTGTGAGAAGCTCAGATCTGGTAGTGATCGAAACCAGCCCTGGGTCTGCAATAGCCCTTTCTGGGAATATATACAAACTTTGGCAGGAGTTCAATCAACACAGCTCAAACACCCACACCCACACCAAATCCTGGGGAGTATCAGTGTCCTGTCAAATGCAGACATTTCTGGGAACTTAGAAATGATGGTTATGGCAATTTGTAGCCCTGAAGACTCACAGACCAATCTAGGTGAATTCGATTAAGCAAATGGGTGTAGTGGAGTAAACTTTAACATTCTATTATTTTAGCAATCTCCATGAAAGTTGGTTAACTATTAAAATGACCTCATTAGAAAAAATGTCCTATATTTCGTATCTTTCAGAAGCTGGAATTCAGACTTAGAGGAAGAGTTGATATGTTTCTTGTATTTCATAACATTTTTATACTTCTGTGCAAAATTCCCACTGACTTCTGGGTTGGAATACTTTATAAAAATTCTTTTAAAAAGCACAGGTTGCTGAAAAGTGGTGGCGCATGCCTTTAATCCCAGCACCAGGGAGGCAGAGAGAAGCAGATCTTCGTGAGTTTGAGGCTAGCCTGGTCTACAAAGTGAGTTCCAGGATAGGCTCCAAAGCTACAGAGAATCTCTGTCTTGAAAAACGAAGAAGAAGAAGAAGAAGAAGAAGAAGAAGAAGAAGAAGAAGAAGAAGAAGAAGAAGAAGAAGAAGAAGAAGAAGAAAAGAAAAAAGCACAGGTTAGTCAGGCCCAGTGGTACATGGCTTTGATCCCAACCCTCAGGAGACAGGAACAGGTGGATATCTCAAAGACACCTCACCTCAAAAAAATTAATTAATAAAAAACAACCTAAAGTAATAATAAAATTAAAAACAAATAGTAAAATCATAAGTTTTACAGGAAAATTTAAAAGTACAGGTCACAGTGATGGAGTGAGGACGCTGTCATTTCAAGAGTCTCTTCCTGCTATATAAAACCAGGACAGCAGACAAGAGTTGAGCTTCTGAGAGTAGGGTCTATGAAATTTTTCACCCAAATCATTTCAGTGTCTGGGGGAATCACTAAATGGAAGACTGTTTTCAGAAAGAGTAAGAGGGTTGCAACTCACTTTCTTATGCCAGACTTGCCCTGTGGCTTAGCAACTAGGTAGGTGTATGCCCAAGGAGAGAAACTCTTGAGCACTTTCTATGGCCAAACAGATCCTATCTGGTGCACTAAGGGCTGATATCAAGTCTCAGTGAAGATGAGGCAAACTGGAGAGGAAAAGCAAAGTGTGAAAGATTGTAGTGTCAAAGATTGTTCTTTTAGACTTTAAATGCAACCAATGAACTTTAGAACAGCAGTACAAAAGTAGTCCTCTGTGCAAAGAAAGACTTAAGAAAAAAAGAATTTGCTAGGTAGTTCAGAGTGGTCTTGAATTTGAGATCCTTGTGTCTCAGTCTCCTGGGTTCTGGGATTACTAGGCGTGCGCCAAACACAGGGCTCGGAAAAGCTTTACTGAAAACAATTGAAGTGATGAAACACAAAGTAACCTGGTTATTGGGAGAAAATAACTTCTCATGCTGGAGTTGGGAAATATGTGAGGGCTGTCTAACAGCCAAAGTGACCACCAGAGTTAGGTACACAGAGAAGAGGGAGAAAACATAGAAAGGGGGAGACACATACAGCTGAGCTGTAGTTCTTACTGTAACTGCATGACACACAGTTAGCTGTGTGTGGCGCTGTTTACAGACACACTGTGGGCAATGAAATGCAGGCCCTACATAGGACTGTACTTCACTAGCTTGCTTCCTTTGTGGCTTTTTTTTTAGTGTAACTTGGCTTTTGCCCCTTCCACTCTCTGGGTTTCATCATTATTGTTTATTGTTACTTATTCATCTGTTCAACTGATATTTAGTGAAGACACAGTGCTTTGCACTGGACATTTGAAACGCAAGGAGCACGTGGAATCAACTAGCATTTCAAGGGGCTTCCCACCGTGTGAGAAGAGGCACTTATGTAACTGTATTATTTACGTTTTTGTTCTTGTGATAAAACTTGCCATGGCCAAGGTAAGTTACGGCAGGAAGGTTCTAGAGAGAGAGGAGTCCATCACAGTCATGATGAGGAAGCATGGCAGCAAACACCAGGCATGGTGGCTGAAGCAGCAGGCTAAGAGCTCACACCTTGAGCTGTAAGGATAAAACAGCGAGTGCACTGGGAATGCTATGTGGCTCTGAAACCTCAAAACTTCTCCCAATGATGTACTTCCTCCAGAACGGCCATACCTCCTAAATTTACCTCAACAAGGCCACCAACGACGTAGGGCATGCTCATTGAAACCACCAGTAATAAAGGGAGTGTTCTGTAAAGTTTGTTATATTTTATAACAGGGGTTCTGGTGGCAGAGTGGAGGCAGTAGGATGCAGCTGAAGAGAGGATCTGGAAAGACAGGAAATAACCTAGTAACTATCCAAGCAGGAATTCTAAGCCCAGTTCTCTACATCCAGTGTTTCAATGTGTAAAATGTTTTGGATGGCTTTCCTACTCTCCGCCCTCCCAGAATTTCATTCCACACTTGTCTTCTCTTCCGGATTGATGCAGGACTCCTCTGTGGGTTTCCATTCGCCAGCTTTCATCTGCAGCCTGTCAACCACCTCCTGGAATCCTGCCCTACCTGTGTAAACGCCAGGCTGTTCTTTCAAGTTTATGATTTAAAACTTTGGATAATTCTGTTTTCCTCCAAAATGAATTTCAAGGTTCTTAGGCTGCTCTTTAAGGTTCCCTGAAGAGGGAATGAGTCTAGTCCTGCTGCCAAAAGACTAGAGAGAACTGACTTTGAGGTTTCAACTTTATGCCACCTTCAAAAGTTAGAACCACAACCCTTTCTCCCTTGTTTCCTAGATTGTTGCCAAGAGACCCTCACAACTCTGTCCCTGTCTCTCAAGGTACTCTTCTCAATGACTTCTGCAAACTTCACTACACGCCTGTGGCATTTGTCAGTGTTTCCTCAGCCATGTACCCCATTTTTTGAATCTTTTGAGACATGGCTGCTACTATTACCCATGTGGCCATAAAGCCAATCTGGTAAGTAAAGTCCATCTGGGAAATACTTTCTTTGAATTCTCACAGAATCTACTAGATTTCAGGGAAGAGCTCGGAGGTAAAGGTTCAGTCTCAGGCAAACTTCAGTGTTCTCCTCTTTTTCCCACACTGGACACTGCTCATTCTTTACTCAAGGGAAAACGGTTAAATGAATTCTAATTTGGGGAGTCATTTCTAGCACTTATTAGCAGGACATAATGAACACTTACTATGTGCTAGGTTCTGAGGCCTCAGTGGCAAATAAGATGACAGCAGGAACTACTTTAAGGAAACTTACAGACAGAGGTGTATACTTGCGCAGGGTAATAGTCAGGTAAAAATCTTGGATGGCTTCCCTACTCTCTACCCGCCCACCATTTCATTCCACATTTGTCTTCTCTTGGGTGGGGCAGGACAAAAAACAAAGAAAAAGAAAAAGAAGCAAGTTACCACTCAGGTATACGACATAATTGCAATTTGTCACTTCCTGATGTTATGACCCTTTAATACAGTTCCTCATCTTGTGGGGACCCCAACCATAAAATTATTTTTGTTGCTACTTCATAACTGTAATTTTGCCACTGTTAAGAATCTTAATGTATTCATCAGTATAGGATAGGGTCATTTCAGGTTTCCTCTCCTCAGTTGCCCAAGGTACTAGCTGGGGACATCTCCCTGGACACCTGCGAACCCCTCTAGAGTCAAGTCTCTTTTGCCAACCCTAAGATGGCTCCCTTAGTTAGGATATATACTTCGCTGCTCCCGTATCCACCCTTCCTATATCCCAACCATCCCAATCCCCCGAGCTCCTCCCATCCTCCCCTTCTCATGTTTCTCATCCCATTTCCCCTTTGCCCCATGCCACCTCACCCGCAAGTTCCCAGTTTTTGCCCTGCAATCTTGTCTACTTCCCCTCTCCAGGCGGATGACTATACGATTTTCTTTGGGTTCACTTTCTTATTTAGCTTCTCTAGGATCACAAATTATATGCTCAATGTCCTTTATTTATGGCTAGAAACCGATTATGAGTGAGTACATCCCATGTTCCTCTTTTTGGGTCTGGGATACCTCACTCAGGATAGTGTTTTCTATTTCCATCCATTTGCACGCAAAATTCAAGAAGTCATTGTTTTTTACCGCTGAGTAGTACTCTAATATGTATATATTCCACACTTTCTTCATCCATTCCTCCATTGAAGGGCATCTAGGTTGTTTCCATGTTCTGGCTATTACAAACAATGCTGCTATGAACATAGTTGAACAGATACTTTTGTCATTTGATGGGGTATCTCTTGGGTATATTCCCAAGAGTGGTATTACTGGATCTTGGGGTAGGTTGATCCCAAATTTCCTGAGAAATCGCCACACTGATTTCCAAAGTGGTTGCACAAGTTTGCATTCCCACCAGCAATGAATGAGTGTGCCCCTTTCTCCACAACCTCTTAGAACCTTCATCTGGCGATGGATTGAGGTAGAGACAGAGACTCAATTTGGAGCAACGGTCTGAGCTCTTAAGGTCCAAATGAGGAGCAGAAGGAGGGAGAACATGAGCAAGGAAATCAGGACCACGAGGGATGCACCCACCCACTGTGACAGTGGATCTGATTTATTGGGAGCCCACCAAGGCCAGCTCGTCTGGGACTGAATAAGCATGGGTTGAAACTGGACTCTCTGAGCATGGCGGACAATGAAGGCTGATGAGAAGCCAAGGACAATGGCACTAGGTTTCGATCCTAATACATGAACTGGCTTTGTGGGAGCTTAGCCTGTTTAGACGCTCACCTTCCTGGACATAGATAGAAGACCTTCATCTTCCCGCAGGGCAGAGAATTTGAACTGCTCTTCAGTATCGAGAGGGAGGGGGAATGGTGTGGGGGGTGGAGAAGAGGAGTGGGGATGGGGGAGGGGAGTGGGGAGAGGGGGCAATATTTGGGAGGAGGGGAGGGAAATGGGAAACGGGGAGCAGGTGGAAATATTAATTAAAAAAGAATAAAAAAAAGATCTACGAAGCTCTGTTTGTATTCAACTGATTGTGTCCTTATTGAATTAGTGAAATAAAAAAAATGTTAAAAATAAACCAAAACTTCAAAAAACAAAAAGAATCTTAATGTAGATATTTGTGTTTTCTGATGATCTTGGGCAACCCCTGTAAAAGGGTTGTTTTACCCCCAAAGGGGTGGCAACTGGAGAGAAATGTCCAATTTAGATTATAACCTAAAGTGTGGGCAGAAAGCAGCTGAGTACTTAATAAGAGGAACACACCCAGCTTCAGAGTTTGTTCACTTTTTCAAAAGTCTATTTTGCTTCCAGGGAGGCCATGCTCTTTCTAGAGCTTTCTGTTGGCTTCTGATTGTATATCTGCACAAGGTTTCCTAAATGACCACTTAGCCACTGGATTTCAAGGACACGCTCAGCACCTTCCTAGCCGCAAGGCTCCTTCTGTCCTGCCTTCCGCTCTCTGCCCTTCCTTAAGTGATGTAACTGCAATGGGATGCTTTAATTTGATTCACAACTTTGGAAATGTTCAACTAGGAGACATGGCATTTGACAATTCACACCCCACATTTTAATACTTCTTTATCTTCCCTTGAAGAACCCAGTTGAAGTAACCTATGGGATAGCCAGTGTTCTGGAGCAACATGCTCCTTGGAATTGAAATGCCCAGATGATAGTTTTGGTAAAGCCACCAAGAGAGACTACAGTATACCTCCAGGCCTTGGCATCGGTACCAGGACAATGGTGTGTGTGTGTGTGTGTGTGTATGTGTGCATGTGTGTGTATAAATTTGTAGAACCTAAGAGTCTGAGAAAAACATTAAATTGGCTACTTTAAAGCTTGGCTGCACAATCTTTTACAATGCCGTTTCCACCAAAAGCTATGGAAGAGTTCATACATAACACAGCATGCGGCACTGGTCTCTAGTGCAAACTGAGGCGAGTTTGGCTGTTGTGGGTCAGTACATGAACCTGACTGTTGTGAATCACTGCAATATAAAGTGACTACTGATAAACCGAGTGTGGTGGCACAGCCCCCAAATCCCAACACAGTGGAGGTGTAGGCAGAAACACTGGACATTCAGATCCATTTTTGGCTACAAGGTGATTTTGAGTCCAGCCTGGGATATAACAGACTTTGTATTAAAAACAATAAAGTTATTTCTGTGTCAGAAGAGTCTTAGAAATAACCAGTGTTGTGTCCTGGGTGGGTGAGTCAGGAATGGTCATGCCTTCTGGCCAGTGATTTGTTTGGGTGTTCCCCACATGTGGAAGTGATTTCTGAGTGTACTCAGCCCAGAATCCTTCCCGGAGACGATGGGACATGGTGTGTTCTGAGACAGTTGGCTTGCAGACTCTTACCTGTACAGCAAGGAAGGCCTCTGGTTTTCTTCCTCTGCTTCTTTATAATAAATTGCCAGACTAAAACTGAGCTGTTCAATAAATATTCTGTTTTATTACTCTTTTATAGCAAGCAGAGACTCAGGGCTTGGCTCTGTAATTTATGATGGTATTTTGTCTCCCACTCTCTGCTAAGGTTATCAAGATATAAAAAGTTTTGGCAGGCTCTTAGGTCTAATATAAAAGCCAAATCCTAGTTTTCCTATCTCTCTTGTGTCTCCCCAGTTCGTCATCTTGATGCCTCTGTGTATGCTCATGCCTAGACCATTGCAATGACATCCCAACTTCTCTCTGTATGAGTCTCTCTCTAAAACAAGATGACTGTCACCCAAACATTCTTTTGCTCAGAAATCTTCAATGACTCCCTATTTTCCAGAGAAGTAACTTTATAGTCTTCTATCACCTATAGAGCTATAGATCAAAAGTCTATAGATCTTTCCATCTCCTCTCACTGATCAAATTCCTCAAATGGCTTTTATAAATTATGAAATATTTCAAATCTGTTTTTTAAAGTATGGAAAGCAACATAGAAACTATCCATGTGTGCAGCGTAGAGCTTTTAAGGAACCTAAGAACTCAAGTGTTTCTGATGTTTTGTTTTCTAATTAATCTAGAATGGCTGTCCATTCATTTTTAGTATCAGCTTACTGCTCCCCTAGGGTTTCCATTTTACACTCTTCTTTTTGTTGCTGATTATAAAAACAAGGAATCTTGTTGTCTTGCTTTGTGCTCTGACTAGTGAGGTGAAATATATTGCCGGTGCGTAGTGGCTACTGGGTTTCTGCTGTTTGTTGGTTGTTGTCTTCTAAAATTCATTGTGTTTCCTTTTAGTTGCCTGCTTTTCTTACATTATGAGTTATTTATTTATCTATAATATTTTATTAGTTGTGTTCACATATGTACCTTGTTTTGGTTTTTTTCACTCTGTGGGATCTTTTATTGAGGTGATCCTATATTGAGGTTTAATGGTTAAATGTTATTAATATTTTCCTTTACGGTTTATGTTTTTGTGACTTGGTTAAGAATCCCTTCCATAAGAATGGATTAAGAAAGTATGGAATATATACATATTAGAGTACTACTCAGCAGTAAAAAACAATGACTTCTTGAATTTTGCATGCAAATGGGCAGAAATAGAAAACACTATCCTGAGTGAGGTAAGCCAGACCCAAAAAGAGGAACATGGGATGTACTCATTCATAATTGGTGTCTAGCCATAAATAAAGGACATTGAGCCTATAATTCGTGATCCTAGAGAAGTTAAATAAGAAGGTGAACCCAAAGAAAAACATATAGTCATCCTCCTGGATATTAACCTTCATCAGGCGATGAAAGGAGACAGAGACAGAGACCCACATTGGAGCACCGGACTGAAATCTCAAGGTCCAAATCAGGAGCAGAAGGAGAGAGAGCACGAGCAAGAAACTCAGGACTGCGAGGGGTGCACCCACACACTGAGACAATGGGGATGTTCTATCGGGAACTCACCTGGCCTGGGTCTGAAAAAGCATGGGATAAAACCGGACTCGCTGAACATAATGGACAATGAGGACTACTGAAAACTCAAGAACAATGGCAATGGGTTTTTGATCCTACTGCACGTACTGGCTTTGTGGGAGCCTAGGCAGTTTGGATGCTCACCTTACTAGACCTGGATGGAGGTGGGTGGTCCTTGGACTTCCCACAGGGCAGGGAACCCTGATTGCTCTTCAGGCCGAGAGGGAGGGGGACTTGATGGGGGAGGGGGAGGGAAATGGGAGGTGGTGGTGGGGAGGAGGCAGAAATCTTTAATAAATAAATAATAAAAAATAATTATTATTAATAATAATAATAAAAATGATAAACCACATAGCTAAAGCAGAAGATTAAAAAAAAGAATCCCTTCCATAAAAGGGAGGAGGAATGAATATTGTGGGGAGGGGAGAGAACTGGAAGGAGAGGAGGGAGGAGAAACTGTGCTCGGAATGTAATATATGAGAAAAGAAAAAACAAGTAAATAAATTTTAAAAAGAATCCCCCAAATGATGAAAGTATGATTTATAGACAAAATGGAATTTCTCAGCCTTAAAGAAGAGGGAAGCAATGTTCCTTTCAGGAAAAGGAATGCAGCTGGAGATATCATATTCAATTCATTAAATTAACCTAGGACAGATAGCTTGTGTTTTCTCTCATTTATGGATCTTTGGGTTTATAGATATGTAAAATTGTATAATATAGATGACCTGAAAGTAGAAGCGAAAGTGGAGGAACGAAAGGCACTAAACTAAGGGGGTGGAAGAGCTGTGAGGAAAGGGAGGGTTGTGGGGCATGAGGGAATATACTCAAAGTGCATCATTTTTATGTAACCTTTATGACAGAAAAAGAAATTCCTTCTTTTAATATAATACCTTACTAACATTCTGTTATATATAATATATATAACATATATATATATATGATATATATATATGTGTGTGTGTGTGTGTGTGTGTGTGTGTTTCGAGACAGAGTTTCTCTGTAGTTTGCCTTGGAACTAGTTTTTGTAGACCAGGCTAGCCTTGAACTCACAAAGATCTGCCTGCCTCTGCCTCCCGAGTGCTGGGATTAAAGGTGTGCGCCACCACCGCCCAGCCCCTGTTATATTTTCTTATAAATATTCAATAATTGTTCTTCATATACAGCTTTCTCATACTCTTGGAACTTATTTTTGCATGTGGTTTAAGATAGGGATCCATAATATTTATGTCTGGTTTTGTGTAAGGAACTGTCACAGTATCATTTTTCACTTATTGTTTTTTTCAGAGACCTATGTATTATTGCTATGATACGATTTGACACCACAATTTGTACAAGAGGTCAACACTGTAAAACTTATATCAATAACATTAAGAGTGGGAAACTTGAACTATGAACTTTAGAGATAGGAGTTTTTAAGATTAGATAAAACCATTAGAACATATTTGTGATTAAGTTCTTGTGACTTTATAATAAGCAGAGAGAGACACACTAATGTTTATTATTTCTTGCCATATTCTATGCTTCCTTGGGTCTTAGTGAGGAAGAAAACTGCAATCAGATGTAGCCCCTAAACAACATACCTCTAGAGCCATAAATCAAAATAAACCCTTTTCTTTACAAAATTAACCTGCCTGAGTTACTTTGTTATAATAATGAAAATAGTAATAAAGTAATAAGTCAAGATTACAAATGTATGGATATGTGTATGAGTACATTATACTCTTCCACAAATATGATCGTGCTGCACATTATCATAATTATTAAAGTCTTTTGAAAGGCATGATATCTTATAGACAAGAAGCTCTTATTTTGCTTTTTAAGATTTTGCTGGAGATTTTTGTTATTTAGTTTTTCTGATTATTTTTTGACATAGGTTCTCTCGATGTAGCCTAGGTTGGCCTCAAATTCATTATCCCCTTTCCTCACTTTCTTGAGTGCTGGAGTTTAGGGTGTGTAATGCCTTGCACAACTTCAATGGTTATTTTTGGCTCTTTATTCTTCAACATGAATTTTAAAGCTAGCTTGTAAAGTACCATAAAAATGTAGTTGAGTTTTTGAATGAAAATGCATCGACTGTATAGGGTAGTTTGAAAACTTAGCATATTTATTGGATTGTTTAACGAAGTTAAAATGATAAAAATATATATCTTGAAAGCATATTATATATGTTTTCTAGATTATTATACAGGGATTGCCTTGACTCACGGTCTTAGTCTCTAGGAGAGGATAGTACCTCAACAATAGCATCCAGACATGAGCACCCTCTGTCTCCTGTATCTTTCTGGATGCAAGGGCTGCCTGGAGACTGCAGAGGGATGTGTGAGTTTCAGTTGTTGTGGTGGTGGAAATTTCCTTGAATTCCCACTTGCAAATGTTACATGTAGGAAACACACTGATGCTCATAGCGATACATTCACATGAGCACAAAGGAAGAGTCAAGCCAGGTGTCCATTGCTCGATGAGCACAGGAGCCAAATGGGGCCCATTCATTAAGCAGAAAATCAGATTTGAAAAGGAAGGAAATTCTGACATGTACTATAATCTATAAAAAGCCTCAAGTATTCTACATCAAGTGAAATAAGCCACCACCAAAGACAAAAACCCTATGGTTTACTGTAAATGATAACTTTAGGACAAGAAAATTCATTGAAGCAGAAGGTACAATGTAGAGAGAAGAGTACAGTCAGGGATTGGGACAAGGTGGTGACGGTTGCCTTGGCAATGTGATGCTGCTAAATGTCACTGGACTACGTACTTAAAATGGTGATGATGATCTATTTCATCATATTTGAACTGCTACATTGTGTATATAAAGTCCCCTGCTGTCCAGATCTCTTCTTTTTTTCTCTCACTGCAGCATGGTGTGCCTGCTTGAAACCTTTAGCACCAACACACTCTAGTGCCCTTCAGGACTGTCCACCCCTCTTGCCTTCTGTGCATGTGGCTTTCCTAGAACAGGCTAACTTAGGCAACCTCCTGCCTTGGGGGCAGTGGTTGAGGAGCTAGTGTTCTGGGAGCCTTCATTGTCAGCATGGTGGCAGCAGGACATTAACCCTTGACACTTGAGTGTCAGATCCTAAGTAACAGTCTGGTAGGCATGGGCCATCCTGAAGAGATTTAGGACTCAGAAAATGCACAGAGCAGTGTTTTCGTATAGGCCATGCTTGGATATTAAATATGTGGAGGGGACCGGTGGGAAGGGAAAGAACATAGAAGAGGATTTGATATTTCTCACCTGGAATGTCGACTCTGCTCTTCAGATGAAGCTAAGCTAGAACTAAGTTCAGGCAGCTGTCAAATACAGATGGCTAGTTTACATTTTAGTGGACAAACTGAATGAACGATTTTAGAAAAATCAAAATACAGAAAGAAAAATACAAAGTTCTGACCATCACTACATATATACAAACAGATGGCAGCAGGTGAGATAAATTTAATAAATAATTAGTAAATTAGCTAATACAATTTGTTTTAGATTTGCCAAATAAATTGGGTGCCACTCATCAGGCACCATCCATTTTGTTTTGGAGGAGCAGTGGATGATAGGGGACGGGACATGGATGACTGGGAGAAGAAATTTTTTTAAAGAAAAAAGATGTTTTATGGTTTTCTTATTTAGGAAATGTTAACAGGATCTTGATTTTCTCTCATCTTTGTTAGTTGATAGCATTTGAAGGAGATGGTAAAAGATAAGACTTGTTTCCCTCTTTGGTTGACATTTATTATTAACTTCAATTTGGAAAGAAGACTTAATAAATGAGCCATGAGAAAAATCAATTTCTTTGAAAAAGAGATGAGTCAAACTCAGAGAAACGTACAAATAATTGCAAGCTGACTTTGAAAATACACATACAGTGTGCACGCCTCTGTGGGATCTTAAAGACCTGGGTGCAACTAGAGCCATTAGATTCATATGTGTGCCTTTTCCGTCTCAGTCTTGCTCCCACAGAGGAAAGGGCCATTCATTGCCTCTAGGTCTGTTAAGAAACAGCGGAGGCTGAGATATGAGGGCACCCAAGGCCACTGGAGAGATAATTTCTCCCAAATAACTACTGAGTGCTGCTCCATATGGGAGCAAGTGAGTCAACCATCTTAGGTGTGAAGAGATAGAGAAGATGGTGTAGGAGATATGGAGGATGCGATCTTCATTTCAAGTCTCCTTGAACATGAGTTCTGTAAAGTAATTTGTCCACAAACATTTCCCTCAACATGGTAAAAAGCCTCGGCTACGGAAGTGTCCTCAGGTGTCATAAGCCACCTTTTCAGGGTGACTTCTGCTGGGCTTCTAGCCATGGTGGGTTTGATTGTTCCAGGGTAGGAGAGGGGATTGGAATTATTAGGCAAAAGGAGCATAGATACAGAAGAAATAAGAAACAAACATAGGATAGTATCGGGAGGGACATCCAGTGAATAATGAAAATCACCAGTGTTTAATTTCCATTTGTTTAAATACCACAACCCCAAAAGGTAGGAGTAATTTTTTTTTTGAGAGGAAAGGGTTTATTCGGCTCACACTTACATATCACTGTTCATCATCAAAGAAGTCAGGACAGGAATTCAAACAGGGCAGGAACTTGGAGGCAGGAGCTGATACAGAGGCCATGGAGGAGTGTTGCTTACTGGCTTGCTCTTCATTGCTTGCTCAGCAAAATTTGTTCTAGAACTCAGGACTACCAGCCCAGGAATGGCACCACCAACACTGGGTTCAGCCCTCCAACCATCACTAAGAATATGACTTATGGAGGCATTTAACTCTAGCTTCTATCAAGGTGACATAAGACTAGCAGCACAGACCCTTGCTTTTTTCCTTTTATCTTCTCCCTCTTCCCCCCTTTTTTATTTTTACTTAAAAATTTCTGCCTCCTCCCCTCCTCCCATTTCCCTCCCCTTCCCCCCAACCCTATCCCCCTCCCCCCAACCCTTTCCCCCTCCCTCTCCAGTCCAAAGAGCAGTCAGGGTTCCCTGCCATGTGGGAAGTTCAAGGTCCTCCCCCCTCCATCCAGGTCTAGGAAGGTGAGCATCCAAACAGACTAGGCTCCCACATAGCCAGTACGTGCAGTAGGATCAAAACCCAGTGCCATTGTCCTTGGCTTCACAGTCAGCCCTCCTTGTCCGCCACATTCAGAGAGTCTGGTTTGATCACATACTCCATCAGTCCCAGTCCAGCTTGCTTTATGAACAGACCAGTTGAAGGATTACAGGCTACATTCTTTGTTAAACATTCTGTTGCCAGAATAAGACAAGTAACACTCACACCCTAGACCAAAACACTCTGTAGGCAAACCACTCCCTGGGTGGAATCCATAGTTATCTCCCTAAGGGAGTAGGAACCCATTTGGATCCTTAGACTTTTGTTTGAGGTAGAAATACCAGCTCAGAGACTTCTGCTCACTCAAGGTTATTGTCAACAGGTGTGGCTAATAGCCAGCCCAGGTATTTCAGTTTCAAGACTGTATTTGCAGCCACCAGACCCAAGGAAACGCTGTACACACTGACCCTCTGAGACATATATATATATATATATATATATATATATATATATATATATATATTTCATGAGAAGCTCTTTGGTTAGTGATACACCATTATCAAAGGAAACAGAAATCCTCTGCAATCCAGATTTTCAAGCCATGGCACAGCTGTTACCATGATTTCTTCTTTGAATTCATAGTGGAGAAGAGGTAAGCAGAGTAGAGGACCCCAAAAGAAGATAGTCTGGATGGTGAGCTTTGAGGAACTTCCTCCACTCTCTAGCTCCCAGGTCACCTTTAGGGCTATGCTTGATTCAGATGCTTGGGATTTGAGCCATGAGAATATTTAAGTCATCGTCTAGGAGAAATATCTTCTGCCCCAGCTCACAGCAAGGATCTCTGCCAGGTGGAAGCAAGCACATGTCTCAGTGGATTCCCCATTTCTGTAGCAGTGTCACTCCTTGGGCAGCATCTGACTTTGTACTACAGCCATCTTTCCTAATAGCCTGCGGGTTTCCTACAGATCTGCCTAGATCTGATTTTTGTCTCTGCCTTCGCTGCCTCCTATAGCACTCAGTATATACTCATGACGTAAATAAATAAATGAGCAAGGTAGAGGGATACCACATCAGCCTAAACTGGGATGCAGGACTGGGTTTCTAGTTGAGAAACAGAAAATATGATCAATGGTTGTTTCACTAAAGCTTTCACCAAGAAATACTGTGTCCTATTCTGGACCTCATTTTCCCCATTTCTGACATCTATGCTCACAAAACTGTTTCTTCCAGCTCTCCCCTTTCTTCTGCCAATGCAAATTCATGCCTCCTATTTGCATCAAGATTGCTTGCTAAGGTTCTCTTCTGAGGTCACCACATTTCTGGTCTTCCAGAAAGCATACTCCTATCTCTTGGGGTCCCAATATCTGACAGCAGAATCCAAATTTCTGAAAGTTTCAACTCCATGGAATTTAGACCTTCTCTCTTATTATATCTTTTTTTGGCCTGGAACTCTACCTCTAAGTTAAGCAATGGAGTTAGAGGTGGTTGGCTGATCAGTATGTGAACTTGACAAATAGAGTATAAATCAGCATCACAAGAGGGAGCTAGGGTAGTAGGGCACACCTGTGACCCCAACACTTGGGGAACTCATGTTGGAGGATTGGGGGAGTTCAAGGTTAGCTTTAGCTATGTAGGAAATTTGAGGCTAGCCTAGGTTATATGAGATCCTGTCTCAAAAGAGTAAATAAATAAATAAATAAATAAATCCCTCCAAATCACTAGTTAGGGACATGTCTAAAATACGGGTAATTGAGAGAAAGGTGTAGCTTTTACTTAATCTAGCGTTTCTCTAGTATGCTGGAGCATTTTAAACAACTGAATGACATTTGGCACTCACTTGGGTTATATAATGTATAAGGTTTCAACATTTTCTAAAAATGACAGTTTCTACACCCTAGTTGATCTAGGATGTGGTAGGATGTCCTCTTCATCTTCTCCCATGCCCACTGAGTTTCTTGTTGTTCAGATACAGCAACTGTGTTAATTGATGCCTTGGTTTGTGTCAGAATCGCTTTAATGTTTGCATTGCAAAGGTAAGAATGGTCACTATGCTCTGGGCAAAATTTAATCTAAGTTTCTCAACAAAAGAAAGACATTGTTTTCTACCATAGACCATGGACACAGGGCATCAGAACCTAGTAATCAGATTTTTAAAAAATCAAATTATTCTTATGATACATGCACCACATCCTCTTGTAAGATTTTCTTAATAATCTTATTTACTTTTTTTCAAGTTTTTGCAAAATACAAAAAAAAAAAAAAACTCTTAATACAGGGTCTGACTGTGTAGCCCTGGCTGTCTGGAACTCACTATACAGACCAAACTGGTCTTGAACTCACAGATATCTACCTTCCTTAACCTTCCAAGTGCTGAGACTAAAGGCATGCACTACCACATCTGGCCTTCCTACTACTTTCATATCATATTTATACACATGGTTTAGTACATGTACATAAAATCTAGGAAGCACAAATGAAATAAAATTTATTTTTCTGAGACTGACTTATTTCACTTAACATGGTGCCTTCCAGTCATGCCCATTTTGTATAACAGGACATGTAAGATGGGTATTAGCTTTTTTCTTGGGATACTACACCAAAGGAATGACTGTGAATTTGAACATCACTCATCTTTTATTGAAAATTAAGGCTGTCAGAACTGAGTAGGAGTCCTTATCCAACTGTCTAGAAGACCTTCCTAAGCTCCTTGGTTTTTGTGCCTCTGATGCTATCTTCATTAAGTCCTTCCTGCTTGAAGTCTAAGGTCAGAAATAAAGCAGGCTAAACAGACCTTGGTGGATTCTGTACCCTTGTCTATCATGCAGCCTTCTCTCCAGGACTATGATGGTGTGCAACACTCTCATAGGGACAGGGCTCCCCGTCTTTTGGTTCAAAACTAGCATTGAGTAGTAGTCCACTTGAAAACAACAGGCACCTAGGACCTGCGTTGATGACGGTCTCCCCATTGGCTACAATAACAGAAAGGTTTCTCAGTATGTGGCTGAGCATGCATGAGGCTATCTGGATTCTCTCCATCACTCTGCTACAAAAGAAAGTATAAGCCAAGGTGCTGTCTGCATACTGCTCTGTCAATGCAATCTTAAGGGCTACTCCTTTGGGAAGAATGTTTCTTGTGCTTCTGTCTGTTGTGGTAGGTGAGCACAAGTTAATGATACTGGGGAGTGGGACAGTCTCAAAATGTTCATCAGTTATGAGCAGCGATCGCTCCAACTGAGCCACCCAAAGAGCACCCTCACAGTGACTGAAGAGTTAGGGCCAACCACTCATGACCTGGGCCTGACTGATGGGAAGGAACCTTCTCACCCTTGGTTTCCATTGGCAACTTGGAACCTAGCACAGCTGTGCTTGAACTGCACAGCTGTCCCCACCAGAAGTGCAGCCACTGAGCTGAGGAGATCAGGCATAAAGTGTCTTTCAGGCATGGGACCTGAGTTTGATGCCCAGAGCCTATGTAAAAATGTAGTGTGTGATGGCGCTCATCTGTAATCCAACCCCAGGGCTGGGCATGGGAAGAATCTCTGGGGGTCACAGGCCAGCTACTCCAACTGGTTTGGTGTGTCCCAGTTTCCAGTGAGAGATTCTGTTTCAGAAAAAAAGTGGATTGTGTCTGAGAGAGAGTGATACGGAAGGTTGTCCTCTGGGACACACACACAACACATGACACACACATGAAACACACACAAACATACACGACACACACACGACACACACACAACACACATGACACACACACGACACACACATGATGGAGGAGGGTCATCTGTCTATGTGATACTTTCATTGGTTAATAAAGAAACTGCTTTGGCCCTTTAATAGGACAGAAAATTAGGTAGGTGGAGTAAACAGAACAGGATTCTGGGTAAAAGGCAGTGAGGCAGTCACCATGATTCTCTGACCCCAGACGGATGTAGGCTAGAATCTTTCTGATAAGCCACCATCTCATGGTACTACACAGAGTACTAAATATGGGTTAATCAAGATGTGAGAGTTAGCCAATAAGAGGCTGGAACTAATGGGCCAGGCATTATTTAAAAGAATACAGTTTCGAGAGGCACACGGCAGGCGGAGAGACGGGCAGGCAGACATGCAGATGCAGGCGGTGGAGAGACCCGCATGCAGACGCACGCGGCGGAGAGACCAGCGTGCAGACGCGGCAGATGTGGGATAGTCCAAGCATGAAACAGTGAAGCTCACACTGAGAGCAGATCGCCCCACTACAATTAAATCAAGTAGGTTTCTTGGGGCCTAACCTGCAGAGTGGGAGGCCTTTTATTGGCGAGGTCCTCTGGCAAACGGGGAGACTGGTCCTGTCCCTGAAGACCTTTCTGGGTGGTGAGAGGGATCTCGGCCCCCGGAGGGACACAGGAAACGGAGCAGGGACATTCCCCGACCCCCTTGACCCTCCAGTTAGTCTGCGAGGGCTGGTCCCCTCTGCTGAGGCTGCTCCTCCTCTGCTGCAACCTCTCTCTCCCTGGCCCATCCCAGCTTGCGCCCAGGGGCCTCCTTCACCCTCCCCTTCCACGGGGCTGTGGGATCACCCAGTTTAGCCTGTTTGGGCTCTGGGTTGGGAGTTCGAAACTAAGGGCAGCGGGAGTTTCTCTGTTTTGGTGGCTGGCCTGCAGAGTGGTAGACCTTTTGTTGGCGAGGTCCCTGGTGAACGGGGAGCCTGATCCTGTTCCTGAAGACCCTTCTGAGTGGTGAGAGGGATCTCGGCCTGCAGCGGGAGCCAGGAAAAGGAGTGAGGGCATCTTGTAAGTGGGGTCCCTAGCCAGCAGGCAAACCTGATCCTGCCTTAAAAGACCCATTAGATAGCATTGATAAGAGGAGATGGGCAGGCGCCAAGGCAAGAATTCACCCAACAATCTGAAAAACAACATGAAAACACCAGAACCCAATGATCTTACAACAGAAGGACTTGAACACCCTAACACAGAAGAAGTGGAAAAAAATTGACTTTATGAAAGCAATAGAGTCCCTTAAACAACATGTAAAAAATGCTCTTATAGAAATGGATGAGAAGTATAACAAAAAGTTTGAAGAAATGAATAAATGATACCCTGGGACACCAAGAAAAAACAATCAAACAGGTAATGGAAACAGTTCCAGAATTGAAAACTGAAATGGAAGCAAGGAAGAAAACACAAACTGAGGACCAGCTAGATATGGAAAATCTAGGTCAATGAGCAGAGACTACAGAAACAAGCATAATCAGTAGAATACAAGAGATAGAAGAATCTCAGATTCTGAAGAAAACATGGAGAAAATAAATGCACTGATCAAAGAAAACAGCAAAGCCAACAAATTCTCATCAAAAAACATTCAGGAAATATGGGACACAATAAAAAGACCAAACCTAAGAATAATAGGGATAGAAGAAGGAGAAGAGTCACAGCTCAAAGACCCAGAACATATTTTTAACAAGATTATGGTAGAAAACTTTCCCAACATAAAGAAATATATTCCTTTGAATATTCAAGAAGCATACAGAACACCAAACAGACTGGATAAAAAAAAATCCGCTCGCCATATAATAATCAAAACACAAAATATACAGATTAAAGAAAGAATGTTAAGAGCTGCAAAGGAAAAAGGGCAAGTAACTTATAAAGGTAAACCGATCAGACTTGCACCTGACTTCTCTATGGAAACCATGAAAGCCAGAAGGTCCTGGATAGAGGTACTGCAGAAACTAAGAGACTATGGATGCAAACCCAAACTACTATACCCAGCCAAGCTATCGTTCACTATCAATGGAGAAAACAAGACATTCCAGGATAAGAACAAATTTAAACAATACGTAGCCACAAATTCAGCCCTACAGAAAGTAATAGAAGGAAAATCACAACCCAAGGAATCCAACATAGCCAACACTGCCTACAATAACTCAGGCATCTAGCGACCCTTCACCAGCACAACTCAAAGAAGGGAGACATACAAACTCTACTACCAAAAACAATAGGAATAACCAGAGTAAACAACCACTGGTCATTAATATCACTTAATATTAATGGTCTCAATTCACCTATAAAAAGGCACAGGCTAAGAGACTGGATACGAAAACAGGATCCAACATTCTGTTGTTTGCAAGAAACACATCTCAACCACAAAGACAGGCATCTACTTAGAGTAAAGGGTTGGGAAAAGGTTTTTCAAGCAAATGGTCCTAAGAAAAAAGGAGGTGTGGCCATACTAATTTCTAACAAAACTGACTTCAAACTAAAATCAATCAGAAGAGATTGAGATGAACACTTTATACTCATAACAGGAACAATTCACCAGGATGAAGTCTCAATCCTGAATATCTATGCTCCTAATATAAAAGCACCCACTTATGTAAAGGAAATATTACTAGAACTTAAGACAGACATCAAACCACACACACTAGTAGTAGGAGACTTCAACACACCTCTCTCACCAATGGACAGGTCAATCAGACAGAAACCTAATAGAGACTTAAGAGAATTGTTGGAGGTAATGAAGCAAATGGACTTACCAGACATCTATAGAACACTCCACCCAAATAGGAAAGAATACACCTTCTTCTCTGCAGCTCATGGAACCTTCTCAAAAATTGACCACATACTCGGAAACAAAGGAAACCTCCACAGATACAAAAAAATCAGTGTCCACCTGTGTCTTATCAGATCACCACGGACTAAAATTAGAAGGCAACAACAATGCTACCCCAGAAAGCCGACAAACTCATGGAAACTGAACAGTCAACTACTGAACCACACCTGGGTCAAGGAAGAAATTAAGAAAGAAATGAAAGTCTTCCTTGAATTTAATGAAAATGAAGAGACAACATACTCAAACCTATGGGACACGATGAAAGCAGTGCTAAGAGGAAAGTTCATAGCACTAAGTGCCCACTTAAAGAAAACGGAGAAAGCATACATTGGGGACTTAACAGCACACCTGAAAGCTCTGGAAAAAAAAAGAAGCAGACGCGCCCAGGAGGAGTAGAAGACTGGAAATAATCAAACTGAGGGCGGAAATCAACAAAATAGAAACTCACAAAACAGTCCAAAGAATCAAAGAAACAAAAAGATGGTTCTTGGAGAAAAACAACAAGATCGACAAACCCCTATCCAAATTAATCAATCGACAGAGAGAGAACACACAAATAAATAAGATCAGAAATGAAAAGGGGGACATAACCACAGACACAGAGGAAATTCAGAGAATCATTAGATCTTACTACAAAAGCCTGTATGCCACAAAACTGGAAAATGCAAAAGAAATGGACATTTTTTTAGACAAGTACCATATACCAAAGCTAAACCAAGACCAGGTGAACGATCTAAATAGACCTGTTAGTCGCGAAGAATTAGAAACAGTTATCAAAAATCTCCCTTCCAAAAAAAGCCCAGGACCAGATGGTTTCAATGCAGAATTCTACCAGAACTTCCAAGAAGAGCTAATACCTATACTCCTTAATGTATTTCATAATATAGAAACAGAAGAGTCATTGCCAAATTCCTTTTATGACGCTACCATTACCCTGATACCAAAACCACACAAAGTCCCAACCAAGAAAGAGAATTACAGGCCTATCTCACTCATGAACATCGATGCGAAAATTCTCAATAAAATACTGGCAAACCGAATCCAAGAACACATTAGAAAAATTATCCATTATGATCAAGTAGGCTTCATCCCAGAGATGCAGGGATGGTTCAACATATGAAAATCTATCAATGTCATCCATCATGTAAATAAACTGAAAGAAAAAAAACCATATGATCATTTCATTAGATGCTGAAAAAGCATTCGACAAAATTCAACACCCCTTTATGATAAAGGTCTTGGAGAGATTAGGGATACAAGGGTCATACCTAAATATAATAAAAGCTATTTACAGCAAGCCGACAGCTAACATTAAATTAAATGGAGAAAAACTCAAAGCCATCCCACTAAAATCAGGAACACGACAAGGATGTCCACTCTCTCCATACCTCTTCAATATAGTGCTTGAAGTTCTAGCAATAGCAATAAGACAACATAAGGGGATCAAGGGGATTCGTACTGGAAAGGAAGAAGTTAAGCTTTCGTTATTTCCAGATGATATGATAGTATACATAAGCGACCCCCAAAACTCTACCAATGAACTCCTACAGCTGATAAACACCTTTAGTAATGTGGCAGGATACAAGATCAACTCCAAAAAATCAGTTGCCTTCCTATACACTAAGGATAAGGAAGCAGAGAGGGAAATCAGAGAAGCATCACCTTTCACGATAGCCACAAATAGCATAAAATATCTTGGGGTAACTCTGACCAAGGAAGTGAAAGATCTATTTGACAAGAATTTTAAGTCTTTGAAGAAAGAAATTGAAGAGGACACCAGAAAATGGAAGGATGTCCCTTGCTCTTGGATTGGGAAGATCAACATAGTAAAAATGGCAATTCTACCAAAAGCAATCTATAGATTCAGTGCAATCCCCATCAAAATCCCATCAAAATTCTTCACAGGTCTGGAGAAGACAATAATCAACTTTATATGGAAAAACAAAAAACCCAGGAGAGCCAAAACAATCTTATACAATAAAGGATTGTCTGGAGGCATTACCATCCCTGACTTCAAACTCTATTACAGAGCTACAGTATTGAAAACAGCTTGGTATTGGCATAAAAACAGAGAAGTCGACCAATGGAATCAAATAGAAGACCTGGACTTTAACCCACAAACCTATGAACACCTGATTTTCGATATAGGAGCTAAAAGTGTACAATGGAAAAAAGAGAGCATCTTCAACAAATTGTGCTGGGAAAACTGGATGTCAATTTGTAGAAGAATGAAAATAGATCCATATCTATCACCATGCACCAAACTCAAGTCCAAATGGATTAAAGACCTCAATATCAGTCCGAACACACTGAACCTGATAGAAGAGAAAGTGGGAAGTACTCTACAACACATGGGCACAGGAGAACACTTTCTACATATAACCCCAGCAGCACAGACATTAAGGGCATCATTGAATAAATGGGACCTCCTGAGACTGAGTAGCTTCTGTAAAGCAAAGGACACTGTCACTAAGACAAAAAGGAAACCCACTGACTGGGAGAAGATCTTCACCAACCCCGCAACTGACAAAGGTCTGATCTCCAAAATATATAAAGAACTCAAGAAACTAGACCGTAAAAGGCTAATCAACCCAATTATAAAATGGGGCACTGAGCTGAACAGAGAATTCTCAACAGAAGAAGTTCAAATGGCCAAAAGACACTTAAGGTCATGCTCAACTTCCTTAGCGATCAGGGAAATGCAAATCAAGACAACTTTAAGATACCATCTTACACTTGTCAGAATGGCTAAAATAAAAAACATCAATGATAGCTTTTGCTGGAGAGGTTGTGGAGAAAGGGGTACACTCATCCATTGCTGGTGGGAATGCAAACTTGTGCAACCACTTTGGAAATCAGTGTGGCAGTTTCTCAGGAAATTCGGGATCAACCTACCTCTGGACCCAGCAATACCACTCTTGGAAATATACCCAAGAGATGCCTTAATCATACAACAAAAGTATATGCTCAACTATGTTCATAACAGCATTGTTTGTAATAGCCAGAACCTGGAAACAACCTAGATGCCTTCAATGGAAGAATGGATGAAGAAAGTATGGAATATATACATATTAGAGTACTACTCAGCAGTAAAAAACAATGACTTCTTGAATTTTGCATGCAAATGGACGGAAATAGAAAACACTATCCTGAGTGAGGTAAGCCAGATCCAAAAAGAGGAACATGGGATGTACTCACTCAATTTGGTTTCTAGCCATAAATAAAGGACATTGAGCCTATAATTCGTGATCCTAGAGAAGCTAAATAAGAAGGTGAACCCAAAGAAAAACATATAGACATCCTCCTGAATATTAAACTTCATCAGGCGATGAAAGGAAACAGAGACAGAGACCCACACTGGAGCACCGGACTGAAATCTCAAGGTCCAAATCAGGAGCAGAAGGAGAGAGAGCATGAGCAAGAAACTCAGGACCGCCAGGGGTGCACCCACACACTGAGACAATGGGGATGTTCTATTGGGAATTCACCAAGGCCAGCTGGCCTGGGTCTGAAAAAGCATGGGATAAAACCGGACTCGCTGAACATAGCGCACAATGAGGACTACTGAGAACTCAAGAACAATGGCAGTGGGTTTTTGATCCTACTGCACATAAGTAGGGATATAGCCCCACCCATTGGGGGCGTGTTCGCCTCGGGCTAATGTTTATGGATAAATCTGTTGGGAGTGATCCCAGCAGCCCTTTTCTCTGCTTTTCCTGTTCTCCGCGGGAACCTGTGGTCCTGTAAGTCTATTTCCTTATTAAAGCTGTATATATATTTTTATAATCTGTCTGCATTCATTTATGCCGTCACACAGGTCCTGGCTTTGTGGGAGCCTAGGCAGTTTGGATGCTCACCTTACTAGACCGGAATGGAGGTGGGTGGTCCTTGGACTTCCCACAGGGCAGGGAACCCTGATTGCTCTTAGGGCTGAGGATGGAGGGGACTTGATTGGGGGAGGGGGAGGGATATGGGAGGGGGTGGCGAGGAGGTGGCAGAAATCTTTAATAAATAAATAAATAAATTTTAAAAAAAACAAAAAAAGAATACAGTTTCTGTGTAATTATTTCGGGTGTAAAGCTAGCTGGGTGGCGGAACGCAGTCCACCGCTCCTTCTACACACACAGACACACACACGACACACACACATGACACACGTGCGACACATGTACGACACACACACACGACACACACACACACAACACACACACACACGAACTTTTAGATGTGCAGCTGTTATAACTGAGGCTGCTCCACTTAGTGGGTAGGCAGCCTATGTCAGTGCCATTCCAAACCATTCAACTTTTGCTAGGACACTCCTCTCTCCATGTTCTTTTTCCACAAAGGGATTTGCACACTTAGGGAATGTGGGAATTGCAGAGACACAATGGCCAGACCATTCAGTTAATCTTTCTTATTTAGAAATGAGACAAAAAGACAATAACTCAAGTGTTACCTTTCTAGTTAGCCATGGCTGGTTTTCTCAGAAACATCCATTTTATTACTGAATAAACACTCGGGGCATGTTGATGCTCCACAGACAACGGTAAGACTACAGCTGATTGGAGAAATCAATTAGGTATTTTTCTTTCCTAATTGATCTGTGGATGACACCAGACTTGTATATTTAGATTCCCTTTTCTTCAGTGTGAAGAATGGGTAATAGATTGTGATTCCCTAATGAAAGCTGAGACCTAAGCGGTTCAGTACTGTCGGGGCTTGTAAGGAGGGAAAGATTCCAGACCCTGCTTGTACCTCAAAGAAGTGACCTTTTGCTAGGAATTAATCGTCGGAGATCGTATTTCTTATGTGTTTACCTTACAGGAGGAATTGATTAGAGGCTGAAATTAATTGCAACCTAGCATTAACCATTTGATTTTATACCATGTTTTAATTTTATTTTTAGATGTAGTGGCCTTGATGCCTTTATGCCAAGATGTTTCTTTCTGATCCTGTTAAATACAGGAAACTCCTTGTAGTAAAAAAAAAAAAAACCCACGTCTCCCTCTCACCCCCACTCCCCAAAACAACACAAAACAAAACCAACTCCCCCAAACAAACCTCTGAATCCTGACAGGTAGAAAGCAAACACTGGCCTGGATTAGCAGGCTGTGGCAGGCAGATAATGTTTAGTTCTTAGTCAGAAGTGGATTGCATTGCTCTGGAGGCTTAAGGGAAAAGGCCAGAGCCACTCCAGTGGGGGACACTGTCAGTGACTGGAAGAAAAGATGAGTGAGGCACTCAGTTCCCACCACAGTAGCCACCCTGATGCCAAGACACTTTTGAGATCTAGTTGCTAATGGAAGGGTATTCAGGCAAGAACTGGGAGGAAGTCTTTTACCCTGTGTGCTGGAAAAACATCATTTGCAAGGCTGAAGGATCCTTGAAGTGCTGTCCTCTCTGAGTCAGGACAGCTGGGCCATGGCAAGACTGGAAAGGCATAACTGAGCATACTGGGAAGAATGTGAATTTCAGTAGGAAAACCCACGTTGGTCTGTCTCCTGAATACACTCCTAGTTTGGGCGTCAAAGTCAGTAAGAAAATACCGACATGGCTGTTGAAGCACAGGGGGAGCATTGCAGAGGAGGGGTGTTGCTGTCCACCTGAGCCAGCTTTGGAGAAAAGGGGCTTGGATAATTGCTCTCTCCCCTGACCTCCCACAGCTCACTGTTTACTCCTATGGTAGAGTACTTGGCAGGCTGGGCTGCAATTGTCTATTTATATGTCTGTCTCTCCAATCAACCCTCCAGCTCCCGAGGGCAAGGGGCAGACTTTGTTCCTACCCCTTCCAGGGGCCAGACACAATCCTTGCACAGAGAAGGCCTGGGGAAGCCCTTCTAAAGCCAGCCCGGCAGCAGACAGTGTAATGCTCAGTCTGAAAGGGGGGCACTTTGCTTTCTTCATTGAGGGCAGAGCAGAAGGGCTCAGAGATATTAGTGCCTAGCCTCTGTCATCTCTACTGTGCCGTGAGCTCCTTCAGGACTTCTGAGCCCTCCTGTTTCTGTGCTTGACTCTGAGCTCACCAACACAGAACAGCAAGCTTTGAGATTCCTCCTTGTCACAACAACTCATAAAAATGTAGGAATGACCAGTTCCCTGTCTCCTACTGCTTCTTAGTCAATGCAACAGGAGGAAAGCGCAGTGACATACAGATCATGTCACTCTCAAACCTTGTCTCCCTTCTAATAGGACAAGAAGACCTCATGTACCATCTACTGTGCTGCAGTAGGAGACACATGGCTTGCAAATGCCCAAACCATTAAACCCAGTTTTTAATCCACAGAAAACATGGTGACATAAAATTAAGTTCTACATCCACAAAGAAATAATCAGACAAATATTGCACACTAGACCATCTACAAGATAGCTGGCTTGGATTCTACAAAAACCTCAGTCTAAAAGAAGGATTGGCTCATGGTTAACGTAAAATCCAAAGACATAGTGTAAAATTCTCAATTGCATCCTGAATTTGTGATGGAGGAATTACTTTCATTTAATAAAGAAACTGCCTTGGCCCATTTATAGGCCAGCCCTTAGGTGGGTGGAGTAAACAGAACAGAATGCTGGGAGAAAGAAGCAGATTCAGTGAGTCGCCATGATTCTCCCACTCCAGACAGACGCAGGTTAAGATCTTTCCTGGTAAGCCAGCTCGTGGTACTACACAGAATATTAGAAATGGGTTAGATCAATATGTAAGAGCTAGCCAATAAGAGGCTGGAATAATGGGCCAGGCAGTGTTTAAAAGAATACAGTTTCCGTGTAATTATTTCGGGGCATAAGCTAGCCATGCGGGCGGCTGGGTGCCGGGGACGCAGCCCTGTCGCTCATATTACAACAAATTTGTTTTTAACAAAGCAGTGAAAAAACATAAAGATACAATAATAAGCCCAGCAGTAAAAAGTTAATGTCTAGGGGCTCCTTAGGGAACATGCCTAAGGGACAGGGCATTGGGTTTCAGGGACAGAGAAAAGCTATGCTAAAAAAGATCGGGAAGGCAAGCAATGGAAGACCTAGTGTGGTTTCGAGAAGGGAGAAGTGGTCTATTTTGCTACAAGATGAAAGCCTCCTGATTTTACAATCAGAAAAGATTGAGATTCCCCGTTAGAAAACAGGAAAACCACACAGCATACATTGCTGTTTACCTAGGATATAGTGTTGACCACCTCAGCAAGCTCAATGTCACAAGACTTTTGTTTCTCCCCAGTTCCTCATGGGAAATTCCCATTAAGACTGCACTTCAACCCTTGGTTCTTTTCTGGCTTTTCCTTTTGAATGGAAAGATTAATATTGCACTTCTCCCAATCCAAGAAACCTTACAGTCTCAAACTATTTTCCTGCACCCCCTCCAACCTTCTCTCTTTACCCCCACTTCCCTCTTTCCTACCTTTTCATTTTTTTTTTAAATTTTTTTGCACACTTCTGACATATGGGCATCTGAGATAAATCAGATGGATTCCTTGATTTGATTTGCTCCCAATCTACAGGATACATGAACAAGAAGAGTGACCATTTGTGTCTTAATGCTGTGATCATGGAAAATAGAAATAGCCAATAGAGAACAGAGTAAGGACTAAGAGATAGGGGCTAGGGATTGCCTAAAGTTGGAATCCTTTTCCCTTGTCTCCTCTGAGGACAGTTTGTTGAATTTCAGCAACTGTTTAGTGCTGCCTTCCCCAGTTCAGCACACCAAGGCACAGTGGGCAGTGTCTGGGAGAGCTCCTCACTGCATAAGGCAGAGTTCTGCTCCTAAGGAGCTCATGCTGTGTTGTGGGACACCCAGGACACAAATAATTGTCGTGCTCTGGCAGAATGTGAGAAGGGCCATCCATGAGGAGCCATGTGCCATGGAAATGCAGAGAGAAGAGAGCTTCATTTCTACCACATAGGAGATGTGTGCTGTGAGAAACATGATGTAAGAAGTCCACAGATTGTAATGTATTTCTCCTTTCGATATTGAAATACACTTACCTATAATTTAACAAACACTCAAAAAAGCGGAAGAGTGTGTTAGATTGGACACTTGAGTGAAACACTGTGCTTTTCTTCCCCTATCATCTCCGCACTCCAGTCTATACTTAAAAGTCAGTTGAGAGAGATGTTTTCCCACAGCATCTGCACGCATGGCCTGGGGGCGCCGAGAGAGAGAGCTCAGGGGATCTGCAGCCTTGTTCTGGAGAGAACGTACAGAATGGAACTTCTGCTACTCATCTATCACTTAAAGAACTGATGTTCTTAGTTCTGAATTACAGTCCTTGAAGCAGATCCCAGGGACAGATGCTTGTCCAGGTCAGATGCAAGAGTAATACATGGAACACTCAACAGAGAATTGCCATGGTGCTATGGATTTGAATGTCCCACAGAACTGAATTGAAGTCCCAGCTCCATCTCTTACTAATTATGTGGCTTGGATAAGTGACCTCTGTGCCTCAGCTGTGTCATCTGTCAAATGGCATTGTCAGCATCTACTGTAGGTATGAGTTGGGAATTCTCTGAGATATGTATGCATAGCCAATCTCCTCTGGCAGAGGGCCTAAATACATCATATGCTCAAACCAGTGTCATCATTAGGGTTGTTCAAGGAGTGGAATGTAGCTGCCTGAGGGTTTTTTTTTTTTTTTTTTTGCTAGGCTCTCACATTGATCAAGGATACCCATCACACCTTTTCTGCACTGTGAACACAATATTTACTTGATGCATGATCCTTAGGTTAACACTCTTGGAAAGCAACCTCCCTCACCTGCTGCCATGCTATCAACTGCCATCTGTAGGCTGGTGATAGGCAAAACTTGATTTTTTCTGAGAACCTCTGTCCTTGAACCTGGCTGTTTTCCTTTCATCTGAATCATAGCTTCCTTACACCCCAACCTCATTTGTCCAAAACTGAATTCTCCTGAAGACATTTTCAGTTATAGGGAAGCCTCCCTCTTTCTATGGCAACTAAGGAAGACTTCAAGGAGGAATTGGCATGGGTTCAGTCTTCAAATAAGGAAGGGAACGATTAGATTTAAACTTAGAGAAATGGGATTCAGTGAAAGACAAGTAAATGGATACTGGAGAGTTTCAGGGTATGCAACAGAGAGCTGGATTCAATTATATGTCTTCAAATATTCATTTTTACTATTTCATTTCACTCCTTAATAATACGCAGTTATAGACTCAGCTTCACTAAGGTTTTCATAGGCAACCCATGTTTAACCATGGACAGCACCAAGTTCAGCCATGGGCTCTAATGGTGGCAAGAGGAATAGAGAAAAAATTTTCTCCATTAAGAGTTTCTAGACAAATGCGATAATGGCACATGTGATCCCAGCACTGCAGAACCAGAGACAGAGACAGGCAGATCTGTGTGAGTTCAAGGCCAGTCTGATCTACCTGGTGAGTTCAAGGCCAGTCTGATCTACATGGTGAGTTCATGGATGGCCAGAGCTATATAGTGTGAGCCTGTCTCAAACAAACAAAACAAAACAGAAAAATAAGAAGAAACCTCTAATCTAGGTATGGACACAACACACAATGTCTCCACTAAGACCCTCTGGGATAGATGTGATAACATACATCTGTAACATCAGCCCTGAGGAGGCCGAGGCATGAAGATTGTGATCGCAAGGCCAGCCTGGACTATAGGGAGAGTCCCTATCTCAAAAATACCAGGGACCAAGAAATGCATGAGTGTTCTATGACCGTGAAGGAAATGGTAACTCTTACTGATATGAGCACACTAGTTGTGGAAGAAACATGTGGATTTGGCTCTGTGTCAGTAGAAACTTTGTACACAGGGCAGCTAGGCTGAGGAACAGCCACAGTCTTTTATTTTCTACACACTGAATTAGCATCTAAGCTGCCCCCAATACAATGGGAAACCAAGGAGGCTAGCAAGATATACATAAGTAAGTTGTAATTACTTTTTTTGTCAGCATTTCGGGGCTTTTAAAATTTCGTGTGTTGCTGTTTTCTTTTGTTTGAAACAGATCTTTGCCGTGTAGCCCTGGCTGATCTGGAACTCCCACTGTAGATCAGACTGGTCTTGAGCTTGCAGGAATCCTCCTGTCTTTGTTTTCTGAGTGCTTGGATTGCAGGTATGTACCACCTGCCTGACTGAAAGTATTTTTTAAGTGTTGGAATTCATTCACACCATTTATTTTGCAAATAACTGACTTGGAAGGAAAGTCTGTGGCATTTTACCTTTTACTATTAGAAAAATACACATGGCTATGATCCTCTCCCTGCATCCCTCATTATCAGTGATCTGCAGAAACTGGAGTTAGCTTGGTTAACCCCTTCATGACCTCCTTGCCATGGAAGTTTATACCTTGGCCAGGGACATGAAGTGGGGATCCAAACATCCGGACATATAAATGATGTGTCTTTTTGCTGTCTATGAACATGTTAGTTTCCAATAATCAATTGCACATTGGTGGAAATCTTAGCATTATGTTCCTGGGCAGCAAAGAAGTCATGCCTCCTCTAAACAAGAGCCACCTGTGTGGTGATTATTCAAGCGTTTTCCCTCTGACCAGCCAGACACAAATTGAAACAGGGATTCTGGGAGCAATTAGACAAATGGAGGAATTCTTGTGTGGCTTAGGCCTTAAATCCTTTGAGATCTCACTTCTTGGACCTTTTCTTCCTAATATTGTGTGTGTGTGTTTGTGCCTTTTTTTATTTGGCTGAAGATTGGAGCAAGTAGGAGCTAGGCAAGCAATTCATTCCCCCAGGAACAGGAAATTAAAAGATTGGGTGTCAGCTTTAGTTAAGTAATCTTTCAGGCCCAAGTCTCATACCCTTTCAGCCTCTCATCAATCTCCTGATGGTCTTCTGCCTGGAACATTGTCCAGAGGAACTCTTGACTAGCCTATAGTGAAAACAGGAGAGTTACTCCACAAGCTTCCCACGTGGAAGCTGGGCATATCCACCTGTCCAGTTCTGATCCTTTTGTGCTTCTACATTTGGATATGTTTTGTGGGGTTTCAAGTTCTTGACACCTGTATGGCTGTGTGTGGTTGTGGTAGAATGTAAAATGTACCCGTGTTTTATGTCTCATTTGGATGCTATAGTACAATAAATTGTCATGCGTTTCTCAATTCCTCCCATATCTTTCTCTCTCCCCATCTCCCTCCCATCTCTTTTCATCTCTCTTTGTTTGGAGATAGTGTCTTGCCACATAGTCAAAGCTGGCTGGAACTATGAGCGCCAGGCTGACCTTGAACTTGCAGCAATTCTGCTTCAGCCTCCCAAGTGCCAAGACCATGGGCATGATCTGCCGTCTTTGAACTTCCTGGTCATATTTCAATAACCACCTTTCTATATTAACCCCATACATGCAGGCAGCCGTTCTCTTGTATCATGGTCTGTGTATTACCCTCGGAGGGATTGCTGACAGGCATGTGGGGAGCCCTGAATTCTTCAAGGAATTCACCTTAATTTAACGAGGGGATAGTGAGTCATCGCTTGCCCTATCTTGATCTCTAATGTTTTGTTCATGTCCCATACATCCTTTACCTATTTTCTCCCTTTTTGTCCATGTTCAGCATAGCATTTTGTTTTTCAATTTATTTCTCAGCTTTCTGACAGTCATTCATCTATGTCTAATTTTCTACTAAACTATTATATGAGACTGGTAATTTTTAATTATTGTGACTTTCAATTCTAGAATTTCCCTTTCATTCTTCTAGATTCTCAGTTTTCTGCTAAGAATCTCTACTTAGCCATATGATTTCTTGTGTCTAGTATACTGAGTTTCATTTTTCTAATTAAAGTGTACAAAGGTAATTTATTATTTTCTCTTTTTCTTATTAGTTTTGTTTTTGATTGGCATGTAAAGTAATGGACTTCATTATGTACTATCATACCGACTTTGTTTTTGCGGCTCCTTCCTCATTCCCGCTTCCCACCCCTCCTTCAGTGCTCTGGCTGACCAGCTTTCTCTCTACAGCAACCTCCCTTCTGCTTTCACACCATACATATTCTATTCCAACCATGGTTGTTTTGACATTCATGTTGGATGTATCTGTGTGAGTCAAGTTCGTTGTTTCTTTGTTCCCTTGTCTTCTAGTCAAGAGACTTTGTCTCCTGGAGTGCTTGGTGCTTTTGACTGAAATCTAAACTATGTTTATGATTATAGAAAGAGAAGATCTTTGGGGCTGGATGAAGCAATTGTCTTGAAGAAAGGAATTGCTTTGATGCCTCTCCAGGTAGTATGGATAGGAGCATACTACTTGTTGGCTGTTTTTTCACTCTTTGCTGTTTTACTCTTTGGCTCTTTTGGGGACCTGCCATCCAGCTCCCAAATAAATACCCACACAGAGACTTATTCTTACTTTTAATTGCCTGGCCTTCCTTGTAGATAGGCCTTACTATAATGCCTAACTAGCTTTTCTTAACTTAATCATCTCATCCATTCAGTCTCCGGGCTTTTCCCTTTTGCTTGTGTAATCTTACTGTCACTCTTCCTCCATGAAGAGTGGCATGTGTGTGTGTCGTTGTGTGGCTTGGTGGCTGGCCCCTTCTTTTCTCGTTCCCTGACCCTCTTCTCACAGATTTCTCCTCCTATTTATTCTCCTACCTATCTCACTATTGGCCCGTCAGCTCGTTATTAGACCAGTCAGGTGCTTTAGACAGCCAAAATAACACAACTTCACAAAGTTAAAGAAATGCAACATAGCAGTAAGAAACAATGACTTCCTGAATTTTGCATGCAAATGGACGGAAATAGAAAACTATCCCGAGTGAGGTAAGCCAGACCCAAAAAGAGGAACATGGGATGTACTCACTCATAATTGGTTTCTAGCCATGAATAGGGGACATTGAGCCTATAATTCGTGATCCTAGAGAAGCTAAATAAGAAGGTGAACCCAAAGAAAAACATATAGTCATCCTCCTGGATATTAACCTTCATCAGGCGATGAAAGGAGACAGAGACAGAGACCCACATTGGAGCACCAGACTGAAATCTCAAGGTCCAAATCAGGAGCAGAAGGAGAGAGAGCACGAGCAAGAAACTCAGGACCACGAGGGGTGCACCCACACACTGAGACAATGGGGATGTTCTATCGGGAACTCACCAAGGCCAGCTGGCCGGGGTCTGAAAAAGCATGGGATAAAACCGGACTCGCTGAACATAGCGGACAATGAGGACTACTGAGAACTGAAGAACAATGGCAATGGGCTTTTGATCCTACTGCACGTACTGGCTTTGTGGGAGCCTAGGCAGTTTGGATGCTCACCTTACTAGACCTGGATGGATGTGGGTGGTCCTTGGACTTCCCACAGGGCAGGGAACCCTGATTGCTCTTAGGGCTGAAGAGGGAGGGGGAGTTGATCTGGGGAGGGGGAGGGAAATGGGAGGCAGTGTCGGGGAGGAGGCAGAAATCTTTAATAAGTAAATAAAAAAAGAAATGCAACATAAAATAATGCAACACATCTCTGCATCATTAAATAAATGTTCCGCAACATAAACAAATGAAACATACCTTGAAATAATATTCCACAACAACCACTTAAATCTAAGGAGGGCTTGAGTTAACTGAAAGTTGCTCTTTGAGCAATGCTTCCTTTCTAGTTCACTTCCAGTCCTAGTGGGAGAATTTAGAGGCCCTGAATTTTGTCTTCTCAGTAGACAGGGCCAGGAAACATTGTACCCACTACAGACCAAAAACTAACAAATTCATATGATTAATCTCAGCACTCAGGAGGCAGAGGCAGGCAGATATCTGTGAGTCCAGGCTAGCCTGGCCTCCATATCAAGTTCCAGGCTGCCAGGACTACACAGTGAAACGTTGCTTCAAAAACTGAACAAAATAAAACAGCAACAATAATAAAGAACTCATATCAATGAATCATCTTCAATCAACAAGAAAGAATATAATATATTTTATTTAAAATTTTTATGTCATAAAATTTTTTTTCAAGGAAACTAATTTTCTTAATAATAATTGTACTACCATTTTGCATCATAATATGCATGTATATATAAATTTTAAATTTTTATGTGTGTGCTAAAGTAATAAATTCACAACTCCTAAAGAAGATAGTATGCAAAATAAGATTCCCTTTCAGTTTCTTTGTACTCAGTGTGTATATTTCCCCAGGGATATACAGTTCAAATAATGTCAGAAATCTTCAAAGTATTCTGCTCCATATGATTATGCCTTCATCTTGAAGTACAGGTAAGTTAATTTAGTTGAATTTATTTTCAATTTGAACAGATTTGTGTCTTCTCTTTGATTTAATTTTGTTTTAAAATTCTATGAAATGTTAAATGGTTCTCAGTTCAAAGGTATGCAACAAAATATTTAGAGATTTAGATTCCTATCTTGGCCTTTTCTTTCCATCCTTTATTTTCTGACTTCAGTTTATTGGCTATCACATTTTTTTTAGTGTTTCATGGCTTTTTGTCATGATTGTATTTTAAAAACAATTGTATCGTGCTTTCTTTACATAAAAAGTCCCCTTCCTATACACTTTCCTGTGCCTTTCTTTAGATCACATAGAGCAGCATCGAGGTTCCCCTCGTCTCTTGGTGCACAGCATTCTCTGTGTGATTTAGTCAACCAGATTGGTACTGCTAGATAGTGGATTGTTTGGAAATGCTTGATGTTACAAATGCTGCTGCAATGAGAAGCCTGTTCACATAAGATTTTATATTTTAGGGTAGATTTGTGCGGGAAATATTGTTGCCTCTAAGGGTGAATAAATTCTTCTCTATAGCACATATGTGTGTGCCATTTTATTTTTTAAGTAGGAGGTATTTTTGTTAGTGTATATGTATTTATTGAAAAATTTTGATTAAGAAAATTGTCCAAACCATTTGTCCATTACCATTTGTCCATTTGTTGATTAGATAGTTGGTTTGGTTGGATTTAGTTTATTTATTTATTGCTCTTTGCATTTTGTAGATGTTCACTGTCTCGTTTCTATCAGATGTATATCTGGTAAAAATTTCTTCCTATTCTGTGGCCTGTCTTTTCACTCTGATGTTTCTTCTGTGAAGATTTTTAATCTGATTCCATCTCATTTGTCAGTTCTTGGGTTCCTTTTCTGGGATATTGAAATATATATATATATATATATATATATATATACAAATAATGTTTGTTCAGTGACTAAGATTTAATAGAAACATAAATACATACAATAAATTGTTCTTTTTAAAGAACAATTGTTTGCTATTAGAAAACAAAGCACAAACATTCCTGTGTATTAGGGAACCTGGCAGAGGGAATGAAGCAGAGATGAAAAGTCCCATTGGATTCATTTAAGGTTCAGGCATGAAGGTCTTAGTGCTGCCTCGATATGGCAGCTGAGAGGCATGGGACAGCTGAGTTTGTCTTCATGTTTCGTCAACTGAAAGAAGAATCAAGAAAAGGCCCATTTGTTAGGAGAATCAGATTGTGAGTTCCTTTTAGATGAGTTAAGTGTATGGCCTGTGGACCAGCTCAGTGATGATAGTAATTGATACATTTTTTTTTTGTTTTGTTTTTGTTTGTCGAGACAGGGTTTCTCTGTGGTTTTGGAGCCCGTCCTGGAAATAGCTCTTGTAGACCAGGCTGGTCTCGAACTCACAGAGATCCGCCTGCCTCTGCCTTCCGAGTGCTGGGATTAAAGGCGTGCGCCACCACCGCCCGGCGTAATTGATACATTTATGCCACTTCTGTGCCCTAACAATGGAGACTCACTGAGACCAATTGCAGCTAGTTGCAGGAGCCAAACCCACACCTTCCCTGATGTTTCTTGGCCATATTTGGGACTTAAATTCCACCTTTGATGGTGTCGATTTTCTGCACTCTACAGATTATATCCATTAGTAAATCACAGGGCTACCTTCAAAAGATATCTGGAGTCCACCTGAGGTGCTATAGTCTTCTGCTTGCGCAGCAGCAACAGACTGCAGACCATTCATCTTTAAATATATATTAAATATAATATTAAATTAGCATATAATAAGACAGACATTATTCTGGCATTTTCAACAAAGTGTATTTTACTATCTCTCACTTCCCTCAGTCGTTGTCACTCCTGGTCCTTGTAGCTCCGTCTCCACACTCTGGTTTCTTCCTTTGAGCATCATGTGTTCTTTCACCCACCCCATCCTTCCTCATCATCTGTTTTTACCTACTCTCAGTCATCCTTTTCAACTTATATCTGTTTATATACATACATATAGTGAAAGCACGTGTTTTTTGTCTTTCTGCGTTTAGGTCTGGTCTTTCTTATTTCTCCCCTTTGCATTCTCCTTGCAGTCAGAGCGAATTCTCAAAATGCTCTGCACAGAACACTAATGCACTCTTCCCTTTGGCCAGTCCCTCTTAGGATCTGTAGGAAGAAGTGCCTACTCTTGCTCACTCCCTACTCCTTTTTAGCAAGTACCCTATATTGCCAGTCACAGTAAAGCTGTTCCCGGGAGGGTCCCTGATACTCTCATAGGAAATGTTCTTCCCCGAGTGTCCCCTGGGTGAATTTGTAGCACAATAAAGGGTTAAATTTTCACATTTGCTACATCTGTAAAACACAGCATAGAGGTTTTGAAACTGGCTAGTTTTGCACGAGTGTTTCTCAAGCTGTGTATCAAGGTCTGTCCTCAGACATGAGGACAGAAAACATAGCCATGGTTTCTGCCTCAGTTCCCTTCTCCTATGGAAAATCCTACAACAATGTTCCAACTGCTGCTAGGATTATTTAAGAAGCACCTAGGCTAAGTCTTGATGGTTTTGCCCCTGGAGGCTCAGAGTGTGGTTCGGTGCCAAGGACTATGGCGGTATCAGGCAGGTAGCCTTGGGAGCAATCGCCTCTTTCAGCATTCTATCCTATTGCTCTGTTTCCCTGTAGCTGTCTGAAGGCCTGGGTCTCCCGGAGACCCCGAGCTAGATCTGCACCTTCTGGGCAGGACTGAGCAACTCCGCAGTGCCACCCAGAGGCTGCCAGCCACTCGACAGAGGGTTTTAGCCTCTGCACAGGGGCTAAAGATTTTATCACGGATGTCTGGGAGTGCATTCGTGCCTCCAGTCATACACACATAGGAAGACTGTGACTTGAAAATTTACCTCCAACCTTCTAGTCTTAACCAAGTGGTAGAAGGAGGAGAGTAAGTCCCTGCAAAACAGAGTTGTTCATTAGACGAGCTAAACATAACAACATTCCCAAGTGAATCCAAGTAGAGGGACCATCAGTGTGAGTGCTGGGGTAGTTAGCTAGATATTTTCAAAAAAGGCACCGTGCACACTAATGACATTCACATGTATCGAAGAGGACAGAGTTACACTAGAAGGGACAGCATAAATGCTGCACCAAACACAGAAAAATGTCTGCTTTTAAAATGTGTGCATTAAAAAAGTCATAAGTAAAGTTAAAAGCCAGAGTAGCATAACAAGCAACCTGGAAAGTCTCCACATACCAGAGAGACAGTGATTAATGTCCTTAATATATAAGGTACTTTTAAAAATCAATAGGAAAAGACAAACACCTCAGTGGTGGGATTGGAAAAATACATGAATAAGTAACTCATCAAAAGACAAATTACTGAGAAACACCAGAAAATGTTCAGCCTTAGAAACAATCAAGGTTATGATAAATAAAACCACATAGACCCGGTATTTTTCTCAGTTACCAAAAGAACAAAATTTCAGAGTAGAATTAACTCCATGGTGCGTTGAGCAGGTCCCCTCCGATACTGCTGGAGAGGGAAAAAGCATCAAGGCCATTTCGGGAAGGTGATTAATGTCACCTTAGTCACAACATGGTAATGCCACTTTTATGAATTCAGCCTAAGGACATAATGCCTGCAAAAATGTAACTGTTTTACACCTCATAGTAGCCTTGCTTTGTAATACGTGCATGAAAAGGAACAACCTAAATAAGTCTGTAATCATTTTAAAATTATGGGAGGCATAAGACTAGGGAAGATATTCATGCCATATTATTAGGTAGGAAAAGCACATTATAAAAAATTGTATGTACAATAGAATTCATCTTTTGTGGATAAAATTATGTGGCTATTACACAGCAGAAGCAAATTAGGCTTTACAACAAAACACCAACAGTGCTTATCTCGGAGGAGCCTGCATTATCCGTAGCTGCGTGACATTTCTTTTTTTCCTCCTTAGCTTATATTTTATTTTCATTTCAACATAAAATTATCTGTCCTGCCCTTCTTTTGCCTCTATTCATTTAGTTCCTTGGAGTTTTTAAATTACAAGAGTAATATAGGCTTATTACAAAAATTCAAAACAGACAGAAGTGTGTGTCTAAAGGCTTTCCCTCTCATCACTCCCCTCCCCCAGAGAGTTCAGCTGCAAGCAGGTTGCTTGTATATTTCCAGACTCTCTTGTGCATATATAAACACATTTATGTATGGTTTCATATAAACAGAATCACACTATGTACACTGTGCCATGTCTTGCTTTTCTCACTAAACAATATGTCATGGATGTTTTCATATCATTTCATATAGATCTGCCTGTTTTTTAAAAGTATGCTTTCCAGCAGTTTCTGTAGACAATGCCATGGAGGTTTTCATAGGGACTGAACTGAGTTCTAGAGTCAATATGTACTGAGCCATATGGGTATTTCAGTCACATTTGCAAACATCTGGAAGGGGCTGAGGATATTCTACAGAGAGGCTATCAGACTATTGAGACAATAGTCTGCCGAGGAATTGGAATTTGCCCCAGGAATCTCAGACTGGGAGAAGAAAAAGATCAGAAGTGGGATGATAGCCAGAGGAGGAGCTTGTCCCTCAGAAAGACATTTCACACATTTTTAACTTGTCTGACCACTTTGCAGAAGAGTCTGGAGCTGGGGCAATGATGGGTGGATGACGAAGGGACTACCCCTTGACCAGGATTGCTTAATTTTGTGTTCTTCTTTTTCTGTTTAAGCCTAAACCTTGAGTCTGGACCCTAAGACAAACTCGTGGTGTTGTCTTTGTTCCTGTTCCCAACAACACATCACCACACTGGACAACTTAACCATTCCCCTTCTCCACTTCTCACTACTGGGTTTTTAATTCGATTATTGGAGCCCACTAACTGACCCTGACTTGTTAGAACCCTCAGGGATCAGGCTATGGCTCTAACTCTAGTCACATGCTAATTCATCCGGTCTACAGACAGGGTTCTTAAGGATTCAGGAGATCTGTTAAAGTGGACTATATTTTATATTATGGAATAAACATGAGACTTAAGGGAAAGGTTATAATTTTTAAGATTTATGTATTGTTTATATGTAAGTGTCTGTGCCTGCACAAGGTTATGTTGCTTAAAGTGATGTGTTTGTGTGTCAGGTTGACAACGGGTGAATTATGGTAGTTGGTTTTCTAATGTCAATTTGTCATAAGTTAGAATCACTTGAGTTGAGTGTCTCAACTGAAGAACTATTCTGATTGCCTTAAATAATATAGGAAGAACAACCTGATGTGGGCAATACTGTCTGACATTAGCCCAGATTTTCAAAAGAGCATGGCTGAAGGAAGATTATCTCCCTTTGCTTGCTTGGTCTTCCCCTTTGCTACCAAGTTGATTTACTCTACTGCTGCTGGTGGTGGTGATTCCTTGCTGATAACAGAACCAGTGTTTTCAGGTTTCCATCCAGAACTAAGGACCCAGGACCCTCCAGGACCTCTCCAGGACCTTCCAGCTTGTTGGTGTAAGATCTGGGTTTACTGAGGAGCCCAGTCTCATGGACTGAGCAACTATAGGGCCACGGGCCTCTCTAGTCTAAGAAAGCCACTATGGGACTATTGGGTTCTCAGTTTGGTTTGGTTTTCTTTGAGTCAGGGTTTTTCTGTGTAGCCCTGGCTACTTACTTTGTAAGAACAGGCTGGCCTCAGACTCAGAAATTCTCCTTCCTCTACTGTGATTAAAAGTATGTCCTATCGTGCTCAACTTTGTGAACTCTTACCCAGCCCCTGGACATAGCTTTAGGGTAACTTGCCTTTTCTCCACTCATATGACCTGTTCTCTAATGACAGCTACCTGAAGCATGCCTAAGATGGTCCAGTCAGCCTTCCTGCTTTTTCAGACAGGGACAAGGAAACTCAGGGAAGAAAAATGCAGGGAGTTAGTGACCTCAGACCCCGTGAAGCCAGTGACTCTTAATCTTGATTTTCCTTGTCCTCTCTTTTCCTCTCCTGTCCTCTCCTCTTGGCTCCCCTTTTCTTTTGTCTTTTCTTACCAAGACAATAAACCTTATTTCCCCAACATAAAATCTATGCATATAAGTTTTTCAAAATTTAGACAATAAACATAAAAGCAAAGCCTTAGCAGATTTAAGTCAGAGGAGACATTGTCAGAGGGGCTGTTGTTTTTGTTTGGGCTTCTTGATCAGACAGAAGCACACAGCCTTGTGTGCGGCTAAGCATCTTAAAGCCAGTATTGTGTCGGTGTTTTTAATGCTACATCCCTCAGATTATACCTTGGGGACTTCACACATTGTTGCTAAGAGGGTCCTGGCTTACTGGACTTCTAAGGGTAACACTGGCACATTGGCCACTTTGTAGTTGTCACTCAGATCCTTAAGTCCTGCCAAGGCTTCAAACATGGCACCGTATTACTTTTTTTTTTTAGCCAGGAAAAGGCAGGATCTTACATTGTGCATATCAGGATTACTTGCATTCAATGAGGGAGCTCAGGGCTGTAAGGTATCTAGAAGAGTCCTTGCTTATGGAAAGCATTCAAAGTGTTTGCTTAATAAAAAGTGTGGTGCTTGGTCTATTAACAGGTGCTCAGTGTTCCCAACGTGGAGACCCAAGTTCCATAAAAGGAGCAGGCTTTTATGAGTTTAATTTCTGCCAAGTTGAAATCTCATAGCACTGTTAAAGACCTTAGGAAATTGCTGAGGTCAGTGTAGGTGAGTCTAATAGCCTGGTGATAGTTTGGGGGCAGGCTCTCTTCCTATTACTCACAAAATGAAAGTCTGGAGCTGGAGAGATGACTTAGGGGTAAAGCCACACTACCTGAGTTCAAGCCCCTGAACTCACTTGGTGGAGGGGGGGTGGAAGTTGTCACTTGACCTCCACATGTGTATGACATACATAACACCACACACACACACACACACACACACACACACGAAATGTAATTTAATTTAAAAGAGAACATGGATAGCCCATAAACAGTTTGTGTCCCTCCCAGGTGCCCCATAGTTTTTGATTCTTATCTCTCCCTTAGCTCTTGGGGATGTGGGGATGGGCTGCCTTTCTATTTTATGATACTCAAATTCCTCTCCTTACATAGTGACTAGGCCAGACATGAGGCCCAGTGTAAATACCAGATTCCCCTGAGCAAAGAAGCATCTACTGTCTGTCCCATGATTTTAATACAAAAGCAGTCCTCCAAGGAATCTATTTATAGAGAATTTCTGCAAAGAGATTCAACGGTGTCATGCAAGGGATCAAATAAACCAGTGAAACCAGAGAAAAGGCAAGGAGTTGTACTGATGGGTTTCTGGGCTGCTGTTCCTTTTAGTGTGGGTGCTCATTGTCTTGGGGTGGCACTCCATGCTAGGCACTGCCATACCTCTTCCCTCTGTTCCTCCTCAAGGCAGCCTAGGGACAGTGGCATGTATCTGGGGAAGGGGCACAAGATATATCACTTGGAGGGGTGCTACCACGGATTACTGCCAGGATGTGGGGGTTAGAGTGGAAAAAAAAGATGAACAAGGCACACATTTGGTCTTAAAAGATGAGACTGAAGGAAAGAGAGCTAGACAGAACCCGCACCTGCTTGCTGGGGAAAATTGTGAAGCCTTGTGACTGGGTATTAAAGGCTTTGGAGCCACAAAACTGGGGCAGGGGGGAGAGGAGAAAGATGATAAGGAAAAGAACGTCCTTTGAGTACAAAATTGCAGGAGATTTTATGCAAACATATTCAGTGGGCCTTTCAGAGACTAATCACCCGGGCTTCACACAATTAGGTCCCTGCTATTATCTCATTTGAGCCTCGCAGAGACTGTGGGCCCTAGGAGGGAGGGCAGTGGGCCCATTATCCTCATGTCTGAGATGGAGAGATGGGAAAATTGCAGTTGTTACTGCCAATGAGACAAAAGGCTGCAGTCCGAATGGACCTTTAACTCAGGGATGAGGTCTGCAGACCGCCTCGCCTGCTAACGTAGCCTCTCCAGCCCCAAGAGTCCACATCTGAGCCCCCAAATGCTGACAATAGAGAATTTGCCACAGGTGGTAGATAGGACAATGCTTCCTAGAGTCAACAGACCTCACCACAGGCTTACTCTGCCATAGCATTCTATGCCGAGCAACTCCAGAGATGGGGGAGATCTGTATTCTGCTCATTTCACAAAGTGGAATCCAGAAGCACAAAGAAGTTAGGTATCTTGCCAAGGTCACACAGCAAATTGATGAGATTTCAATCCAGCTGTTTTGATGTCAGAAAGCTCTCTACAAATGTCTATTCTGTTACCTTTTGGCTAGACCTGCTTTGTACTGTTGAATTTCAACCAATACGTTATATACTAAGAAACATTTCTCCCATTTTCTTGCATCCAGGGGACTAATTCCTTAAAAAAAAAGCAATGTAAACCATTGTCAACCTTTACATACATAATACATACACACAGACACACACACACATAGGCCTATATGTCTGCAAATGTACTGTGCTTTTACAAAATTATCCAGTTTGGATTTTGATTTTTAAAATCTTGATGCTGAGAATTTCCCAATATCATTTAATAATTTTTTTTTAATGAGAATTGAAAATCATACATGCTGGCTCATGCCTGTAATCCCAGCATTTGTGAGACTGAGGTGGGATGATCACTAGCAAGTTTGAGGCCAGCCTGGTATACAGAAGACTTTGTTTAAAAAAATGGCAGAGAATAAACATGCTATTGCACATTTAGGTCATTTCTGGAGGATAGTGATAGACAATATCACCGTAGACAGATTTGTTCAGGCCTTTGCATGGTCTTAGGACTGCCATACAGGGTACTCAGTAGAGATGTTAGCCAGGTGGCATATTGGTTCAGGAGGCTTGCACTTGCCAAGGCCTGGACGTCAGCCTGGACAAGAGGCAATGCCTCACGAAGCACAGGTGCTGTGGTTTTTTGTTTTTGTTTTGTTTTGTTTTTTTCAATTTCCCCAAAGCCTCATCACAGGGAATGGCCTCATTGGCGCTGACAGCTACACCAGGAGGCACTCACCGTTCCCCTCATTTTGCAGCCAAGGAAAGTGAGGCTTGCTAGGCTAATGGCTTCCTTAGAACGGAGGTCCAGAAGCAGACCAGAACGCTCAGTCAAATGTCTTATGAGCATGTTCATTCACACCCCTCTCTTCTGAGGCAGACGTTTCCCCCTCGTAATTATTTGCCAGACTTACATGTGAGAACCATCTTACTGAAATGTTTGCGTTTGCTAGTAATGATGACCTTTTATTGTTTATGAGTGTTTTTTACTTCTTACTATTTTCATTTGTTTTATTTTGAGATAATATTTCCCGTAGTCCAGAATTACCTCAAATTAGGTATGCAGCTGAAGATGCCCTTGAAGTTCTGATCAGGTGCTGGGATTACTGGCGCACACCACCATTCCTGGCTTTATTGCTTCTTCTCATGTGAGTAGTCTAATATCTTCCCATGTTGCTCTTATTACCGTTTTCTTTTTTTTTTTTTTTTTTTTTTTTTTTTTTATTTTTTATTCTTTTTTAATTAAAATTTCCACCTGCTCCCCGTTTCCCATTTCCCTCCCCTCCTCCCAAATATTGCCCCCTCCCCCCACTCCCCTCCCCCTATCCCCACTCCTCTTCTCCTCCCCCCACACCATTCCCCCTCCCTCTCGATACTGAAGAGCAGTCCAAATTCTCTGCCCTGCGGGAAGACGAAGGTCTTCTATCTACGTCCAGGAAGGTGAGCTTCTAAACAGGCTAAGCTCCCACAAAGCCAGTTCATGTATTAGGATTGAAACCTAGTGCCATTGTCCTTGGCTTCTCATCAGTCTTCGTTGACCGCCATGCTCAGAGAGTCCGGAATCAACCCATGCTTATTCAGTCCCAGACCAGCTGGCCTTGGTGGGCTCCTAATAAATCAGTTCCACTGTCACAGTGGGTGGGTGCATCCCTCGTGGTCCTGATTTTTTGCTCTTGTTCTCCCTCCTTCTGCTCCTCATTTGGACCTTAAGAGCTCAGACCGTTGCTCCAAATTGAGACTCTGTCTCTACCTTGATCCATCGCCAGATGAAGGTTCTAAGGTGATATGCAAGATATTCATCAGTATAGGATAGGGTCATTTCAGGTTCCCTCTCCTTAGTTGCCCAAGGTACCAGCTGGGGACATATTCCTGGACACCTGCGAACCCCTCTAGAGTCAAGTCTCTTGCCAACCCTAAGATGGCTCCCTTAGATAGGATATATACTTCGCTGCTCCCGTATCCATCCTTCCTATATCCCAACCATCCCAATCCCCCGAGCTCCTCCCATCCTCCCCTTCTCATATTTCTCATCCCATTTCCCCTTTGCCCCATGCCACCTCACCCGCAAGTTCCCATTTTTTGCCCTGCAATCTTGTCTACTTCCCCCTCTCCATGCGGATGACTATATGATTTTCTTTGGGTTCACTTTCTTATTTAACTTCTATAGGATCGCACATTATATGCTTAATGTCTTTTACTTATGGCTAGAAACCGATTATGAGTGAGTACATCCCATGTTCCTCTTTTTGGGTCTGGGATACCTCACTCAGGATAGTGTTTTCTATTTCCATCCATTTGCACGCAAAATTCGAGAAGTCATTGTTTTTTACTGCTGAGTAGTACTCTAATATGTATATATTCCACACTTTCTTCATCCATTCCTCCATTGAAGGGCATCTAGGTTGTTTCCAGGTTTTGGCTATTACAAACAATGCTGCTATGAACATAGTTGAACAGATACTTTTGTCATTTGATGTGGCATCTCTTGGGTATATTCCCAATAGTGGTATTACTGGATCTTGGGGTAGGTTGATCCCTAATTTCCTGAGAAATCGCCACACTGATTTCCAAAGTGGTTGCACAAGTTTGCATTCCCACCAGCAATGAATGAGTGTGCCTCTTTCTCCACAACCTCTCCAGCAAAGGCTATCATTGGTGTTTTTGATTTTAGCCATTCTGACAGGTGTAAGATGGTATCTCAAAGTTGTTTTAATTTGCATTTCCCTTATCGCTAAGGAGGTTGAGTATGACCTTAGGTGTCTTTTGGCCATTTGAATTTCTTCTGTTGAGAATTCTCTGTTCAGATCAGTGCCCCATTTTTTTATTGGGTTCATTAGCATTTTAAAGTTTAGTTTCTTGAGTTCTTTATATATTTTGGTGATCAGACCTTTGTCTGTTGCAGGGTTGGTGAAGATCTTCTCCCAGTCAGTGGGTTGCCTTTTTGTCTTAGTGACAGTGTCCTTTGCTTTACAGAAGCTACTCAGTTTCAGGAGGTCCCATTTATTCAATGTTGCCCTTAATGTCTGTGCTGCTGGGGATAAACGTAGGAAGTGATCTCCTGTACCCATATGTTGTAGAGTACTTCCAACTTTTTCTTCTATCAGGTTCAGTGTGTTCAGACTAATAGCTGATAAACACCTTTAGTAGCGTTGCAGGATACAAGATCAATTCCAAAAAATCAGTTGCCCTCCTATACACAAAGGATAAGGAAGCAGAGATGGAAATCAGAGAAGCATCACCCTTCACGATAGCCACAAATAGCATAAAATATCTTGGGGTAACCCTAACCAAGGAAGTAAAGGATCTATTTGACAAGAACTTTAAGTCAATGAAGAAAGAAATTGAGGAGGATACCAGAAAATGGAAGGATCTCCCTTGCTCTTGGATAGGGAGGATCAACATAGTAAAAATGGCAATTCTACCAAGGGCAATTTATAGATTCAATGCAATCCCCATTAAAATCCCATCAAAATTCTTCACAGATCTTGAGAGGACAATAATCAACTTTATATGGAGAAACAAAAAACCCAGGATAGCCAAAACAATCTTATATAATAAAGGATCGTCTGGAGGCATTACCATCCCTGACCTCAAACTCTATTACAGAGCCTCAATATTGAAAACAGCTTGGTATTGGCATAAAAACAGAGAAGTCGATCAATGGAACCGAGTAGAAGACCCTGATTTTAACCCACAAACTTATGAACACCTAATTTTTGATAAAGGAGCTAAAAGTATTCAATGGAAAAAAGAGAGCATCTTCAACAAATGGTGCTGGCAGAACTGGTTGTCAACGTGTAGAAGAATGAAAATAGATCCATATCTATCACCATGCACAAAACTCAAGTCCAAATGGATTATTACCGTTTTCTACTAACTGAAAGATCTGTTGCTCTGAGTATACCTGGAAAATCTTGGGAAATCTGAATGAGAACTGAGATTATATCATCATAACAATATCTATGTCGTGGTTTAGATCGTTGCACTATGGAATGGGAAAAATCATTCAGAGAAGCTGCATAGAGTCCAGAGAGGATATTCAGCAGAGGCCACTGCGCAGACTAAGAGGACATAGGGCGGAGGCCACTGAGCAGATCCGACTCAGTTCTCACACCTAGCACTGCTTCTTCGGCAACCATGTCAGACAAAACTCACATGGCTGAGGTGGAGTAAATTGAAATTGAATATGGCAGAAATACAAGAGAACTCTCCTCTGTCTTCAAAAGAAACGAATGGACAGGAGAAGCAGGCTAGGAATTCTACTGGGTCCAACCCACACTGTCCATTCCATAGCATGCCTTTTTAGTTTCCTTATTTTAGTGTTTTAATGTTCACAGCTGTCTGTAACTCTAATTCCAAGAGATGTGATGCCTTCTTTTGGCTTCTGAGGGAACCATGCACACACAGAGCACAGATATGCATGAGGGAAAATACACATACACATAAAATTTTAAAATATTTCATAAAATAGAGTACAGGGATTTTATACTAGATAGAGGTTTTTTTTTTTCCTTTTTATGAACTTGATTACTTCAAAAATAATTTGAAGGAAAAAACCAAAAGCAAAGCATAAAACATGACATAAGACTGCATCTCTTTTTAGTTTGGGTCAGGGAAACATTTCTTAAACAGAGCATAAAAAAGTACAAACTGCAAAGGAAAGGACTGATAATTAGAAGCCTGCTAGTAGTAATAGTATCTTTGATCAAAATAACTTCTCCGGAGCCTACATAAGGGGCAGGCCAGTATTAGAGCGCTTGCTTAGCGTGCACAGTGTCCCAGCTGCCATCTTCATCATCATGAAACAAAAACAGAATCATAAAAAGTCCACATATGAGGTAGGAGAGGTGACTCAGTGGTTAAAACTGCACACTGCTCTTACAGAGGACCCCAGCTTGACTCCAAGCATTTGTAGCAGGGGACTCAAAAATCATCTGTCGTTCCATCTCCAGGGGGCCCAGATGCTTCTGGCCTCTGGGGGCACCTGCACTCACACGACCATATACATGTCACACACGTGCATACACACGCATGTACACACACACACACATACTTAAAAAGAAGTCTCTTTAAAAATCCATCCGTTGTCTCTTGGGACAGCATATAGCATGCCTCCTTTTTAATAAAGTTAACAGAACAAGTACAACTAAAGATTATTTTACTTATGCATAAATAAGTAAATAAACATGAACAAAAATATTTAAGTACAAATATACAAACAACATGCAACACAGTATCATAATTAAAATGAGCATGATAGCAAGATTGTTATGAGAAGATTGATGGGCTTAATTCTAACTTTGTCATCAAATCCCCGCCCCTTCTTTCTCCTTAGTTTGTTCTGATGGAGGCCAGCTGACATGTTGGGAGACTCCCATAAGGAGGTTCACATGGTAAGGAATGGAGAGTGGCAGATGCTTAACACTGGGCAGCAAGAAACCGAAGCCCTCAGTGCAGAGGCCTGGGAAGAACAAAATCCCATCAGCAAGGAAGCAGAAAAGCACAAAAAGCAGAGCCTTCCTCAGTAAAGGTGTGCTATGACTGACTGTATGCAGCACCTCCAGCCAGAATGTAGATTACAGCCTTGGGAGAGGTGCCAGCCCAAGGACTCAGTCAAGCCACACCCACTATTCCAGACCCAGAATGAATGCTTCCCCTCCCCAAGACTGGAAAGGAAGCACAGATGCCACTGCTTCACCACCATCCCGTGGAGTCAATTGGGGAGCTTAGGCAGTGTAATGAGGGAAGGAAAAGACCCAATGCCTTTATGTTGGGATGCAAAAAGAAAGCATCCAATGTTCACAGACAGCACGATTGTTTATGTAAAACTTCCAAGGTATTTTCATCAAGTAAACAGTACAAGACAAAAATAAAATATATGATCAATTATGCTCCCATAGATTAGGAAAAACAATTGCAATGGGAATTTTGAAGAAGCACCCATATTTTAAAAGAACAGGACTGGATGACTTAGACAACCAAATTTCCCTAGTTCCTACAATGCTACTGTAAACCAGGTGAGGAGGTGACATGACTGACACATGAACTGACTGAACAGAATGAAAGCCAGAAAGAAACAAGCATATTAAGCTCATCTTGACAGGATGCAGAGGTAAAATTGAACAGAAAAATAAAGATCTTGAACAGATGGTGACCTTAGCTTATGCAAAGCTTTTTCAGATAGGACAAAGCATAAACCACAGTAGAAACATTTATAAAATGTAAAAATTGGACCTCATCAAAATAATGGAAAAATAATCACCAAGTAATGTAGTTAAGGCTAGTCATCATGGTACATAGATAATCCTAGCATTCAGGAGGCAGGAGGATTGATTAAAATTTCAGGCTAGCCTGAGCTACATATCAAGTTCCATTCTACACAGGTGAAAACCTGTATTCAAAAAACCGCCACCACCAATAACAGCAACAATAAAAAGAAATAGTGTTCAGAGCCAACTCCGGTGGCACATGTCTATAATTTCAGGAGTTGGGAAACTAAGTGAGGTGGATAATGAATTTGAAAGTAGCCTGAGATATATAGCAACATCCTGTCTCAAAATCAAAATAAATAAAAGATCTTGTCTTTCTACTTCCCATGTAGATTATATCCATGTATGTCTCTCTTAGGTTCCTCATTGTTGTCTAGGTTCTCTAGGATTGTGATTTGTAGGCTGGTTTTCTTTGCTTTATGTTTAAAAACTACTTATGACTGAGTACATATGATACTTGTATTTCTGAGTCTGGGTTACCTCACTCAATATGATGTTTTCTAGCTCCATCCATTTGCCTGCAAATTTCAAGCTATCATTTTTTTTTCTGCTGTGTGGTAATCCATTGTGTAAATGTGCCACATTTTCCTTATCCATTCTTTGGTTGAGGGGCATTTAGGTTGTTTCCAGGTTCTGGCTATGACAAACAATGCCATTATGAACATTGTTGAGCACATGTCCTTGTGGCATGTTTGAGCATCCTTTGGATATACAGCCAAAAGTGGTATTGTTAGGTCTTGAGGAAGGTTGTTTCCTAACGTTCTGAGAAACCTCCATACTGATATCCAAAAAGGCTATGCCAGCTTGCACTCCCACCAGCAATGCATGAGTGTTTCCTTTGCCCCACAACCTCTCCAGCATAAGTTGTCATCAGTGTTTTTTATCTTGGCCATTCTTACAAGTGTAGATTGGAATCTCAGAGTTGTTTTGATTTGCATTTCTCGGATGACTAAGGATGTTGAGCATTTCCTTAAGTGTCTTTCAGCCATTTTAGATTCCTCTGTTGAGAGTTCTCTATTTAGGTCTGTACTCCATTTTTATTGGATTATTTGTTCTTTTGATGACCAATTTCTTGAGTTCTTTGTATATTTTAGAGATCAGACCTCTGTCTGATGTGGGCTTGGCAAAGATCTTTTCCCATTCTGTAGGCTGTTGTTTTGTCTTGTTGACCATGTCCTTTGCTTTACAGAAGCTTTTCGGTTTCAGGAGGTCCCATTTATCACTGGTCATTAATATCCCTTAATATAAATGGACTCAGCTCATCTATAAAAAGACACAGGCTAACAGATTGGATACGAAAACAGAATCCATCCTTCTGCTGCATACAAAAAACACAGCTCAACCTCAAAGACAAACATTGCCTCAGAGTAAAGGGTTGGAAAATATTTTCCAATCAAATGGACATAAGAAACAAGCTGGTTTAGCTATCCTAATATCTAACAAAATAGACTTCAAACTAAAATCAATCAAAAGAGGCAAAGAAGGACATTTCATATTATTCACAAGAAAAATCCATCAAGAGGAAATCTCAATACTGAACATCTATGCTCCAAACACAAGGGCACCCTCATATGTAAAAGAAACACTTCTAAAGCTTAAATCACACATTAAACCCCCCACACTAATAGTGAGAGACTTCAACACCCAACTCATAACACAGGACAGGTCTGCCAGACAGACACTTAACAGAGAAATAAGGGAGCTAACAGATGTTATGACTCAAATGGGCTTGACAGACATCTACAGAATATTCCATCCAAACAGAAAAGATTACACCTTCTTCTCAGCACCTCATGGAACCTTCTCAAAAATTGACCACATACTCAGTAACAAAACAAACCTCAACAGATACAAAAAAAAAAAAAAAATGGAATAACCCCATGTATCTTATCGGATCACCATGGCTCAAAATTAGAATTCAACAGTAACAGTAATTCCAGAAATCCCACAAACACATGGAAATTAAACAATGCTCACCTGAATCATCAATGGGTCAAGGAAGAAATAATGGGAGAAATTAAAGACTTTTTAAAATTCAATGAAAATGACCACACAACATACCCAAATTTATGGGACCCAATGAAATCAGTGTTAAGAGGAAAGTTCATGGCACTAAATGCTTACATAAAGAAGCTGGAAAAATCCCACACTAGTGAATTAAAGAACATTTGAAAACTTTAGAACAAAAAGAAGCAAACTCACCCAAGAGAACTAGACAGCAGGAAATAATCAAATTGAGAGCTGAAATCAACAAAATAGAAACAAAGAAAACAATACAAAAAATCAATGAGACAAAGAGTTGGTTCTTTGAGAAAATAAATAAAACAGACAAACCTTTATTCAAACTAACCAAAAGGCAGAGAGAGAATATCCAAATTAACAAAATCAGAAATGAAAAGGGGGACATAACAACAGACACGGAGGAAATACAGAGAGTCATCAGGTCATATTTTGAAAAACTATACTCCACAAAATTGGAAAACTTAAAAGAAATGGACAACTTTCTGGATAAATATCACTTACCAAAATTAAATCAAGACCAGATAAGCAAATTAAATAGACCTATAACTGCTAAAGAAATAGAAACAGTCATCAAAAGTCTTCCAACTAAATTTTTATAGTTTATCATTGTACCTAGCAATCTCAAACGGGAAGTAAAGTTAAGTTCCTTTAAAAAAAGAAGCTAAACAAGAGGGCAAACCCAAGGAAAAACATATAGTTATCCTCCTGGCTATGGGAAGTAGACAAGAGTGCCGGGCAAAAAATTGGAATCTTGGGGGTAGGGTGGGATGGGGGTAAGGGGAGATGGAGAAAGAAAAGTGTGAAAGAGAGGATGTGGGGAACTTGGGGAAACGGGATGATTGGGGATATAGGAAGGTTGGATAGGGGAGCAGGGAAACTCATATCTTCGTTAAGGGAACCACCTAAGGGTTGGCAAGAGACTTGAACTTGGTGTGGCTACCAGATGCCCAGGGCAATGTCCCCAGTTAGTTCCTTGGGCACCTGAGGATAGGGAACCTGAAATGAACCTATCCTATAGCCATACTGATGAATATCTTGCATATCACCATAGAACCTTCATCTAGCGATGGATGGAGATAGAGACAGAGACCCACACTGGAGCACCGGACTGAGCTCCCAAGGTCCTAATGAGGAACAGAAGGAGGGAGAACATGTACAACGAAGTCAGGACCACGAGGGGTGCATCCACCCACTGAGACAGTCGGACCGATCTATGGGGAGCTCACCAAGGCCAGCTGGACTGTGACTGAAAAAGCATGGGATAAAACCGGACTCTCTGAACATGGCGGACAATGAGAGCTGACAAGAGGCCAAGGACAATGGCATGGGGTGTTGATCCTACTTCAGGTTCTGGCTTTGTGGGAGCCTAGACAGTTTGGATGTTCAACTTCCTAGATCTGGATGGAGGGGGGAGGACCTTGGACTTTCCACAGGGCAGGGAACCCTTACTGCTCCTGGGACTGGAGAGGGAGGAGAAGAGGAGTGGGGGGAAGGGGAAGAGGGGCGGGAGGAGGGGGAGGGAAATGGGAGGCGGGGAGGAGGCAGAAAATTTTTTTTTTCAATAATAAAAAAAAATCTATATGTAAACATTTATAGTAGTTTATCTACAATCTTGCCACTGTAGGAGCAGTCCAAATGTCCCTCTGCTAAAGAAGCCATTCTTGTGATGATAGTACATGACTAAGTACATTTTGCACAGAAATGCATAGAACTGTGCACCAAAAGGGTATATTTTTCTTTTAATACTTTATGTCTCAAGACATAGAAAAGTTTGATATAAATACTAACTTAGTAGGAATAACAGTACAGATTGAGAGTTCCTGCTCAACATTGTACTATAATTAATATCAGTTCTACTAGACATATGAACTCTATGTTTTGTTCCCAAGCACTGAGAACAAAATATGCCATTTAGTAGATGTTCAATAAATATTTATGGAATAACTACTTGACTCTTCATTTCATAATGATGCTTTTAGCATTTCTCATACTGTCAAGAATGCCCCTGATCTTAGGGAACTTCCAGTCTAAGATTAGGGAGGGACACAATCACAGAATGAAAGAACATCACAAGGGTGTCAGGAAAAAAGCTGAAGATGGGGGTTGGAACTGTCATACGGCTTTTCAGTAAGTGGAGCTGTAAGAGTTAGACTATACCTTAACTTTAGAGCATGTCTCGAAAAGACATCTCATGGCTCTTTCTAGAGTCATTAAAACAGTGGTCCTTAAAACTCAGAAAAGACTCTCTGAAAGCCTCACAGCAAAAGGACATTGAGCCTAGAATTCGTGATCCTAGAGAAGCTAAATAAGAAGGCGAACCCAAAGAAAAACATATAGGCATCCTCCTGAGCAGTAACCTTCATCAGGCAATGAAAGGAGACAGATACAAAGACCCACATTGGAGCACCGGACTGAAATCTCAAGGTCCAAATCAGGAGCAGGAGAGAGAGCACGAGCAAGGAACTCAGGGCCGCGAGGGGTGCACCCACACACTGAGACAATGGGGATGTTCTATCGGGAACTCACCTAGGCCAGCTGGCCTGGGTCCAAAAACGCATGGGATAAAACCGGACTCACTGAACATAGCGGACAATGAGGACTGCTGAGAACTCAAGAACAATGGCAATAGGTTTTTGATCCTACTGCACGTACTGGCTTTGTGGGAGCCTAGGCAGTTTGGATACTCCTCCTACTAGACCTGGATGGAGGTGGATGGTCTTTGGACTTCCCACAGGGCAGGGAACCCTGATTGCTCTTAGGGCTGACGAGGGAGGGGGACTTGATTGGGGGAGGGATATGGGAGGTGGTGGTGGGGAGGAGGCAGAAATCTTTAATACATAAATTAAAAAAACCTAAAAAAAAAAGAGGCAAGCAGAATGGTTAACGTATTCTACCTATATTTCCATAGAACAATTCATGATATTCACATAAGGACAAAACTCCAAAATAAACTTAAGAACATACACACACACACATAGTGTGTGTATGGATGAATTGTGTGAGAGAGAAATAAGGAGTGTGTGTAAGAGAGTATTATACCAGTTTATTATTAAAGCTAAGGATTTCAAAAAAAAAAATCGTTTGTACCTATGCATTTTCAAATTCTTGCCATTCCTGGCTGTTAGCTCAGTCTGCCCAGATAAGAGCAAACTCAACTTAAAGACTGACGTGATCCCATTGAGGGACAGGTGGGAGCCAAGCCTCTCACTGCAGGCCCTCATTATCTAAGATCCCCCAGGGGTTTTGGTTCCCTGTCACTGCACCTGTCCTAGCTGCTAGGGACATGTTTGCTCTACAGAGCCCGAAAGCTTCCAGCCTTGGCTGCATGTGTTCCCTGTGCTGTACTGACCAAGGGCCCAGTTCCTTGCCAGCTTTTCTGCCTTCTCTTCTTCACAGCAAACAGCTTTCAGCCTCAAGGCATTTGATCTCCAAGAGTTTTCTCTCAAAAGATCCCTTGTTCCATCACACTCTCAAGCCTGGGTTCTTTGAAGACAAACTTCACAAAGATGGAAGACAGGCCAGCTCTAAGCCGCAAACTGAAGCTCATACAGTCAACAGTCCTATTTAGAACACCTTCCTATTCCGGCTCTCCTTGCCTGCTCTGCCTTTCCCCAAATCATATTCACTTCTTAAGATTTTCTTTGGCTGGCAGTGGCAGTGCATGCCTTTAATCCCATCACTCGGGAGGCAGAGGCAGGCAGATCTCTCTGAGTTTGTGGCCAGCCTGGTCTACAGAGTGAGCTCCAGGACAGGTTTCAAAGCTACACAGAGAAACTCTGTCTTGAAAAACTAAAAAACTAAAGAGAAAGTAAGAAAGGTTTTCTTTGTTAGTAATATTATTGTCCATCACCTTGTAGAATTAAAACCCATTATGGACAAATATTTTATTGGTGTTTAATACTCCACTTGACCAGATTTAGACTCACCTGAGAGATACAACTCTGGATATGTGAGAAAGAGCTTGATTATCTAGGGAAGGAAGGCCCAACTGGGTGTAGTGAAACCATCCCATTCGCTGGAGTGCAGAGTTAAATAAAGAGGGAAAGGAGAAAGACGACTGAGTATCCTCAGCCATCTGTGTCTGTACCTGACCCATGGAGATGAGCTCAAGTAGCCCCCGTTGCCATGCCTTTCCCGCCTTCATGGACTGTACCCCCCAACTCTGAGTCACAATGGAGACTTCCTTCTTGAATTTGCTTTCTGTTAGGCATTTTCTTATAGCAATAAAAAAAAGTAAGATATAAAGTCAGTTTGTAGAGAAACAGCACACAAAGACGAATGCAGATGAAAAGCTGGAGATGGTGGTGGTGGGGCAGCCTCTAAAAATGCTTCAGTGGAAAAATACTGAAGCACACACATGCTGTGTTCAAGGTCTCCTGGCTAGCACTTGACACGATGGGCATTTGAAGCCAGGCCACTAGAGTTTCCAATCAAAAAGCAAAACAAAGGGGCTCTATACATAGTAAGTATTCAATAAAAATCTACACTGATGAGCAGAACCATGAAGTGTGCTCATTCTGCTTGTGTGGGGGATGTGGTCTGCTAATCAACCCCCACCAGGCTGCCAGGAGGCCCTGGGTCTTCCCAGCAGTTTCTCTGCCCTCCCATGCTTTTTCTGTACTCATGACTGCAGTCTCCTTTTCCTCTAGTCCCCTCTTGTCGCTTTCCCTGGGTGCTGTACAGGAGGAAGTACTGTGCAAGCAAAGACGTCTACACTGCTCTTAGTCACTCTTTCCTCAGGGCTTTGACAAGGTCACAGAGATGCTCCCAGAGTCACTAGAATAATATTAGGGACTAGAAACACCAAATATGTGCATGGAACAGTCTGAACTTAGCTATCTGACCATTTGAAAAGAGGACTGGTCAAGGAGAAATACCTTCCAGCACTATGGGGTTGGAGAGATGACTCTGGTATCAAGATCAGGTACCGGCTGGAGAGATGGCTAAGGAGTTAAGAGCACTGGCTACTCTACCAAAGGTCCTGAGTTCAATTCCAAGCAACCACGTGGTGGCTCATAACCATCTGTAATGAGATATGATGCCCTCTTCTGGCCTGCAGGCATACATGCAAACAGAACACTAAATATATAATAAATGAATAAATCTTAAAAAAAGAAAAAAGAAGCGGGTCCTACTTTGATAGAGAACCTGAGTTTAAGTCCCAACTTCCTGTAACTCTAGCTCCAGGGGATCCAACACCATATTCTGTCTTTCTTGGGTACTGAATACACGCTTAGAAACTCAACAAAACACACATATACAAACAATTAAAAATAAACCTTTAAAAACAGAGCAGAGTAAAATGTATAAAGAATTGGACAACCGGAACTGAGGGCTGTTGAACTGAGATTTGGCCACTAAAAGTGGGTCATAGAAGAAAACTATTGCACGTCCCTGTCACACGGAACTGTGTGCCACCCTGCTCTCCTCTCCATAATGGGCTGTATCTCCTCAGAATATGAGCCAGCCAAATAAGGCCTCTTCCTCCCTTAAGTCATTTCTTTGTGAGCTATTGGGTTGTTGTGATGAGAAAGGTAACTCATATACTTCTCAGTCTGAAAGTGGTACCTAGGGTTCTGCTCCAAGCTGAAGATCTGTGGAGGCTGTTCCCCATTTCCTGGCATCTTCTCCACAGGGAAGATGTCTTTCCTAACCTTTCTCTTCCCACCTGAAAGAGTCCTAGCATAGGGCCCTTTCATTGCTGCTTCAGCTTGGGTTATATTACAGGAAACCATAAGGAATCTTGTCCACCTAGTCCCTTTTCATTTTTCTTTGACACACACACACACACACACACACACACACACACACCCTTTCTTGGCTCCCCCTTTTCTATTTACAAGGCCTGTTTCCAACTCCTGTCTATATAACTTTTTTAAAAAAATCTTCAGCCTTTCAGGATTCTAACTTGGGTCCTACTGGCCTCCTGAGTGGCTACTTTCCCACCCCACTCTCTCATGACCTTCCTTGGCACACTGTCAAGCAGGCAGCAGTAGCTTTTAGTGCAGCAGCTCTCAACCTTGGGGTCAAACAACCCTTTCACAGGGGTCACCTAAGACCATCGGAAAACACAGACATTTATATTATTATTCATAACAGTATCAAAATTATAGTTATGAAGTAGCAATGAAAATAATTTGTTGGTTGGTGATCAGCACAGCACGAGGAACTGTATTAAAGGGTCGCAGCAGTAGGAAGGTTGAGAACCACTGCTCTAGTAGGTTTCTGCCACGGACCAGGTCCCCATCTAGGGATGGCAGCACCCTCCTCATCCTCACTCCTGCAGATAATGCCTTGGCTTCAACTGGGGAAAAAAGGAGAGCTTAAGTGATATTTACACACAAAAATATTTTGCTATGGGTACCATCATTGTACTGGCGTCACAGTCCAAAGGTAATGCTGCATTTCCAGCCTTCCCTGTTACATGAAACAAGATTCATTTACTTGTTCAGTAGAGCCCATCTGTCCACACAAATGGTGAAAGGGACAGACAATAACCTGTTTGCGCTAGGTGTTAGAAAAGGAGCCCATTGCTCTGTGCATTGACTGCCAGGGGACCAGATTTCATTCTTCTGCACTTGTAAAAGTCTAACAGTTATAAACCAGTCGTTAAGATGCAAGGCTTAGAGCACTGGCATAGCTCCTTGGCTCCAAACATGTCTGTTGCCACATCTGAAGGGAAAGAAGGTGAAGAGGTACTTAGACTTTTTACTGGTGTGGTTTTCCTTCCATGAAGCCCGGCTGCCTTTTCAGCAGTACTTTGCATAACAGGAAGTGATGGCTGCAGTCATCACATCACCACATCTTCACAGCAAACGATTGCCAGGGGAGGTGAGCAATTGCCTAGAAGAGAACAGGCAATAACCTCTCTGTTGTCATATGGATCGAAAATATGGAGGAACCAATTCATTTCCGGACCTTTGGCTCCAAGTTGAGCTCTCTGCACTGGAACTTACCTACTTCCTCATTTGGTCTTCTTCATTTGTCTCACGAAAATGTATGTGAGATGTCAAAATGAACAGCGCGAAGACACAGATCTCTTTCCACAATATCCACTGGAAGCCAGTCAAATAAGACACAGAAGTGTTTGCATGAACACTTGAGGACTTTCTGAAAGGCCAGTCAACATAGTATGAAGTGGTATTGGACAAGGTTAGAGTAAGTCAATAGCCCAACTGTGCCAGGGGAATAGTTACGCTGACCAGCAGAAGGCTCTTTTTCATGTATGTGCTCTTGTGAGACAGGGCACACACACACACACATACACACACTCCTAAATATAACCTGCTCACTCTGTATAGTGTTACTTGTACATTTATGTTTCAGGCCTGGCCATTTGGTATTGGATAACCAATTGGTGTGCTCCTCCTTAGGGAAGACTGTTCCTCCCACTCTCTGCATTCCTTAGTTACCTTTAGTTCTTTGTGTGTGGTTTTCTAGGCTGGGAGACGATTTTGCTTTTTATCACATTTTCCCAAACAGCATGTATGAATTCATAAGCACACAGACACATATTGGTACACAGTAGCCCCAGCCCTCGTACCCTTGAAGAGGTACACTCCCACATTTGCGTGGTACCCTTGAAGAGGTACACTCCCACATTTGCGTGTGCACACACTTGTGTACTCCCTTAACCTTCTCTCTTGGAGGGATTTTTCTTCCCAAAACTGGATCCAGAGGAGCAGCTGGGAGAGAAAGGCCACAGGCAGGCAGCTGGCTGTTTACTCTCTTATCCTCCCTCTCTCCTTCCTGACCTGCTGCTGGAATCCAGGGCTTTGCTCACGCTAAGCACCACTCTACTACCAAGCAACCCTCCCAACCCTGTCCTTTATTATTAGTATCCAAAATACCGACCTGCTTCTGTGTTTCTTTTTCCTATTGCATCTGCATTTTTCCATTCCCTTTAGTGTTTCTTTTTTTCAGTCTAGTGATGGAAAAGGAAAAGGGAAAAACCCTTAGATTTCTCTCATTTATTCATCAATGTACTTAAGTTATTCAATTAATGTTGGAAGTGCAGCTCCCACGTGGATGGGGTCTGGTTTCCAATATCTCACCCTGGGGTCCACTGGTCACAGGGGCGGGGCACACAGACTGCCTGAGAGGAGTTTCTGCTTAACCTTTAGGCTTTTGCCTGAAGGAAGCGCTATTGCGGCCCAATCAGAGAGCCGCCCTGCCGGCCCCTCCCTCTCGCTGTTTGGGAAGGCCTCAGGGAAATCTGACCCTAGCTTTCTGGTGCCTGACCTGCCTGGGGGAATCTCTGTTTGGAACCTACTGGCTCTATCTGGTTTTGGCAAGCCCGGGCTTAGCTCTCCCGGGGAACAACCCCTTCAGCTTTTGTTCTGCCCGTGGGCCGCCAACAACTCCTCAGCACTCAGCCCGCTGGGTAGAGTGTGGCTATTGGGTTGTGGATTTGTCACAACGCACATGTAATGAGACAGGCCCATCACAAAGCACTTGGGCCAGAATTTGTGAGCTTTCGACTTGCCATGACATATGGATAAGCTTCTTCTTATGGCAATGTTATAGAATTTATAGATAAAAACTTGTGCTCCAAGCCATGTCCTTCGTGCCTCCAATCCTTACTAAGTATTTAATAATGAAAAGCAGAAAAGGGAGAGTTATTCAACATGGCCACATTGACATGAAGCAATCAGGGAACCCCCAAGTCTGTTTTTGGGGTCCTGGAATGAGATTAAAGTTCAAAGAGAAGGCCGAGTACAAGCACATTTAAGCAATCTTAGACAGGGTGTGGTTGTATCCTCTCCTCCACTAGCCATCCTTGTCTGGGCTTCTCAATCTCTACCTGTAGGGTAGTCTGACAAGTGTTAGAACTGTGAAGTCTCTTTCAGAGAGATAAACTCCCCCTCTGGCAGGGGTCTTTCCCTTTTCTCAGCATGAGACTCCCGGGGAAATTCCCATTTCTTTGGTGTTCATTGCTTTGATAATCTTATAGTCAGATTGAGAAACATAAATCTCTCCTTATATTACCTACCTTCATTTCTGCCAGGTTTATTAAATTTCAAACCAATAATGTGGTACTGAGATCGAAGTCACACTTCTACTGGGTGTGCACTGTACTTTCTTTACTAGGGCTCTACTAACACGGTCTAGGCATGTCTGGTGGGCAAGAACAGCTCTGATCCGTGGACTCCAGGTATCCTCTGGCTCCTTTATCAAGAGCCTTCCCCCTAACTCTAAGATCCTAGTTTAACTGTGCGGAATATAGAGTCAAACAAGGTAGCTTTGTGGAATTTCAGAGTACACAGAGGATTAAGACTTTGGAGGCAAGGGGAGGTAAGACCTGGAATTTTCCTTAGCTTGAGATTTCCAACACATAAAATGAAGGTGGCATAACGCTTGTAGAGACTGTGAGCTGACTGTAAAATGAAGCAGGTAGACATTCACTTTGAGGAAACTGTGGTGAGTAAAATGTGGAGTTCATTGCTTAGGGGATCCTGAAAACATAATTTTCTATATTAGCCTTTCCTCCTTTAAATTTTGGTCTAAAAGTGAAACCATGATTTTTCACCAAAGGGTGTGTGTTATGAGTTTTTATTTTCATAAAAAAAGATACCCAGTCTCCATTATAAACACTGGAGCCCAAAATGGCTCTCATCTTTTATTGCTGTAGGTGGTGAGTGCGCTTTACCCCGTTGCTGACTGTAGAGAGGAGGAGGGGGGGGGGCTTTACCTGAAATAATTACATAGAAACTGTATTCTTTTGAACACTGCCTGGCCCATTCGTTCCAGTCTCTTATTGGCTAGCTCTTACATATTGATCTAACCCATTTCTAATATTCTGTGTAGCACCACGAGCTGGCTTACCAGGGAAGATCTTAACCTGCATCTGTCTGGAGTGGGAGAATCATGACGACTGCCTGACTTGGCTTTTTTCTCCCAGCATTCTGTTCTGTTTATTCCGCCCACCTAAGGGTTGGCTTATCAAATGGGCCTAGGCAGTTTCTTTATTAATTAACCAATGAAAGCACAGATTAGAAAGAAATCACTCCCATATCATTTCCCCTTTTTCCGTTTAAACAAAAAAGAAGGCTTTCATTTTAACATAGTAAAATTACATATAGCAAAACAGTTATAAAACAAGAATTATAGTTACAATATTTATATCTATTTTATCTTTTATCATAACTAAGGAAAACTATAACTATAACTAACCATTCTTCAACTCCATCAAAGACTCCAGAAGGATATAATATTACCTAAGTAAACAAGAAATCCAAAACTCTAGAAATGACAGAGACAACTCGCTGCCTGGACAGTCACCCAAAGTTCTTTTGTACCATTGGGGCATCCATCTTCAGCCTACAGGCCCATAGTATCCAGCAGACTTTTCCATGTAGCAGGAAATTTCAAAGACAGTTCAGTCACTATCTGATGTGTCCTGCAGAATGTCTCGCAGACTCTTTCATGAATCAGGAACCCCGAAAGATCATCTCACCTTTAGGCAAGTTCAGCAGTCCTCTCTCTGAGGGTTCTCTGTGTCCAGTTTATGCAATAGTCCAGGCAAGAACAGTTTCTTGCCCAAATGGCTAACCAACTCCATAAGGAGCCTCTTCGATGCCCATCTTCCTCTTGAAGTAGCTTGGTGCTGCCATGAGCAGACGTGTCTCATTGTCATGAAAAGCCCTAAGTTATTAAAACATTAAATGCCATATTCTGCAGTCTTTGAAAGATATGAAGAATGTCTATCTAACTGAAATTTATCTCTATATATCTAGAAAATCTAACTAACATGACTACAAGCTTGACTATTATCGATGATTATCTATTAGCAACCTATATTTCCTAATTATACATTACATTTTAAAATCAACTACACAATCACAATACCTTAATCAAGATTAGAAATATGCATATACATATAACAAAACTGACCTTAAAATCCATACCAATGCAAATTATTCATACCTATAGCTGGCAGCCCAACTTCACAACCTGACACAATTGGCTAGTTGGCACGAAGGGGAAGGAGAAGTTTCAGTAAGCCTGAGTCCTTGTTGGACTAACTCCCTTTGCTAAAATGAAAACAGATGAACCCCACTCCTCACATGGTGACTGTATGGTGGGGCTTATTTTTATTTTCCTTGTATCTCAGTTTTTGAAAGGCCATATTGTATAGGCATAGAATTGAGAAAGTACCAGTAGGTCTTTCAAGTGTTGCTATTCTATCCAAAGCCACAGTGGGAGCTCCAAATGGAGATGTATGGCTTGTGAGACAGTACTGCAGATCTTGGGGTAGCTAAAGACCTGACTTTGCTTACATACCTGCTGTGATACCTGTTTGATGACAATGGCACTTACAACAATATTGTGGAGAAAGTACTAGACCAAAAGTTAGGGTCTATAGGTTCCCTAATCATATCATGGAGCCTAGAAATCTGGGACAAGTCACTTCTCTTAATAGTTCTGTTTTCTCAACAATGAATATTCCAGACAAATATTTGAGAACCATTTTCTGATTCTAGGGGAAATACTCTCCTCCCTTGTGACCATGTTATACCTCAGAGTGTAACCTTATTTGTGATGTGGGAGTGTCATATATCAATCTGTTGATTTCATTGGTTAAGTAATAAAGAAACTGCTTGGCCCTCATAGGTTAAAACATAGGTGGGTGGAGTAAACAGAACAGAATGCTGGGAGGAAGAGGAAGTGAGCTCAGACTCGACAGCTCTGCTCTCTAGAGCAGACGCCATGCTCCCCTCTCCCCAGCAGACACGATGAAGCTCCGACCCAGGATGGACGTAGGCTAAAATCTTCCCGGTAAGCACACCTTGGGAAGCTACACACATGAATAGAAATGGGCCAAGCAGTGTTTAAAAGAATACAGTTTGTGTGTCATTATTTTGGGGCATAAGCTAGCCAGGCGACCATGAGCTGGGGTGGCAGGAACACAGCCCACAGCTCCTACTACAGATGGCGCCCAGACATGGGGCACTGAATCTACAGAAAGCTTGAGAAAGCTTGGGAAAGAATAGAGTAAAGCATGTTTTCTTGGTAGCAACAATTTCTCGGGTCTGCTCTGCCTGCTAGAGGCAAGCAAGCGCTCTCATCTAAGAGAGGCTTCCTGACTCAGCTTCAGCTGCAAAATCCTGCAGCTCATTAAGAGTTCCTGCCACGAACACTTAAATGGTATTGATAAAAGCTGACTGAATGCTTGTTTTCGGCTGTAGCAAAAAAAAAAAAAAAGTTGTGCTGTTTTAAAATGCTGGCGTTCTGGTCCATCCTGCCAGGGCAAACTCTGACTGTTTGAGGCAGGAGGGCCGACTAGAGAGAGGACTTGATTGTTGTCTGTGGATGTAATGCTGCAGTTTGCTTGTTGGCAAAGACCTTGAAACGCCACAGAGTTGTGGTGATAAACATGGCTACAGCCGGTACCTCAGCCATGAGGCTGGAAAGCTAAGGAATGTGCTGAATCCAGCCGTCAAAGCCACGGCTTTCATCCTACTGATATTGCTTGGTAAATTAAAGACTCATTTGGTCAGAAAAAGAGAGATATACAGTAAAGAGAGATTCAAAGACAAAGAAAACTTTAAATGATTTACAGTGTGTTTAAAAATATATGCAGGCTGAAAGATAAAGTTCTTAAAAGTAAAATAAGGAAGAAAGAGAGTAGTTGGGTGTGGTAGTACACACCTTTAATCCCAACACTTAGGAGACAGAGGGAGATTGACCTCTGTGACTTCAAGGTGTGGTAGCACACGCCTTTAATCCCAATGCCTGGGAGGCAGAGACAGACAGATCTCTGAGAGTTCAAGGACAGCCTGGTCTAAAGAGTTATTCCAGGACAAAGATATACAGAAAATATAAAACAAAAGTAAAAATAAACAAAATAGAGTTAAAATAAAGCCGCACAAAGATGGAAAGTACACAGAAAATCTTGATACTGTATGCTATTATGCTCTCTTTGAATTGTTTGAATGCTGAGGAAAGAGCAACATCTGCTAAAAGATATTTGTTTATAAATGCTGCTGAACTAATCCAAGATAGATATTTTCAAAATACCTTGACTTCAGAATTTGGATCTAAGGATATGATACTTTGGAAAAGAGTTTCTTCTTTTGTTTTCACAGAAGATGAGACACTGTGGATTGCTTCTTTGATCACGATATGGTATGATAGACCACGCCCTCCTGAAGGGTTGCTGTGAACACCCTTAAAAAATTGCTTCGCTCAACTGCCAACTGAGATGAACCTAGCAGACAGGTTATCCCATAAAAGACCCGAATAACAGCGCCCCCATTCAGCAGGAAGCAGTTTGGAGAGAAATAACTGCGCCCATATTCCCAAATATTGTTTATAAATGTTCTTTTACATTTCAAGAGGGAGATGATATAGATGTGAATAATTTGCATTGATATGAATCTTGGTTTACTGATATTAATTTAAGGTCAATTTTATTATATGTATATGTATTTCTGATATTGATTAAGGTATTGTGATTGTGTAGTTCACTTAAAAATGTAATGTCTATAGGTTGTTAATGGATATTTATCAATAATAGTCAAGTTTGTAGTCATGTTAGTTAGATTTTCTAGATGTGCATGCATATATTTCAGATAGGCATTCATCATATCTTTCAAAGGCTAGAGAATATGGTATTTTAAATGTTTTAATAACTTAGGGTTTTTCATGACAATGAGACACTCTGCTCCTGGCAGCACCAATCTACTTCAAGAAGAAGATGGGCATCGAAGAGGATCCTTATGGAGTTTGATAGCCATTTGGGCAAGAAACTGCTCTTGCCTGGACTATTTTATAAACTGGACACAAAGAACCCGCAGAGAGAGGACTACTGAACTTGCCTAAAGGTGAGATGATCTTTCGGGATTCCTGATTCATGAAGGAGTCTGCGAGACATTCTGCAGGACACAGCAGATAGTGACTGAACTGCCTTTGAAATTTCCTGCTTCATGGAAATGTCTCTGGATACTATGGACCTTTAGGCCGAAGATGGATGCCCCAACGGTACAGAGGAACTTTGGGTGACTGTCCAGGCAGTGAGATGTCTCTGTGATTTCTAGAGTTTTGTAAGTTGCTTATTTCTTGTTTGCTTAGGTAATATTGTATCTTTCTGGAGTCTTTGATGGAGTTGAAGAATAGTTAGTTATAGTTTTCCTTTGTTATAAAAGATAAAATAGATGTAAATATTGTAACTGTAATTCTTACTTGATAACTGTTTTGTTATATGTAATTTTGCTATGTTAAAGTTAAAGCCTTCCTTTTTTTGTTTAAACAGAAAAAGGGGAAGTGATGTGGGAGTGTCATATATCAATCTGTTGATTTCATTGGTTAAGTAATAAAGAAACTGCTTGGCCCTCATAGGTTAAAACATAGGTGGGTGGAGTAAACAGAACAGAATGCTGGGAGGAAGAGGAAGTGAGCTCAGACTCGACAGCTCTGCTCTCTAGAGCAGACGCCATGCTCCCCTCTCCCCAGCAGACACGATGAAGCTCCGACCCAGGATGGACGTAGGCTAAAATCTTCCCGGTAAGCACACCTTGGGAAGCTACACACATGAATAGAAATGGGCCAAGCAGTGTTTAAAAGAATACAGTTTGTGTGTCATTATTTTGGGGCATAAGCTAGCCAGGCGACCATGAGCTGGGGTGGCAGGAACACAGCCCACAGCTCCTACTACATATTTGGAAATATTATTGGTGCAAATGTAATTAGTTATGAAAGTAGGGTAGTCCCCCAAAGCAATAGGGCTGGTGTCCTTATGAAGAGAGGACATTTGAACACTGACACACATGTTGGGAGAACACCATGAAAAGATTAGCCCCCCCTCCCCCGGCAAATGTCCAAGTGTCAGCCAATGACCAGATGCTAAGGGAGAGGCACAGATGGCCATACCTTTCTCCAGCAGACTTCAGAACTAACCTTAAGAATACCTCCATCTCAGACACCCACAGAGAAAGCTGAACCAAGCTCATGGAAATTCATGAACTCTAGAGACAGCTGTGGAGCCTCCATTGGACTGAACTAGGCCCTCTGTATGTAGGGGACAGTGGTGAAGATTGAACTATCTGAGGGGACCCTGGCAGTGGGACCAGGATCTACCCCTGGTGCGTGAGCTAGCTTGTTGGAGCACATTCCCTATGGTGAGATGCCATGCTCACCCTTAACGCTGGGGGGGGGGGTAGTGACTTGGTCCTGCCCAAACTTAATGTGCCAGACTTTGTTGAGTCCCATGGGAGCCCTTCATGTTGGGAGGAGTGGATGGCAGGTGGGCTGGGGGGGGGGGGAGGCGAGAGGGGACAGGAGGAGGGGTGGGAGGGAGAACTGTGGTTGGAATGTAAAATGAAATTTTAAAAAAGTAAATAAATTTAAAAACGGAATACCTCCATCTCAGACATCTAGCTTCTAGAAGGATTAGCTTCGGTTGTTTAAACAACTTAGTTTGTAGTTCTTTGTTACAGTGGTCCCAAAAATCATTACTCCATCTACACTGTAGTTCCTAGTTTTCTCACTATCAAGAACCTTTTCTGCAGACAAAATCCAGTTGCTTAACACATATTGTGTACTATATACTCTTGGGTGCACACAACTATTCTTTTTAGGCTCATATTTCTAAAGATTTGTTCTATCAAGTACACTATAACATATTTTAGCTTTTACTAACAGTCTTTCCATTTACTCATTAGATGAACAGGATTACCTTAGTGTGACATAATTTATACCTCAAGTCAAATAATGTGACATTTAGCTGTTGAAGTTCCATTAGGTTTTTAGAAATACCAAAACTTGTTCTCAGAATACTCATTATCAACTTCGTGGATCCCCAGGGCTTTTAAGGACCAAGAGGTGATTAGCAAGATCAGCAATTCGCAAAGTGTTTCTGCAAAGAACCCTAAATCACCATATCTGGTGGTATAGATCTGTAATCTCAGTCACTGAAGAGGCTGTAACAGAAAGATTGAGTCCACGGCCTGTCTGGGCTACGGAATGAGCTCAAGGCTGACTTGCCAGGAGTGAGAACCTGTGTCAAACTTTAAAAGGGGATGTGGGGTTCTGGGAGTAGTTGTTCAGTGGGATAGCACATAGAAAAAAAAATGAAAGGATTTGTGCAACATACCACTTATGTCCCATCTAACCAGCACTGCAGTAGACAGTTCAGATGAATGTGCATGACTCAGTTCCAAAAAATTCTACTTATGAACGAACGTTAAGATTCAAATGATTCTCATGAGTTGTTTCTGAGATATTCTTTGACATTTTCCCACCACACAAAGTGAAGAAAAACGGGCTCCAGACTCCAGGCACTTGAGTGGCTGCCCAGTGTGTCACTTGTGGCACCCAGCTCTCCACTTCCTGAGTTCATCCACTAGGTTCACCTAAGGATTCTGCATGAGGCCTACAGAGGTGTTACTACATTTAAATTGAAACTCGGGCTTCCTACTGCTCAATCCAAGATCCATCCACGGCTGGTTTACTTGTGATTTCAAGTATGCTTAGTATTCCGTGGTGCAGAAAATAGGTACGTGGTCAGCAGCCCTGTCCAGCCTTGACCATGTAAGGGCTGTCCTTCTCTTAGCAGCCAGGGGCAACGTAATTTTGCTAAGCCTGTCCTCGGGCGTACACACCCTTTTCTGTTGGTGCCTCTCGGGTCGCCTGGGAGCATAGTTCCATCTGTCCTTACTATTTTTGAGTCCCTGTTGTCTCATTGGCGGATTTCTGAACAGCTGCAAAACATACTTTTAACCCTACGTGGAAGTTTGGGTCACCTGCTACCAACGTGGAACAGTCACTCTCAGCAAGGGCTCTTCCAGCGGACAGTTCTCTAGTTTTACTGACTCGGGTGAGTGTTAAATTCCTCTGAACTTCCTGCTGCACAGCCAAGGCGGCCAGGAATGAATGAGGTCTTTGCTCATGGGCTGGTGGAATAATGTGCATTGCTTTTTTGTGTTGTTGGAAACTGCTCAGTTGCCTAGCACCACAGCCTACGGCCGGCCTGTCCTTTCCGTGGCTCCTCCACCTCGGGTGACCAGGCTCCCGTGGCACCGCAGGCGGGACTGAGACGCGGAGGAGAGCCCTGGGCCTAGGAGGACGATGCTCCGCGGAAAGTCCCGGCTCAACGTCGAGTGGCTAGGCTACTCGCCCGGCCTGCTCCTAGAGAAAGAGCTGCTCGCGCCGGCACGAACCCCACGGAATCCTCGCGGGTAAGTCACGTGAGTGCCGCGCCCCACCCGCGCCTGCGCGCGCTGCCTCCTCGCGTCACCGCGCCGCGCCGCGCCGCACCTGCGTGCTTAGGCCAGCTACTTCCGGTGCGACTGGCCTAGTAGTGTCCCGGTACCGGCAGCCGCCTGACCCCGCCAATTATCTCGCGCCTGCTGCTACCCTTGCGGCCACGCCATGGAGCGCCTTGATAAAGCGGCGCTGAACGCGCTGCAGCCGCCAGAGTTCAGGTATTTCTGAGTTCGGCTTGGTAGCCGTGGGGGGTCGGCTCTGGCCTGGCGTGCCGCCGCAGGGAACGGAGGCGACGAACCGGGCGCCCTTGGGATCAGGCCCCTCTGTGGGCTGCTGCGGGCTCCGGAAGAGGGCGGGCAGCTTGGAGGCTGCAGCTGCACGATGGGTGGCCCCACCTTTCATTTAAGCGAGCAGGCCCCCAGTTCTTGCTTCCTTGCATTTCCTCTCCCTGTTGTTAGGCAAGCTTGCTGATTTGCCAGGCGTGCTCTGTTGAGGACAGGCACTCGGCCTCCTTCCTCTTGAGACCTGCCAGGGCCTACATCACATGGCCTTGTAAATACCTGACGTGTGAATGAAGAGTCTGACCCTGGTGTGAGGCCGCTTCTCTGGGGGCAACAGTCAGTAGAGTGGAACAGAAGCAACCGTTAATTTACATCATCGGATTTCTTAATTCGTAGTTTGGCTAACTGCTTAGTTTTCAGCTTTGGAAAAACAGGAAGTTGAATTTAGATAAGTGATTTTTTTTTCCAAGACCACGAAATTAGGCCACACCGTTACTATGGCTTGAAAATGGACATCTGGCCACACCTGCTGATTCCAAAACCCTGTGACCCTTTTAACTCTCCAGTAATGTTAATGGGCATTTTTTTTTTTTTTTGCAAAAGTGACTTTTTATAAGAATACCAAAAGACATTCTTACTAAGTACACTAACAATACAGTATACCATCTAGACACTTACTAGTGTTTTCTAATGGAATTAAAAAAATCTTCAAATCATTCTCTTGCAAATCTTGACTGCCACAAAGAGGGATGTGGTAATCTCTATCTGTTCAATGTTTGCTGGAGAAATTGTGTAAAGAAGGAAAACTCAAAAGTGTTAAAGAGTAGGCGCTCAATAAGATTCATTGGGAACATTCTTTTTGTGTGACTAACATTAATTCTGGTTTCTCCTTCCATTCCTCATTTCTGACAGGTCTCAGCAACTCCTAGTCAGAGGTATAAAATAAATCAATAAAATGGTATCCATTGCTTTTTAAAAAATACTGTCACTGATTCTACCTGACTTGGTTTGTGCCAGCAGAAGCAACAGGTGTTGAGTGCTATGGCTAGAAGCAAAAATATAAAAGTGGTATAAATGCCCGGGAAAGTTGGTCAGCTATTTTTTTTAAACTGTATGCACTTAACTTTGACTGTCTAGCTTTGGACATGTTGTGCTTTGGACATGTTGGAGAATGACAGACTGCAAGTGTGTTCCATGGGATTGGATTACCTAGAGCGATTTAAGCCATCTTAGTTTTTAGTTTGTATAAGTATGTTCGGTGATATTTGTGGAATGACAAAATCGTCTGAAAAGACATTTCTCAAAAAAAATTTTTCTGTTTTTAAATAGTGGATAACTCTACTTAATCTTAAATTACTGTGCGTGTAGCAGAGAAGAGGCAAATTTTTGAAGTTTAAGGTAGAGAGTAGTATGTATGTATTGAAAATAATAGGCTGGGCGGTGGTGGTATGTTCTTTTAATTCCAGCACTCAAGGAGACAGAGGCTGGTGGATCTCTGGTGATGAGTTTGAGGCCAGCCTAGTTTACAGAATGAATTCTAGGAGAGCCAGGGCTATACAGAGAAACCCTGTCTTGAAACAAAACAATAATAGTAATAGGCCATAAATTATTAACATATACATATCGGCTGTGGGAGACTGGACATAATTTACAGTAAAGGTTATATTTGCTTGGTGTGACTGTGATTTGTTTACCCTATTTTTTTATTGTATCATCTTTTCAATAAGTGTTTATAAACAATTATTTTAAATTTTTGTTTTAAATTGTGTATGTGTGTTTGCGTGTTCACTCTTGTGTGTGGGTATGTGCACATTAGTTCAGGAGCCTGTGGAGATCAGAGGCATTGAATCTTCTGGACCTGAAGTTAAGGCAGTTTGTGAGCTGGGACTTGAACTGGTTTCTCTGGAAGAGCAATACTATTGAGCCATCTCTCTGGCTCATGCTTGTAAAAAATTTTCCAGGTAGTAGATATTTAAAAGAGATTATCTAAAGAACACTCTAGATGTAGTAGCATAGGCCTCTTAATACTGGCTACTGGGAAACAGAAGAATCACAAGTTCAAGGCTTAATTGGGCTACAAAGTGAGTTCTAGGCTACCATGGAAAACTTAGTGAGACCCAGTTTCAGAAGATAAGAAATCAAAAGGGGTAGAGAGGTAGCTGAATGGTAGAGCATTTGCCTAGGATATATATATATATATATATATATATATATATATATATATATATATATATATCAATCCCTGGGATTGAAAACTAAATCACTAGTTAACTAAATAAGGAAGAATAACTAATCAATCCTTTCTTTGAATTTTTGTTCCTTATCAAATTAGATAAATAATCTGATTATTGCATGCTTAAAGTATCACAAAATATGAATTTATCACTAAGGAAAATCTAAATTTCAATGCTTTTCTAAGACCCAGAAAAGAAGTGGTTGAATAGTGAGTATTTTCCTATTTTGGATATATATGATATATTTGATTATATGTATGATTATATACACATATATATGGTGAGGATTATGTAGCTCAGTAATGACAGAGTATAGTAAAAGATAATACATTTAGGTAGCAAAAGATAATCGTAGAACTTTTTGTTTCATGGCAGTAAGCTTAACAGTAAGATTTAATTTCTCATACTTGTACAAGGACTGTAATCAAGTCAGAAAGTTTACTACAGTACAGTTTTAAGAGATATAATTTTCATCTTGCGGATTAGCTATTTAGACTCAATGGCCTTGGGTCTTTGCTACTTTATTGGACTTTGGCCACAGTTCTGAATTTTCTCCCCCTATCCATAGTTGCCATTGTTTTATTCTTTCTATGGATTTGTCATCTTTTATTGATGAATTTATATTTATGTGGGATTGTAGAATATGTTTACTCACATTGTCTGTGTGCGCACGCGCGTGCACGCACACACACACACAATATGAAGAAATGGCTGTATCTGTGTAGAGTACTTAGCCATGAATGGAGTTTGTAGACTGAGTGTACCTCAGGATGGACATAGGACACAATGCTACACTAAATTTACTCAAAATTTCCTTTATCATTGGTATATTCAGTCCCAATACCGTTGTTGAGCTGTCCATTTTAGGCTTTTATTAGGAGTTCCATGGCATAGCCATTAATACATTTGTCTTTTCCATTTACTCCCACCCAGCTGTATGTTCTAGGAGACCCTGACTGGGTCATGGCTCAGTTTGAGTCTAGAATACATCTGTCTTTTCTGGTGTTATCTATTTCTGGTCTAGCCTAGTTGGGACAGAAGTGTGTCCAATCCTTGGGGAGGAGCTGTTTACCAGAGGGTTTGGGTTTTTCTGAAATAAATTCCAGGGCCATACACCAGCACATTGTATGCCAAGCTGAGGGGCCTGTTCAGGTACACGCATGCACATGCTTGCTCCTTTGCCTTGTTTGGGAAGGAGGAAGCTATTTGTCTCAGAATTCTTTCATCTTCAGGAGGGTGATTATTATATTTGGATATGGCTTGTGAAAATTCTGTTTGTTTACTTTTTTCCAGAAATGAAAACACTTTAGCTTCAACCCTCAAGACACTCCTGTTCTTCACAGCTTTAATGATCACAGTTCCTATCGGGTTGTATTTTACAACTAAATCATATGTATTCGAAGGTAATTTTTACATGCTTGAGGACATTTATCTTTTCTAATTTGTTCAGTGGTTTTATAAATCTTTCTGTTGTTAAAGTTGTTTTCTTATTCCTTTTGTTTAACTAGTATATAATATGTATATTATATATCTTGCTTAACTACACACACGCACGCACGCGCACACACATATCCAGTAAGAATTCATATGCTTTGGTTGGCTGGGTGTGGTGCTGCATGAGTATAATTCTTGGGAGGTGGAGGCAGAATTAGAGCCTGGACTCATAAGAGTCAGAGGCCAAGCTGAGCTACATGAGACCCTGTCTCAAAAACAAAACAATTTTTTTTATATTTATTACATATAATGTATTGCTTTAAATGCTTTACATGAGATTATCTACAGAATCCCCACAAACTTTTGAATTAATTTGTATTTTAGAAATGCAGTACAACAAAGGTAAGTAATTTCTGTCTGCACCACAAGTAACTGGTGAAAATGGGATATGAAAACGGTACTTCCAAGGTCTGTGTCGTGGGCACTGTTCTCTTCCCTTATGGACACTCATGGAACTATGAGATGTCTTTCCTATGTTATTGTAGGGGTAGAATTATAAACTAAAGCAATGTAATTTGGTAACTGGGTACCAATTCTATTTATAATGCTCTTTCATTTTCTCATTGCTCTTAAATGTCTGTCTACATGTATAAAATCAGAGATTTGTGCTACAAATGTGTATAAGAAATCATATTGATATTAAAGATAAACAAACCTTGGTATTTTCTGATTTTATAGAGTAGGCTGTGTTAGTGCCTTTTCATGCTGAACTATTTATTTTATTTTTATTTATTTTACGTATCAACCACAATTCCCCTTCCCTCCCCTCCTCTTATCCCCCCCCCCACTTCTCCCTCACCTCTCATCTACAGATGAGGCAAGCTCTCCCATGGGGAGTCAGCCATGCTTGGCATATTGAGTTGAGGCAGGACCAAGTCCCTCCCCCCTGTATGAAGACTGAGCAAGGTATCCCATCATAGGGAACACACACCAAAAATCCAGTTCACGCACCAGGCATAAATCCTGGTCCCACTGCCAGGGGTCCCACAAATAGACCAAACCACACAACTGCTACCCACATTCAGAGGGCCCAACTCGATCCTATGCAGGCTCCACAGCTGTCAGTCCATGAGCTCCCACTACCTCAGGCCAGCTGTTTCTGTGGGCCTCCCATCATGATCTTGACCACCGTTGCTCATATAATTCCTTCTCCCTCTCTTCAACGGGACTCCAGGAGTTTGGCCCAGTGCTTGGCTATGGATCTCTGCATCCACCTATGCTGCTATTTTTAACCAATAATTGTTTTTATAAGTTCTTATTGTATTTTATGTGGAATCATATTTTAATTCATATATGTTTTTTGTACAAAATGATGGACTTAGTTATGGCAGCCAGTGGTATAATGTCAAGAGCATTTCCTTATAGCTGGTGTGAATTTTAAAATGTAGAACTGGGCATGACAGGAGACACCTGTAATGCTGGTACTTGAAAGCGACAGGAGGATCTCAACTTCCTAGTCACCATGGTCTACAGAATGAGATCTTGTGAATATTGAGAAACAGGAGGAAGAAGAGGAGGAAGAGGAAAGAACCATGTGTATCTCTGCTCATTCTAACCATTCTGTTTCTCATGTGTGATTATATACATTTCTTTTATGTGTTTTTTCTTTTTAAGACTTTATTTTTATAGCTTTTATTTTTTATTATTTTACTTTTTTGAGGTAATATACATTATATCATTTCTTCCTTCCCTTCTCCCATCTTCCCTTTCTTACTCTCTTTCAAATTCATGACCACTTTATAGTGATATTTCATTTATATTTTAATAAATAAAGCTTGCCTGAGGTTCAGAGAGTAAAATAGCCCCACTGGTCAGCCTTACAGACCAGGCAGTGGTGGCACACACCTTTTATACCAATGGCCACACTAATTTGCCATAGAAACCAGGTGGAAGTGGTGCATGCCCTTAATCCCAGCACTAGAGAGGATTATAAAACGGGAATAGGCAGCTCTCAGTCACAGTCTCATTCTGAGAGTCCTGGAGCAGAATCGCCATTTCAGACTGAGGGAGAGGTAAGAGCCAGTCGATGCTGGCTGTTGTGCTTTTCTGACCTTCAAATATCTGTCTCTCAGTTTTTATTAATCGTGCTATACCTCTTTTTTCATTGTTTGTTTTGTGTGTATATTTGTTTTCCTAAATATTAAGTACAACATGCTCAGTTGTGTGTATGTTTTACAGGCTGACCAATTGGTATATTGGATAACCAATTGGTTTTATTCCCTGTGGAAGATTTCTTTTTCTCACTCTTAGTATTCCTTAGTTGCCTGTAGTTCTTCGTGTAGGGCTCAGGCCTCCTGGGCTTTTCTTTTTCCATATTAGCGTGTCTACTGTTCTTGCTCAGCTCAAGTTTAGGGAGTCGTGTTGGGGAGATTTCAGGGGTATATCTTCTGACATTACTAGGAGGCATAATCTCATAGCAAACTCCCTGATTTTCTGTCTCTTACAGTCTTTTTGTGCCTTCTGCATTGCAGTGTTGCCTGAGCCCTAGCTACAGGACTTGTTTTGGAGATGTAGTCCTTGGGACTAGGTTACATAACTCTGCATTTTGGTTGGTTGTTGTTTTCTATAATGGTCTCCATTCCAACCAGAATTGTTAGGCTTCGAATTTTGTGGTTTGGTGAGGAATAAAATGATTTTTTTTCTTTTTTCAATAGGTGCCCTTGGAATGTCCAATAGAGACAGCTACTTTTATGCTGCAATTGTTGCTGTTGTTGCTGTTCATGTGGTTCTGGCCCTGTTTGTCTATGTGGCCTGGAATGAAGGCTCACGGCAGTGGCGTGAAGGCAAACAGGATTAAAGTGAACATCACCTTTTGATAGCATGAAATTTATTTTTAAATATGTTAAGTACTTCTGAGATATTGATAATGAATACATTTTCTTTGAATAAAGTTGAAAGAACATGTTAAAATCAGTCTTAAGGAGTCAGTCGCATGTGGCTAAATTTTGACCCACCCAATAATATGATATGGTCACTTTGAACTTTGAATCTCCATTTGCAAATGAAAATTTGGAAAAGTTAAATAGGTACAAATGTATATGTTAAGAGAGTTATATTTTATCCTAGGAAGAATTTGATTACCTTATAACAACAAAAATGTATAACGATTTGCCTTATACTTGCTTTTCAGTTTTATTTCTTTGGGTAGATTAAGAAATGCTTAGTGAAGCAAATCTAAATTTCCTTTTTCACTGCAGGACTTCCTGAAAAATACTCGGTCCTTGGATTTGAGATTCTAATTTCCTGTGGAAAGTTCCCTAAATTGTAGGCAGTATAGTTAATCTGAATGTCACTGAGGAAGGAGAACTCTCACATTCCATTATTTAATGGGGAAAGTTGCTGAAATCACACCCATTCATACGAAGAATTTAGGGTTACGGAGGCAAAGAATTGAGCTGACTGTCAGCATTGTGATTATCATGCTAACATTGTGCTCTCATTTTTCTTTGAAATTAGGCTTCAGTTGCAGAGTTTATCAAAATCCTATTTAATATGTTGTCCTACTTTAAAATAGATAGTATATAATAAGTATTAGAATGCCAAGATGTCCAGCTTTCACACATGGAGAGTGTATACAGTTTTGAAAACATCATATTTCTTGGAGTTTTTGTTGATCCTTTTTTTTTTTAAATCAGTGCTAAGTTACATCCTGTATTTATACATAATCCTTCAAGTCTTTTTTGACGAGAACACTCTTGCCCCAGATAAAAAGCCCTGTTACCTTGCTTTGGTACCTTCAGTATATGGTCAGATAAACCACTTGGTACTGTGCATATGCAATTTAAAATGCTATTCTCCAAATATTTTTTTTTTTCTTAAAAGTTCATAATATATGCTCTGTAAAACACTGGGAAAATACATGTCACAATTGGCCCGTAATGTTACTACTTGCAGACCATCGGTAGTTTAGTTCACAACTCCTGTTTCTTAATGCTGGTTCCAAATACACTACAACCTTGGTTTAAGTTTAGAGCTTGCCAACTCCACCAAAGAGCTGTTTGCAGTTTTCCCTATACCTGATATTGCCCACTGTCTACCTTTAGTCTTCTCAAATTCACATTTCAATGTTTTTATCATAAATAAAATTTTAAGATAACTCAATTTAAATATTATATAACGTGGATATATCAAAACATTACATAGTACCCCATAAGCATGTATGCTTTTTGTTTTTATATATGAATTAAATGTAATTGTAAATATGAAGAGCGTTCAAATACCTGTTACTGATAATCCTAATATAATGAGTGGCCCCTGCTTTAATGTTTGCCATTGTTGATTTGTTTGTCTGCTGTTATTTTTATGCTGTGACTAGACTAGAGAAATAGAGGTGATTAGACATATAGATAATGTGTTTGTGTTACATTATCGCAAAAGCAAGATTAATGTAATTATTAAAGGATTGTTCTTAATTCTTAAATTTAACTGTTGTATGTAGTTTGTATTTAAAAGTGAGTATTCTAAATATAAGGGTCTTTATTTTGTAAAGACTGCAATTTTTAGTATTATGATAGTTGAGTCTCAGACATTATGTACTAGATTTCTAGGTGGTTCCCTTATTAGGTGGCCTGTTGGATTTAGAATTGTCCACTCAGTTTCTTTTTATATAATGCTAAGGTTTTTTTTTCTTGTACTGTTTGTAAAATACACTGTCGGGTTATTTTGTTTGATTTCAAACATTGCTAACTAAATAATGGTACAGGTCTTTTAAAGTATTTTAACCGGGGGTACATGTAAACACATGTAATTTTCCCTTGGGAATAAAGTACAATGTGTTGGAACATTAAAATCAAATATTCACATTGGTACTTAGAATTATTATAGAATAGATTTATTTTCAAAGCTGTTCATTCTTTCCTAGGATTTTTGACTGCTCATTCTTGAATTTGCTGCTGTTAGCTATGTCAGTGAATGTGGTATTTGACATTTTTACAGATATCTAACTAGTTTCCTCTTGCACAAAGTACATATTTCATAATGTGTTAGAAGAAAAGTTATAGTTAATTGTTAAGTGTTTTCCGGCAGGAATATGTTCACTGATGTTCAAAACCTGATTGTAACAGTAATCTCAATTAGGGAGTATAACTTGAAGTGTCAGTGCAAGCTACTGATTTTACCACCTTTACTGTAACGCCACCTTCCTCACCTTCTGATTTGCCTCCAATAATCTTTTTCCCGCAGTACTGAAACAATGGAAGGTCTGCTGTAGGATGCGATTGATATCATCCACTCTTCAAATGACTGCTGTTTCACGTGCTACATAGCATTCTGGTTTGTGATGATAGTAAAGAATTTTAAACCTGCTATTCAACAGAACTGGGTGTTTCATGGGAACCTAACAGTAATTATAATAACTTGAAAGTTTACATCAGAAAACTCATACTGAGCCAGCTGTGGAGGCAGGAGCACGCCTATATTTCCAGTATTTGGGAAGCAGTTGCAGGAGGATTAGGAATTCAAGGCTACCCTGAATCAACAGTAACAAAATTCTACAAAAACAAAGGACCAATTTCACTTTATCAAAAGAAACAGCCAATGGGCTTGTCTTTATTTTCACGTATATCTTATGTATACAGGAAAGTCATACTAGTCAGTGAAAGTATTTAGACAAGCAAGGTGCACCTAAGGAAAGCTAAAGCTGAAGGTATATGAGAGAAAGGATTGAAATCTTGATTTACATGTAACTACTATAGCTCCAGACAGTTTCATATTTAGTGCCTAGGTATAGTAAATTTGTAGACTTGTTAGGCCCATTTGATAATTGGTTCAATGATGGTACAGTATTTGTCACTTAGGTTAATGGCAGGTTTCTTTACTCTCAAGTCTTCTGTCATTCACTAGTAAAATATACAACCATTCAGATTCTACTAGCTGTTAAATTTATTTTCACCAGGGTTGTGCTAGAGTGCACTTTAATAACTTGACAGAACTTTTTTTTCAGGGGGATGAAGTTACCTTAAAAAATGAATTACTCTCAGAGATGTTGGGAACCTCCCCATCAAAACCCTGTAAATAGCATAACCCTTTATTCCGTATGAAAGTCTGGAATCTTTCCATATCGCTGCCGGCCACACTTATATCTGTGTTAATTGCTATGTGTGCTTGAAGTATGTGTTCTTTTTAAGATGTTCTGTAAGTCATATTGTCAGTTATACAATCTAGTCTTCCTTCCACGTTTGGTGAAGTCTCACTGAACAGGAATAATAGCAATAGCTAACAACATCTGCACAGCACCTTACAGTTTGCAAAGAACGTTCACATATTCTTGTCTGAGTTTTGCATAGTGAACATGTTACAGAGATGTCTCTTGATGTCAATGTTGAGTGTTAGAATTTTCAGTTACCAGTGTCACTGGCCATGCTATGGCCACTGACTGGGGGTGGGGTGGGGTGGGAGTGACAATGCGCTGTCTGTAAAGTTAGTGTCATCACAATGGGGCCTGCATTTCTTAGCCACTTGCATCAGACTGACTTGTTAAGTGATGCTTTTCTAGTCTTTACTTGAATGGGTTTTGTATTCAGTATACTGTAGCCTGTAATTTGTATTTATTTACCACCTGTTGTCATTAAAAATAATAACTAATATTACTGTGCTGTGTCCTCATTCAGTGGATATTGTTTTTATTAACCTCTGGTTTTAAAATGTGTTTGCGTGCTTGTTTTTGTTCATAATGTAGAATATGTGCAGAGTTCAGTTTTTAAATGTGTGTTTGCTTCTGTGTGTGCCATACCATATAAGAATAGAGCTGTCAAGGATAAGGTTTATTATTTCACATGAAAGAATGGAGATATTTCAAGAAAATATCCTGTATGCAAAAAAAAAAAAAAATGGAGATATTTGAATTGGGTGGGGTACTGAAGTGGACGGATTGGTTATATTCTAACTAGGGTGAATCAGTTAGAATTGATGTGGAGATAGGTTAAAGAAAGCTTGCCTCTGCCAGATGTGGAAGTACACACTTAGGAGGTGAAGGAGGACCAGATGTTCAAGCTTATCCTGAGATACATAGGAAGTGTGAAGCCATCCTTTACTACATGAGATCCTGTTCCAAAACACAAATTGTAAATTTTGGGGAATAAATGGATTTCAAATTCCACTAAAGGAATAAGGTTGAAAAGTATTTGAGACTAAGATAATTCCTGGGGACCTTTAGCTTTACAATACACACCCATGGCTAATTTCCTGTATCTTGTTTATTGCATTGGCTCCAGCTCCTTTTGGTGCTTCTGAGGACTCCAACTAATCCTTAGTAATAAATACCACCCCATTCCAACTATCATTTGATAGGTCTTAGTTCCAAAAATACAGATAATGAGATGTCCAGGAAGCTTAGGACACAGGTAATAGCACTATAGAAACCAAAAAGTGTTGCTTCTATGGTGACTGGAACCAGACTGTGGAATGTAATTAAAAACTACCATTTGTGCAAATGTAACCTGGACCTTTAACTCCATCTCTCTGAGAGTGCAGCCTGGAAATCAAGGACAAGTTAGTAGGCCCTCTGTGCCTCCTGATGGGGACTTGGCTAGGAGAGATTTACAGTTTTGTCTCTAAATGGACTGGACTTGAAGACATTTGTTTAAAATGTGTCTGCTTTACAGTATTTGTGTTGATCTGTGTGCTGACTCTGTCCTAGGAAACAGGAAGATCTCAGTACAATCTCTCTACCAAATTTTGCCAGTTGTGGCTCAGGAAGAGGACCAAATGGTTGGAGCAGGGTCACCAAGTTCCTTCTCTCCATACCTGTGGGTCTGTGTTCCTGGGATTGTTGTATACTTAGCTCTGAAGCCATACAGCATCCCCATTTTCATATCCCTTCCTATTTCTATCACCACGGCACCTGTGTATCTTTGCACATCTCAAGTCCCTTATGTAAAATGGCAGAGTATTTGCATACAATGTACATACATCCTTTTGTACACTTTGTCAAGTATAGATTGTTTATTGCCTAATGTGTTGTAGGAGGCTGCTAGTTTGTTTCCTGACCATCTGGCAGCTCAGACCTGAAATAACCACACAGAACTGTATGAATTAAATCACTGCTTGGCCAATCACTTAAGTGTATTGTTAGCTAGCTCTTACATCTAGTATTAACTAATTTCCAGTATTTTATATTTTACCATGAGACTTGTGGCTTATTGGCAAGGTTCCAGCTGGCAGCTCACGTCTTTCCCCTCTGGCAGCTCCATGGTTTCTCCTCCGCCTTCTTTCTCCCAGCATTCAGTATAGTTTTCCCTGCCTAATTCTACTCTGCCCTATCAACAGGCCAAGGCAGTTTCTGTAGCTTCTAGTTAGAAACACAGACCTCTTCCTCCACTCTTCTCCCAGTCCCCTTGGACCAATTAAAATTAAAATTTGAGTAAATTAGTAAATAAGGAGGAATTAGAAAGCTCAACAAATGAAATAAGCCAAAAAAGGTAAACCAGTAGTTTTAAATGAGTTGGCCAAGGGGTTTGATGGAACTGCCACCTGTAGATGACAGGGTTCTAATATGGCCCAATATTCCCACTCTCTTTTCCACTCTGTTTGATCACTGGTAGAAGCTATAAATGGGATGGGACAGTAACTCCATTCCATATGTATTTCGGCTTCTGGGGCTGCTGCCACAAAACACCACTCAGTGTGATCAACAACTGCAAAGCGGGGGCTTCGTGGCACACTCTATGATCCTGGTGCTCAGAAAGTAGAGTCAGGGGGACCAGAAGTTCAAGTTCATCCTGAGTTACATGGCAAGTTTAAAGACAGCCTGAGATACATGAGACGGGGGAGGGGGAGGTGCATACAACCATATTTCCTTACAATGCTAGAGGTCAGAACTATGAGATCAAAGTGTGGGGTGGGTTGATTCTCCCCGGAGCCTCTCTCCTTGCCTTGCGGATGTTTGTTGCTTGTCCTGTCCTCAAATGGTCACTCCTCCATGGAAATTTGTGTTCATCTCATCCTATGAGGATGCCTGTCATACTACACTGAGATGAATATGAGAAGCACTTGGCATTGATTTATAACCAACAGATAAAGAAAGCTCCAAGCCAGGAAATACAGGTAGACTGTAAATATGGGTAGACTGTAAAAGGTGGGATCCCATCTGTTGTAGGAGCCCCTTGTTGGTTCCCGGCCACCTGGCTAGCCTAGATTGGAAATAATCATACAGAAACTATGAATTAAATCACTGCTTGGTTCATTGGCTCTAGCTTCTTATTGGCTAACTCTTACATATTAATTTAAGCCATTTCTATTAATCTGTGTATGGTCACATGGCTGTGGCTTACTGGCTAAAGTTTCAGCATGTCTGACTCTGGTGGTGGCTCCATCCATAGCTTCTCTCTGACTCCACCCTTCTTTTTCCCAGCATTCACTCTAGTTTTTCTCACCTAGTTCTGTTCTGCCCTTGTCATAGGCTCAAAGCAGTTCTTTATTCACTAACCAATAAAATCAACACAGAAACAGAAGGACCTCCCACACCACCTGTCGGTTCATTTTTCTGCATAGGTCACAAGCTTCTCAAAACATCAATGGCAATGACACAATGGGTATCTTCAGACAAGCTGAGAGGTAGCTTCAAATTCTCAACAGATTTTTTTTGGGTGTCTTTCTGAGGTCCAGAAATCAACCATACATGCAGAAAATATGTCAGTCGAAATTTGCCTCGCTCTGTGTGCTCAGTGCCCAGCTCTGGGACTGGCACAGAACAGATGCTAAGTGCATGCACCAAGTAAGCAAATGTCATTCTTCCTATGCCCCTTTAGTGGGTTCTTTCTCTCTCATTAATATGTGCTTTCTGGATTCTTGAGCTACGGAAGGAGCTGATCCCTGACCTGTATGAAATGAATGGTATAGTGATTTCTATCCTGACCCACAACACAAGAGTTCCTAGAAAGTGCTCACTCTTTGTAGTCGATGTCTTCTGAACGCACTGTTCTTCATAGCTCTGACTTGGGAGGGGAGGAAAGGCATGGCAGCAGGAGCATCACAGCTGGTTACATTATGCCCACAGGCCAAAAGTAGACAGGCACAAGTGCTGGTGCTCAACACCCCCTTTTGCTCATGCTCACCTGTTGGCTGTGTACCCAGCCGACATCTGGTAGGTCCTCCTCACAGACGCCTTGTGGAATAGGCCCTCACAGACATAGTCAAAGTTGTATCTCAGGAAGTCAGAAGATCTAGTCAAGTTGACAATGAAGATAAACCATCACAACAAGTAATTGTTTATATAATTTGCTTTCCTTATTAGTACTAAAACAGTTTTCCTCCTGGTCATAGCCTTTGGGTAACTTTATGATGATATCTTATAACATGACCACAGTCCATGGAATAGATTTAAACTTGTAAAATTTATGTATTTGTTATATGTTATTATTATGTGCATGCATGCACTTGTGATATTGTACACCACTGTTGTTTGATGTTTTACTCTTTTGGCTCTTTAGGCTCTTTGGGGGGACCACCACTTGGCTCCCAAATAAATCACACCAATGCTTATTTTTAGTTATAAATGCCCACCCTTAGCTTAGCTTGTTTCTTGCCAGCATTTTTTAACTTAAATTATCCTGTCTATCTTTGGCCTTGGGGCTTTAATCTTTCTCTATTCTTGTATACCATTTCTTTCCTTCTTACTCTGTGACTGGCTGTGTAACTGTGTGGCTGTGTGGCTGTGTGGCTGTGTGGCTCTGTGGCTGGTTCCTGAAGTCCTCCTCCTTCCTCTCTTGTTCCCAGATCCCTTCCTCCCAGATTTCTCCTTATATTTATCGTCAGCCCCACCTATTTCTCTCTCCTGCCTTGGTATTGGTCATTCAGCTCTTTATTAAACCATCAGGTGTTTTAAACAGGCACAGTAACACAGAGTTAACACATGCAACATAAACAAAAGTAACACACCTTAAAATAATATTCCCCATCACACAACAGTGCTCATGTGAAGGTCAGAATACAACTTGAAGAACCATGTGGGTTCTAGGGATCAAAATGGGAATTATTCTAAAAGGTATGTACTAGTATATCATGGTTGTTTTCATTTACAATTCCGTGATAAACCATGGAGTGGAACATATTTCCATATACTTATTTCTACCTGTGCATCTTATTTTAATGCACATTAGTATCTGCTGTTTTTACTTTAATGCAATTAGTATCTGTGTGTGGGTACACATATGTATGTGGGCATGCATACATGTGCGTGTGTGTGGAAACCAGGGATGGGCCTTGGGTAGTGTTCTTTGGGAACCATTTTTGAGAGATGGTCTGCCACGCACTGCGGCCCAGGTCTGCGCTCTATGCGCTAGACCCCAGTTCGCGAGCTTCGGGAAAGGGGCTGGAGGTTGAGAATACTCACGCAGAGACAGACCGACACGCAGACCTTTAAACACTGATACCAAAAGCCCTCTTTAATAGCACCATGGAGGCTTAAATACACTGCAGTCAATGGCCAACAGGTGAAAATCCCATCCTCTGATCCTCTAAGCTAGGCACAGCTTCTAGTAACTTCAATTAGAAGGTTCTAGCAGGGAAGAGCAGCTGAAGGCCAGGACTCATTAGTCCCAACAATGGTCTCTCACTGATCCTGGGGCATGCTGGTCACACTAGTCTGGCTGTCCAGCAAGCCCTAGGAATCTTCCTGTCCTTCCCCGATGTCCCCGGTGCTAGCTGATAGGCATGTGCCATTACACATCTTCTTACGACTGTGCTGGAGGGAGGGCTCAGCCTCTCATGCTTGACAGCATCTTTACAGACTGAGCTGTTTTCCTACCCGTAATCATTTCATAATCCTGACAAAGTTGTCACATTTTCAAAAATGTGAAATTTCACCTTGTTTGCTTTGCCTATCACTTCTCATTTTTAAAAGCAAATAAAATGTTTTGTGAACTCTAAAAGTAAAATGAAATGTTTGAATCAAGAAGGTGAACTTGGTTTTGGTCCCACTTTCCCTTTAAGTAAGTGATTGTCTAAAGAATTCACTTTCCTTTCAGAATCTCAGTGTATTCTGTAAAGTAAAAGGAATGGCAAAGAAGATTTGAGAAGTTTTTGTGACTTTGGTTGCTTTTGCTTTTGTATTCTGTATCAGCTAGTGGAGTTAGAGTGGTCATGCCAACATTCAGGCACCTGAACCTTTGGATGCCTCGTGATACATTTATCTTGAAAATTTTCCATATTTCGTGTCCAGGTTGAAATGAAGAGCTCCGAGAGAGGCCGGTACCTAGCAACCAGATCTCTTCAAATACCTCATTGAATTGTGTTTGCAGAGAGTATTAGGGGAAAGAGTATAGACAGCAAAAATGGACCCACGCTTCCCTGTTAATTTCATTTGATGACTCACCCAGTCTGTCATGCAAAGATGGCATTGATTTAAATTGTGACCTTTTCTTCTATCTTCTATCATTAAAATAATGCCAGTAAAAGGGCAGTGACTCACCACAAAAACAGATTCTTTTTTCAGAAAATTAGCAAAGCACTGTCACAAAGAACGTCGGCAAAAGGATCTTTTTATTCACCCTACCTGGTGAGCAAGCAGCATCCTTTGCCCAGCTCATTAAGTGCCTCTTCTATAATATGTGCTGTGGATTCAGTCTAGCCTGTTATTTTGTTGATTTGCTCTCATTTTGAGCAGTATTTCAGGCATTGAATGCACAAGGTAATTTTCCACTGAATCAGTTGCTAGTCATCATTGCCTCTGTAATTCAAAGAGGCTTAGGGGGCTTTTTTACAATGTAAAATAGTTCTCCATTTTGTTTGTGAATCTGGAGTCTCATATATGCATATATTAAAATTAGGTCTCAATTTCTGTAAGTGGGTACTTAAAGTGATGGGGATGTTGAAATTATTGTTTTTTCAATTACTAAATAAGCGCATCACTAAGAAGAGAAACCTTGGAGCTTTGGTCTTAAAAATAAGGCCTATCAATTATGCAGTTATTATTTCAACCTGACCTGCTCCTATTAAATTATATATCAAGGCAACATTTAATAAGAAAAATAATCATCACTTGTGTTTAATTTAAGCTGTATTTATTCATCCTGTCACATTCTAGAAGGTACCAGACCACAATGCTTATACTCCCTCTATGACATAAATGGTGTATCAATACAACTTTGTGGAAATTTATGTTCAATAAGCTTTAAGCCATAATACTATGTGTTTTTGAAAACATGATGAAAACACAGATCTGGAAGTGACAAACTCACTATCATCTGGTATCAATCTTCATTGTACAGGTGTTAAGGCTAGAGGGGAGAAGGGAGGAACAGCTTGTTGGTGGTCTCATACCAGCTCATGAAAATGCCAAGACAATAACTCACTCCAACTCCCAAATCAGTTCTCTTGCTAGGTTAGCCTTTTACACAAGAATGTCTAGAGATGATGGGATGAATTCAGGAAAATGTTAACCTCATCTGTTAAAAAAAATGTACAAAGGATCCTGACAGATAAACCCTTGGCGTAAAAGGGGACATTTGAAGATATTTTGAAAACAGCCCTTTATTGTCCCCTAATCCTCAGTAAACAGGATGTGGAGTATCCTCAGTAACATTTATGTGGAGCCTGTAGGAATTTTTCCAAAATAGACAGGAGAAATTTCATGGCTTAACCTTATGAACATCTATGTGGATATTATGATTTAAAACTTATTTAATCCATTTTATGGCCAATAATACCACATTATGTTATTATGTGACTAATTTTGAAAAAGACTAGAAACATTTTTGTGTGACTACTGAAATAGCTACTTCTGGTAACTAATGAGTCAATTAATTACTCAGGTTGATTCCTGGATCCCACAACCTTGAGGCTACTTCTGCTTCCCCTTTTAGAAATTCATTTGTAGTAGTGATTCTCAACCTTCCCAGTGCTGTGAACTTTTAATGCAGTTTCTCATGTTGTGGTGACCCCAAACCATAAAATTATTTTTTTACTATTTTATAACTGTATTTTTGCTCCTATTATGAATTGTAATGTAAATATTTTTTGGAGATAGAGGTTTGCTAAATGGGTCATGACCCACAGGTTGAGAACCACTGATTTATAGCACTATTAACTTCCTCCCCTCTAAAAGTTTCATTAGTTTTAGATGAAGGCTGCCTGAACTAAAGGTAAATAACCATGTTTCAGAATAGTTTGAATGAGCACTTAGGGCAATGCAATAATCCATTGACTCATCTAATGAAAACAAAGCTTCAGAGACTATAAATTGCAACACTTACTTGTTTCAAATCTCCATGGGGTGAAGTCTATGCAATTGGATTCTGTCAGAGTCACCTCAGACTGCATAATTCTTGAGCTCATTATCATGACATCTGATGCTGTGGAGATAAAACTTTATATTTCTATATGGATATTAATATATCAAATATGTAGTGAGTAAAGTTTAGGTCCCTTATGCTTGGGAAGCAGAGAAGCATGAAAGGCAAGGTACAGGAACACAGAGGCTCCCATACTGAAGATGGTAAGTGGGATGGGATACTCCGGTATCAGTTCTGTGTATGGCACACTAAAGTCAATTTCTTTAGGGTGAAGGACTTCATATAGTAATGGGTAATGTATGTGGGTGCCTTTCATGTAAATTCAAAACACATAAAATAATAGACTATATTGTTTAGAGTTACATGAATGCCTGGAAGAATTCAGAGTGTGAAGGAGACTAACTATCAAATGCAAGTTTTGAAAAAAAACCTTAAAAAGAGTTAGATTCATTCATATATATTGACTGTATATAATGAGGATTTTTATATGTGCCTACAATGTATTTTGATGATACTCACTGCCTTTACGTCCCCATTCCAACTCTCATTCCTGCCAACCCATTCCTCTTCCCAGCTAGTCCCCCTCCCAACTTTCTTTTCTGGTGACACATTGAGTTTCTTTAGGGCTGTTTAGAGTTTGAATAAGGGCTTATTTACATAAATATGGGCACCTTATTAGTGGCTGCACCATTGAGGAAAATCTCTCCTCCCTTCAGCAACTGTTTGTTAACTGTTCATAGAATCTCAGGGAAGGCTGGGCTTTGTGAGGCTATCCCCCCCACCTCTATCTCCATGACTGGATGTTGATGGGTCTGGGGCTATACAGGTCAAGTTTAGTACAATAATGTGCCTTTGGCAGCTAGTTTTGAGGACTCAGGTGCCGACTGATTTACTGTTTATATTTTTTGTGTGTTTAAAGTATTTCCAACAATTTTTCAGTAGAAGGATAAAAGAGAAAGTCTTTAATTTCCATTAGTGTATGTAAAAGAACATGATCCATGCATGGCCAAGGAAAGGGTTGATAATTCATTCATTCTTTTTTCATTTTTAAATGGACTATAACACCTGAACTATCTATTTTCTGGACCCGAAGGGTAGTTTTCTGACTGCTTTCTTTCAGTGAACAGAAGAGCCCAGAGAGAAGTGGTAGTTCCAAGACAAATGTTCAAGCCTTTAGGAGAGTCCCTTTTAAATCTTATTGACCACAAAATGGCCACATGATTCTGGGGCTGGCAGAAGGATGGTTTGATTTCCTAAGTATAAGGAAGGCTTAAGTAGGGAGGAAAGGATCAGGGGAACAAACTGATGGGAGTGAAGAGGCCAGAAGAGAGGTGGGAGACGGCTTAGGGGACCACCTAGCCCATCATCTGGAAGAGAAGCAGGAAAATGATGTCTGCTTTTACCAGGGCCAGTGTGTGGAGAGGAAGATGTTGGATTCTGTGTTTTGCACATTTGGCACACTGGGGTATGGATCCGAACCAAACGGGACTCCAAGGATTTTGCTTTGGAAAATTAGGGTAGTTGCAGTTTCAGCACAGGAGTAAGTCCTTCCTATGTTGGTGTAGGAGAATTGTCTGTATTCTGTCAATCATGTTTTTAATAAACGCTGATTGGCCAGGCAGGAAGTGTAGGTGGGTAAACCAGACAGGAAGTAAAACAGGAGAATGCTGGGAAGGAGGAAGCCCATTCCTCTCCAGTCCTCCCCAGACCACCAAAGATGCAGGATGTGACTTCCCTGCCCTGCTGAGAAAGGTACTGAGCCATGTGGCTAACATAGATAAGAACGATGGGTTAATATAAGTTACAAGAGCAAGCCTGAGCTAATGGGCCAATCAGTTTATAACCTAATGCAGACTCTCTGTGTGATTTTTCTTTGGGGCTTGCTGGCATGGGGTACCGGGCAGGACAGAAAAACCCCAATAAGCAGGCCCTCCATGTTACACTATGTAACCATGGTTCCAAGTAATACGTAAGAAAATAAAGCAGATGATCTTTTGAATAAAGGACCTATAATTAAGAGTGTTACTTTTCTGCTCTAGAAAATTAGTGTTTAGTAATGTGGCAGGATACAAGATCAACTCCAAAAAATCAGTTGCCTTCCTATATACTAAGGATAAGGAAGCAGAGAAGGAAATCAGAGAAGCATCACCTTTGACGATAGCCACAAATAGCATAAAATATCTTGGAGTAACTCTGACCAAGGAAGTGAAAGATCTATTTGACAAGAACTTTAAGTCTTTGAAGAAAGAAATGGAAGAGGACACCAGAAAATGGAAGGATGTCCCTTGCTCTTGGATTGGGAGAATCAACATAGTAAAAATGGCAATTCTACCAAAAGCAATCTGTAGATTCAATGCAATCCCCATCAAAATCCCATCAAAATTCTTCACAGACCTGGAGAAGACAATAATCAACTTTATATGGAAAAACAAAAAATCCAGGATAGCCAAAACAATCTTATACAATAAAGGATCGTCTGGAAGCATTACCATCCCTGACTTCAAACTCTATTACAGAGCTACAGTATTGAAAACAGCTTGGTATTGGCATAAAAACAGAGAAGTCGACCAATGGAATCAAATAGAAGACCTGGACTTTAACCCACAAACCTATGAACACCTGATTTTCGATAAAGGAGCTAAAAGTGTACAATGGAAAAAAGAGAGCATCTTCAACAAATTGTGCTGGGAAAACTGGATGTCAATTTGTAGAAGAATGAAAATAGATCCTTATCTATCACCATGCACCAAACTCAAGTCCAAATGGATTAAAGACCTCAATATCAGTCCGAACACACTGAACCTGATAGAAGAGAAAGTGGGAAGTACTCTACAACACGTGGGCACAGGAGAACACTTCCTACGTATAACCCCAGCAGCACAGACATTAAGGGCATCATTGAATAAATGGGACCTCCTGAGACTGAGAAGCTTCTGTAAAGCAAAGGACACTGTCACTAAGACAAAAAGGGAACCCACTGACTGGGAGAAGATCTTCACCAACACCGCAACTGACAAAGGTCTGATCTCCAAAATACATAAAGAACTCAAGAAACTAGACTGTAAAAAACTAATCAACCCAATTACAAAATGGGGCATTGAGCTGAACAGAGAATTCTCAACAGAAGAAGTTCAAATGGCCAAAAGACACTTAAGGTCATGCTCAACTTCCTTAGCGATCAGGGAAATGCAAATCAAGACAACTTTAAGATACTATCTTACACCTGTCAGAATGGCTAAAATCAAAAACACCAATGATAGCCTTTGCTGGAGAGGTTGTGGAGTAAGGGGTACACTCATCCATTGCTGGTGGGAATGCAAACTTGTGCAACCACTTTGGAAATCAGTGTGGCGGTTTCTCAGGAAATTCGGGATCAACCTACCCCTCGACCCAGCAATGCCACTCTTGGGAATATACCCAAGAGATGCCCTATCATACAACAAAAGTGTATGCTCAACTATGTTCATAGCAGCATTGTTTGTAATAGCCAGAACCTGGAAACAACCTAGCTGCCCTTCAATGGAAGAATGGATGAAGAAAGTATGGAATATATACTTATTAGAGTACTACTCAGCAGTAAAAAACAATGCCTTCTTGAATTTTGCATGCAAATGGACGGAAATAGAAAACACTATCCTGAGTGAGGTAAGCCAGACCCCAAAAGAGGAACATAGGATGTACTCACTCATATTTGATTTCTAGCCATAAATAAAGGACATTGAACCTATAATTCGTGATCCTAGAGAAGCTACATAAGAAGGTGAACCCAAAGAAAAACATATAAGGATCCTCCTGGAGGAAGGTTAATCTTCATCAGGCGATGAAAGGAGACAGAGACAGAGACCCACATTGGAGCACCGGACTGAAATCCCAAGGTCCAAATCAGGAGCAGAAGGAGAGAGAGCACGAGCAAGGAACTCAGGACCGCAAGGGGTGCACTCACATACTGAGACAATGGGGATGATCTATCAGGAACTCACCAAGGCCATCTGGCCTGGGTCTGAAAAAGCATGGGATAAAACCGGACTCGCTGAACATAGCAGACAATGAGGACTGCTGAGAAGTCAAGAACAATGGCACTGGGTTTTGATCCTACTGCACATACTGGCTTTGTGGGAGCCTAGGCAGTTTGGATGCTCACCTTACTAGACCTGGAAGGAGCTGGGAGGTCCTTGGACTTCCCACAGGGCAGGGAACCCTGACTGCTCTTCAGGCTAATGAGGGAGGGGGACTTGACTGGGGGAGGGGGAGGGAAATGGGAGGCGGTGTCTGGGAGGAGGCAAAAATCTTTAATAAATAAATAAATTTAAAAAAAAGAAAACTAGTGTTATTCTTGATTAAGTGAGCCAATGTCATACATATACACAGGCTTATGGCAGTTTACAAAGGGTTTGGTGGCTCTTGAGCTCAGGCATACTCTAAGTTACACTATATTGTATAAAGCTAGTGGGAGCTCACTGATTCTGAACTGATGGCAGGGGAACCTATATAGGACCAAGCTAGGCTCTCTAAATGTGGGTGACAGTTGTGTGACCACTGGTAGTGGGGCCAGGATTTATACCTAGTGCTTGAACTTGTTTTTTGGAGCCCATTCTCTTTGGAGGGGTATCTTTCTTATCCTACATATAGAGAGAAGAGGGCCTTAGTCTTGCCTCAAGTTATGTGCCAGACTTTGTTGACTCTCCCTGGGAAGCCCTAAGCTCTTTGAGGAGAGGATGGGGGGTGGGGTGAGGGGATGGTGGGGGGAGCAGAAGGAGGGGAGGGAGTGGGAACTGGGATTGGTATGTAAAATGAGAAAACCCGCTATTGACACAGCTACTTAGATGCCTGCCCTTACACCTGTTCACCTGTCTGTACCTGATTCTGACCTGCTCTTTTCTGTTACTCACCCACTTCCTGCTCTGAACAGTTCGGCCTTTTGTTCTGCAGCTGGAAGAGTCCTTTGCCATCTTTGACTCCAACAGCTTCCACAGAAACTCCCTCCAGGCACTGGTTTTGCTTACTCAGCATAACTCTCATATCTCAGTTCCCAAACTCCATTGTATTCTGCTGCAGCCTCTTTAACTTGTAATCATTCTGTAACCCATATATACGCATGCAGAGATATGGATATATTTACTGTGTGCTTTGTGATATGAAAGTCAATAACAATTAAAATAAGAGAACCTACATTCGCCTCTTCCAGGATGCTAAGGTAGGTGAATTTTATGGCAAGTTGCTGTTATTAAAGTGACTAAACCTCGTTATTCAGTAAACAAATGGCTGTATGTGCTTATGTTTCTCGAGTAACACATTCATAACAGTTTTTTTGGGGGGGGGGGAACAGGGTCTTACCTTTATCTCAAACTGCTCTAGAACTTACTACTTAGTCTAAGATGGTACTGACAATTCAGCAAATTTCCTGCTTCAACCTCTCAAGTGCTGAAATTGTAGGTGTGAGTCCCCATACATGTTTCTACAGAGGTTTTTTTTTTATATCTATTATTCAATTTGACCCCCATTTCTGGGAAATAGCTACAGTAGGATTTACCTACTGCCTTTTTTTTTAATACAGAAAGTGAAAACTCAGAGAATGGAGAAGTTCAAAGACTATAATGCAATATGTATGTATGTATGTGTCCTGTCCTGCTAGGTCAGAACAGGGACCCCTATATAGCAACATTGTCCTGAACTAACAACTTAGATTTTATCTTGAACATGTAACCAGCTAAGATTCTACTTTGTTTTCCTCCCTCTTTAATATACACAAAATTTGCTATTATACATTTAAAAGTATCTTTCTATGTTATCTTACTATTTACATAATTCCAAACCATAAAATAATTTATGTTGTTCACTTATTTTTAGACAATGGCACGCAACTGTTCAGATTTATCTTTAGAAGTGTATTTCCACAGCACCTAACAAAATCAATTCAAATGCTTTTGAAGCAAGGATGCCTTATTTCCCACCGAAACAATGACTCACGAGGGCAGCCTGGGTCTCATTTATATTCCTCCCCAGCAAGCAATTTAAATGTAATTCATACAGAAACAGGAAGAAAGAAATAAGAAGAAAAAAAGGCAAACTTTCTCCTTTATTTTCCTCTTACAATGTATCCTGAACATCAGTTAAACGAGAGAAAGCTGCCACGTTTCTTCGCGTTCAGAATGTTCTTGACAGCCATATTAGTAAATGGCCTGCATTCCATGTGCACGTGAAGCAGATTTTGTGCCAATCTAAAGAAACACTTTCTGTAAAAATTTTCAGAAGTTATTTTTATGTGTAAGGGCATTTTGCCTGCAGGTATGTGCATTGCCTGTGGAAACCAGAAGAGGGCCTCAGATCCCCTGGAACTGGAGTTATAGACAGCCTCCATGTGGGGGCTGGGGATTGAGTTCAGGTCCTCTGGAAGAGCAGGCAGTGCTCTTAACCACTGAGTCATCTCTCCAGTCTCAATAAACACTTCTTGATCTGCCAAGCCCCTTCTGTTCGGTATCTGAAGGTTCAGGTGGTATTGAGCTTCTGGATGCAAATCTGGCAGTTAATTGGCAGTGCATGGATCTTAGCGCAATGAAGGAAGAGGTCAAGGTCAAAGGAAGTAGTGAGGTGTGACAGGAGGATGGAGGATGGAGCACCTACATAATAACAACATCTCAGTTACTGTCTTTTTAACACTCACTTTTGCTTTATAATTAGAAATTTTTGTGAAGCTGGGAGCACAACAAACATGGAATGAGTATTTGTTGGTTGCACAGCTGTTGGGACCACAGAGGAAAAATGACTGAGGAAGGGACACATGTTTGGCAGAGTAGAGTCGAAGAAGAAGTAGAAAGAACATGAACAACTGGCATTGAAATACTGGAACCTTCAAGTCCGTAGTCCTGTAGAAGTCCTGTTCACTGTGGCTTTACTACAAAGCTGTGGACTTGGAGTTGGATATGTTGTAGGTGAACATTTCACTGGGCACTCTTGCTAGCTGTAGGAGTCAAGAAGAGTGTCTAGGTAGCCTTTTTGCTTTGTTTATCCCGAAAACCATCACTGTGAATCTGCTGAAATATGTAGCTGTTCCTCACTTAATTGCCATATGACCCTCAAGGACCCTCACCCATTGCACCAAGATGGAACTTTGATATCAACAACTAAAGGGCAACCAGTTCATTGCTCTTTTATAGCGTTAGGCTCTGCTCTAGCAGCTTTGGAAAGGACCTACCAGTTGCACTGATGGAGAAGGAAAGAGAACTTACAACTTGTAAGATTTACTTTGCTTGTTGCTAGGACAAAAGCAAGTTTAAAAAGGATTTATTTTGTCTTATCGTTTAAGGGTACAGTGCATCATGGAAGGAAGTCAGGGCAGCAGGATTGTGAGGTTACATTGCATCCCCAGTCAGGAAGCAAAGGCAGACAATGCATGTTCTCAGCTTGCTTTCTCCTTATTGGGTGTGGGACCAGCACATGAAATGGTGCGTTTTCCCTCTTCAGATAAACATCACTGGAAACACTCTTCCACAAAGCCAGAAGGATATATCCACGGTGATTCGTGATTAACCACCACATAGGGATAACCACAATTTCCTCAGTTGCTTTTATAACATGATCTTAATTTCCTTCTACACATGTTCCCTGTCTTGCTTTTCAGTTGGCATCTGTGAACAGCTTTGCACCATACAAGGGTGAATTTCAGCCTCTCATCTTTAGCTTAAACTTCTACTTATTGATTAATGTATATTGTGTAAAATTGATTCTGGAAAACTACCCAGAGAAAATTTAGTTCTATTCATTACTAACACAGTCAATTTTGTGAAATTACAGACTTAACTCAAAGGCTATGTTCCATGGAAAGCAACTGCAATTTAAAAATGTATGCCTTGGGTTGGGGTTGTGGCTTGGTTGGTGGAATGCATGCCGACCGTGCACAAAGCCCTGCACCGTATAATTGGGTAGGGCTTCATCATTCTGGGGGCAGAGATCAGGAAGTCAGAAATTTAAGGTGGTTCTCAGATATGCAGCAAAAATGAAGCCAGTGTACTTCTTTCTTTCTTTTTTAAGTGAGCCTCTATCAGAATCACCTGTAGATCTGATGGAGGTGGGTCTTTATCTATCTGTTGCTTTCATTGGTTAACTAATAAAGAAACTGCTTAGGCCCATTTGATAGGCCAATCCTTAGGTGGGTGGAGAAGACAGAACAGAATGCTGGGAGAAAGAAGCAGATTCAGTGAGTCGCCATGATTCTCCCACTCCAGACAGACGCAGGTTAAGATCCTCCCTGGTAAGCCAGCTCGTGGTGCTACACAGAATATTAGAAATGAGTTAGATCAATATGTAAGAGCTAGCCAATAAGAGGCTGGAACTAATGGGCCAGGCAGTGTTCAAAAGAATACAGTTTCCGTGTAATTATTTCGGGGCATAAGCTAGCCATGCGGGCGGCTGGGTGCTGGGGACGCAGCCCTGCTGCTCATATTACATCAGAGTGGCACCCAACGTGCTAATGAACTCCACGTAAAACCTGAGAGGGCTTGAAAAGGAGAGAGAGAGAATTTAAGACAGCTTTTTGCTGTTTCTGGGTTGCGTACCGCAAAGAAATTGTCTTGACTCAGCAACAGGAAAAAACTGGCTGTTTTAAAATGCCGGCTTTCTGGGCTGTGACGCCATTGCGATCTCTGTCTGGCTCCTGCGGGAGAAAGAGTCTTTGAATGGAGCATTTGGAATAAAGTGCTACGATTTGTTTGATGGCAACTAGACTCTCTGTGTGCCTAAAAGGAAGTCATTGCCTGCTGTGGTTCAGGGGCACCAAATGGCTCTGAGGCAGGAGCAGCTCAGCTCCACCTTGCTGAACTGTTCTGGTCTCAGGCAGGAACTACCATAATTACTGTAATAACAGCGCAGTTAAGGTTTAGACTGGGCAGGACACAGGCGGTACCATATTACCTGTACATGTTGCAACTTGAGTTTTTAAGAAGTGCTTAACATTTTAAGAAATGCTCCTGGATAGTAAAAAAAATTACAGATTCACAATAAAACAGATTCAGACATAAAAGACCACAGTGTTGGTGACTGTATGTAGGCTTGAGAGAGAGAAAAAACAAATATAGAGAATAAAGTTAATGGTTAAAAAAAGGGTAAAGTCTTTAAAGAGACAGAGTACAGATAGTTGTAGATTAAAAGAAATAAAGAAAAATAAGCCACGTAACAATGGAAAATTCACAGAGAGTCTGTATTATGTACATTGTGTTTTCTTTAAATTTTTTGACTGTAAAGGGGCTAAGTACTGAGAGACATTTCATTCTATGGGCTGCCAAGTGGAACCAGAATGGATATCAGAAAGGTATTATGACTTCAGAATTTGGGTCTAAGGATATGATGCTTTGGAGAGGGTCTTCTTTTGTTTTCACAGAGGATGAGACTCTGTGGATTGCGTCTATACCGATATGGTATGATAGACCACGCCCTCCTGAAAGGTTGCTGTGAACACCTTCAAAAAATTACTTCACTCAGCTGCCGACTGAGATGACCCTGACACACAGGTTACACCATGAAAGATCTGAATACAGCGCCCCCATTCAGCAGGAAACAGTTTGGAAAAAAAAAACTGCGCCCATGTTCCCAAATATTGTTTATAAATGTTCTTTTACATTTAAAGGGGGATATGATATAGATATGAATAATTTGCATTGGTGTGGATTTGAAGGTCAATTTTGTTATATGTATATGCATATTCCTAATCTTGATTAAGGTACTGTGATTGTATAGTTCATTTAAAAATATAATGTATATAGGTTGTTAATGGATAATCATCAATAATTGTCAAGCTTTTAGTCATGTTATTAGATTTTCTAGATGTGCATAGATATATTTCAGATAGGTATTCTTCATATCTTTCAAAGACTACAGAATATGGCATTTTAAATATTTTAATAACTTAGGGTTTTTCATGACAATGAGACACGTCTGCTCATGGCAACACCAAGCTACTTCAAGAGGAAGATGGGCATCGAAGAGGCTCCTTATGGAGTTTGATAGCCATTTGGGCAAGAAACTGTTCTTGCCTGGACTGATGCATAAACTGGACACAAAGAACCTACAGAGAGAGGACTACTGAACTTGCCTAAAGGTGAGATGATCTTTTGGGGTTCTTGATTCATGAAAGAGTCTGCGAGACATTCTGCAGGATACAGCAGAAAGTGACTGAACTGTCTTTGAATTTTCCTGCTTCATGGAAATGTCTGCTGGATACTATGGGCCTGTAGGCTGAAGATGGATGCCCCAACGGTACAAAAGAACTTTGGGTGACTGTCCAGGCAGCGAGATGTCTCTGTCATTTCTAGAGTTTGAAGTTTCTTATTTCTTGTTTACTTAGGTAATATTATATCCTTCTGGAGTCTTTGATGGAGTTGAAGAATGGATAGTTATAGTTTTCCTTAGTTACGATAAGAGATAAAATAGATAGAAATATTGTAACTGTAATTCTTGCTCTATAACTGCTTTGCTATATGTAATTGTACTATGTTAAAATGAAAGCCTTCTTTTTTGTTTAAACAGAAAAAGGGGAAATGATGGAGGTGGGTCTTTATCTATCTGTTCCTTTCATTGGTTAACTAATAAAGAAACTGCTTAGGCCCATTTGATAGGCCAACCCTTAGGTGGGTGGAGTAGACAGAACAGAATGCTGGGAGAAAGAAGCAGATTCAGTGAGTCGTCATGATTCTCCCACTCCAGACAGACGCAGGTTAAGATCTTTCCTGGTAAGCCAGCTCGTGGTACTACCCAGAATATTAGAAATGAGTTAGATCAATATGTAAGAGCTAGCCAATAAGAGGCTGGAACTAATGGGCCAGGCAGTGTTCAAAAGAATACAGTTTCCGTGTAATTATTTCAGGGCATAAGCTAGCCATGCGGGTGGCTGGGTACTGGGGACGCAGCCCTGCTGCTCATATTACAACATAGATTTCCAATTATTTCATTGCCAGTCCATCCACATCCCAATTGATAAATAGCTGTTAACAAACATTTATTTATGCTTAATTTAAATATATTTGTAACTTAGTATATAATGTAAAGTTACTCATCACGCCATCTTGATATGTTTTATTTATATATATTCTACTTCCTCAATCCCCCTCCTCCTCACAGTGGCCCTTGTTGCATGTTTGCCTCTGCCTGGTTCTCCTTTCTCCCTTAAGACTTCTTCCATGGGGCTGAAGAAATGGTTCAGTAGTTAAGAGCACATATTGTTCTTGCAGAGGACTTGAGTTCCATTCCCAGCACCCACACCTGGCAGCTTACAACTGCCTGTAATGCCATCTCCAGGGTCTGAAACCTCTTCTGGGCTATGAGGACACCTGCATTCAGGTGCATAGACCCTCACACATATACATAATTGAAAATAAAACAGATATTTTAAAAGATACTCCTTTGGGGCCTGGGAGAGATGGTTCACTGTGGCTGCTCTTCCAGAGGCTCTTCCCAGGCTTTATTCCCATCACTCGCATAGCAATTCACAACCATCTGCAACTCCAGTTCTAGGGGACTTGACACCCTCTTATAGCATCCATGGCACCAGGCATGCATATGTTACATGGACATACATACAGTCAAAATACCAACACAATAATAAAAATAAATAATTAAAAAGAAAAACATCTTGCCCCCCTCACACTGTCTCCTGTTTAATTTCTTGACTTATACCCATATTCCCAACATATATGTACATACACATGATAGATAAGATATACCACTTTCATATATATATGTATATATATACATATATATATATATATATGAGATAAATATGATATTTTTCTGAGCCTGGCTTATTTTAGTTAACAATGACCTAAAGTTCTAAAGTTTAACCAACTTTCCTGCAAAGTCAGGATTATTCTCCTTTATAGATGAGCAACACTCAACTGTGTACCCCATTTTACTTATCCATTCATCTGTTGATGGAAACCTAGGCTGGTTCTATATCCTGGCTACTGTGAATAGTGCAGCAATAAAGATGAATTTTCGGGTATCTCTGTGATTTGTTAGAGTCCTTTGGGTATGTCCAGGACTGGGAGAGCTGAATAATATGGTAGATCTATTTCTAAATTTTGAAGACTATCCACACTGATTTCCATAGTTGCTGACCAGGGTACTGTGGGGAGCAGAGGAAGCCCTGAACAAATGTGTAAAAACCTGATAAAGTTCTGAATGAATGCATGTTTACATGTTGAGCACAGTTATGTCAAGAACCCAATGCCTTAGACTCACAGGAATTGGTAAAACTTCCCCTGGGTCAAGCTCAGGGAATTGCCAAAGCAAAGCCTTCCTCTGATACAAGTACGAGTGTTTGCAAATGGGTGAGCAGTGTGAAGAAACTCATGTTAACTAAACGTGCCTCTTTGTTCAGCTGTAGGATAAACTGTGATAAACCCACTTCCTTTATTGAGCTGTATAAAATAAACTTGCTACGTTTCCAGGTTGCTGTTGTGTTATGTCTCTATCCACAAAACCCCAGCATTTCTGTACTTGTTTCTGTTGTCTCTTAATTTTCTTGTAGCCTCAGTCAGGTTTTGAGGATCAAGGTGTACAGGATGAAGTGGGGTATGTTGCTACAAGCAGTGTATAAAGACTCCTTTTTCCTCACATCCTATCCAAAACTTGCGGTTGTCAGAAAAAAATGAACTGGAGGGCTGGGAATAAACAGATATATCCAAGAAAGGAGACTTTGCAAGGCCAGCACCTGCACAGTAAAGTAGCAACCTCTCTGCTCTCATTTTGAGTGGCCTCTTCTGAAGCAAACTAAACAAGAAACAACATTCTTTGTAGTCACAGAATCCATTTATCTATGCAAACTTTCATCCTACGTGTGCCCGGTGACTTTTTGTATCTGTGCTATCCTTCCTGTATTTATTTTCCATAGATTCAGAATTTCAGTGCCTCTGAAATGGTTCTTCACCTAATGAAGCTCCCTGACACTGGAGGTTGAGATGGGGTTCATAATGGTTGTTGAATAGTAGAGATTAGCTATACATATCCCAGGAAGACCCTGTCTATCCAACGTGAACATTATTTTCTACCACATACCTATAGCAGTAAATAAAAGAGTGACTCAGTATAATAAACAATTCCTTCATTATTCCTTAATCTTTTATTCATCTCCTTTATGCACTAGGGGCATATGCTAAAGAGAAGATAATGTTCTTCTTGCATCCATAATAAACAACAGTAGTTATCTGGTGAAAAGTATCTTTTTTCCCTATAAGGGATGACTGTTCGCTTCACAACTGAATAAAATGTGAAATTATGACACCACTGAACCCACGTTTTAAATTAATATGAAGCACTTGTCACGAAAACATGGATCTTTGCAATGGGGAAAGATGATGAATGCCAACTAAATCAGAAATATGAAAGTGTCAAACTGTCATTTACCGGAACAATTTGTTTTGGTTTTATATAAGGGAGTCCTGGAGGCAATTGGCAATTGTAAAAACAAATTAGACCAAATTTCAAAATCAAAATCAAACAAAAACAATTGTCTTTCAAAGTCTTATTAAGATGGCTGTATTTTCACTGGCTTTTACTCTCAGTCTGAAACCAATAAAGAACATAAAAATTTAAAGTTGATAAGTCTAGAATTCTCTTTCTCCTCCCACCTCCTCTCCTTCTCAACATAACCTCTTTCCCTAAAAGATATAGCATGGGGAGTAGTTCCAGTTTTGCAAAGTTCCCTGCTCTGACCTGAATGTGGATCTACTCAGCGTTGTGTCTAGTTTATGAACAAACAATCTATGGCTTTTTGTCTTGATTAATTTAGTGATATTTATTCCAGAAAGGAAGCTTGAAATTCTTTCCCCATTAATAATGTTTTCCATTTTTGTGAGATAAATGTAATTTAAGATCCAACTAAAATGTCCAAAAATTTTTCCTGCAAGGAAATACATTTATAATATAACTTTGCCATATGTTTTTGTCCCCAAACTTTTGTCATCTTGATTAAATTGCTCACTACAGTTTGGAATTTGAAAACATCGGCAGAGCCAACAATCATATTTCATAGCCTGTATAGTAAGCATTATCTGATCTTTTTGTATGGAAGATCATAAAAGAGCCAACTTTATAATGGATAGTGTGCTAGTTTTAGTATATTTCTGAGACATTATTAATTGAATTCAGTTAATCTCTGCTTCAACTCAAGTGATTGGCCTGCCATAATTTACTTTAATTAACGAAATCTGAGACATCAGTGAAAACTATTACAGTAAGCCCCAGGTTACATGTGGGACCATACACTGCCTTGAAACCAAACCACAAATAAAATCATATCATCGATTCAACCTTCTCACTAAAAGGACCACTGAACAAGTATTATGCAATAGTATCCCATCAGTTTTGGAGTCATTCCAAAGAAGAGTGTGAGGGTCAGCATCAGGAGCACATCTGACCCAGTCACACACGATGTAAAGATGCTGTAGTGTCACCAGAATGCCCACAGAGTTGTAATGGAACCCAATACATACACACCCACGAGCTCGCTGTAGACACACAGTGTCATTCCATTGAGTTCAGCAAATCCTACCTGCATGTGTGTTTGTTGACCAGGTCTCTAAATTACGACAGTGTCTGGAGATGGATAAGATAAGGCTTTGCGTAGTTCCAGGGAAGACTGACAGGGCAGAGGCAGCAATGAGTAAGCTGATCTTGCTCTGAAAGTGTATAAAGGAAGGGAAAGACATGCTGCTTTGAGGGCAAAAGCTAAAAGTAGCTACCAAGCTACAGGGTAGGGATGGTAAACCTGGAGATGCAGAAAGTTTGTGGGAGGCCTGTACTGTTCTTCCTTATCTAATCTTTTGTGTAGAGGAAAGAGGCTCATTCCTCAGCCAGCCCTGCTTTTCTCCCTACATTGATTGACTTGTATATCAAACTCCTGGCTTCAAAAACTATCTCTAAGCTGAGTGTGGTACCACACACCTGTAATACCAGCACTCAGGAGTCAGATACAAGTTCAAAGATGGCTATGTAAGATTGTCTCAGAACACAAACAAGGTACAACAAGATGCCTTAACGTTTAAGAGCTCACACTGCTCTTGCAGAGAACCTGATTTGAGTTCTCTGTACCCACAGGAAGTGGCTCCAGTAACTCCTGTAACTCCAGCTCCAGGAAATGTGACACCCTCTTCTGGCCTCCACAGGCACCTGTACTCACACGTACATACCTACCCCCATTCCCATAATCAAAAAGTATCCAAGAGTTACAACCATCCGTGTGCTACTCCTAGAAGCACATGTCTATCAAAAAAAGCCTTCTTTTTATGGGCCTTGGGCTTGTAGCGCCAACAAGGAAATTGGCGTAGCTAGTTGGCCATGTAACAGGCATGTCAAATGAAGTCATTGCTCGAGTTTCTCCACTGAACCCATGCTGCCTGAAGGCACATCTCAGAAAATAGTGGTCCTTAGGCCCAAACCTTGGCATTTAGCTAGGCAGACCTTTCACACACCCTAAATCTAGATCTGATTCATTAGCCAGCTTGTCGAATTTTCTTCTGAATAGATCGAGCTCACACTCCCATCCCAGGTGCGGTTATCATCACCTGTCATTCAAATCACTCCAGCAGCTCCTGACTGTTCTTTCAGCTTCTTCTTTTCTCTTGAATGAAAAACATTAAGAAAGGAAGCACTTGGCCTTGAAAAAGCAGGAAAGCATGTGCAGTATAACGTCCAGTATAAACCAGAGAAAGACAGTCATTCGCGTGCAAGTGCGACATTTGCCTCTAAATTACATGTACTTTGATAAGGGGCAGTCAGCTGTTCTCTTTATAGTCACTCAAAGATGAAGGACAACCCAATGTCTGCCGATGAATAAGAATTCTTACATGGCTAGAAGGATCCATGGTCCTATCAGAGTTTGATGTGCTGTAACTTTTGCTAGCTTGTTTGGTATAGTTTATAGTTCCGTATGGTTACACAAAAGTGAAAACTATAATAATAAAAAGGCTATGAATATAAACTTTGAGGACAACTCAACTTCATCCTAATACTCTTAATCCCCACGACAGAAACCTAGTAGCAATGTTAGAACCTTTCCAGGTTTGAGATTCACGTTTTGTAGGTTGAGGGGCTGACTAGTGGAGGTGATACTATGCTGTGTCCCTCCAGGAGGTCTGTCCTATGACTTCATTCTGTATCCTGTTGAGCCTTGCTTTTTAGGCTGTGTGATACAAGCTCTCAAATCAGTTTGTCTGGGAGTCAGTGAAGAACGCTGAAATAATTATGAGCTAAGATCTTCTTAATAGTAATAATCTTGAAAACAAGCCAACATCTTGTTTCTCATTTCACATGGAGCTGAAGTCTTTCTTTTGAGGTTAAGTGCTCTAATCATCCACGGTGTGATTCTAGAGAGGTTTTGATTTAAGGCTTGTCAGTTCATTTCTGCCACTGTGGTATTTTTAAATCAATAAATTATTTCCGGGACTAGCAGAACACAGGGCTGTACCTGTATGCTCTACTGTTAAAGGAAGGCTAAAAGCCCTGAATACAACAACAGATTGTAAGTTAAACAGAAATCATTTAAAACTTTATACAAAATGGATCAGAAAATAGGATATAATAGTAACTGAAAAAGCAATTATAGATCCATAAGTCTAAATGGGCTAAAATTGCCTGGGCACATGTAATTATGTGTACTGACTTTGAACCTTTCAAATAGAACTTTCACCTGTTAGTTTTAAACTTTTGCATGGGGGAGATATGAAAAAGAGGGAGAAAATGACAGCGTTGCCTGAGCTAAGCTGCGTCAGTTGCTGCACATTAGCTAGAAGCCCGCTGGTCTGCTTTGAATTTTCAAGAGTGCCATGTGCCACCAGGTGACAATACTGCTACGTCAGATCCAAGGAAGGAGCTAGACATAGCAAGGTCAGTCAAGCAGCACTTGAGGGCCCAGCAAGCTGGCTCAGCAGATGGATATCAGTGCCTCAAGATATGTGTTCAATCCCCAGGACCCACATGGTGGGAGGAGAAAATAGACTGCTGAGAGTTGTCCTCTGGCCTACATGAGCACACCGTTGCATGTCCTCCATGAAATAAATGGATTATTTTTTAAGGAAGTAGCTTAGAAAAATACCTACTATGTGCACTAGCATTATGTCAGACAGTGGGAGGGTCAGTGAACTGGAAATTATTATCTGTCAAGCTGGAAGTGACTAAGACATTACCAGGTCTACAGTCAAGTGTGAGGTAGAAAAGACATAGTCTTTGGAGTTAAACACAACTGCCTCCAAATCTTACTTCTGCACCGTCATAGTCCTAAAGCCACAGAAGGCATTTTAGAGTATCTGGACCTTGTTTTCTCATCTGTCAGTTGGGCTTAATAACAGTGGCCACCATGATGGGGTTGGCATGAGACTGTAGGCATCTACCCCATAACAGCTACACACCTTCTGTCAAGTGTGCACACCATATTGGCTGCCTTACGGCACTGAGCACCACAAGACTGAAACTGTTTTCTAGAGCAGCACTTGGAAAATGTGTTGAGTTAGACTGGTTAGATAAGGCTTCTGGCAGAAGGCCTTTCCCTGAATGCTTGAGCCTGTGCCCTGCACGGATGCAAATGTGCACTATCAGGAGGTTCCCTAAGCTAAGAACTCCTCCTCAGCCTGCCTAGGTTTTTATTTGTTTGTTTTTAGATTTATTTGCTTGTTTTTTTTTTTTATTGAAAAAAAAATTTTCCGCCTCCTCCCCGCCTCCCATTTCCCTCCCCCTCCTCCCGCCCCTCTCCCCCTCCCCCCACTCCTCTTCTCCTCCCTCTCCAGTCCCAGGAGCAGTAAGGGTTCCCTGCCCTGTGGAAAGTCCAAGGTCCTCCCCCCCTCCATCCAGGTCTAGGAAGGTGAACATCCAAACTATCTAGGCTCCCACAAAGCCAGAACATGAAGTAGGATCAAAACCCCGTGCCATTGTCCTTGGCCTCTCGTCAGCTCTCATTGTCCGCCATGTTCAGAGAGTCCAGTTTTATCCCATGCTTTTTCAGTCACAGTCCAGCTGGCCTTGGTGAGCTCCCAATAGATCGGCCCCACTGTCTCAGTGGGTGGGTGCACCCCTCGTGGTCCTGACTTCGTTGTTCATGTTCTCCCTCCTTCTGTTCCTCATTAGGACCTTGGGAGCTCAGTCCGGTGCTCCAGTGTGGGTCTCTGTCTCTATCTCCATCCATTGCTAGATGAAGGTACTATGGTGATATGCAAGATATTCATCAGTATGGCTATAGGATAGGTTCATTTCAGGTTCCCTATCCTCAGGTGCCCAAGGAACTAACTGGGGACATTGCCCTGGGCATCTGGTAGCCACTCCAAGTTCAAGTCTCTTGCCAACCCTTAGGTGGCTCCCTTAACTAAGATATGAGTTTCCCTGCTCCCCTATCCAACCTTTCTTTATCTCCAATCATCCCGTTTCCCCAAGTTCCCCTCATCCTCTCCTTCACACTTTTCTTTCTCCATCTCCCCTTACCCCCATCCCACCCCACCCCCAAGATTCCAATTTTGTGCCCGGCAATCTTGTCTATTACCCATAGCCAAGGATAACTATATGTTTTTCCTTGGGTTTGCCCTCTTGTTTAGCTTCTTTAGGACCACAACTATTAGACTCAGTGGCCCCCTATCCATGGCTAGAAACCAATTATGAGTGAGTACATCCCATGATCTTCTTTTTGGGTCTGGGTTACCTCACTCAGGATAGTATTTTCTATTTCCATCCATTTGCATGCAAAATTCGAGAAGTCATTGTTTTTTACTGCAGAGTAGTACTCTAATGTGTATATATTCCACACTTTCTTCATCCATTCTTCCATTGAAGGACACCTAGGATGCTTCCAGGTTCTGGCTATTACAAATAATGCTGCTATGAACATAGTTGAACAAATGCTTTTGTCATATGATAGGGCATCTCTTGGGTATATTCCCAAGAGTGGTATTGCTGGGTCCAGGGATAGGTTGATCCCAATTTTTCTGAGAAACCGCCACACTGATTTCCAAAGTGGTTGCACAAGTTTACAGTCCCACCAACAATGGATGAGGGTACCCCTTTCTCCACAACCTGTCCAGCAAAGGCTATCTTTGGTGTTTTTGATTTTAGCCATTCTGACAGGTGTAAGATGATATCTCAAAGTTGTTTTGATTTGCATTTCTCTGATCGCTAAGGAGGTTGAGCATGACCTTAAGTATCTTTTGGCCATTTGAACTTCTTCTGTTGAGAATTCTCTGTTCAGTTCAGTGCCCCATATTTTAATTGGGTTAATTATCATTTTAACGTCTAGTTTCTTGAGTTCTTTATATATTTTGGAGATCAGACCTTTGTCTGTTGCGGGGTTGGTGAAGATCTTCTCCCAGTCAGTAGGCTGCCTTTTTGTCTTAGTGACAGTGTCCTTTGCTTTATAGAAGCTTCTCAGTTTCAGGAGGTCCCATTTATTCAATGTTGCCCTTAATGTCTGTGCTGCTGGGGTTATATATAGGAAGCGATCTCCTGTGCCCATATGTTGTAGGGTACTTCCCATTTTCTCTTCTATCAGGTTTAGTGTGTTCAGATTGATATTGAGGTCTTTGATCCATTTGGACTTGATTTTTGTGCATGGTGATAGATATGGGTCTATTTTCATTCTTCTACAGGTTGACATCCAGTTGTGCCAGCACCATTTGTTGAAGATGATTTCTTTCTTCCATTGTACACTTTTAGCTCCTTTATCGAAAATGAGGTGTTCATAGGTTTGTGGGTTAAAATCCGGGTCTTCTATACAATTCCATTGGTCAACTTCTCTGTTTTTATTCCAATACCAAGCTGTTTTCATCACTGTAGCTCTGTAATAGAGTTTGAAGTCAGGGATGGTAATGCCTCCAGAAGTTCCTTTATTGTATAAGATTGTTTTGGCTATCCTGGATTTTTTGTTTTTCCATATAAAGTTGATTATTGTCCTCTCAAGATCCGTGAAGAATTTTGATGGGATTTTGATGGGGATTGCATTGAATCTATAGATTGCCTTTCGTAGAATTGCCATTTTTACTATGTTGATCCTCCCAATCCAAGAGCAAGGGAGATCCTTCCATTTTCTGGTATCCTCTTCAATTTCTTTCTTCAGTGCCTTAAAGTTCTTGTCAAATAGATATTTCACTTCCTTGGTTAGAGTTACCCCAAGATATTTTATGCTGTTTGTGGCTATCGTGAAAGGTGATGATTCTCTTATTTCCCTCTCTGCTTCCATATCCTTTGTGTATAAGAGGGCGACTGATTTTTTTGGAGTTGATCTTGTATCCTGCCACATTACTAAAGGTATTTATCAGCTGTAGAAGTTCTTTGGTGGAGTTTTTGGGGTCGCTTAAGTATACTATCATATCCTCTGCAAATAACGCAAGTTTAACTTCTTCCTTTCCAATTCGAATCCCCTTTATCCCCTTATGTTGTCTTATTGCTATTGCTAAGACTACAAGAACTATATTGAAGAGGTATGGAGAGAGTGGACAGCCTTGGCGTGTTCCTGATTTTAGTGGGATGGCTTTAAGTTTCTCTCCATTTAATTTGATGTTAGCTGTCGGCTTGCTGTAAATAGCTTTTATTATATTTAGGTATGACCCTTGTATCCCTAATCTCTCCAAGACTTTTATCATAAAGAGATGTTGAATTTTGTCAAATGCTTTTTCAGCATCTAATGAAACGATCATATGGTTTTTTTCTTTCAGTTTATTTATATGATGGATTACATTGATAGATTTGCGTATGTTAAACCAGCCCTGCATCTCTGGGATGAAGCCTACTTGATCATAATGGATAATTTTTCTAATGTGTTCTTGGATTCGGTTTGCCAGTATTTTGTTGAGGATTTTTGCGTCGATGTTCATGAGTGAGATTGGCCTGTAATTCTCTTTCTTGGTTGAGTCTTTGTGTGGTTTTGGTATCAGAGTTACTGTAGCTTCATAAAAGGAATTTGGCAATGACTCTTCTGTTTCTATATTGTGAAATACCTTAAGGAGTATAGGTATTATGTCTTCTTGGAAGTTCTGGTAGAATTCCGCATTGAAACCATCTGGTCCTGGACTTTTTTTGGAAGGGAGGTTTTTTATCACAGCTTCTAATTCTTCGCGATTCACAGGTGTATTTAGGTTGTTTACCTGGTCCTGGTTTAACTTTGGTATATGGTATTCATCTAAAAAAGTGTCCATTTCTTTAAAATTTTCCAGTTTTGTGGCATACAGGTTTTTGTAGTAAGATCTAATGATTCTCTGAATTTCCTCTGTGTCTGTGGTTATGTCCCCCTTTTCATTTCTGATTTTATTAATTTGCAAATTCTCTCTCTGCCGTTTGATTAGTTTGGATAGGGGTTTATCAATCTTGTTGATTTTCTCCAGGAACCAGCTTTTTGTTTCTTTGATTCTTTCAATTGTTTTCTGTGTTTCTATTTTGTTGATTTCAGCCTTCAGTTTGATTATTTCCAGTCTTCTACTCCTTCAAGGTGAGTCTGCTTCTTTTTTTTCTAGAGCTTTCAGGTGGGCTGTTAAGCCTCCAATGTGTGCTTTCTCTGTTTTCTTTAAGTGGGCACTTAGTGCTATGAACTTTCCTCTTAGCACTGCTTTCATAGTGTCCCATAGGTTTGAGTATGTTGTTTCTTTATTTTCATTGAATTCAGGGAAGACTTTAATTTCTTTCTTTATTTCTTCCTTAATCCAGGTATGGTTCAGTAGTTGACTGTTCAGTTTCCATGAGTTTGTAGGCTTTCTGGGGGTAGCATTGTTGTTGAATTCTAGCTTTAATCCATGGTGATCTGATAAGATACAGGTGGTTACAGATATTTTTTTGTAACTGTGGATGTTTGCTTTGTTACCGAGTATGTGGTCAATTTTCGAGAAGGTTCCATGAGCTGCAGAGAAGAAGGTATATTCTTTCCTATTTGGGTTGAATATTCTATAGATGTCTGTTAAGTCCATTTGATTCATTACCTCCATTAATTCTCTTATTTCTCTGTTAGGTTTCTGTCTGATTGACCTGTCCATTGGTGAGAGAGGAGTGTTAAAGTCTCCTACTATTAATGTGTGCGGTTTGATTGCTGCCTTGAGTTTTAGCAATGTTTCTTTTACATAAGTGGGTGCTTTTATATTAGGGGCATAGATATTCAGGATTGAGACTTCATCCTGATGAATTGTTCCTGTTATGAGTAAAAAATGTCCCTCTCCATCTCTTCTGATTGATTTAAGTTTGAAGTCAACTTTGTTAGAAATTAGTATGGCCACACCTGCTTGTTTCCTAGGTCCATTTACTTGATAAGCCTTATCCCAGCCCTTTACTCTGAGTAGGTGCCTTTCTTTGTGGTTGAGGTGTGTTTCTTGTAAACAGCAGAATGTTGGATCCTATTTTTGTATCCAATCTCTTAGTCTGTGCCTTTTTATAGGTGAGTTGAGTCCATTGACATTAAGTGATATTAATGACCAGTGGTTGTTAACTCCGGTCATTTTTTTAGTAGTAAATTTTGTGTGTTTCCCTTCTTTGAGTTGCGCTGGTGAAGGGTCTCTAGTTGTCTGAGATATTGTGGTCATTGTTGGACTCCTTGGTTAGTGATTTTCCTTCTATTACTTTCTGTAAGGCTGGATTTGTGGCTACGTATTGTTTAAATTTGTTTTTATCCTGGAAAATTTTGTTTTCTCCATTTATATTGTACGAAAGCTTGGCTGGGTATAGTAGTCTGGGCTTGCATCCACGGTCTTTTTGTTTCTGCAGTACATCTATCCAGGAGCTTCTGGCTTTCATGGTTTCCATAGAGAAGTCAGGTGTAAGTCTGATAGGTTTACCTTTATAAGTAACTTGGCCTTTTTCCTTTGCAGCTCTTAATATTCTTTCTTTGTTCTGTATGCTTTGTGTTTTGATTATTATATGGTGAGGGGATGTTTTTTTTTGATCCAGCCTATTTGGTGTTCTGTATGCTTCTTGAACCTTCGTAGGTATATCTTTCTTTAGGTTGGGAAAGTTTTCTTCTATAATTTTATTAAATATATTTTCTGGACCGTTGAGCTGCGCTTCTTCTCCTTCTATTCCTATTATTCTTAGGTTTGCTCTTTTTATTGTGTCCCATATTTCCTGAATGTTTTGTGATGAGAGTTTGTTGGCCTTGCTGTTTTCTTTGGTCAGCGTGTTTATTTTCTCTATGGTATCTTCAGAATCTGAGATTCTTTCTTCTATCTCTTGTATTCTGTTGGTTATGCTTGTTTCTGTAGACTCTATTTGTTTACCTAGATTTTCCATGTCCAGCCAGCCTTCTCTTTGTGTTTTCTTCTTTGCCTCCATTTCAGTTTTCAAGACTTGAACTGTTTCCATTATCTGTTTGATTGTTTTTCCTTGCTTTCCTAGGGTATCATTCACTGATTTACTCAATTCTTCAAACTTTCTGTTATACTTCTCATCCATTTCTATAAGGACATTTTTTACATGCTGTTTAAGGGAGTCAATCACTTTCATAAAGTCAATTTTTTCTACTTCTTCATGATTAAGGTGTTCATGTCCCCCTGTTGTGAGGTCGCTGGGTTCTGGTGGTTTCATATTATTTTTCAGATTGTTGGGTGAATTCTTGCATTGGCGCCTGCCCATCTCTTCCTCCGAATGCTCTCCTATGGATCTTCTTTTACAGGATCAGGTCTCCTTGCCTACTGATGTACCTTCCCAGTGATGGTACTCCCCAGTGATGGTTCTCCTGGTCCTCCAGTGATGTCTCTCCTGGTGACAATATCAGATCTCCGTGCCCAATGATGGTTCTCCTGGTGCCAAGATTAGCTCTCCATGCCCAATGATGGCTCTCCTGGTGCCGAGATCAGATCTCCGTGCTGGTTGGGTAGTTCGTAAACAAAGCACCTACCTTGCTTTGTGCAGGCAGGCCAGTGAAACAAAGGAACTCCTGCCTGCCTGTTTGCCCTGAGGATTTGCCCCCAGCGCCCAGACAGACTGAGCTGGATGGTGTTATGTGCCCAAAGAGGGAAGGGGGCAGAAGGAAGAAGGGTTCTGGATGCAAGCTGGGTGGGATAGGAAGAGAGAGGCAGTCTGCAGGGAGTAGAGTCTCTGCATGGAGCCCAGGAGGGATGTGGGGGGGATGAGGAACTTCTGAGTTCCCCATCCGAGGCTACTGCCGCAGGTCACAAACTCACCCCAATGATGGCTCTCCTGGTACCGAGATCAGATCTCCTTGCTGGTTGGGTAGTTCGTAAACAAAGCGCCTACCTTGCTTGGTGCAGGCAGACCAGTGAAACAAAGGAAGTCCCGCCCGCCTGTTTGCCCTGAGGATTCTCCCCTAGCGCCCAGACAGGCTGAGCTAGGTGGTGTTATGTGCCCAAAGAGGGAAGGGGGTAGAAGGAAGAAGGGTTCTGGATGCAAGCTGGGTGGGATAGGAAGAGAGAGGCAGTCTGCGGGGAGTAGAGTCTCTGCAGGGAGCCCAGGAGGTATGGGGGGGGGTGAGGAACTTCTGAGTTCCCTGTCTGGGGCTGTTGCCGTGGGTCACAAACTCACCCCAATGATGGCTCTCCTGGTACCGAGATCAGATCTCCCTGCCCAATGATGGCTCTCCTGGTACCAAGATCAGATCTCCTTGCTGGTTGGGTAGTTCGTAAACAAAGCGCCTACCTTGCTTGGTGCAGGCAGACCAGTGAAACAAAGGAACTCCTGCCCGCCTGTTTGCCCTGAGGATTCGCCCCCAGCACCCAGACAGGCTGAGCTAGGTGGTGTTATGTGCCCAAAGAGGGAAGGGGGCAGAAGGAAGGCTTGTTTGTTTTTTGAGACAACTTCTCTACTTAGCCTCAACAGTCCTGAAACTTACTGCATAGAAAAAGATGGCCTTGAACTCACAGAGATTTTCTTAACTACGCCTCCTGAGTACTGGGATTAAAGGTGTGTGCCACCCCGCTAACCATATTTATTTATTTTTATTTTAGGACGAGGGTGTTTAGATGTGCACCTCTGTGTGCTACATGTGTGAAGTACCTGAGGGGGTCAGAAGGGGGCAGCAGATACTATAGAACTAGAGTCACTGATGCTTGTTAGCCACCATGTGGGTATTGGAAATCAAAAGAGCAGCCAGTGCTATTAACTTCTTAACCAGCACAGAACAAAGCAACCATGGTTAGCATGGTTGATTTTTATGGTATGCATATTTCAGCACAAATGGTAAAAAGGAAAAGGGGGTGTCAGGCTGGTTGAAAGACCCTTAGGAAAGCACATTGCATGGAGCATAAGCAACAAATTTGGCTCTACACTTGATCATATAAAAGAAAGCTTAGTATATATGGAAATTAATGCATGTTAGGGTTTCATTTTATAACTGAGTAACCTCTGTCTTTTTTGTTGTTGTTGTTCTCTTTCTGGAGCTGAGGACCCAACCCAGGGCCTTGCTTTCACGTGCTAGGCAAGCATTCTACCACCTAGCTAAATCCCCAACCCCCAGAGTCACCTCTGTTTTATACTTCTGTTATCTACCTTTTTCTAAGACAATGTATCGGTATGTAGCCTAGAATTCACCATGTAACTCAGGCTAGCCTCAAGTGCATGGTAATCCTCCTGCCTCAGCATGTCATTTTTACTTACATTTTGAATGGATTTCAGTTGCCCTCTTGGCACCAGGAGTTTCGGTTGTGATGGAGGAGGGTCATCTGTCTATCTGTTGCTTTCATTGGTTAATTAATAAAGAAACTGCTTGGCCTGATACGACAGAAAATTAGGTAGGTGGAGTAGACAGAACAGAATGTTGGGAGAAAGAAGTAGATTCAGGCAAACGCTATAGCTCTCCTCTCCAAGATGGACACAGGTTAAGACCCTTCCTGGTAAGCCACCACCCCGTGGTGCTACACAGATTATTAGAAATAGGTTAATCAAGATGTGAGAATTAGCCAATAAGAGGCTAGAACTAATGGGCCAAACAGTGTTTAAAAGCATACAATTTGTATGTTGTTATTTCCTGGTATAAAGCTAGCTGTGCGGGAGCTTAGCAGCAGGAAGCAGCTCCGCAGCTCCTACTACAGAGTGGTGTCCTGGGGATAAGCTATCCGGTGGCTGGGAGCTGGGCGGCGGGAACCGGCCCGCAGCTCCCTACTACATGGTTGCCTTCTTGAACCTCGCTGCTGAGTAGGTGTTTGGGGCCATTCTTATCCAAGACATCATAGATTGCTTTCAAGCTTCATGGGCACGAAAGAAAGGGGGTGAGGAAAGAAAATACATGGAAAGATGCAAAAGTGCCATCGAGGATTCTAGTTAATAATACCTCCCGCTAGGCTACCAGAACAACGACTTGGGAGGCTTCTCATATGTGTCTTGTTCCTTAGAAAAACAGATGCCTCTTCCTGTCCTCTTCGTAGCTTTGGCTAAGGCTTTTGCACTTCTTTTTTTGTATTAAACTTTATTATTATTATTACAAATATTCACCTTCTCCCCTCCTCCCATTTCCCTCCCCTTATTCCCCCTCCTCCTCCCTCTCCTGTCCAAAGAGCAGTCAAGGTTCCCTGCCCTGTGGGAAGTCCAAGGTCCTCCCCCCTCCATCCAGGTCTAGGAAGGTGAGCATCCAAACAGACTAGGCTCCCACAAAGCCAGTGCATGGAGTAGAATCAAAACCCAGTGCCTTTGTCCTTGGCTTCTCAGTCAGCCCTCCATGTCAGCCATGTTCAGAGAGTCCGGTTTGATCACATGCTCCATCAGTTCCAGTCCAGCTGGCCTTGGTGAGTTCCCATTAGATCGGCCCCACCGTCACAGTGGATGGGTGCCCCTCGCGGTCCTGACTCCATTGCTCATGTTCTCCCTCCTTCTGTTCCTCATTTGGACCTTGGGAGCTCAGTCCAGTGCTCCAATGTGGGTCTCTGTCTCTATCTCCATCCATCGCCAGATGAAGGTTCTATGGTGATATACAAGATATTCATCAGTATGGCTATAGGATAGGGCCAGTTCAGGCGCCCTCTCCTCAGCTGCTCAAGGAACTAGCTGGGGATATCTCCATGGACACCTGGGAACCCCTCTAAAGTCCAGTCTTTTGCCAACCCTCAAATGGCTCCCTTAATTAAGATATATACTTCCCTGCTCCCATATCCACTCCTTCTCCATCCCAACTGTCCCATTCCCCCAAGCTCTCCCCATCCTCCCCTTCTCGCTTCTCTCTCCCCATCTCCCCTTACCCCTACCCCACCCCACCCCAAGCTCTCAATTTTTTGCCTGAAAATCTTGTATAATTCCAATATCCAGGAGGATAACTAAATGTGTTTTTTTTTTGGGGGGGTACACCTTCCTATTTAACTTCTCTAGGATCATGAATTATAGGCTCAATGTCCTTTATTTATGGCTAGAATCCACTAATGAGTGAGTACATACCATATTCATCTTTTTGGGTCTGGGTTACCTCACTCAGGATAGTGTTCTCTATTTCTGTCCATTTGCATGAAAAATTCAAAATGTCATTTTTTTTTTACCTCTGAGTAGTACTCTAATACATATATATATTCCACACTTTCTTTATCCATTCTTCCATTGAGGGGCATCTAGGTTGTTTCCAGGTTCTGGCTATTACAAATAATGCTGCTATGAACATAGTTGAACAAATGCTTTTGTAGTATGATAGGGCATCTCTTGGGTATATTCCCAGGAGTGGTATGCTTTTGCACTTCTTAAGATCTAAAAGAAACAAAGAGTTTCTTTCCCAAAGGATGCTGGGCAGCTTCCTTAGTTCAGGGATCCATGGAGCTCCCTCAGCTCAGTGAGTCATTGCTGCAGCACCAGTGACTCCTTGCAGGAGGATGACTCTTCTGCTTCACACAGGCTTTGGAATGCATTCCCATCACAGAGGGAAGCAGCACAAACTGCTGGGCTGGAGGGGCTGTACAGAGGAACTTTGAATGCTAAAGGGCTGAGTCATAGGGACTCTCCATGCTCCCTAATCAGTCTCACTTGTGAGTGCTAAGTTGGAATTCCATCAACAGCCTCTCACCTCCTTTCTGCTCATTATGTGCAGCTAGAGGGCCTCTTATGGGAGTACATGGACTGCCATTAGCAGCCTAGACATTAAATTAGGCTCTGTGCTTAGAGTTGGTCAAAGGACCTTGTTGAAGGGAGCAGCGGGCCTCTTCCCATAGCCCGGCTCCAGGCCGCCTGGCTAGCTTATGCCCCGAAATAACAACACACAAATTGTATTCTTTTAAACACTGTCTGGCCCATTTCTATTAATGTGTGTAGCACCTTGAGGTACTCTTACCGGGAAGATTCTAGCCTACGTCCATCCTGGGTCGAAGCTTCATCGTGTCTGCCCTGGGGAGCAGCTGCATGGCATCTAAGCTCACTTCCTCTTCCAGCATTCTGTTCTGTTTACTCCACCCACCTATGTTCTAACCTATGAGAGCCAAGCAGTTTCTTTATTAATTAACCAATGACCTTCCTCTATCATTACCTCTCCTTAGCTCATCATGATTTCTCAACCAGGACTAAGGAAATTGCTGTCTGATTGTTCTCTTCAGGCCCACCAGTTAGGGCGCTTTTTCCCATCAAGAATGTACATACTGCACCAAAACCGGCTTTTACCCAAGAAGATCAATCCCAACAAATGAAGTGATGTTCAAAAGCGGTTTGGGGAACAAACTTCATTTTATCCCATCGAAGTGTCATATCTTTCTCATGAATTCTTGGATGAATTTCTCTTCAGTAAGTTCCACCTCCTGAATTCCTGCAAAAGCCAGCACAGTTGTAGTCAACAGCAGTTATGGTGACAATGACACATTGTTGCTAACTAAATCAAACTTGTATGTCTACTGCAACAGTTTCCTTTTGTGACTCTTGGTTTTTTAAGTGACTAGAGATAAGAACAGGGGTTGGAGACATGACTCCTTGGGTAAAGGTCCTACCAGTCAAGCAGGGAGCTTGACTTGGATGGAGCCCTAGTACCTACATAAAAGCCAGGCTTCTGGTCCCAGTGCTGGGGAGGTGGGGACAGGATGATCCCTGGAGTTCACAGGCCAACTTGTCTTGCCATATCAGTGATCTCTAGGTTCAGTAAGACACCCTGTCTCAAACAACAACAACAAAGGTGAAGGGGCTAGAGAGATGCCTCTGTGGCTAAGAGTGCACGTGTTCCTGCAGGGACATACTTATGTAGTTCCCACACTGTGCCAGATGATGAACAACTGTCTGGAACTCCAGCTTCAGGGGACTTGATTACCTTTTCGGGCCTCCACACACACATACACACAATTTAAAATGAAAATAAATCTTAAAAAAAAGATGAAGTGGAATAGAGGAAGACACCTGAATTGACATCTGTCTCTGTCCATGTGCTTTTGGAGATGTGTACTCATACTACCTACATACTACCATAATCCTAACAAAGGGAAATGATTCAGGAAACACTGACTGACTGGGAGTGTACACAAAGCACACAGATCTGCAGGTCTGGCATCTGGTGGAATGGTTTGAGCTGGAGGTATGCGTTTGGGCTTTACCAGAGCAAACATAGTACCTAAATATGACCTAGATACGAGAAAATAACTCAAACACAGAACTGGGTGCCAGACCTCACAGATCCATGTGCCTCATAGACACTTCAATTTGCAGACTTCTGTAACAAGCCATTAAAAACACCAGCATCCTTCTCCTCTGATTCTAATCTGTCTCTCTTCAGCTCCCATCCCCCACAACATTTCCTTCATTCAAACATCATTAGCCAAACCCTGGAAACGCAACCCTTGAAATACATTTTCAGTTTTCCACCCCTCTCCAGCTGCACTCTCTCTGCTGTAACCCAGAGTTGTAGCCTGAAAAAGAGATGCCCATTTAGGAATCACTTCGTCTGGGAGGATTCATGTAGTGGCTCCAGTATGTGTGCGCACTCCATGTTTCTCTCTGTATGGTGCCTCCTCAGCAACAGGCATGAGGAATGGGGCTTTTTTTCCGCAAGGAGATGTCTAGGACAAGGGAAAAAGGAGAAGGCTCTGTTATGTGGCAGGTCAGGATGGACAGAGCCAGTGTACTCAACACTTGCAACCTCAAATTCTGGAACCCAAGCAGGGGAACATGATGGCATTGGATCCATAATGCATCTGTCCAGTCTAGATTCTATATAGTTCTTCCCCTTCTCCTAGCCTAGATTTAGTTTTCAGAGTTTGGGTTATACTGGAGAAATAGTGGCTAATAGTGATGCCAACCATGCAAGCAGACTTCATTTCCTAAGCTTCATTTTCCCTTTTGAACCCTATGCCGAAAGAATACCAACACAGAGGAGAATGTCAGAAACGAAGATGACAGAAAATAAGCTGTCATTTGAACTTATTCTTGTTGAAGTCACTGATGAAACACGATCCCCAAGGGCTTGGCATTGCACGCCATAGTCCTCTCCTATCCACACTGGCAATCAAGCCCATTTGCAGACGTCCTAGATGAGCAGAGAGCAGGGATGATATGTCCCACCTTGAAGCTATCTAACTCTCTAGTCTTCCTCCTTTATATCCTACCTGATGACTCTGAATCTTTTGGTTTAAATTTAACAATAATAACAATATTTTTGGTGTTTTTGAGACTGCATTTTTTTATATAGTTCTGGTTTTTCTGAAACTTACTATGTAGACTAGGATGGCCTTGAAGCCACAAAGACTTGCCTCTGCCTCCTGAGTGTTGGGATTAAAGGTGTACACTACCATACCTGGATACCTATTACATAACTATTGTACAATAATCAAAACAAAAAATAGCATTGATGCAGTGATATCACTAGTCTATATACCCTATAACAATTTAAACAGAACAGTGTTTTCCCAACTTCTTGCTGTGACACATTAGTGCGGTTATTCTCAATTTTGCCTACACATTGCAGTCACCTGGGGAACTTTAAAAACTACTGATGCTTAAGGTATCACCCCCTAGATATACTTATTTAATTTGGCTTGTGGCATGGGTAATGGAAATTTAAAAGCACTCTGGGTGATTGTAATATGCAGCCAAAGTGGAGAAATGCTGCATTAATAGATTATGAAATCAATTTACCTGATCATGTACAAATATTTAAAAACAAAAAGGGGCTAGAGAGATGGCTCAGTGAGTAAAAGGCACTTGATACTCAAGCTTGAGGGCCTGAATTCAATTCCTGTATCCTATAGTAACAGGAAAGAACTGACTCCTGAAAATGGTCTTCTGACCTCACACACATACTATGTCCCAGATGTCCCACCCTAACATACACACATATCAAACACACACACGCTCGTAATAATAATGACACTTTTAAAAGTAAAATAAAAGAGAGTGGAATTATCGTCGGGCTCTGCATACAATCTGAAAACGCATATAACAATATAATGTAAAATGGATTTCATACAATGACTCAAAAACAAAAAAGACTATAAGCCAATATCTGATATGGAACTAGGACTCAAACCCCTAGGTCACAAAATGCGTGGACGTCTTGTTTTATGTGGTGCTGCCAATCACTTACTGAAGTATCTGCACTTGGATGCAAACTGCCAGCTCTGGGCCTGCTTTGTTGCCTCCATCTAGCTCTGCCATGCCATTTCCATTTTGCTGACTCGGTGGGTGTTCTTCAGGGTCATGTTACTTAGTGGGCATTTCTTAGGGTACCTTAGAATCGATACCAATTGGATTTACACTCTGAGATTTGCGTCTCCATGTCTTATGCCCAGTTACAAGTGAGTTATCGTGGAGCACATGGGTGTCTATTCTGCAAGGCAATCCTATATGATCCTGAGCATCGCATGTCTTCTAGCATTTAGTGGCTCTTTTCATATTTTGAAATGATACTTCTTACACAGGATTTTGCTTGAATGTAGTCAAATATGTAAGAAGAGACTGCTTGTACCTGGTCTCCAACACAAATATCTTAATATTTAACTTTACAATTTGCGTTATTAATGACTTTTGCAAGATCTCCCCTCTCTGTGGTTACATAAAGATATTTTCTATTTTTATCTAAAAGATTCAGAATGTTCATTTTCATAACTGTGGTTGAGTCTTTACTACTACCTTGGATTTGTGGCCAGAGAGACAGATCAGTGGCTGAGATCACTTTATTGCTTTTGCAGAGGACCCAAGTTTCATTTCCAGCACCACATAGCAGCTCACAAGCATCAGAAATGCCAGCTCAGGGTTTCTGATGCCCTCTTCTGAACTCCTCAGCCATTCAGTATGTTGTATACAGACATATGTGCAGGCAAAACATCCACACACCTAAAATCAAATTAAAAATTACTTCCTTGGATTTTATTGCTTTGATGAGATCAGTGTAGAGTCGCATGCAGTGCTATATAGAAATTCTTATTGGGTCAGCCAGATGGATCAGCAGATAATGGCAGGGTAAATGGAGAGAGTTGACTCGACAAAATTGTCCTCTGACCTCCATAAAGGTACCACAGTGTGTGTGCCCCTGGATTTTTTTTTAAAAAAAGAATTAAAAAAGAAAGTGTTTAAAAAGAAATTTCTTGTGCTTTTCTCAATTTCACTAGTAGAGCAGAGGGAGAGACAAAGACAGATACACAGATAGGCAGAGAGAAAGACACACAGAGATGGTGTCAGAGAGACAGAGAGATGGGGGGAGAGGTTGTATAGCTTTATCTGCTGAGTACAATTGCTGTGGGACAACAATGGTCTTGTACCCTGTAAAGTTTTGTCAGTTGTACTGGTTTAATAAAATGCGGATTGGCCAGTAGCCAGGCAGGAAGTACAGGCGGTAAGACCAGAACTGCAGAATTCTGGGAAGAAGAAAGGCTCAGTCTGCAGTTGTTACCCAGACACGGAGGAAGTAAAATGAGAATGCCTTGCTGATAAAAGGTACCAAGCCACATGGCTAACACAGACAAGAATTATGGGCTAATTTAAGATATAAAAGTTAATCAGAAGCCTGAGCTAATAGGCCAACCAGTTTATGATTAAAGTAAGCCTCTGTGTTTCTTTGGGACTGAACAACTGCGGGAACAAGCAAGACAGAAACCTCTGTCAACACACAATGAAGGTAGTAAAGAATTCTTCCACCACCAAAAGGCTTGCTCTTTGTAACCACAACCATCTCCCACCAGTATGCACTCTCTGGTCCCTTTCCAATCTCTGATCATCACCCTGTGATGTTGTCATTTCATATATGGAAGCATGCAATGTGTGACTTTAAAGAGTTGACATTTTCCTCAGCATAATTTTCTGTAGAGCCTTGCAGGTTGTTTTCTGTGTTATTCGTTCATTCCTTGTTATTGGTGAGTACAAAGAATGATGTGGCTATACCCCAGTTTGTTTAGCCAATCACCGACTGAAGGGCATCTGGCTTGTTTCCAGTTTAGGGTTATTATAAATAAAGCTTTTATAAACATACCTGGGTAAGGTTTGGTATGAACATAAACATTTACATCTCCAGGGCAAATGCCTAGGATGCAGCTTTCGTTTTGTAAGAAGCAGCTAGTGGTGTTCCCGAGAATGCTCAGGAAGTTTTGAAAAACAGTTTCTCTGTATCCTCACCAGCAGTTGGTGTTGCCAGCCTTTTATTCTATTTTAGCCATTGTAACAGGTAAGCAATAAGGTTAGAATTTCCTCTTTATGGCTAATGCTTCTCCATATCTTTTCATGTGCTTTTCTTTGCCATCTGTGTATACTATTTCTGTTTTTCCAGTTTTTGGTAGTTAGATTATTTTGAGTGTAATGTTTTGAGAGCCTCTTCAATATATAAACTACAAGTTCTGTTTTAGGTATGTGACACGAGAACTTTTCCCTGAGGTTCATAGCTTGTCTTCCAATCGCTTTCACACAGGTTTTGTTTTTTAAAATTAAATTAAAACCATATTTTATTTCATGTAGAGCAGTACAGTTTACGTTTTAAATAGCAGCTTGACAGAATGAATTGACATACATAGTTTTAAACAGAAGAATGAAGAGAAAGGCTTTAGGTTACACTCTTGCCCCAAAAACATTTTTAAAAATCACTTTTCTTAAGTGGATCATTTGACAAATGTTTTCAGTGACTAGCTGTGTCTAGTTCCCATTGCACTAATGGTCAATCAAACTAAAAAGAAAGGTGAGCTTTCACAATTGTGGTCTCAAAGGAATAACATGTTAGGTTCTTTTGGATGAGAACAGAAAGAGGCTCTTGCAACTTCAACACCGAGACAGTTTAATTCATAGATCCAACATGGGGAAAAATTTTTATGATGAGATTTGAATCTAGAATAAAAAGTTAGCCACTTTTATGTCTCATCTCTTATTTTTTTTACATTCTTTCCTTCCTCATCACCCGATTTTACACCTTCTTGGAGTCCTTTCTCCATTTTTAGACTTCACCCTCACTTGTATCATTTACATAGATCCATGTACTCATTATAGGCTAGGATCACATGTGCAGGAGAAACTTTCTCAGTTTGAGTTACATCTCTTATTACACTTTCCAGGTCCATCCATTTTCCTACACAGTTCAGTTTTCTTTATAGTTGAACAATATTGCATTTTGTGTGCGGACCATCTGTTCACTGTTGATGGACACCTAGACTAATCTCATTCCCTAGCAGTTGTGACTAGTGCAGCAATCCACGTTGATTTGCAAGTGTGGCAGGGTATGGGTCCTTGGGGAGATGCACACAACTGGAACATCTGGCTCATATGGTCTTACTATTTTTATTCTTTTAAGGACTTCCCAACTGATTTTCATAATGGCTATTTTAATTTGTTCTCCCACTATTAGTAAATAAAGGGTTCTCTTTCTCCATGTCCTCTCCAACATTTGTTGTCAATATTCTTCATGACAGCCATTCTGGAGTGAGGTGGTATCTCAAATTCATTTTAATTTACATTTCCCCAATGAATAAGGATATTGAAAACTTTTAAATATTAGTTATTGGCCATTTGTGTTTGTTCTTCTGAGGTCTGATCTGTTCTTTCATCACCCCATGTGTTGATCGGCAGGTGGGTTTTGTTGTTTAATTTTTGTCATTCTTTGTGCCTTCTGTCTGAAGTATAGTTGGGAAGGATGTTTCATACTCCATGTACTGCGTGCTCTGGTCATGGCTTCTTTTCCCATTGCACTGTTAGATTTTTGTCAATTTGACACTACTCCAAGTCACCGGGGGGAGGAAACCTCAACTGTGGAAATGACTCCATTGGATTGGTCCATAGACACATCTAGGTAGCATTTTCTTAACTGTTGATAGATGTGGGGCAGCCCAGCCCACTATGGGTGGTGGCACCCCAGACAGTTCTTCCTGGGTTGTATAAGAAAATAAACCAAGCAAGCCATTGAAAACCAGCGTGTAAGAGCTCTTCTTCATGTTTCCTGCTTCAGCTTCTGCTGCAATGATGGACTGTGATCCAGACGTGTAAGCCAAATAGACTTTCCTCCCCAACTTGCTGATCACGGTGTTTCATCACAGCAAAAGAGAACATCCAGGACATCAGTTTAGAAACGTTTAATTTCATGCCATCTCATCTGTTGATTCTTGGAGCAGGTTCCTGTACTGTAAAGAGTTCTAGTCAGAAGGTTCTTGCTGAAACCTATATCAGAAAAGGCATGTCTTAGGTTTGCAACTAGCAGTTTCAGCAATCAGGTTAAATTAAGCCTTCAATCCAATCCAGTTTTTTTTTTTTTTTTGTAGAGGGCAAGTGATATGGATCTAATTTCATTCTTCTGCAGTTTTGTCAGTACTGTTTGTTGCACAGGCTTTTTTTTTCTATTGCATGTTTTTGCCACCTTTGTCAAAAAGTAGGTGGGTGCACTGGAGAGATGGCTCAACAGTTAACATTTCCTCTTCTTATAGATAAGTCTGTTTTGGTTTTCCAGTGCCCACAAGCAGGTTCACAATTGCCTGTAACAACAGGTCCAGTGGATCCAACACCCTCTTCTTCCACCATGGGTATCAGGCCTGGAGCACACATGCATTCACATGTGTGTGCACATATGCGTGCATGCGTGCGTGTGCATGCGTGCATACACACACATAAAAAACATTCCTACACACAAAATAAAATTAAAAATCTTTAATTATGTAGCCATAACCTTGCCTGTTTATTTCTGGATCCTCTATTCTGTTCCATTGATCTGTCTGTTTCTTATGCTAGTACCAGACTATCTTTCTCACTCGAGCTCTGATGTATAGTTTGAGGTCACGTGTTGTGGTACCCACAACCGTGTTCTTACTCATTAGAATCACTATGGCTATTTGTGTTTTTTTGTAGTTCCATATTATTTTTGGATTCTTTTTTCCTGTGTCTGTGACTATTAATGGTTATTGCGTTGAATCTGCAGATTTGGTAATATAGCATTTAATGTATACATTACTTTTTCATGATATTAATTTTGCCAATATAGGAATACGGAAACTCTACTGCCTTGTTTGATTTTCTTTTTAAATGACTTAATGTTTTCATTGTAGAGGTTGTTCACTTCTTTGATAAGGTTTATTCCTAGGTACATACTACTACTACTACTAATATTGTTATATTGGGGCTGTAATGAATGTGATATTTTTCTTAATTTCTTTCCCTGACAGTTCATTTTTGGTACATATGAAGGCCACTGTTTTTAATACTGATTTTATATACCACAACTTTGCTGTATTAGATTGAAGACTTTTCTAGCAGATTTTATAGTACTTTTCAAATATATACTCATGTAATCTGCATGTACAGATCACATTTAAAGCAGTACAGTTACATTTTAAATAGCAGCTTGACAGAAGGGAAGCAGCAAGTGGGAATGGCCTGCCTAGGAGGTTCTGCCAGTAAATGGAACCAAGGCTTCCTTCCATTTTAATTTAATTTGGTGATGTTGTCCTACACTATAGTTATGTCCTTGGGAATGTATGTACACACCACTCCAACACATGATGACTCTTTAGACTTGGACACAGCAGATGTGGCATCTGGATGACCTACAATTGGTTGAACATTTCAAATAGGTCAGCCCTTCTTATAAGCTTTCAACTTTACACTATCATTGTGTGAGAGGAGATAATCTCACCCTTATTTTACAAATATGAAAATCAAGGCTTTCAGAGGTTAGCATAGCTTGTTCATGGTCATGCATTTGATCATACTTTAAGAATAGTGCCAAGTTCTGTATTTTTCTTCTCTGTTACCATGTTAAGGACTTACCTTATATTGTTGCTAGTTTCATTTTTCTTGCAATGTTCTTTTTGTGTTTGGGATTCCTTGGGTTAAAACTAGTTCATAAATTGAATGCAAATGTGATTCACCTCCTAGATTCTCCAAAAGAGACAGTGAAAAATCAGTGTTAAGTCTTTAAATCTTTCTGGAATTTTCCAGTGAAAATGTCTAGGTCTGATGATTTCTTTCACATAAGTTTTAAAATTATGAATTGGACTTAGCTAATTATCTTGCTTGGTATTTACATTTTCTCTATCAAACTGAATGACTCCTGACATATTTATCTAAATTATCCATTTTTTTGGGTAAAATTGTTTGCAGTGTTCTATAATATTTTGTGTATTCAGCGTATTTCGTAATGTGTCCCATTTTAGTGTTGATTCTAAGCATTTGTTTTTTAAATGTTTTTTCGTCAGTTGTGTGAGCAGTATGTCAATTTTATTGATCTCTGTGAAGAAACAATTTTCTCTTACAATTGACTTTTCTATTTTTTTCTGTTTCAGTTTCATTGATTTTGTTGTTGCAATTATCATTTCCTTCCTTTTGCTTGCTTTTTCTAAAGTGTATTTTCTATTCTGGTATTAGTTCATAGCCCTGAAAATGCCAAAAATAAACTGCAGCAGTGGCTGAAAACTTTCCTAATGTGAACTTTCTGATATGCATGTTTCTTCTTTCTCTGTATGCTACAAATTTTGTTATGTTCTATTTTCAGTTTAAGGAAACCAGAGTACTATTTTAATTTCCCAGAGACCTCCTCTATGACACAAGACTGATTTATAAGTGTGCTGTTTGGTGTTTGTCTATTAATATATTTTTTACCATCTTTCTAAAATCGATATGTAGTTTCACTCCATTTTACTCAGAAAAATGATATACTTTGGTTGTTTCCCCCAAGAACATATAACTAGTTTAGTTTCCTCGCTTGTCTTAGTAAATTGAGGGATTGGGATTTGGCATCTAGTGTCCATGTTGAAATCCTTTTGGGAATTTTTTACTATGACTGAAATCCACAGATCAATTTCGGAAACATTTGATTCCTTAACAACATTGTCTTTCATGCTGCAGAGTTGGTATATTGATTTAATTAGAATTTTTTTATTTATTTAATCAGTATTGTATAATTTTTGTGCCTATAGACCCTGGGCAGATTCTAAGGATCTATACTTAAATATTAAAACTTTTAATGCTTTTATAAATAATATATAAGGTTTCCAAATTTCAATAATTTATTACTAGTACATGAAAGGACAATAATTGTTATATATAGTTCTTCGAACAATAACCTTTTAAAATTCAATAATTCTAAGAAAAATTTTTATGTTTCTTGGGATTGTCTATGTATACAGATGTGTCATTTGCAAGTAGAGACCATTTTATCTCTTCTGTTTTCATCTGTTATCCCTAGAATCAACAAATGAGAATATATAAAATTTAAATGGTTTTGCATACCAAAGGTAACAATCAGCAGCATGAACACACAAGCTGCAAATTGGGAGAAAATCACTGCTATATGTTAGGCAGAAGGCTGATATCTAGAATATACAATGAATCGCAAAAATTAAACATTAAAAAAAATTAAACAAAACTACCAATAAACAAATAGGCATATGAAATGAACAGATAGTATTTTTTAAAATGTTCATCATCTTTGGCCATCACAGAATTCAAATTAAAACTACTTTGAGATTCCATCTCTTTCTAGTCTTAAAACCTACCCCAAGAAAACGCTGGATGACAAAAGCTTGTGGAAGAGAAAACTAGTGCAGACACTTTGGGATATCAGCATGATACCTTAAAAATTCATAACAAAACTACTATGTGCCCAGCTCTAGTCACTCCTGTGCATATACCCAAAGAACTTGGCATCCTACCAGATATACCTGCTCATCTATGTTTATTGCTGCTCTCTTTATACATAATAACCAGGAAATAGAAACATTCTAGATACTCGTCAATAGATGAACAGCTAATGAAATGTGGTATATATACATAACAGAATACTCTGCCTCAGCCTTTTGAGTCCTGGGATTACAGGCATGCTCCTGAACTTGACTCATTCAGGTCTGAATTTATTTCATTCAGGTTTGGGATTTTCTGTATAGAAGCCTGGCATTAATTTTGACAAATGTATTTCTAAGTGTTTCATGTTGTTGATGCTATTCTTTAGTTGTGTTAATTCTACTGTTTGTCATCTTTGTTACTGTGTTTTCCCTTTCTGTCATGCCAATTAGGTCTATTCTCATGATTTTTGTCTCGCTAGATTTTAGGATCTATTGCAAATATAGGTAGTCAATGTAGTGGGGAGCTGCGGGCCTGTTTTTCGTCCTGCCTGGCTCCTGCACGGCTAGCTTTACACCAGAAATAACAACACACAGATTGTATTCATTTAAACACTGCTTGGCCCATTAGCTCTAGCCCTTACTGGCTAATTCTCATATCCCGATCAACCCATCTCTAATAATCTGTGTAGCATCAGTCTTACCAGGAAAGATTCAGCATGTCTGACCTGGCGGTTTGCTTCATGGCGTCTGGCTCTGAGAGGAGCTGCCCTGCATCTGCCCGGTAGAGGGGAGCATGGCATCTGAGCTAACTTCCTCTTCCTCCCAGCATTCTGTTCTGTTTACTCCACCCACCTAAAGGCTGGCCCATCAAATGGGTCAAGCAGTTTCTTTATTTTTAACCAATGACCTTCCTCCATCATTTCCCCTTTTTCTGTTTAAACAAAAAAAAAGGAAGGCTTTAACTTTAACATAGCAAAATTACATATAACAAAACAGTTATCAAGCAAGAATTACAGTTACAATATTTATATCTATTTTATCTTTTATCATAACTAAGAAAAACTATAACTATAACTAACCATTCTTCAACTCCATCAAAGACTCCAGAAGGATATAATATTACCTAAGTAAACAAGAAATAAGAAACTTCAAACTTTAGAAATGACAGAGACATCTCAGTGCCTGGACAGTCACCCAAAGTTCTTTTGTACTGTTGGGGCATCCATCTTCGGCCTACAGGCCCATAGTATCCAGCAGACACATTTTCATGAAGCAGGAAATTCCAAAGACAGTTCAGTCACTATCTGCTGTGTCCTGCAGAATGTCTCACAGACTCTTTCATGAGTCAGGAATCCCGAAAGACCATCTCACCTTTAGGCAAGTTTAGCAGTCCTCTCTCTGCCGGTTCTTTGTATCCAGTTTATGCATCAGTCCATGCAAGAGCAGTTTCTTGCCCAAATGGCTATCAAACTCCTTAAGGAGCCTCTTTGGTGCCCATCTTCCTCTTGAAGTAGATTGGTGCTGCCAGGAGCAGACGTGTCTCATTATCATGAAAAGCCCTAAGTTATTAAAACATTAAATGCCATATTCTGCAGTCTTTGAAAGATATGAAGAATGCCTATCTAGCTGAAATATATCTATGCACATCTAGAAAATCTAACTAACATGACTAAAAGCTTAACAATTATTAATGATTATCCATTAACAACCTATATACATTACATTTTTAAATGAACTATACAATCACAATACCTTAATCAAGATTAGAAATATGCATATACATATAACAAATTGACCTTCAAATCCACACCAATGCAAATTATTCATATCTATATCATATCCCCCTTTAAATGTAAAAGAATATTCATAAACAATATTTGGGAACATGGGCGCAGTTTTTTCTCTCCAAACTGCTTCCTGCTGAATGGGGGCGCTGTATTCAGATCTTTCATGGTGTAACCTGTGTGTCAGGGTCACCTCAGTTGGCAGTTGAGTGAAGTAATTTTTTGAAGGTGTTCACAGCAACCTTTCAGGAGGGCATGGTCTATCATACCATATCGGTATAGACGCAATCCACAGAGTCTCATCCTCTGTGAAAACAAAAGAAGACCCTCTGCAAAGCATCATATCCTTAGACCCATATTCTGAAATCATAATACCCTTGGGTTGAGGGGATGGGGTGATAATTTTTTGAAAAAAAAAAAAAAAAGAGAGAAGAGGAAGAAGAAGGGGGATTAACTGGTTTTTTGGGATGATTGGTATTTGTGAATTACTGTTTATAGAAAATTGTACTGGTACTGTTTCTTGTATACTGATATGTTGAATATTGAATGTGAGTGTTCCTACCTCTATTTTTGTATGAGTATGCTTATAACTTTGTCTATATTGTATTGATACTTCTACCATATTACATTGTACATTTCTACCTCTGATACTATGACATTGTTTACAGTTGAAGATCATTGTCTTCATATATTGCACAGTTGTTTATTCTTTTAGTCTTCAAAGTTAGATAGGTATTGAGAATTATATGTTTGTCATATTTATTTTTAAGTTTATCAGGTCTTTTAGTTACATAGAGATTATATTTAGTATAGATAGTATGATCTTCAGCCTCTTCGAAGAGCTGTAGAAAATGGCCTTTAATCTAACCTAAAATTTCTATGCCAAAGAGACACAATTACTCCTGGCAACACCACTCTACTCCCGAGAGAACGTTGAGCACCAAAGACACTCCACTGGGAGTTTGTCTTCTTGGCAAAACTGGCCTTTGGGTTAAAAAAAGCCCATACCTCAACTTCTGACAAAGATACAGAATATCCCTAAGTGGATAAAACAGGATTGTCTTATCTTGCCAAGACAGGGTAGGATAGTCCTAAGAAAGTTCCTTGCCTTTAATAATGGTATGCCAGTTATGTTAGGCCTTAGCCAAAGTTGGTTGACTCAACATTGCAAACGAGACTTTGGGTGATTGCCCAGGTAGTCAGTTGTCTCTGTCAATTGTTACACATTTTGGATATCTCTCGATTGTTAAGTAATCTTTATTCCCTTCTCAGATCTTTGACGGAGTTGAAGATTATATAATTGTAGTTACTCTCTATGTTATTTAGACTCCTTAAGATAGAATGTTTAGCAAAAGTTTTGTTCTCAATATTGTTTGTTATATTTATTATTTGTTATTATTGTATATAGTTGTATTTGGTTTAGTTCTATCTTATTTAGACAAAAGGGGGAGATGTAGGGATATAGCCCCATCCATTGGGGGCATGTTCGCCTTGGGCTAATGTTTACTGATAAATCTGCCGGGCGTGATCCCAGCAGCCCTTTTTTCTCTGCTTTTCCTGTTCTCCGTGGGAACCTGTGGTCCTGTAAATCTATTTCCTTATTAAAGCTGTATATATTTTTATAATCTGTCTGCATTCATTTACGTCGCCACATTTGGCGCCCAACGTGGGTCTATTTTGCCCCCAACCTGGCACAGGGGGGGTGCAAGCTCCATCTTTCCCAGCCTTTGCGAGCAAGTTAGTTACCAGAGCTCAGGAAGTGCGATTGGGCGAGCATAGCCTACTAGCTTTTACAGCGCGCTCCCTGCTCACTTTCCCTTCCCCCATTCCAGGCCAAGATATAGTCGCAGAGCAGCAACCCCCACAGAGCAGTTAATCGCTCCCTGCTTCTTCCAAACCCTCACTGCCTGAATTAACGAAAGCACCTGCGGTTTTGAAGCAAAAGCCGCCAACCCCTTCCCTTGTCAGGCAGTACAGTAATTTTTGTTTTGAGTTAATTGTTTCATACCGCCTCTGGCTTAGACCATGTGGACTCAGGTGCATTTCTTTCGCCACCACTGGCAGGAAAACGTCACTACAGGTACATAATTTTCTTTTATAAATAAGAAAAATGTCTGAAAACATTACCATGCAAGACTTTAACAGCCTTTTCAATTGTAGCGTGTGGGAGATTTTACAAGAAGTGTCTGTCAGCCCACAGATATGGATCTTTCTGGGATTCGTAGTTTTCCTTGGTACTATATGGTTTGATAATAGAAATATGATAAAGTCTTTATGAGACGAGGTTGAACGCTTAAAAACAATTGAGAATGACAACAATCTTCTCAAAAATCAGTTTGAAGTTCTCCAGGCAGAGAACAGATCTTTGTTTAACACAACTCGACAAACTGAATAAAATTTAGAAGAGGTACAGGCTGATGTTAAGGAGAAATTCATTACTATGGAAGAGGGAACAGCTGATTTGGATCGTAAGCTTCAGTCCCTTTCAGTAGGAACTGAAACATTAACGGCTGATATTAAGGAGAAATTCATTACTATGGAAGAGGGAACAGCTGATTTGGATCGTAAGCTTCAGTCCCTTTCAGTAGGAACTGAAACATTAACTGAGAGAATCAAAACTGCTGAATGTGATAATTGGATTTTGTCTAAAGCTTATGACAGATTGGTGGAAAGATTGTCAATACAAGAAGGCACGGTTTATGCTATAAAAATTATGTCCAAAGATGAGATGTTATCTCTAATGGACAAACTTCATACTTTAGAATCCTCAATGAAGGCTTTAGAATATAATTCTGGACAGGAGATTCAGACATTACAGAAGGCAATGGTGAATAGAATTGAAAAGATTGAGGAATTTCTAAATTCTGAGGAAGAAGAGCAAGAGGTAGAAAGGCAAATTTTAACTAAACCCGTGGGTAAATCTCTCCCGGACAATTCCCACAAAGCTCTACCTACAGTTCTATCTGCCTTTACAGTAGTAACAACAGAGAAAGTAGTTGGTTCCAAATCCAAAAACCCTAGGGTCATCAAGGAAGATACATGAAAACCTGTCCGTATGAATGATCTCAAAGAAATTAAACAGGCTGTAATGACTTTTGGGATGAATGCCTCTTTTGTTAAAGAGATGCTTTATGTGCACAAGCTTCATAGGTCAAAATTCAATCAGAATAGTTTCTCTTCCACAGTAAAACTACCCACTTGATATGTACTGACCTCACTGTTTTCATCAATTCCCTACAGTAAGCAGTATAGTTCAAGATCATACAGTGTGATATTATTATCTTACAGGATAAATTTCTTTTTTGCTTTTTTATATTCCTGGTTAATGTAAATTCTGATCTTTATTACAGAATATACTTGCAGCATCATGTCCATGTAGCTTGTAGAATGAGATGCAATCATAAACAACAAAAGACTTTTAGAAATGCTTCACATTTATAGGTTTGAAGCACAGTAAAAAAAATAGCTGCTTTACTCCTGGGTGTACAGTCAACCTGCTTCAATCAGATGAGGCAAATTGAAGTAAATCTGGCCCCACATCAGGCAGAGGTCTAATCCCTAAAATATAAAGAACTCAGGAAATTAGATAGCAAAATACCAAATAATCCAATTTAAAAATGGGGTACTGAACTAAACAGAGAATTCTCAACAGAAGAATCTCAAATGGCTGAAAGACACTTAAGGAAATGTTCAACATACTTAGCCATCAGGGAAATGCAAATCAAAACAACTCTGAGATTCCTTTTTGCAACTGTCAGAATGGCTAAGATCAAAAACATCAATGATAGCTTATTCTGGAGAAGATGTAGAGTAAGAGGAACACTCATCCATTGCTGGTAGGAATGCAAACTTGTACAACAACTCTAGAAATCAGTATGGCGGTTTCTCAATTAGGAATCAACCTACCTCAGGACCCAGCATACCACTCTTGGGCATATACCCAAAGGATGTTCAATCATACTACAAGGACATTTGTTCAACTACGTCCATAGCAGCATTATTTGTAACATCCATAATCTGAAAACAACCTAGATGCCCCTCAGTGGAAGAATGGATAAAGAAAGTGTGGAATATACACACATTAGAGTACTACTCAGTGGTAAAAAACAATGACTTCTTGAATATTGCATGCAAATGGATGGAAATAGAAAAGACTATCCTGAGTGAGGTAACCCAGACCCCAAAAGATGAATATGGTATGTACTCACTCATTAGTGTGTAACGGTGTAAATGAATGGCAGAAGGGGTGGCTGGGAGCATGCCAGCAATCTTTATAAGTAAAAATATCCTCGGGGGACCCCACCCCCTGCTAGCAAGGTGATTGGCTGGGTCTCCCCTACATTAGTGGATTCTAGCCATAAATAAAGGACATTGAGCCTATAATTCGTGATCTTAGAGAAGCTAAATAAGAAGGTGAACCCAAAGAAAAACATATAGTTATCTTCCTGGATATTGGAAGTAGACAAGATTGCCAGGCAAAAATTGGGAACTTGGGGGTGGGGGTGGGGTGGGGGTAAAGGGAGATGGGGAGAGAAAAGTGAGAAGGGGAGGATGGGGAGAGCTTGGGAGAATGGGAGGGTTGGGATGGAGGAAGGGTGGATATGGGAGCTGAGAAGTATATATCTTAATTAAGGGAGCCATTTGAGGGTTGGCAAGAGACTTGACTCTAGAGGGGTTCCCAGGTGTTCATGGAGATGTCCCCAGCTAGTTCCTTGAGCAGCTGAGGAGAGGGCGCCTGAAATGGCCCTATCCTATAGCCATACTGATGAATATCTTGCATATCATCATAGAACCTTCATCTGGCGATGGATGGAGATAGAGACAGAGAACCACACTGGAGCAATGGATTGAGTTCCCAAGGTCCAAACGAGAAGCAGAAGGAGGGAGAACATGAGCAAGGAAGTCAGGACCGCGAGGGATGCACCCACCCACTGAGACAGTGGGGCTGATCTAATGGGAGCTCACCAAGTCCAGCTGGACTGGAACTGATGGAGCATGTGATCAAACCGGACTCTCTGAACATGGCAGACAATGAGGGTTGACTGAGAAGCCAAGGACAAAGGCACTGGGTTTTGATTCTACTCCATGCACTGGCTTTGTGGGAGCCTAGTCTGTTTGGATGCTCACCTTCCTAGACCTGGATGGAGGGGGGAGGACCTTGGATTTCCCACAAGGCAGGGAACCCTGACTGCTCTTTGGACTGGAGAGGGAAGGGGAGGGGGAGTGTGGGGAGGGGGAGGGAAATGGGAAGAGGTGGAAATTTTTAATAATAATAATAAAAAGCTAATAAAAAAGAATATTAACTCTGGAACTGGAGATGACTCAGTAGTTAAGAATGCTGGCTACTCTTCCAAAGGACCTAAATTCGATTCCCTGTACCCACAAGGTGACGCACAAGTCCAGTCCCAGTGAATGCTACTCCCTTTTCTGGCTTCCACAAGTACTACTAGCCTGTAGTACACACGCACACACATGCAGGTCAAACACCTATATACACAAAATAAAAATAATTTTTCAAAGAGAATATTAAGTCTTCCTCCCCCGTCATTAGAATTTTATAATGAAAGACAAAGCTCACTGCACCTACTGTTTCCACATACTACACAGAGTATCACAATGAATGCTACTGTTCCCAGGATTGATATAGTCAGAGCCTGGGCCCAGGCAACCCTAACAAGCTAGACAATGCTCTAAATAGGCTAATTAAATAAACGAACAACAGTAGAAAGCAGAGATAAAAGGTTTACTCAATGTGGTTACATTGGGAAAAGAAACAAATAAAGGGTTAATTGGCCCCTTCCCCCACAAGTCCATCTTTTGATATTGATGTAAAGTTTAAAAGGCAAGAGGCAGGCATAGTACAGTACAGGTGAAGATATAGTCCTACTCATCATTAACTTATCAATGTTTTCTTTTAGTTTCAATATGTCCTGTAGGGTGAAGTGACAAGTTGTCAGAACTGTGTGATAAAAAGCAAATTTCTGCAAACTCAGTTGCTCCAGCCTTTGACTACTGGAGTATTTTCAATTCCTTGGGGATCATTGTTTTATTTATAGTATGATAACCAATGTGAGGCACACAAGTATTATGTAGACCAGTGGTTCTCAACCTTCCTAATGCTACAACCTGATGTGGGAGTGATATCTTTCTATCTGTTGTTTCATTGGTTAAGTAATAAAGAAACTGCCTTGGCCCCTTTAATAGGACAGAAAATTAGGTAGGCGGAGTAGACAGAACAGAATGCTGGGAGAAAGAAGCTGAGTCAGGAATCGCCATGATTCTCCCACTCCAGACAGACGCAGGTTAAGATCTTTCCTGGTAAGCCAGCTCGTGGTGCTACACAGAATATTAGAAATGGGTTAGATCAATATGTAAGAGCTAGCCAATAAGAGGCTGGAACTAATGGGCCAAGCAGTGTTTAAAAGAATACAGTTTCTGTGTAATTATTCCGGGTTAAGCTAACCGGGGTGGCGGGACACAGCCCCGCCACTCCCACTTCAACAACAACCCTTTAATATATATTTCTTTGTGGTGACCCCAACTATAACATTATTTTCGTTGCTACTTTATAATTGTAATTTTGCTACTTGCTATTAGTCATAATGTAATTGTTTTTAGAGATGGGGTGTTGTAGAATATTATTTTAAGGTGTGTTACATTTGTTTATGTTGTGGAGCATTTGTTTAATGATGCAAAGATGTGCTGCATTCTTTTATGTTGCATTTGTTTAACTCTGTAAATCTGTGTTACTTTGCCTGTCTGAAACATCTGATTGGTTTAATAAAGAGCTGAATGGCCAATAGCTAGGCAGGAGAAAGGGCTGGCAGGGAGAGAGAATAAATAGAAGGAGACAAAGAGAGAAAGGGGTTGAATGATTGATAGAAGGAAGAGGACTTCAGTGGACAGTCACCCAGCTACACATCCAGACACAGAATAAGAAGAAAGGTTTACAGAAATGAGAGAAAGGTAAAAACCCAGAGGTAAAAGATAAATGGTATAATTTAAGAAAAGCTGGCTAGAGAAACAAACCAAGCTAAGGCTGGATAATCATAAAAAAATACCATAGTGTGATTTATGTGGGAGCTGGGTAGTGGACCTCCTTAAGAGTAAAAAGAAAACAACATAGGGGGTTTGCCAAAGGGTTGAGACCCACAGGTTGAGAAATGGTGATGCAGAGATTATCTTCACTCCTGCCAGGAGTGTCACTCGGGTTTGAAATACTGAGAAATTGGATTCTAGTTCCTGTCCTCAGGAAATGTAGAGATGGTCACTTAGAAGCAAAGCTAAAGGGAAGAGAGGAAAACTCGTGGTGCTATGTGCTTGTGATCTCTGGAAAGCTTGTGATTTCTGGAAAGCTCTGTGATCTCTGGAGAAGCGTGTGATCTCGTGGAAAGCGTGTGATCTCTGAAAGCGTGTGATCTGAGCTTCTTGGAAAGCGTGTGATCTCTGGAAAGCTTGTGATCTCTGGGAAAGTTTAATTAGTTTCCCTTCATTTTGGCTATGCAGTTTTCTTCTGTCTTGTATTTCTCTGAGTAAACACTTAGTGAGTTATTGAATATGACATGGTTTGGCTAATCTCAGAAGAGTCAAGATTGGGCATAACATTAATCTTTAGTGATCGTGTGGGGGGTGGCAGAGACAGAGACAACAGAGACATAAACTGGGAACAAAGCAGTTCTCTGTGGTTATTGTAGTCCTTATTTTCCATTGGGACATTCTTCTCCACTTCCCCTTCATCTGTGACCTTCATGTGACTTTGCTGCCTGTACAGGAAAGGAACACTGTCTCTTCACACTCCGTTCACTTTAGGAGGCTTGGCTTTAAGGAGAGCAAGCCTGTTTGGAGCCAATGACTTAAATATACAATTCAGCCCCATTCTATATGACAGTTGGCTTCCAGAAACAACTGAACAGTTTGTCTATTTCATGGAGGAATATTCTATTTTCTCAATCTCACAGTGAATATTCATTGGACACAGAAAACATGGAAAGATCAAAGGAAGAAAAGCTATCAAGACAGACAGGTCCCTGAGTCAGGTGAAGTAACAACAACTGTAATCTCAGCATTTAGGAAGAGGAGTTCAAAAGCCATTCTCAACTACACAGTATGTTTCAGGTCAGCCTGGGCTATATGAGTCTCAACAAAAACAACAAGAATGAAATATAAACACATTCCTGGCCTTTAGGTCACATCTAGTCTGATTTTAGGGAGTAGAGCAGCAAAAAGAATAGTTCTTGATGTGGGAGTGTCATATCAATCTGTTGATTTTATTGGTTAAGTAATAAAGAAACTGCTTGGCCCTCATAGGTTAAAACATAGGTGGGTGGAGTAGACAGAAAAGAATGCTGGGAGGAAGAGGAAGTGAGCTCAGATGCAGGGCAGCTCCTCTCAGAGACAGCCACCATGTTCTCCTCTCCAGAGCAGATGCGATGAAGCTCCTACCCAGGATGGACGTAGGCTAGAATCTTCCCGGTAAGCGCACCTTGGGGTGCTACACACATGAATAGAAATGGGCCAAGCAGTGTTTAGAAAGAATACCGTTTGTGTGTCATTATTTTGGGGCATAAGCTAGCCATGCGACCGGGAGCTGGGGCGGCATGAACACAGCCCACAGCTCCTTCAACAAAATGGCACCCAACGTGGGACTCGAACCCACGACCCCTGAGATTAAGAGTCTCATGCTCTACCAACTGAGCGAGCCGGGCAGGACAAAAAGCATGCCCGCAGCTCTCACTACAGATGGCGCCCAGACATGGGGCACTGAATCTACAGAAAGCTTGAGAAAGCTTGGGAAAGAATAGAGTAAAGCATGTTTTCTTGGTAGCAACAATTTCTCGGCGTCTGCTCTGCTTGCTAGAAGCAAGCAAGCGCTCTCATCTAAGAGAGGCTTCCTGACTCAGCTTTAGCTGCAAAATCCTGCAGCTTATTAAGAGGTCCTGCCACGAAACACTTAAATGGTATTGATAGAAGCTGACTGCATGCTTGTTTGTTTCAGCCGTAGCAGGAAAAAAGTTGGTGCTGTTTTAAAGTGCTGGCGTTCTGGTCTGTCCTGCCAGGGCAAACTGACTGTTTGAGGCAGGAGGGCTGACTACAGAGAGAGGACTTGAATGTTTTCTGTGGATATAGTATTGCAGCTTGTTTGCTGGCAAGGACCTTGAAACGCCACAGAGTTGTGGTGATAAACATGACTACAGCCAGTACCTCTGCCATGAGGCTGTAAAGCTAAGGAATGGGATGGATTTAGTTGGCAAAGCCATGGTTTTAATCCTACCCATATTGCTCAGTAATTTGAAGGCTCATGTGGTCAGAAAAAGAGAGAGATACAGTAAAGAGAGATTCAAAGACAAAGAAAACCTTTAAATGATTTATAGTGTGTTTAAAAATATATGCAGGCTGAAAGATAAAGTTCTTAAAAGTAAAAAAAAATAAAGAAGAAAGAGAGTAGTTGGGCATGGTAGTACACACCTTTAATCCCAACACTTGGAGGCAGAGGGAGATTGACCTCTGTGACTTCAAGGTGTGGTAGCACACGCCTTTAATCCTGATGCCTGGGAGGCAGAGACAGACTGATCTCTGAGAGTTCAAGGACAGCCTGGTCTAAAGAGTTATTCCAGGACGAAGATATACAGAAAATATAAAAGTAAAAGTAAAAGTAAACAAAATAGAGTTAAAATAAAGCTGCACAAAGATGGAAAATACACAGAAAATCTTGATTACTGTATGCTATTATGCTCTCTTTGAATTGTTTGAATGCTGAGGAAAGGAGCAACAGTTGCTAAAAGATATTTGTTTATAAATGCTGCTGAACTAATCCAAGATAGATATTTTCAAAATACCTTGACTTCAGAATTTGGATCTAAGGATATGATACTTTGGAAAAGAGTTTCTTCTTTTGTTTTCACAGAGGATGAGACTCTTTGGATTACTTCTATTTCAATATGGTATGATGGACCACACCCTCCTGAAGGGTTGCTGTGAACACCTTCAAAAAATTACTTTGCTCAACTGCCAACTGAGAGGAACCTAGCACACAGGTTATACCATGAAAGACCTAGTTAACGATGCCCCCATTCAGCAGGAAGCAGTTTGGAGAGAAAAAAACTGCGCCCATATTCCCAAATATTGTTTATGAATATTCTTTTTACATTTAAAGGGGGATATGATATAGATATGAATAATTCGCATTGGTATGGATTTTAAGGTCAATTTTGTTATATGTATATGTATTTCTGATATTGATTAAGGTATTGTGATTGTGTAGCTCATGTAAAAATGTTTATGTATATAAGTTGTTAATGAATAGTTATTTATAATAGTCAAGTTTGTAGTCATGTTAGATTTTCTAGATGTACATAGATATATTTTAGATAGACATTCTTCATATCTTTCAAAGACTACGGAATATGCTATTTAGTGTTTTAATAACTTAGGGTTTTTCATGACAATGAGACACTCTGCCCCTGGCAGCACCAATCTACTTCAAACATAAGATGGGCATCGAAGAGGCACCTTATGGAATTTGATAGCTATTTGGGCAAGAAACTGCTCTTGCCTGGACTATTGTATAAACTGGACACAAAGAACCCGCAGAGAGAGGGACTGCTGAACTTGCCTAAAGGTGAGATGATCTTTCGGGGTTCCTGATTCATGAAGGAGTCTGCGAGACATTCTGCAGGACACAGCAGATAGTGACTGAACTGCCTTTGAAACTTCCTGCTTCATGGAAATGTCTTTGGAAACTATGGGCCTGTAGGCCAAAGATGGATGCCCCAACGGTACAGAGAAACTTTGGGTGACTGTCAAGGCAGCGAGATGTCTCTATCATTTCTAGAGTTTGAAAGTTGCTTAATTTTTGTTTGCTTGGGTAATATTGTATCCTTCTCGAGTCTTTGATGGAGTTGAAGAATAGATAGTTATAGTTTTTCTTAGTTATGATAAAAGATAAAATAGATGTAAATATTGTAATTTTTACTTGATAACTGTTTTGTTATATGTAATTTTGCTTATGTTAAAGTTAAAGCCTTCCTTTTTTTTGTTTAAATAGAAAAAGGGGAAGTGATGTGGGAGTGTCATATCAATCTGTTGATTTCATTGGTTAAGTAATAAAGAAACTGCTTGGCCCTCATAGGTTAAAACATAGGTGGGTGGAGTAGACAGAATAGAATGCTGGGAGGAAGAGGAAAGTGAGCTCAGATGCAGGGCAGCTCCTCTCAGAGACAGCCACCATGCTCTCCTCTCCAGAGCAGATGCGATGAAGCTCCTACCCAG